>NC_134207.1:205079709-206279709 GCF_965140235.1 Caretta caretta | reverse complement strand
ACTTGGGCAGACAATCCCTCAGACTCTGTCCACTGTAAAAACACAGGACACCCAAGTTGAACCGAATGCTAAATAACACCACATGGGTTTGCAGTGGTCTGTGACTGGAAAGGTTCACTGGAAGCAATTTGCAAAGAAATCCTTTGGAAACCACCTGGATGGTTATTTTAAATTAAAATAGGAAGAGATGCCACTTATTAAAAAAAATAATTTTTCAATACTAGGTTTAAGGCTCTGTACATATGATAGTCATTAAACCTTATTTAACTCTAAAATTATCTGGCCTCCTTAATTCCACAGGGACTGTAAGGATCTAGGTTTAAAAATGAAACATAATGTCTGGATGACAAACATATCATCCTCGATGTGGAATAATTGTTATAGAATATTGTTCTCAATCAAGCCCATAAAAAAGCCAAGTAGTGTATACAAAATATATAATAAATACAGTTTTACACTATATTTAGGGCCTTATCTTTTGCCCGTTGCCAATGATTTCAACAGGCACAGGATCAGAGCCATTGAGATTGTGGGTATGCCCGTGCATATATGTGTTTAGAACAAATGATTTATCCAGCCACATTCTCAATCTATTTTCACACACTGTTCAAGCAGTCTATGCAATTTCCTTATTATAATATTGCTGCTTTCGAGATAATCCTAGTGTGCCCTGAGATCTGAGCTCTCAAAATTCAGATGTTGTTCAGACTGGAACCTTTTAGCAGAAGCACTGAATTTGTCATTTTTTTTTGCACCAAACAGCTGTGGTGTGCTTCACCACCCTTTCCCTAAGGATGAAATACGCTGCAGGGAGGGTGTTGTAAGCATTCCGGAGCTAGCCAGCTAAGCTGGAATCATTACTGGACTGGCTTGTGTACTGCTTTGAAGAAGTCTCCCATTAGAATTAAAACATCCCACAACTCCCAACACAACAGGCCTATTCTTGAGTGTAGCTGACTGCTGAAAACATAAGGATAGTGGCAAGATGGGGGGAAGGGAGAAGAAAAAGAGGCTAATAGATAAAAAGGGGCAGCTCTTGTATGTGAGTGGAATTTCCTCTGAGTACAGGATATTCTTTATCATTGACTGGTCACAGGAAGGAAAATGGGAAAACAGTGTTTCCTGTAAGGGAAAAAAAAAAATCAATAGGCCTTGAAAATACCTGAGATGGAAAGAACCTTTTGCCTTCCCACCAACAAGTACAAATGTTTTTAAATTCTTTTGAAGCATGAACTTGGTATAAAAACAGTTTGCCTCTCGAAATGAGACTTTAAATGCACACGTACCCTATTTTTTTTAAAAGTGTCTTCATGTGCTGTCCAGGCCATACTGGTCTTATCTGTTCATTTTGAGAAATCTCTAATTCATGAGAATCTGTTTGAATCAATGCTGTTTCTTTAAAAAAACACAAAACAAAACAAAAACTGATTTCAAGGAGCTCTTTCCTTCAGAGACAATATTTCTGTATTAATGTATTAAGTATTAATGACTTAATGGACCACTTAGCATTATTATATTGTCACTGTCATATCCCTTTAACAGAAGAAGATAGCCATAGAGGGGAACATGGAGTCTGTGCTTGATTTGGGCAAACAGAATTTTCTCTTGCAGCTACTTTCTGCTTAGAGTAGATGGCAGAACTATGGGCCTTACTCCTGTGAATAATGCCATTGGAGCCAATGGGGCTAGTAATGAGTAAAGACTGTAGGAGTGGATACATGTGCATGTGCAGAGAGATCTAGAACACCTCATTGATTAGTATAATAGTTTTTCTGTCTGCAAATATTTGCCCTAGTGGCAGCTCCTCTCTTACTAGACATGGACCTGAGCCTCTGAGTTTATGCCTGTGTCATACCTTTACTTCCTCTAAAGTTGGGGGTGTTCAGGGGCAGGGTTCTGCTTTGGGACCACGCTTGTTTATAGCAATCCCAATGGCATAACTGAAAGGCAGATGATGAGGTTAAGCTAGTAACCCAGCGCTGCAAGTGTAAAAAAACAAAATAAAAGGGGAGTGGGAGGCAAAGATGAGCTGTCGCAATTTCACAAGAAAATTAATATAGCTTTTTTTAAAAGGAGGAAGAAGAAAAGAAAAAGGATTGGGATTAAAAATAAAACAGCCAGAAAGGCCTGGAATTAAAAGAAAGCTTTTGGAATGATCTAACTTTTATTTTATTACATTAGAGAAGACAAAAAAAATCAATAGCTGGTAATTCAGACATAAATGAATTATATAGGCCACTGACACAATGGACTAAACTTTATAACAACCACATCTGATGCCGTCAAGCCACAGGCTTCGGTGGCGCCAGTAATAATTATGGCCGATCACCTCTAATTCAGTGCTGCCTTGCTTGATAAAGGTGTCACTCGGCATGGCTGCAGCATCAATATCGATTGGGGATGTCACACAGGAGGGCAGCCTGCTTTCCCACTTGAATGGGACAAACCACTGCTTTTTCCCCTTCTCACCCTGCCTGTGTCCTATACTGATATGCCCAGAAAATTAATCATTTAAATTCATGACTGAAACCAACCAAGCTGAAATTAGCAGCATTGACCCCTGGAAGTATATATCTTTAAGATCATTGATAGCCATAACAGCATCCTGGGAAAACTTCGCTACTTAACAATAATCGCTATTGCTTTGCAGCATATGGGGCATTAAACGGCTGGAGTGATCAATCATTCAGCTACAAAGAGCCATTTACTGCCAAGATACTTCTAAGCAATAGAAAATATTTTGCTATAACATGAAACCATAATATGAACAAAATATCATTGGCTTTTGTATTTTCACCAGATTTTATGAAAGCTCTGGGTGTCTTTCCCAAGTCTTTTGTAATACTGAAATTTACCCTGAGCTGTCCAGTGAAGTGATAGGTATGGAAAAGGTGGATGTGGCTGGCAACCCAGATGTCAGTAAAGGCTTTTCTGTTTTATTTGTATAGGGTGGTGGTTGGATTTTCTGAGCTGCTTGTTGAAATTCTTCTCTTGACCTGTAGATAAAAAGGACCCATTCTGGTTATCCTCGCAATGCTCTAAGTGCAAGTCATGCTGATTTTTCTGTAGTTCCATAACGTACGTTTTCACATTTGGCATATTCAAGGATAATAGATGTGATTGGAAATTTAATGTTACTTTTTAAAAACACAAGCATTGCATTTTACAATGGAGCTACGTTTTTACTCCACTGATCAAAAGTAATTGTGAAAGAACAGTAAAAGAAACCTCGGTGATGTTAAGCTACCCTGATAGACACATGGTGTATTTCAGCCCTTTGTAATATAGCTGCTAAAGTTGGAAACACTTGTGTCATAAAACTACAATATTTCACTTGAAAAGTTTCCTCTTTTTTAAAAAAAGAAAAGGAGTACTTGTGGCAATCTTTACCAGTTCCAGTGTATTGTCCATTTAAGTATATGGAATATTTCTTAAGTTTGTAGAAGAATCTCCTTAAGTTCAAAACTAAATACATAGAGGTGCTGCAATGGTGTGATTGAATATGGTAGGGTTTGGTGGTGGTTGGTTGTTGGGTTTTTTTTGTTGCTTTTAGATAAGAGTCTGACATCCTCTGGAAAGAAAACACCTGCACATTTCAGCTCACTGACAGCCCAAGAAACTCAAAAGAGCCCCACAATTATCCTGCAAAAATGGGGGCCTAGTTTCAAGTTCTTGCCAGGTTTACACAGCTTGAAGTCAGTGGAGTTGCTCTGATTTAATTAATCAAATCTGTACAAGTGCAAACACCTATACTGAATATTTATTCTCCCTACATCCTAAAAGATCCCCCCCACCCTCAAAATTGTCTCTTCTACACTCCTAGTCTCCCTTTCTTCTTTGCCCTCCCTTCTCCTTTCCCAGTTGCTCTTTCTCCTTCTTGAGATCCTGAAACACATGGGCATTTTTGTGTGTGTAATATCTTCTGATCAAAACCAGTAAATCACTGACAGCCCAGTTCCCCGGGTTTTACTCTGATTTCGCAGGCAGCTGTTCTGGCCATTCTGAGACAGCACTGTTTCTTTCTCTGTTTACCCGTTTCCAATAGCAATTGCACCACCAAGTCACAGTACGTCTGGAACTTGGCCTGGGGCTGTTTTGGTTACATTGAAGTTTTTGCTTCAGTTCTGCCAGATTTAAATGGTGACTTCACCAGCATTGAGCTAAAAAGGAGAGCAGGGAGGCGGGAGGTAGTGTAGAGAGAGAGAAGGCCAGAGCATTACATCATCATTTGGACTGGAATCAAATGGGAAGGATATGACTCACTCGGGCTAGTTAAGCTTTGGCTCAAGTTCTACATATACTCATTCCAGGGCTCTCATGTTCTGCACCTCAGCAGGGAATTCAGGCTCAGTGATGTCCATGAGGTTTGTTTTTAATTTTCTTTTCCTTTTCTGATTTCTATAGACTTTTCTACCGCCCCTCCTTCTTCCCTTTCTACTCCTCCTACATCTCGATCCCCCTTTCCTGCTCTCCTTTTCACTTTGCTAGAGTTTTTCTGGTGAGTGTAACCTGGACTTGTAGAGCAGAAGCTGATTTTAAAATGAACCAAACCCAAACAAGGAGCAGCAAACTCAAGAGAAGTCCCCCCACCCACCATCACTGTGTTGCTCTTAATCGGAGGAGACAGAGAGAGAGTTAAAATGCAGGGACCAATCGCTTCAATGGTGATGTAATGCTGGAACTGCAGGGTTGTTAAGTAATGTGAGAGCAAGGGGGTCAGGGTTGCAAAGCATTTACCTGCTCCCAAGGGAGTTTAAGTTTATTATCAATTGCAGTGACTGTAACTGGCTTCAGACTGCGATCTCTAATTATTCACAGACTCTCCTTTTTTATCTTTTATTATTAAAAGTTAAACTATATTATGGTATTTTAAAAAATGTGATATTATCACAGCTGCAAATTATTTTCCACCAGGGTTTTGATATTTTTTAAAATGGTTTGAAACTGGGTGTCTATTTCACAAAAAGACCAAAAAAAAAAAAGGAAAGAGCAAGCGAGGATGGCTCTTTAAGTGTAACTGGTGAATTTCTAACTGTATGAAGAGAGCAGCGTAGCCACTGTCTAATAGAGCAAGTAAAAGGTCTTACTGTTAAAGTTACTCTCTAGAAAATAAATCATTTAAGGAGGCAATTTATGTAGCTCATCCCTTGGAGCCTTGGTGCTCCACACTAATGCCTGTTGACATCATTCTGACTCTGTTTGTCTTTTTTTTTTAAACTAATGATCGCTACGGCCCCAATCCTGCAGAGTAAACCACATGGACATAAATTGCACCCATCCAGTACCACATGGGAGTCTGTGGGGTTTATGCCTACCCGTGGCTCTCTTTGAAGGATGAGGGCCTTCAGGTGCTTATATTTGTACTTCCCATTAACAGACTTGAAGACATTTTGTTTGAGACTAACCGTGTATAGAAAAATGTGATATTTCCTCCGTAGATTCATGGTGTGCAGGTGCAAATACATTGCCATTCATGTGGGACAAGTAGGAATTAACATTAAGTAAATACCTATCTGTATGGGTGCACTTAGATGTGGGCTGAACAAGAGATCCCTGGTATCTGTAGGTATCCTCGAAGTACTTGGTCTCCTCACAGGAGCTCCGAATCAGGTTTCTGTGTCAAAAGTTGTCAGCCATTAAGATACCATTCCTGGAAGAGACCCCCTCAGGGACTTTACATCACTGATGCTCACAAGGAGAGTGGCTTCCATTGGTTCAGCAGCAGACAGGGAACCCGATTCAGCAAAGCACATCAAAGTGCTTTGCTGAATAAAAATGGTCCTAAGCACACACTGAAGTGCTTTTCTGAACTGGGACCAGAGTAAGTAAAATATCAGATATTGTTCTCAGTTACAATCATGAAACCCCATTACTATATCTGAGGCCGAATTTAACTCCTGACCTTCTCCTGGGTCTCCAGAACCTATCTATAATTTTCCACACAGTAAACATGTAGCCACATTTTCATAAGTGCCCTGATTTTCAAGCTGGATAGTTAGCCTTGCTCATGGGCCAGACTTTTACAGTTTTAAAGGCCAGCCTGAGGCCACACTGAATATTTGGCCAACAGTGTGCCACATACAATTCAGATATGCCACATGGGTCACATTCTCCAGCCCTCCATTTAAGGTATGGGTCTTGCGGAGGGGACTTGTACTGCTTTGGGAGTTCCAATAGGAAATCTGTCTGACTTGTATTTTCTCCTAGAAGCCTTGGGAAGTGCACACTTCAATGTTTATTGTAGCTCCACCACTTTTGGGGGAGATGCAGTGTGTGATCCTCCCAAGGCCTGACCAGTTCTGGTAGATGGCATTGCCTTTCCCTCATCCTTCCTCTCCCTGCCCCTTTGAGAGGCTGGGGGTGGGGGAGGAACGGAAGAGAATGACTGTCAGGGCTTGTGCAGTGCCTGCTTCCTCCAGGCACACTGTGGCTTGTCTTGTGCAGAAGTACAAAGTAGAGGATGACTTGTATTATCCTCCCCCTCTTGTGCACAGATACAGGCCTTGCCACAATCCGTTTGCATCTATACAGATACCTATCCTGACACACATACTGTGTGCATGTTATTTCCCTTATCATAATGAAATGTATATAAAACATATTATACAGACCGGTCTAGCAGTCCAGTGGCAACACATTGCATTAAAGAGAGAGGGCTGGGGAGGGGGTTAGTTTGGCTCTCATGTATCTCAAACCATCATGTATCTCATACCAACAGGTATGTTAGCAACAAGAAGAAGGTCAGGGAAAATGTGGGACCCTTACTGAATGGGGGAGGCAATAGATGATGTGGAAAAAGCTGAAGTACTCAATGCTTTTTTTGTCTTGCTCTTCACAGACGAGGTCAGCTCCCAGACTGCTGCACTGGGCAGCACAGTATGGGGAGGAGGTGAGCAGCACTCAGTGGTGAAAGAACAGGTTAAGGACTATTTAGAAAAGCTGGACATGCACAAGTCCATGGGTCCAGATCTAATGCACCCGAGGGTGCTGAGGGAGTTGGCTGATGTGATTGCAGAGCCATTGGCCATTATCTTTCAAAATTCGTGACAATCGGGGGAGGTCCTGGATGATTGGAAAAAAGGCAAATATAGTGCCCATATTTTAAAAACAGAAGAAAGAGAACTCAGGGAACTACAGACCGGTCAGCCTCACTTCAGTCCCTGGCAAAATCATGGAGCAGGTCCTCAAGGAATCCATTTTTAAGCACTTGGAGGAGAGGAAGGTGCTCAGGAAAAGTCAACATGGATTCACCAAGGGCTAGCCATACCTGACCAACTTAATTGCCTTCTATGATGAGCTATCTGGCTCTGTGGATATGGGGAAAGCAGTGGATGTGATATATCTTGACTTTAGCAAAGCTTTTGTTACGGTCTCCCACAGTATTCTTGCCAGTAAGTTAAAAAAGTATGGATTGGATGAATGGACTATAAGATGGATAGAAAGCTGGCTAGATTGTTGGGCTCAACTGATAGTGATCAACAGCTTGATGTCTATTTGGCAGCTGGTATCAAGCAGAGTGCCCCAGGGATCGGTCCTAGTACCGGTTTTGTTCAACATCTTTATCAGTGATCTGGATGATGGGATTAATTGCACCCTCTACAAGTTCACAGATGACACTAAGCTGGGGGGAGAGATATGATGGAGGGTAGGGATAGGGTCCAGAGTGACCTAGACAAATTGGAGGATTGGGCCAAAAGAAATCTGATGAGGTTCAACAAGGACAAGTGCAGAGTCCTGCACTTAGGAAGGGAGAATCCCATGCACAGCTACAGGCTGGGGACCGACTGGCTGAGCGGCAGTTCTGTAGAAAAGGACCTGGGGATTACAGTGGACGAGAAGCTGGATATGAGTCAGCAATGTGCCCTCGTTGCCAAGAAGGCCAATGGCGTATTGGGCTGTATTAGTAGGAGCATTGCCAGCAGAGCGAGGGAAGTGATTATTCCCCTCTATTTGGCACTGGTGAGGCCACACCTGGGGTATTGTTTCCACTTTTGGTCCTCCCACTACAGAAAGGATGTGGACAACCTGGAGAGAGTCCAGCGGAGGGCAACGAAAATGATCAGGGGGTTGGGGCACATGACTTACAAGGAGAGGCTGAGGGAACTGGGCTTGTTTAGTCTGCAGAAGAGAAGAGTGAGAGGGGTTTTGATAGCAGCCTTCAACTACCTGAAGGGGGGTTCCAAAGAGGATGGAGCTTGGCTGTTCTCAGTGGTAGCAGATGACAGAACAAGGAGCAATGGTCTCAAGTTGCAGTGGGGGAGGTCTCGGTTGGATATTTGGAAACATTATTTCACTAGGAGGGTGGTGAAGCACTGGAATGGGTTCCCTAGGGAGGTGGTGGAATCTCCAACCTTAGAGGTTTTTAAGGCCCGACTTGACAAAGTCTTGGCTGGGATGATTTAGTTGGTTTTGGTCCTGCTTTGAGCAGGGGATTGGACTCTTCCAATCCTAATCTTCCATTATTCTATGATCAGGGGCTTGTAGTGCTGAGAAAGCAACGCACCACATCCTCTATTGGGCTGGGGGAGCATATCATATTGGTCTTAAGGAACACCCTATAACTGATTCATGTAGCCACATGGATGGCCTTCACAGGGAGCTGCATCCACCCCACACTGGGCTTGAAGCCAGGTGAAATGAGTAAAGGGGGAAATCCTGAAGACTGCCCCCGCCAAAAAATACATTGTGTGTCAGATGTCTGTATTCCTGGTCACTTCTGCTACTAGAATAAACTTACTTTAGTGTAACACAATAGAAAAGGAGATTGAATCTCTCTCTCTCATGTATATCCCAACAATAAAAGCACATGACTGATGAGACAACTGCTCCCAAGAAAAATCAAACAATACTAGGTATGCTCAAAATGGAAAGGGTCCAGAGTGATAGGTGCTTTTGCAATGCAAATAGGTATAGGACAAAATATTTGAAAGTAGCTACTCTTTTTGGGTTCCTCCAGTTTTGGTTGCCCAGCTTGAAAGACCGTGGACCTGATTTTTAGATGTGCTGAGTACCTGCAACTCCACTTGATATCAATGGGAGCAGTGGGGGATTAGCATTTCCGAAATTCAGGCCGAAGGTGTTTCAAGCTGGGAACCCAAAACGAATAGATACTTTTGAAAAATGTCAGCCATGGTTATTAGAGCTGTGCAAAACTTTTTCAAAGAAGCCTGAATTCACAAGGTTTCATGGCTCATTTTAAAAACACATTTCTTAGAAGTTGACGCCAGCTGCAAAGAGGATTCAGCCAGGCTTTCTCTCCCCACACAGGTGCTTTTCCCCACAGGCCCAGAGTCTCTTCCTTATCCGTAATTGTCTTCTGCACAAGGGGTGGGGTGGGGTCAGGGGTCTGAAAAACCCCTGTGGCAAAGTGTTCTGGGATGGCTGGCTGGGCAGCTGTCCCCCTTCTTTAGTGTTTATGGAGCTAGCAAGTTCAACCCATTTCCAGTCCACAGAAGCCATGTTTAGGGGAACTGTCTGGCTGTTCAGCCACTTGGCAGCAGTGGTTCTCCAGACACTACTTTTAGTCATTCTGATAATGACTGCCCTGATCTTTATCTCCACTTGGTGCCCTAAGCAAATGAACCACATTAAAAGAGAATTCCAAGGACTACTGTGCCATGTTTAGTGTTTAAAATTAGAACTGGGCAAATAACTGGTTTTTCGGTTTGCTGGCAGTTCCAAAAAGAATCAGAATTTTTTTTGTCATTGAATATTGGTAAAACAAAACATTTCATTTAGAAAATGTCCCAACAAGATATTTTGATTTTTTTCTGAATATTTTAATGGGCCTTTTGTGTATGGGGGTTGAGGGGGAGGCATGAAATTGACATGGATTCGCTGAATGTTTTGATCAACCCAAATGTGCATTTTCTGCTGAAAAAAAGCTTTGGCTGAAAAATTCAAATTTAAATTGGTGCTAAATTGGGGGGCAGGCAGTAGTATTCTCTGCTGATGAGAATATTTTCTTTGAATTGAGGAACTAACTTGGTGTTATTTCCATACTGACTTTACTATCTTTAGTACCGCAAGAATTGAACTTAAGTGAGTGGACCAACCAACTTCTACTGTCCAACAGAACCTGTGAGAGGGTCAGTTACAAAGTTCATCAGCTCCCTGCTCTCCTCCATGGTTTGACTCCAGGTAAAGGGGATCCCACAGACTCTTAGTGAAGGGAGTTCTCTTGGAGAGCAAGTGGGAGCTGATTTTGCTGATTTTGCTTCAGAATGAGAAGATTTCACTGGATTTGTTTCAAGATTTCAGATTTGTGTAAATTCAGAATTCCAAGTGAATATCAGGGGCTGCCATCATGATAGTTTTCTGCAAAATTAGTGTGTTTTTTGCACACTCCTAGAAATTATGCACTATCAGCCTGATTTTCACCCAGGATCACCAGTGTGAATCAATGAAGTTATACCACTGCAAAACTGGTATGTAATCAAGAAGGGATTTGAGACCTATCCCTTATGGTAACATATTATATTTGGTGATACAATTATTTTCATAGTTACCATTATCTTTGTCTTCATAGGCATTTTTTTCTCCCCTTATCCCTTCTCTGCCAAAGTTATAGCCAAGTCTTTGTGCCATCTCCTGAAATGGGAATTGCTCTTCTATAATAACATTTTTAGGTGCATAATTTTAAAAAGCAGTCAAGAAAAATCAGACACAAAGTCTCTGGGAACTTTAAGCTGCTGCACCAGTCATTGAAAGGGGCAGAGTACACTCCTACCCACATTTGGCCAGATCGTGTAGCTCTGGGTGTGTTGGAGTCAGAGCAATTCTCATTTTGGGTAAGGTAGTGATGATGGTAACATGAGCCTCACCTAGACCTTCATTCAAGGGAGCACACAGACCAGATTGGGTCCAGTGCCTACACTGGTGATAAAGGGACAGGGGAAGGCTTCTTATGTCCTTCCTCTCCTTACCTCCGCATGCTCCTTTGTTCACTCACACATGGCTGGGCGTAGTCCAGTCCCAATTGTTAAAATCACCTTCACTTGCCACGAAAACTACAGTTAGGATAATAGATTAAGTTACTTTAGTATTAAGAGTCTGCTGTGTCATTCTCTGCACTTAAATAATAGATGGACAAGATAAGTAGATAATTGATTCCTTGCATCTAACTCCTGTTTGCCATAATCCCTTTAAAACCATTGGTACTCATCATAATAATGGTAATCTCCATTAATTCATTTGGTGTTAATGTGGATCCAATTTATAATCTCAAAACAGTAATTTTGCCATCACAGTTTAGTGTTTGTTAGTATCCACTTAACTATGTTTTCCCTCTCTACTGCAAAAGGACTTGCCCATGCTTTAGTTTTCCCACCTAGCTGAAGTGGTGATTCTCCTGATGGGAATTTGCTCCTGTATTCAGATTTATATTTCCCTTTATACCAAGGAAAGGTGGATCTCTGTGGAAATGCTCCAGCTGACTTTCTGCACCCTGTCATTTACTAATGCCTTCCACTTCAACACCAAACATCAGGGAGCACATGTCTTCCTGCTCACTACTCAGATGACATTCCTTTCTAGATTTCCTCAGAGACATAACCTCACTACAGTCTTTTATATTATTGTCTCAGAGGGTGGGCTGGTAGGAGACACAACCCTTTATCTTGGCTTGGAGACAAAATATCTGTTGCCTGCTAGCGCATTCTCCCATGTGTGCTCTGTTTATGGGTGGAGTGCACTGTCCCACTGCCCAAACAGTTTCCAGTTTGTCCAGCCGATTCTGGAGAGGGAAAAAAATGTCTTGACTTAGGACCTGATCCAAAGCCTGTTGGAGTGAATGGGAGTCTTTTCATTGACTTCAGTGAGCTTTTGATGAGCTTATAAAGCTCTTCTCTTTGTTTCCCTAAACACCTACATCTTTGCGACTCTTCCATCTGTTCTTCTGGACAGCAACTTTTGTATCAAAGATGACCCAAAAGATTAACACAAATTTTGGATCACTACCAATAGTTGGGCACCACCCTTCCCATAGGAGGTGTGTCTACTCTTAAATGTGACATACAGAGTCTCTAATACATTGGTCCTTTTCTTCTTCACCTCCAAATAGATTGTAAAGCGTTGATTATCAAATAGTGCAGCCTAATGAAACGCAACACGTGGTCTGTTTTATTTAGTGGAATTCTTAGATTCAGACACAGCCAGTAAAATATCACTCACTCAATAGAACACTTTTGGTTCCAGACCCACTGCCATAATTATTTTAGAGCCTTGGTGTTTCATTATAGCCACAGCACGAGGTTCCAGTGTTAAAATGAATAACAGTGGTATGAAGACCCTGGTTACAACTCTGAAAGAAAGACGCAGCTTTCTGCACATCAGAATTACAACCAGGATATATCAGTAGATAAAATTACTTTTCAAAGTGGGTATTTTATTTATCTTAAATGGTACAATATGTGGAATACAATACATTTTATTTTTGTGTAGCACCTTTCATACAGCAGTATCACAAGGCGCTTCATGTGTCACAGCCATTTCTTCTATGCAGTCATACATACTAATGCTGTTCGGTACAATATTACCTACAAAAGACATTCATATACATAAGGTAGGGTTTCTGACTTTGAATCCAAGATAACTGTGATTATATCACATTCTTTACTAGGAACTATTTCCTGCAGTTTGCAAAAGACAGTTTACCAAATGAAGAGAAAGATATTGGGTCACATTCTCTGCTGTGTACATGGGTGCTGCTCTGCAAAGGCCATTAGAGCTGTGCCCATTTATAGTAGAAGAAAATTTCGCCCATTTTCTCTTACCCTGTTGCTCCCTGGACACAGAAATCTCCATTTATCTGAAGACGGTTGATGTCTTTGAAACAGTTTGAATAAATGGGCTTCTACTGTAAAATATATAGAGAAATATGAGTGGTCAAGGGAGTGAAATAATTAAGACTAAATAAGGACTCAACCTACACATTTATTGGACAACCACAGTGTTATGAACTAAGATGTACTATTCTTCCCCCCCCCCGCCTCCCCTCCGTATTGTGCTGTGCTGATGTATATATGAGTCATATATGACCTCATTACAGCATCAGGTATTAAATCTTTGCTGAGAAGTGACAAAAGACATCCAGTATTATTGTGTGGAATATAAAGTGTGCAGTTCACAAAAGAGTGGATTAACAAGATTCTGCCTGGATATGTAAAGTGATGTGGGCCGAACCTTTTCCATCAAAATGTTTTTTGATTAAAAATTGGGTTTTTGACAAAATTTAAATGGTTGTGGAAAGCTTTCAACATTTTTTGGTCAGAAAACTGAAAATGTTTGCCAAAAATCAGTTATGAGAAGATGGAATGTGGTCTATTTTGTGGGGGTTTGTTTTGTGACAAAAGTAAAAATTTTCTGCAGAAAATTGATGACAATGATAAATATTTTGTTTCTAAATCTAAATTTTCCATGGGGTGGGGAGTGGAAAATTTTTGACCACCTTTAATTGAAAGGACAATGAAGTGACAAAGCTAATGTTAGAGCATCTGTATCTTTTTGAATTCTGGAGGACTTTAGCATTTGGTCTCAACCTCTTCACCTTGCACCCAAGAAATATGGTTGGTGTTAGTATATTCAGTAGTGACATTTAGATATCCATGCACCACCTAACTGATCCCTTTCATCTTCTCTAAATACTGGATCTTAAGCTTGAGAAGACCAACATTTTGCATTGTTATCAAGAGGCCCTGCTTTTGTGAGGTGATACTTTAAAGTGGAGATTCAATTGAATTGAGTGCAGAGGGACACTAGCCTGCTTTATCCAAGAGTCTTATATTGAGGACAGTGTACTGGATTTCAGAGGAATATCTGAATATCTGTGTACTGTAATTATCATATGGGACAAATGTTAAATACCCAAAATGAATTAACTGATTGGCTCAATGTGAATTAACAGACTCAGTCAAAATTCCCAAAAGAATTTTAAAAACCCCCTCTCTCCACTACAAAACGAGGTCCAACCCATTCAGGCAAAAACCTGATCCAGACCCTGGCAGATGAGCATGAATTTTGCTTTGGGGGCCTACAGAGTCTGGAATCAATTGTGGGCCTACAGAGTCTGTAATACATTGCTTCCTTTTTTCTTCCCCCATCTCCTCCAAACAGATTGTAGAGCTTTGATTGACAACTAGTGCAGCCCAATGAAACATTCCAAGTGAAAGTGACTGTAAGCCTTGTGAACCCCTACTGGAAACAGTTGCTATGAAAGTGTGTGAACTAAATCTACAAAAAGAAAAGGAGGACTTGTGGCACCTTAGAGACTAACAAATTTATTTGAGCTTAAGCTTTCGTGAGCTACAGCTCAGTTCATCGGATGCATTCAGTGGATGAATGTGCATCTGATGAAGTGAGCTGTAACTCACGAAAGCTTATGTTCAAATAAATTTGTTAGTCTCTAAGGTGCCACAAGTCCTCCTTTTCTTTTTGCGAATACAGACTAACACGGCTGCTACTCTGAAATAAATCTACAAAGTATCACACCACTTCAGTGGAGGTAGGATAGCAAGGTGATTGGAGAACTAGGAGAGCAGACATCAGTATTGGGTGGGTAGCAAGGAGGGAGAGAGCAGCAATTGCAGAGCTGGTTGTCTGGGAAGAAGGGCATTAGAGATTGGTGGGATTGCAGATGGGGCTAGGGATGAAAAAGTAACTAACAAGACATGCATTTATCACAATCATTTTGCTTTTATATGTTTTGTCTATTGTCTGCCTATCTGTCTTGTCTGTTTACAGGGCAAGGACCATGTGTTCGTATGTATCTGTATAGTGCCAAGCACAAATCGTCACTATTATAATGAAAATGATATATCATAATTTAAGGTGCTGCAGTGATGGTACTTGTTGACATTTACTATTCTAATAATATTCATTTAAATTGCAGTGAGCGATTGATGAAATGGTTAAAATAAATAGGAGAATATTGACAGATTTAAGGGGTTTATTTTCTCATCAGTGGGTTTGTGGGCAGGTGAGATATGGATGTAACTTTTATTAGGACGAATGGGAGTTTCGTGCATAAATCCTCAGTAGTAGTGAATTCCTGTTGGTGAAGAGAAAGCGAGACTATTTAATTTGCAAATGCCCTTTAATTATTTGAAATCCTTGTCCCAGTATAAAAGTCTCATCAGTACTCCTGGCAGACGGTCTCCATTACAATTTCCTGGGGAAAGTTTTCTAAGGTTTTTAACACTCCACTAGTGTTATCATTGGTGGGAGAACTAGAGTAGAAAAGGTTCAGGCAACTGTAGCATTTTTCCCACCATGATTTTGGACCCTGCACAGCGTAGCAGAGCTGAACTGACAGCAGCAATGGGGGAAACTTTTTGCTGAAAACCCTGGAGTAGGCAAGGCTGATAATATTTGAGACTGTTGAATGCAGGGCATCTCCCAGTTGAGACCTTTACATTGCATTGCAATTAGGGCTGTCAAGTGATTAAAAATATTAATTGTGATTAATCTAGCTGTTAAACAATAATAGAATACCATTTATTTAAATATTTTTGGATGTTTTCTAAATTTTCAAATATATTGATTTCAATTACGACACAATGCAAAGTGTACAGTGCTCACTTTATATTTATTTTTATTACAAATATTTGCACTGTAGACAACAAAAGAAATAGTATTTTCATTTCACCTAATACAAGTACTGTAGTGCAATCTCTTTATCATGAAAGTTGAACTTACAAATATCGAATTATGTACAAAAAAATAACTGCATTCAAAAATAAAACAATGTAAAACTTTAGAGCCTACAAGTCCACTCAGTCCTACTTCAGCCAATCGCTCAGACAAACAAGTTTGGTTACATTTGCAGGAGATAATGCTGCCCGCGTCTTGTTTACAGTGGCACCTGAAAGTGAGAACAGGCGTTTGCGTGGCACTGTTGTAACCGGCATCGCAAGATATTTACACGTGAGATGCGCTAAAGATTCATATGTCCCTTCATGCTTCAACCATCATTCCAGAGGACATGCTTCCATGCTGATGACAGGTTCTGCTCAATAACGATCCAAAGCAGAGTGGACCGATGCATGGTCATTTTCATCATCTGAGTCAGATGCCATCAGCAGAAGGTTGATTTTTTTTCAATTTTTTTTTTTTGGTGGTTCGGGTTCTGTAGTTTCTGCATCTGAGTGTTGCTCTTTTAAGACTTCTGAAAGCATGCTCCACACCTCATCCCTCTCAGATTTTGGACGGCACTTCAGATTCTTAAACCTTGGGTCAAGTGCTGTACCTATTTTTAGAAATGCTCGCATTGGTATCTTTGCATTTTGTCAAATCTGCAGTGACAGTGTTCGTAAATCAAACATGTGCTGGGTCATCATCAGAGACTGCTATAGCATGAAACATATGGCAGAATGCGGATAAAACAGAGCAGGGGACATACAATTCTACCCCAAGGAGTTCAATCAGTAATGTAATTAACACATTTTTTTAACAAGCGTCATCAGTTTGGAAGCATGTCCTCTGGAATGGTGGCCGAAGCATGAAGGGGTGTATGAATGTTTAGCATATCTGGCACATAAATACCTTGCAACGCCGGCTACAAAAGTGCCGTGTGAACGCCAGTTCTCACTTTCAGATGATGTAAATAAGAAGCAGGCAGCATTATCTCCTGTAAATGTAAACAAACTCATTTGTCTTAGTGATTGGCTCAACAAGAAGTAGAGCTGAGTGGACTTGCAGGTGCTAAAGTTTTATATTGTTTTGTTTTTGAGTGCAGTTATGGAACAAAAAAAAATCTACATTTGTAAGTTACACTTTCACGATAGATATTGCACTACAGTACTCGTATGAGGTGAATTGAAAAATACTATTTCTTTTGTTTATCATTTTTACAGTGCAAATATTTGTAATAAAAATAATATAAAGTGAGCAGTGTTGTATTCTGTGTTGAAATTGAAATCAATATATTTGAAAATGTAGAAAAACATCAAAAATATTTAATAAATTTCAATTTGTATTCTATCGTTTAACAGTGCGATTAATCACGATACATTTTTTAATCACTATTCATTTTTTTCAGTTAATTGCGTGAGTTAACTGTGATTAATCAACAGCCCTAATTGCAATTAAATTCCTTTTACTGTTTAGTTGAGGGCATAATCTCCTCCATTCTCCAGCTTTCTATATGGCCATGAAAAATATCTTCTTTTATCTTCCCCACTTTTTTGGCCTAGAAAACCTCATCGCCAAAATTTGCCCACATCTATAACAATTCTAAGTTTGAATGGGATGACTGAGTCAAATCATGTTTTAATTTTGACTTGCTCTGGGCAATGTCA
The DNA here is from genome assembly GCF_965140235.1 of Caretta caretta. Taxonomy (NCBI): domain Eukaryota; kingdom Metazoa; phylum Chordata; order Testudines; family Cheloniidae; genus Caretta; species Caretta caretta. The sequence goes on along the minus strand of NC_134207.1, from coordinate 206,262,415 downwards.
ATGAAGTCAACTTTAAGGCCCCAATCCTGCAAACACTTACTTAAGGAAGTCCTTATCTTGAAACTTGCACATCAGTGTTTTCAGGATCAGGGCCTAATGGCCTTGGAAAAAGGTATATGGAAGAGACTCGGAGAATGCCTTTTCTCTCTAAGATTACAAATTCAAAGATATCCTTTCAGAGTATTCAGTGGGGAACACTTAATGTGTCCAGTCCTGCCAAGACTTCCACACAAGAGCTCCCGTTCACTTCAGTGGGACTCCCATGAATGGACTACGTGAAGGGTTGTACTTACTGTGTAGGTTTGCACTTGTACTTAGCATGAGATAGTTTAGAACTTTTCAGAGCTGAAGCATCTGTCCAAGACTTTCTACTGTAACTAGTGATTTTGGTGCCTCAAAGGAGCCTGCTTTTCAGAAATGCTGTACACCGCCTTCTGAAAAACAGGTCTCTAAAAGGAGTCTCAAATTGGGCACCCATATTGCTAAACACTTCTCAATATTGGCCTCCTAGGGAAGAATCCTAGATTATTTTTCTTTTCTCTCTTTTTCTTGTGGGATGAATCATGAGTTAATGAAGAAATCCATGAAATTCCGTTTAAAAGTTGGGTTCTATTAGTCATAAAAATGAAGATCCTTTGGGTGAGAAAAACAAAACACATTAAATATTAAATATAGCATTTAGAAGGGATTTTTAATGGACTTTTTTTCTCAAGAAAGATCACAACTGAAAAATATGTAAGCTTAAATCTTATAGGAAGTCTGGAAAAAACTATTGGATTTGCAGGTGTATATGCATTTCTTATATAGGTCCCTTTTGTGAAAGCAGTTTGGATTAGCGTTCCCCAGCAGATGATGCGAGGATGCCATTTGGTTGTTTTTCTCTGCATTGATCCTTGACACATTATTTTTTTAAAATATTTTCAGATTGGCTGAAGCGTGCATTTATGTGATTGCACCTAATGTCAGACTTTCCCATTTTTCTTGATCTGGAAGGGGACATATCGTGTTCCAGGACGTCATAAAAACAAAATATTTAAAGTATGTTTCAAATAAAAAGAAGAAGAAATGCTTAACTTAATAAAGATGTGAGATTAATTTACAAAGGAAACACTGGCCACGGACCAACAGCAAGCCAAATATTTTGCCAGCAGTTTGCAGTTCAGTCATCCTTGCATATCCAACCTCCAGTGGTACCTCCCATTACTTTTAGAAGTGAGATCTGTCTGGTTTACTTTGTGTTGAATAAACTGATTTTGGTTTACTCAGTTTAAAAACAAAAATAGAGAGGGCCTGATTTTATTTCATTATTCCCAGGGGTAAAGCAGTCCTAGGTAATTACAACCACAGTGCTGTTTTCTCTGTCTTAATTAAAGAGGGGTTTTGCACATAGGATTTTGCACAACATAATAAAATAGTTTGTGGTTTGGCCAGCTCAGCTAAGTGTCACAGGAGCCTATACAACGAGAGAGGCCTTCTGAAAAGTAGGGCTGTGGGGATATCATGCAAGAGTGAGTGAGCAGAGCTGCTTGCCGGTATGCAGGTAGTTTGGAGTTCTTCATATTTAGTGTAAAGACACAATCATAAACCATCCAGTGAACAACATTTCATGTGAACCTATGCGTCAGTGGCATGCTTCTCAGAAGCCATGAATATGGGTTTCAGGAAATCATAGAATCATAGAATATAAGGGTTGGAAGGGACCCCAGAAGGTCATCTAGTCCAACCCCCTGCTCGAAGCAGGACCAATTCCCAGTTAAATCATCCCAGCCAGGGCTTTGTCAAGCCTGACCTTAAAAACCTCTAAGGAAGAAGATTCTACCACCTCCCTAGGTAATGCATTCCAGTGTTTCACCACCCTCTTAGTGAAAAAGTTTTTCCTAATATCCAATCTAAACCTCCCCCACTGCAACTTGAGACCATTACTCCTCGTTCTGTCATCTGCTACCATTGAGAACAGTCTAGAGCCATCCTCTTTGGAACCCCCTTTCAGGTAGTTGAAAGCAGCTATCAAATCCCCCCTCATTCTTCTCTTCTGCAGGCTAAACAATCCCAGCTCCCTCAGCCTCTCCTCATAACTCATGTGTTCCAGACCCCTAATCATTTTTGTTGCCCTTCGCTGGACTCTCTCCAATTTATCCACATCCTTCTTGAAGTGTGGGGCCCAAAACTGGACACAGTACTCCAGATGAGGCCTCACCAATGTCGAATAGAGGGGAACGATCACGTCCCTCGATCTGCTCGTTATGCCCCTACTTATACATCCCAAAATGCCATTGGCCTTCTTGGCAACAAGGGCACACTGCTGACTCATATCCAGCTTCTTGTCCACTGTCACCCCTAGGTCCTTTTCCGCAGAACTGCTGCCTAGCCATTCAGTCCCTAGTCTGTAGCTGTGCATTGGGTTCTTCCGTCCTAAGTGCAGGACCCTGCACTTATCCTTATTGAACCTCATCAGATTTCTTTTGGCCCAATCTTCCAATTTGTCTAGGTCCTTCTGTATCCTATCCCTCCCCTCCAGCGTATCTACCACTCCTCCCAGTTTAGTATCATCCGCAAATTTGCTGAGAGTGCAATCCACACCATCCTCCAGATCATTTATGAAGATATTGAACAAAACCGGCCCCAGGACCGACCCTTGGGGCACTCCACTTGATACCGGCTGCCAACTAGACATGGAGCCATTGATCACTACCCGTTGAGCCCGACAATCTAGCCAGCTTTCTACCCACCTTATAGTGCATTCATCCAGCCCATACTTCCTTAACTTGCTGACAAGAATACTGTGGGAGACCGTGTCAAAAGCTTTGCTAAAGTCAAGAAACAATACATCCACTGCTTTCCCTTCATCCACAGAACCAGTAATCTCATCATAAAAGGCGATTAGATTAGTCAGGCATGACCTTCCCTTGGTGAATCCATGCTGGCTGAAAATCTGTTAGCAATAACAGGTACTATAGAAATCACAACATTGGTCACACACCTGTGACCAATACTTCTTATTTCTGTAGACTTTTCCGGCAATGTTTGGTTTTTTTTAACCCTTGCAAATAAGCATGATTTATTTCCTAGCAAATCCTTTTCAAGAGAAAGCATCAAAGGGTTTTAAATAATGCACTTGGGCTGGACATGAACAAACTCCCAAACCAAGGCTAAGATGGTCAGTAATTAGGAAAGTCAAATTGGGTGCATTTTGCTGGTTAAATAAATCAAAAATTCCTCATGAAAAAGTAGCATAGTAAAAAGACTTTATCAAGCATAATTAAGAATAAGTGCCTTTCATCGCTACATTAAGTTCTCTGTTCTGCTGCTGTTTGTTTGTTTTACAATTAAACTTAAGCTATTTACCTATGTTGCTTTAAATACCCCAACTGTCACCTATAGTTATTAAAATCATCACCCAGCTACTTGATTCCGAGGTATTGGAATATGACCGAGTTGTTCTTGTTCATAAATTGGATTGACACCTGCCTGTTCTTCAGCTGCTCTGAACTTGTAGGTTTGCTCAAATTTATATAATTGCAATTTTGCAAATCCTCGTGGGCCAGATCCTCAGCTGATGTAAATCAGCATCTGTCCATTGACTCCAACAGAGTTGATCTATACACAGTACTACCTGTAGTACTTTAAATCCAGTTAACATGATGAGCCAAATATTAAGCTCTATCAGCTGTATTTGGTCTTTGTCACAATGTGCTTTGCCTGATCCATTCTAGTCAGCAGGTAAAGTTCACATGTAATCAGTACACTGCAAGGAGGGCTTCAAGATCTAATGCTCAAAGTACCCTAGATGTCCTGTTGGGTGATCAAAACAAGTTTCCCAGGTTGCTTTTTTAAACAGTGATGTGGCCCGTGGGTTTGGAGGAGCTGATACATTTTTCAGCCAGTGTGGGATTTTCTTTTTTTAACTTAAGGGGCTTGATTCACCCTGCATATACTGTGTCTGCCTCAGCTAACGTCCTTTTCGGATAGTGCCATCCACTTCTTGAGGCAGTCCTGGCTGCTTGAATGGCATGGTAGAAGGGTGACTATGCCCTGAATTAAACTGTGTAAATCTGAGTAACTCCAGTTTAAATCTGTCTGTCTCATAGACTGGATTATTAAAAGGGCTGATCATGGATTACAGAACCATTCACCTCCAGGTTCAAGTCCAGACCGCATAAAACTGACTTACCAATGGGTGCTTGGTAGCCTACAGGAAATAAATTGTTGGTCTCAATTAAGTTCCTAGTGCATTAGTAGGAGCTTTGCCAGCAGATCGAGGGAAGTGATTATTCCCCTCTATTCGGCACTGGTGTGGCCACACCTGGAGTATTGCGTCCACTTTTGGTCTCCCCACTACAGAAAGGATGTGGACAAACTGGAGAGAGTCCAGCGGAGAGCAACGAAAATGATTAGGGGGCTGGGGCACATGACTTACAAGGAGAGGCTGAGGGAACTGGGCTTGTTTAGTCTGCAGAAGAGAAGAGTGAGGAAGGATTTGATAGCAGCCTTCAACTACCTGAAGGGGGGTTCCAAAGAGGATGGAGCTTGGCTGTTCTCAGTGGTAGCAGATGACAGAACAAGGAGCAATGGTCTCAAGTTGCAGTGGGGGAGGTCTAGGTTAGATATTAGGAAACACTATTTCACTAGGAGGATGGTGAAGCACTGGAATGGGTTCCCTAGGGAGGTGGTGGAATCTCCATCATTAGAGGATTTTAAGGCCCGGCTTGACAAAGCCCTGGCTGGGATGATTTAGTTGGTTTTGGTCCTGCTTTGAGCAGGGGATTGGACTAGATGACTCCTGGGGTCTCTTCCAACTCTAATCTTCTATGATTCTATTATTCTAAGTGTCAGCAAGACACAATGACACAAACTGGTATCCCTGTGGCAATCTCAGCAGAGAGGCAAAAAATCTTGCCGTGCAAACTACAGCGTCTCTGCTCAGATCCACGAGTACGATACTTTTTGGTGTTGAATGAGGAGGCATAGTCTCATCATGGGCTTGTGGCGGGCTTCCATGTGGAACAGATATTTACTATGTGTGTGTTTTACACGCATAGCTTTCAATGTACAAGAAAACAGTCACTTTTTATTTCCATTTGCATTCGCGACTTCTCATGAATATCTGAAATAGACGTTTATTGTGACCATAACCCTGCCACAAATTAAAATCAGATCCCAAGTCCCTTGTGAAAAGAAGCTCATTATCATGTATGGAGACTTCAGAAACGATACGAAATGACACTTAGCTCTAAACCCCAAACACCACATGTATCTAAGGCTTACGGTTAAGTTCACAGTGGAAATAAGACCAGGAGCTAAGCAAGGTTTTTTTCGATAGATGTATAGCCACAAGATAAAGAACAAACAGCTGGTCTTATGCTTCTGCCAAATGCAAAATATCATTCATATATTCTGCCCGCATTTTCTCCTTTTTAGCGACTGATTACCATTTCTAAGAGATAAACAGACTTCTTTGGCGTTATACCAGGGATAAATTTGGCTCACTGGCCTTAAGCCTTGAAGTTTTCTTAAAATTTTCTGAATCAAACTTTTTGTGTGAATTGTTAGGTTGTAAGGTGACTCAAGAGCTAAATTCGCCCTTCCCAAGCTTCACAAACCTCAAGAAACCATGCTGGTTGCCCAACCTGCAACCATACTTTACCAGTATTCTTTGTATTCATCACATTTGTTATGCCTTTACAACACAGTGGAGTGAGTAAGCTATGTCTTCCAACACCTGGAAATCAGCCGTGCTCACTGCTATGCAGATTTCTGCTCTTCTCCAAACTGAGATCATGTCTTGGGAGAAGACTATTGTATGTAGTGCAGTCTCATAGATTTATTCCATTGCAGAATGGTGCCACCAAAATAAAGGTGTAAACAACACAACGGTCTTTCACCAGGATGTTGCTGCGTGTGCAGGTGGTTATTAAAAATTTCCCAAAAGGTTGACCATATGGGTTGCGCTCCTCTACTCAAGATCCAATTTATTTTCAGTTATGCCAATCTTGAGGGAGGTGCCACTTTGTGTCCTTTTGTTAAGTTACATATTTATAGGCTATCTACATGTCTTAGCACATATGCACATAATTTAAAGAAAACGTATATTTTTGACTCTTTTACAAGTGAGAGATGGAAAAGGACATCCCCTCCCCCAAAAAAGCAAGCAAACAAAAAATCCTTTCTCCCCTCCCCAGCCAAACACCCCAACTCCGTCAAGCAAACATTGGAAAAATGAAATGGGCTCTGACTGTCCATATGCTCTTACTCTGTCAGGTCAGCAGGGGACGCAAGTTATGCTGTAAAAGGCCTTCCACTGACAACTCCACAGTACCATTCTCCACCTTTTAAATTTGGAAATGCTTAACTCAGGTGCCTCAGCTGATTTCAACTATTTTGGTGGTTCTTCACATAAAAGCAATATTCTGGAACATGATATCAGAGCATCTGTCAGTCAGTGTTAGTTTAAGTTATGTTGCTGATCCTGGAAGGGCTGCCTTCAGAGGCAGGACTTCAATGAGTGATATGCCTCAGAACAGCATCACAAAGCCGATGTAGACTGAGGCCTTGTCTAAACACAAAAATTATACCACTATAACTATACCAGAAGAATTAGATTTATCTCTCCCACCCCACCGCTCACAAACATGGACACAGTTATACCAGTATAAATATACTTATATAGTATAAGCTTATTCATGTGTGGGGGATAAGCTTATACTGGTATAACTGTGTCCACACTAGAGGTTGTACTGTGTTTGTTTATCAATATGTACATACGTGTGTGTGTGTGTATATATATATCTATATAATCATCCCCTTATCCAAAATATCTATACTGGTACAAAAACTACTGTGTGTGGACCAGGCCTGAGAAATCAGACATTTCTATCCTTCCCATCTATAGACCTCAAACGTTGCACACCATCTCTTCAGGTAGAAATCCATATTTGTTTTAAAATTGATTGGCCTTTGAAAATAAAATGTGTTTAAATAATGGGAGGAAATTATTTTAGCTTGAACTAGCTTTGCAGACCTCCAAAATAGAGAGGTTTGCACAATCTCAGACAGTAATAAACTGTCCTGCACTCAGGAGTTTTCAAAGCCCAATCTGAATTGCTTCGAACACTGTCACGTATGTTATTTACATTACAAGGGAATTTTTTAGCCAAAGTATTGGGTTTCAGTAACAATATTCACAAGGGAAACAGGGAAAAACAGAAATATTGTAAAATTAATTTGGACTACTAAAAGGGAGACATTCAAGGGCCACCTGAGGAACCCTTCCAGGCAAGAACAGATGAGATAAAACAGTAGGAATAAAGTGGTGAATAGTGATGTAGTGAAGTGTGCTTTTGCATTATTTGTTTTTCATGACTGAGGTCTGGTCTTAAGCCTTTTATACTGAAATGGGACACTGGACTTTATCTTCATCTTTAACATCAAATTCTGTCTTGGGAAAAGATTTTTTCTTTAAAATAATATTTCTGGGCCAGAGAAGGGGAGGGGTGGGAGAAGAAAAAAAGAGGTGCAGATGTGAATTGCGAAGCCAGAAAAAACATTAACACAAATTAGAAAATATAGATTTAAAATAAGCTATACATTTTTATGGAATATATTCTATCATTAACCTGTGTAACTCACTACTTCAGAATGTTACTTAGGAAAGTATTTTAAATTTCAACCACAGATTAGATATTTATTAGTTTGATCCTGCTCTAATTAATGTTAATAGCAGCACTCACATTAACTTCAGTGGGAACAGGATTATACAGATATAAATGAGATACATTGTCCTCAACAGAGCTAGATTAGTTTACACTAGTTGAGAATCTGCCCCATTTATTTTTGCTGTTGTTTGTTTGTTGATCATTTTATATTGTTTTCTCAGGATATTATGAGGATGACTGGGTCACAGGTTGTGCTCTGTCTATTGAAATTTATATTTGCTTAATGAAGATATTACACATAAATGGGCATATTTTGTAAGCCATCAGGTATAATAGTATATAAAACTATTTAGGAGAGAAGTTCTAAACATACTTGTTAAAACATTCAATCTGAAATGCCTCTGATTTTACCATCTCTCATGAGCAGGGCTCTGAGTTACTATAGAGAATTCTTTCCCAGGTGTCTAGCTGGTAGGTCTTGCTAACATGTTCAGGGTCCAACTGATCTCCATATTTGGGGTTAGGAAGGCATTTTCCCCTAGGTCAGATTTAGAGACCGTGGAAATTTTTCATCTTCCTCTGCCGGATGGAGCACAGGTCACTTGCAGGTTTAAACTAGTGTAAATGGCCGATTCTCTGTAACATGAAGTCTTTAAATCATGAGTAACTCAGCCAGAGGTTGTGTGTCTATTACAGGAGTGAGTCAGCAAAGTTCTGTGGCCTACAATGTGCAGGAAGTCAGACTAGACAATCGTGATGGTCCCTTCTAACCTTAGAGTCTATGAGTCTATGTTCTTGAGAACTGTTCAGGAGAGTACAGTGAACTCTTACTATGAAATCAAGAGGCTTTATAGTAATATTTTTTCCTTTTAAATTTTTAATCACATTTTCTCTCTCATTTGGTCTTCAAATCATTTGACGGCAGTAAACATCCACCTTGACTTGCACTGTTCATGCCATAAAACTGTACTTCGGATCCAGCAGGTTATATATTCCTCAGTATTATTGGTTTTTATTATGAGCATTGGCTTGGGTCGGTCATATGCATTCATTAAAAAACCCCTAAGATTTAAGATTTTCAAGTTATTTGGAACTTGATCTGCAACATGAAAGGCTTCTATAGCCACACTAAGAATGAAAAAAAACCCAACCCCACAACAGCCCTGAATTGCTGCAAATTTAACTCCATACTCCCACAATGGTAATGACTGAAAAGTAGTTTTGTCAATATTTATAAATCAATGCTAACCAGAAACTGGATGTTTTAATTTACCATGGTTTAAGTGTAACTGATACCCCTAAGTTTAGAGCTTTCAGCTTTGTAAAGTGCAATGTTATTGCAGGGCATGCATCCAATTTTTAAAACATTATATAGATTGGAGACAGATGAGCTTTCCAGAATTATTTTAGGCCTATTTTGATTAAATGCCCAAGATGCAATTTCCAATGGAAATTAATTGCATTGATGTGAAAACAAATGAACTCCAACCTCAAAATCAGCTGCAGCTTCATGTTCAATACAGTACTTAAAAGGGATGGAGCAGGCACCAAAAACACTGGTGTGAGTTATAACTTCAAATCAGCTTTCACCCATTCCCCTTGAACGCCGTTGGAAAAATAGACCCTAGCACTGATAGCACATATTTTTCAAGATAATCTTAATGTCAGTATCTAAAAGGCAATATTTCACATTATAGGCCTGATTCAAACATGGTTGAAATCAATGGGAGCCATTTTATTAGCTTCACTGGGCTTTAGATCATGCCCTGTGACACTTCATGGTGAGGCATTTCTGCTATGTATGTCATCCAGCAATATACAAGGAGATGGGAGATTTTATTAGAAAAAGGGTAGGGGACTTGATTCTATCCCCTGAGGAGCACTTGGGCATTTTTGTTACCAAATTAGTTTAGGAATCAGATTAGCTCAGTCTTTCCAGTTGTGCTTTCGGCACCATCCTTAGGTCAAAAAGTAGCTTCAGGTACATATGTGCGCTCCCTCAATCAGTGAACAACTCCCATTGACATCAGTTGTATATGTGGACCGAGAAGACAAAGCATAGCCCTTTAAATAATGAAAGCAGTCAGCATTTGCTCAAAGCTATCTGTGTGGAGCTACTTTTTGAGCCATTCTCTTTGGCTTTTTCCTGTTCTCTTAATGTTTTGCTCTCCATCCTGTCCCTCTCATCATTCCCACTAACACAGTTGTCACTAGGAACTTTTAACATGATGCAGTTGGCCCAAAGGTTCCTTCCAAGAATTCGTTTAATATTCATTTTGATCTTCATGAAATTTTTAAAGGAATCAGAAGAGGGGTTGGTGGTGGGATGTTACTGACCATAAACAGGTTCTTGGCAGCCTTACCTCCTGGATATAACTTGCTAAACAGGTTTCTGAGTAGAGAGAGAAGCCCTCCCTCCTCCATTCCCCCTCCTACCCCCCCCTCCAGTTACTCACATTCCTTCCAAGGAAGAGGTTTTGAACAGGTGAAGGTCTGCAACACTTACGTAAAATGAAGAAGTTTGTTCCCTCTCACAGAGCATTGGATGTTTGAAATCATAAGAAGCTATAATAATGGCACAGAAGGGTCAGGGAAACTAAGAACAATATGAAATACATACTATCCAGAATATGGCATATATTGGTGCTAAGGCACAGGACTAGAAGCTAGGAAAGCTGGGTATGATCTGCCACAGACCTCAGATATCACCTTAGGCAAGTCACCAAAATTCTTTTTGTCTCATTTTCTATAAAATGGGAATCATGGAATTTTTAAATTTTCTAAATCACACGTCTTGAAGATGATAGGTTTTTAGCCCCATTTTCAGAACTTAGATCTGGTAATAATCTAAATATTGTTTGCAGGCACTATACAGAGGAAGTGGAGCAGGTTCAGTATAGATTGGAGAGAAGTTTGCACATTATAGAGACCATGATGTTTTCCTATCATGAGTGTTGTTTATCTGATTTTTGGCTTTTGCAAAAGGCCCCTTCACACTGCTTACCTATTTCCTAATTACAAGTGCATTAAATTTGTATACTCACAGCAAATCCCATGTACTCACATATCTTCTTCCTCCTCAGCTGCCATTATCTCTGTGAGGTGTTTCCACTCTAGTCTTATCACAGGGATGCTCCAGCTCTCACAATAGTATTATATCTGTTTATTATAGCTACTCTTTATTATTATTTGTATTACAGTAGCACCTTCAGGTCCCAAGAACTATTGGAGCCCCATTGTGGTAGGCTCTATACAAATACCGAGTGAGGCAGGATTCTGCCCTAAAGAGCTTACCGTCTAAGTAGATAAAATAGACAAAAAGTGGGAAGAGGGAAGATTGTTCCCATTTTATAAATGGGGAACTGAAGCAAAGAGATTTTAGGGGGATTTTCCATGGATGTCTGAAGCCAAGCTAGGAATTAAACCCATATCTCCTGAGTTCCAGTCCAGTGACTTAGCTCTAAACTGTCCTTCCAACCCATTTGGTGACAACATTCCTTATTTGAGGAGTATCTGAGAAAGAAAGGGGTAAAGAGCCCATAAGCCATCTGAAACACAAGCCCTTGGTTCTTCCAGTATAGCATAAGGGCACAGAAGAGGGTCAGCAAGTACATCCTGAGACACCCCAAGCAAGCAAACATTTCTGAAACACGGGGCATGAAACTCCTGCTGCAGCATCCATCATTCATTTGAGGACAGTAAAAACATGTGCTGTCATTTTTGACATTTTAATTGAAAAGAAAGCTTACACAGATTTCAACCTTAAGTAGTATGTTTATACAAGTGTATATAGAGAAATAATCTGTCAGTTCAGAGCAGGCTCGGTGCTACAAGATTTGGTTTAGTAACCGAACAATCCAACATTAGCTCACACACCTTGCCTTGTTCCATGCCTCAATAATTTTTAGTAGAAATACTTTGCCTAAAGGCACACAGTTATTAAAAAAGAGGCTGAGCTTGCTTAAATTATTAGCTCATGGTAACAAGCCTGCACTGGAGAAACTGTTGGTCCTTTGTTTTCACAATTTAGCTCTAATTCGCCATCTTATTTTCAGAGACAAACTTCTGCTTTGTTTGGGAAGTTTTAAAAAAAAAATGAACAAAGACAGGACGAATAAATCACTTAAAAAAGAAGGCAGTTTTTTTCTTTTAGAATAAAAGTAGTTTTAAAACACCCAGTTATCCTTATATTTTTATTAACATTTACTGGCTTAATAATAAGAGTGAATAGAATCAGAAAAGTTAATTGATAAATTTGTTTTCCCAAATATCCAATTGGTTCTAAGTGCTCAGTGAAAAGCTCTGACCCTGTCAACCTGCTGAAGGTGGGGAGATCCTTTCTCTTCATCATTTTTCTCTTTTTGAGAGCAATAGTTGTTTTATGATGCAAAGTTATGAAAATATAATGCATATTTGTGCTGCTGTAAAGCACTCAAGAATATTTAACTGACTGGGTTGCTGGAGCGGCTGACCATTCTAACACCTGTATAGAGACAAGTTTACCAGAACAGCTAATACATGTTCCATTGTCACCAGTGGCTGGTGGTTAGGGTTAGGGTTCTTTCAGCTTTTTTATTCACTGAGCTCTAGATTTTTCAAGTGTCCACTAATTCTGCATGCCTAACATTTGGATGCCCTACCTGAGTAATCTGAATGTCTCAAGCTGAATGCCCCAAATTAGTGGACACATTTGAAATTTTTTTGCCTTAACTATTTTAAAAATTTGTTTTAAGGTAATAATGCTGTACAGGATATTCAGATATTAGTATGTGCGGTCAGTGCCTTCTCTTTTCTCTCTAGAGTATTAGTTGTGGTGGGACAAAATCACTTGTCTTCCTGCATGATCAAACTTTTGGTCTGGCTTGAGCTCAGAGCATGCAACAATACTTTAATCAAATAAAGGATACTTACTAGTGCTCTCAACATCCCTGGGATGTATTTTGTCATGTTTTGCTGCATTCTGGTTTTCTCTTTATACCATTTTTTTATTATAGTATAGGTTTTATCTGAGCCAGTTCTTCATTTTAATCTCTCCAGCGTGCCTTTAGCTGTTTTCCCTAGTTTTGCTCTACTCAGTTACATATGGAACAATGGCATAATTATGATTTGTGGAGTGCAAGCAGTATATAGAACTTAAAGGAAGACAGTCTCTGCTCTGAGGAGACTAAAATCTAAGAAACTATGCTAGCTTTCTTTCTTTCTTTTATTATTCTACTAATGGGTCAGGCAACAAGACCAAGTGAAATATTTAGAGAGAAAGAGAGATTGAAACCAGCAGTTTCTAAGACCCACAAGAGCCAAAAGGCAAATGTTAATAAGTTCTGGGAAGCTTTCAAGGACCTGCTGGTCCTTGTACTTATGCTGAATTCCCAGAGGTTTGTAGAACATGTGTTCAGGAAATATAGGTGATATTTACACAATCTGAGTTTCTAAAGGCAAGATTTATTATTAACTAAACCCTTAACAGAGTTTGACCCAGTTTGACCCACACACAGGGGCTGTGTGTGCATTTGGAAGTGGACATTTGCCGCCCCCCACCCCCAAAAAAAAAATCTTCAAAGGGCCCCAAATTACTGTCATGCCAAAAGATGTACAAAGTTAATCATTGTTAAGCAGTGGAACAGTCACAGACTGAAGAGTCTTCATCCTTTATATGAATCATGGCACAAATCTGACACAAGTAGCCAAATTTTTCTTTTTTGATCTCAAGATTTTCCAGAGGTCTAACTAGCCCCTAGACTCCTGTTGTTGTTTTTTTAAATAGTAATATCCAGAAGGCCCCCAAAAATCACCCCCCTCCAATAATAGAATCCTCGACGAGACTCTAGTATGGCCCATTATATACTCTGTGGTAGCCTAATTTGTGGTGCCCTTCTTTCATCAGGGTAGGTGAAGAGCGCAGCACTCTTAGGGAATTTTGGAGGTGTTACTCCTCAAATCAGCTGTTATAAGGAATGTAAGTATTCATCCACATCTTCTTCCTCTGTCTTCTCCCTGATCCTTGCCTGGCAGTACTTAAGCATGCCATCCCTATTATTAAATAAAAACACCCTACAATTCTGAGGGAGAGGAGTTGCTCCTTGTACTCAATTTCTTACATGTCAGAAAGTGAATTCCATCTCTCTGATAGCTATTGACCATTCCCTCATCATTTCACATGTTGACTGCTACAACTTCCTACATTCTGGCCCCGATCACTATAACTGTGCTCCACTCAGGTCCATTTAAAGGGCCACTGCTAATCTTCCAGGCTTGCTGCTTTAACTACCCGAACTACCTTTTTGGAGCCCCCTCCTCCACGGCTTCACCTCAAATTAAACAAGCTTCTTATCTTTACTTTTTAAGACCTTTCACAATTTAGCCTCATCTTAGCTAGCTGCTCTAGTAATGTATTGTGGCATCAACCACCACTTTCACCTTGCCAGCCACCCCAGCCTTTACCATCCACTAGTCGGTTTCTCCCCCAAACACCTGTGAGCTTTTTCCACACCACCTCTTATGTCTGGGAAAATCCCTGGTATTATCCATGCAGCCACAACCTTAAAATCTCCCCACGAGGGTTGCCTTTGCCACAATGCCTACAAAACTGTTCTAACTGATTATAGCTAGGCAGGTTCTGAGCTGGGACTTCCTTCCTTTTCCTACACCCTTGCTCTTTCACGCTTCCCCATTCCTATCATTCCCCACCATACCTCTACCTCCACTTTAAAAAAAATGTAAAAAGACAAAAGCAACATCAAAAATGTAACTAACTAAGCTGTGCCAATTCTTCATTCTGTTACTTTTCTTATGTGTTATATCCCCATCCTGTGTCCTTCATCTGTCTTTTAGATTGTAAACACACTGGGGTAAAGACTGTCACTTATCTACATTTGTATAGTGCCCAACCAATTGGGATCTTTGAGCTGCTACCATAGTATAAGTGTCTACTACTGGTGATAAAAAAAAAATCTATCACACGAGTCTGAATTGTCTGTGAAATACAAACAGAGATCTCTGCTAGATTGGAAAAGATCCGCTTCTTTAGGTGCCAGTTTTCTTTTCCTAGAATACAATTCAGTTCTGCACTTAACTTGGCTAAACAAAGCTCTTCTTTCATAGAGAGTTCTGCTCTTTGATGATATTGGAACCATAACATTGTTAAACGACAGGTACTATAGGTCAGGTGAGGTTTATAAAATGGCAGGGGATTCCGAAAGAGTGTCTGGTACAATGCTTTTCTCCTATGAACATAGTAGGCTGAAAGTAGACAGAATCACAGTCTTAAAGTGTCCTGGCTTTTCAGGATGAAAGTCTGGAAAGCACCAGGCAACAATTAGGCAACTGGAAAAAGTATGTCAATATCAGTACGTTTCAGCAGTGGCACTGTAGGTCAAGCGATTGCCAGCCAACATGCAATAACCGGTCAGTGCCCATCTTAGGTACAATTCCTGGTGCAAATATTTCCCCTCTGCCTGAATCTAGAGGATTTATCCTTGTAGTTTGTGCTGCACTTTTCAGATACTTAAGCAATGTGGTAGCACTGCAGGCTTTCTGAGGTGCTTCACTTTGAGGGCAGTTCAAAATACAAATACATGGTAACGTGTGACTATGTGCAGGCAGCTGGTGTGCTGGGACTGCTGCTTATTAAACTGATAATTGTTTCATCCTTGTCTGATTCTTGTATCCACCTGTTGTGTCTCATCATATTATTAAGGACCGAGACGTGGGCAGTAATGCCTCATGGTCAGAGCAGTGGCGGTCAAGCCTATTGGGTTGGAGCCAGAGTCAAGAACCAGGAGTCAGAACAAAGGGTCAGAGCTGGAGTCAGGAGTGAGAGTCAGGAAGCAGAGTCAAAAGTCAGAATCAAGGGCCAAATGCCAGAGCCAAGGGTCAAGTCAGAGCCAGGAATTGGAGCTGAGGGTTAGAACCAGGTTACCTGGAGTAAGGGAGGGCAGGAGCAGGGCTGAGATAGGGTCTGAGATAGGGCTGGAACAAAGCAGGAGTGGGATTGGAACAAGGCGGAAGCAGATGCGAACATAGCTGTGGGTGGGTGCCCTGCTGCTGTTGGTCTTAAGAGCGGGTCTGCTGATCCCCTCAGTCAACTGGACAGTTTAGAGCATCAGGAGGCTCAGTTGGGGCCAGCTGTGCTCGTCAGACTGTCTGGCTCTTAAGCTATCAGTTAAACAGGCTAGCTGCAGGCTCTTGCTGCTGACAGTACCCCCTCCTCTGAGGGTGCCTTCCAAGAGTCCCAGGGTTGGGCTTGTCAGGATAGGCTTGCTGAAACTCCTGCAGTAGGTCTGGGGTATGAATATTTTCCACTGGTTCCCAGAATTGTCTGTCTGGATTATAACCCTCTCTGTCCACTAAGTTTCCCTCCAATGCGTCAAGAGCAAGGATTTGTTGAATCAAATACTCCTCCTGCTCCTGGATGGTGATAGGTGGGGGTGGACCACATTAGAATGTAAGACTTCAATGTAAGGCTTCAACAGAGAGACATGGAACACCTTGTGGATCCTTACAGACTCTGGCAACTGTACGCTGAATGCCACTGGATTGACCCATTCCAGAATCTTACATGGATGTAGATACTGGTGGTCTAATTTAGCTGATGGCTGCATTAACCTAAGGTACCAAGTGAACAGCCACACCTGGTCACCTACGGCAAGGTCAGCGTGGTGCTTCTAAACCCCCTTAGTAGCTGTCAGCTATTCCTTCCATTCTTGGTGTAGCTGACAGAGGTGGGAGGTTAAGTCTGAAGCAGTGGGTATCAAAGACTTTGTGAGGATGTCTGGATGAAAATGAGGATGAAACCCAAAGTTGGTGAAGGAGGGACTTTATTGGGTGGAAGTGTGTGTGCCATTATTATACACAAATTCAGCCTAGGGAAGCAGAGAAACCCCTTCATCTTGGTGATAGTTCAAAAGCAACAAAGATATTGTTCAAGCATAGGTGGCGCATGGGTCTTTTGTTTTGGGAGGCTATGCCCAGGAGTGCCAGAAACTCCCTAGAAGTGGCGGGGCCCGGACCGTGGCCCCCCACCCCAGCTGAGGCCCCACTCGTGCTCTGCCCCTCCCTCCATGGCCCTACCCATGCTTCAACCGAATGCCCCACCCGCCGCTCGCTCAGGGAGCAAGAAACAGCAGGGGAGCAGGTGCTTGTGGCAGGGGAAGCAGCAACAACTGCAGGAGGGAGGTGATTCCATCAGGGGACTATGGGAGGGAGCAGAGAACAGCAAGAGGGCAGGACATGACCAAACGAGGTGAAGGTAGGAAACTGCATGGGGAGGAGGATAGACAGGAAGAGGGACGAGAAGGCCTGTTGGCCCAGTGCAGGCTGACGTAGGAAGAGGAGGGACCTCTGAGGGAGAGCACGTGTGCCCAGATCCACACATCCGTGGACAGCAGGGGAAATGCTGCAGCTGCAGGGCGAGGGAAGGCAGATGGGCAGTGTATTCTTCGTATCAAACAAGTCAGCAAATTCTTGGTATTTAGCTGTTATTACAGAGGTGATAGGAGGGGACGTGGAGGGTGCCGAGATTCCTTGCGAACTAATGGCCTTGGGCTTGGATTCTCCAAGGAGGCAAACTGAGCCTCCCGGGAGTTTCTGGCCTATGGCTCAATTTTGGGAGACAAGACTGCTGACAGTGCAGGGACCTGCAACTTACTGCACCTGCCCACCAACAGATATCAGATCCTGTGTGGTGAGCCAGGGCATACCGAGGATAACTGGAAGGTGTTGGGCTCAGATGATCCCAAACTGAAGGTTTTTCTATGACCAGGGAGAGTGGTGTCCTCCAAGGGGCAGGTACCTGGTTTCAATGAGAGGAGCAACCCGTTGATAGACTCTGCCAAATCTGGAGATCTTTCCCATTGGATGGGGATCATATGTGCTTATTCAAAGTCCAAGTCCATGAAATTACCAGAGGCCTCTGAATCCAACAGCGCTTACAAAGTTGGAGAGGGAGTCAGAGATGTGTTGGGTTCGGGTTAGTTGTTGCTAGAATACCGGTGGGCAAATATCCTTATTGGGTACTGGGGTTTGGGGAACTCACTAGCCCACCTTCTGTAGGGGCTGGGACTTGGCATTTCCTGGCAGGGATTGTGAAGCACTGAGGTTCTCAGCAGTACTGTACAGGCATAAGCCCGCCATTCAGTGTCAATTTTTCTCAGCATCGGAAAGGCCGTGACAGGCTTGGTCAATTTGGATGAGCTCAGTCTGTGGGGGCAAAGCCAGTGATTGGTGAGTTGGAGCCAGGGAAACCGCTGGTACATGGGTGACTGACCCTTGCTCTTGGAGGTGCTCCTTTATACAGTTATCGATCTTCACGCACAGTTCCATTAGATCATCCACCCATGCCAGCTTGTCTTTGATTTCTTTGTTAAGGCTGAGCTAGAAGTGGTAACACTGCGCAACCTCATTCCTCTTAGTGTCTGCTACCAAGCATCGAAATTACACAGTGAATTTGACAACTGATTGGTGCCCCTGCCACAGTGCTTGGAGTACAGACTCTACTGTGCGCATGTGATTTGGGTCATCAAAGATCACTGTCATGGCTTGCACAAAGTTTTCAGATTGACCCAGGAGCAGACCAGATTTCTCCAGGAGCTGGGAAGCCAAGGCCAGGGCCTCCTTGACTAGAAAGCTGATGGGCTTGGTCAGTGGGGAATGTTCTCAGTTGCAACAGAAACAGAAGCTGACACAGATTCAGGAATCTGTGGAATTTGCCACGGTTGCCATCAAAGTTATCTGGCAATGGAATCTTTGGTTCTCAGGGTGCCAGGGTGGCATGGCTTGCACCTGCAGTGCCATATTCTGTGCTTGCAGGGCAGCAACCTGAGCCTACAGGATGTATACCCACCATTTCCAACAGGGAGATATTTGTCTTGGTGGGATCAGTGCCAGGAGGGAACCGGGCCCCTTTTCCCCGATGGGGGTTACTTGAGGGGGGGTGCTTAAACTACTAGGGACCTGGACATGGATAGTCAGGCCTAGTGCTCAGAGCCAGGGTCAGAAACCAGGGGTCTGAGCCAGGAATCAGAGCCAAAAGTCAGAACTGGAATCAGGACCTGAATACCAGAACCAAGGATTAAGTCAGAGTCCGAGCCAGGGAACTGAAGCCAAAAGTCAGAACTGGGTTATCTGCAGTAAAGGAAGGCAGATGCAGGGCTGGGTCCAAAGCAGGAGTGAGGCTGGGACAGGGCTGGAAGAAGGCAGGAACTGAAGCTAACACAGCCATGGGCGTATGCTTTGAGCAACCACAGCCCTGGTGCTATTGCTGGTCTTAAGGGCAGGCCTGATGATCCCCTCAGCCAATCAGGCAGTTTCACCAATCAGGTGCCTCAGTTGGGACCAGGCTGTGCTCATTTGACTGCTGAGGGTTAAGGTAGTAGGTAAGTAGGCTAGCTGTGGGCCCTTACTCCTGATGCATATGCATAGACTGTAAGCCCTTTGGGGCAGTACCTGACACAACGGGTCCCTGATCCCTAACTGGGGCTTCTAGGCATGGTTCAGTACAAATAATAATAATAATGAACATTGGCTCTCATTTGAATTGAGGCTGTTAGGAGAAGCAGGATGGAATGTATCATGCTTAAGATCCTTTGATCTGGAGTTCTTCCGCAAACTAGAAACATGCTCCTGACTGCTTCAGTCCTGCTACATTTAAAGCCATGAGGGTCTAGGCCTATGTGGCTGAAAATAACCCCAGGGAACCTCAGCTAGAAATTTCTGTGAACTGAGGAAGCACGAGACTACAGTGAAGATAAATGGTCTTAACAAGTAAAACAAGTGGTAACCAGACAATAAAGAGAGCTGGTTCAAATGGGATTTTCAGCATAGCCGGCAGCATGCCTGGTATCAAGAAAAAGTGCTTGTGTTGCATTTGATACGCTGTTGGAGTTATCTTTATTTTAGTCTATGCATATAGGTCCTGAGCATGAACCCATTGAAGCCATAGAGAAGTTAAAAGTTGTAAAATGTCTCCACTGGGTTCACTTATGGCTAGGTTTCCAGAACAGTTGAGCACTCACAAGTTCCACTGAAGTCAAACAGCTGTGAGTGCTTAAAATCTTTGAAAATTAGGTCTCATTAGTGTCTAGACTGGTATGTTGCTTCCTCTGTAGAGCAGTTCCCTATCTGCAGGTTGTTTGTCCAACAAACCTATTTACTAGAGTACAAAACGACTAATGCTCAGGGCCTAAAACCTTTGAGTCAGCAGCACTGACTGACAGGTCAGGGGGCTGTTCATCGTCTTCAGCATTTTATCAAGTGTACAAAGATGGGAGGTGAATGGAGGACAATGTGCACTTCCAGCATAAAAAATGATAATACCTGTCTGTCACAAGAGCATCACTTTTGTCTCCCTGATTTATTTGCTGCTACAGAAGGTTAAAAAGCAACAACAAAAAAAGAGCACTTTGTCCTCTTAAGAGAAGTGATAAATGGGATGGAATGTAAGAACCAGACAAATTAGTATTTCAGTAAATTTCAATCTGTAGAAAAGTGTGTGTGTGTTAATCAATGGCTTGTTTCCAGTGTGGAAGAAATAGAAATATCTGTGAGCACTGGCTAGTGTCAAACTCCCCTACTACAGAAATGAGTCTGGTGTGCATGTTATGTAGCATTTTTATTAGTGGCAAGAGTGCAGACTTTTTGACAAAGAGAGTCAGCCTTGAAACACAAAATCTCTGATTGTACTGCAGAGCTGGGAAAGATCGTTCTCAGGGAAAGGGCAAGCAGGAGCTTTAGTAGGGGGAAAAACCCTAGAAGTAGTGAGGTGTTGAAAAAAAAATCTTTCACCAAGTGCAAAGCATATGCAGACCCACAAAGCTAAGCAGCATGAAAGGTGAGACTGGATACAGCGAGGTAGCTTATTTGCCATTGCAATAAATACAAATAATTCCCTTTTGACTAAATCCCATATTCCCAGGCTCATTAAATCAATTTCAGAAATTTTTTTGGCTCTGGAACATATAAGCAGAATTCAAACCGTGCCGTCCCAGGAGGTTCACTAGCATAAATTGCATAGGTCAGGCCAAAATAAGTTTCTGTCAAACAGCCTAACACCTATGGTTATTATGAAGCTGGTGAGTTGTACAAAGGGCCTGTATATGAGATTGTCAGTATGAATACGTGGTGGGGGGAGGTAAAAGCTATTGTCATGGTACTTGTTTCACTTCAGTCTCATTGAGAGTCAACTGATATTTTATTGAATAGGATCCTTCTGTGAGCTCACAGCAGTGAAAAAAAGGGAAAAATCCTTTAGGTCATGGTAGTCTGTCTATCCTTCTTCAAGATTGTACCCTAAGGCACATAAGCTCAGGGCATTGTCCAGTGGGATGGGGGTGGCTTCCACACTTCCTTTGGGAGATGACTGCAACCTAAAAAACCCAAATAAAGATCAAGTTTCTCCCAATATTCAGCTGCATTTTTCTCATTTTTAGATTTATCTCACTACTCTTAGTTACACGTCCCTGTACAGTCCCACCCTACGTAACTTCTCTCCATCCTTGATGCTTGATTCATGCTCACAGGTGCTGGTAGCAGCTGCATTCCAGGCAATAGGGGAAATTCAGACCCTGGGGAGATAAGGCAACAGTTGCGTTTATTTCCTCTCACGGGGATAGGGAGATTTGAAGTGCAGCCTGCTCTCTCATAGGAGACCCACTGACAGTGGATAACCAGGGGGTGAGCTGACTTGTGCTGCTCCCAACTACTGCAGTTATGACCTCCAACTCCTTGACGAGAGCAGCTCACTTTGGGGGCTGCAGTCGCTGGCGGTGGACCCCTCAGTGGAATGGGGGTGCTTATTTAGGGCTGAATAACACCCTGGAAGTGTAGAGGCTTCAAATATTTGTAGACTTTTCTCATCTTTGCCCCATACAAATTGCTTACCTAAGTCATAAATCAGTCCCTCCAGCTTCCTAATTATTTGCATTTCCTCTTAACGCCTTCCAGTGCCTTTATCAATATCTATTTGCTAATGGATTGAACATGATGCTGCAGGTGCATTCTGGTCTGTGATGCTCTTTCTGTGACACCCAAAATTGAACTGTCCTATTTGTTGCCATGTTGCATGTCTTCTATCCTGGTTTTGGAAAATTAATACTACGTTTGCTTTTCTCCATTGCTTCTCTAGGACTTTTCAAAAAAAGCTGAATAACTGGTTAACTAACTCCCCTGACACCCAAGGCTCCATATGATCTAGACTGCCCGATTTTGTCTTCACATCATTCACTTTCCCTCCCTTTTCAAGGGAATCATGACTTCCCAAATGTTTTTCTTCTTAGAGGCAGTTATTAAAAAGTAGTTCAGTACCCCAGCTATCTTTGAATCCATTCATTTAATGATCCTTCTCATTTGTTAATAGGTCTGCTTTCCCTCTAATATTTATTTTCTCCTGGTATATTTGTAAAAAACCCTTCTAAATCTCTTTAATGCCTTTTGCTAACATTAACCCATTCTGCTTTTTTTCACTCCTTTTTTTTCCTTATAAACCCCTTAATCTGGCTCTGAGAATTAATCGTAATTCTCACTTTTCCATTTCCAGTGCCATGAGTGACATGCTGACCAGTAAAATCAGGACTGTTGCTTTGGAAGGAGGAAATGGAGTTTATTGCAGAAGATATATCTGTGTATATACAGTAGTGAAAAATGTTCAAATTAAAGTAATTTATAGGTGATAAGATTTCTATTAATTTATGCATGTTTAATAGATTATCATGCACTGTTTTGTGTCTGTGGGCAGAATTTATAACAATGCATTCACTATAGAATGTCTATATCATACTTGCCAGGAAGTAAAGCAAATTAGGGCATTCACTAAGAAATATCAAAGGAAATCAGACCTGGGTTTTACTTGCCGTTTCCTTAATACTTTCTGTTACATGGATCTACAGACAGTGGCATTAATACTCTGCCTTCTACTTCTATATAGTTGTCTACTGCTGTTTGTGATAGAAATGTCTGGGACTGTCGAGCTTGCTTTAGCCTCCACAGACAGTGACACCATTTTCTCCTTTTCTCCTAGGCCTGTCCCAGGTTCTCTGTCTTCACTCCTACACCTACACAACCGACAAAGACAGCCCATGCCTGCCTCTATGCCTGGCACCCTGCCCAATCCTACCATGCCTGGATCTTCTGCAGTACTAATGCCAGTAAGTTATTTTATTTTAATACTGTATCAGGCATTATCAGGGGAAAGATCTACCTCACTGCACACAGTGAAAATGAAGTGATCCAAAATAGAGAATACAGAGTTTTGTGTCATTTTGCACTCCATTATGCCTGTTTTACACAGATGTAACTCAATTAACTCCAGTAGAGGGTCTCCTGATTTGAACCACTCCTGATTTGAACCACATTCTAGAATCACATATTCTTATTCTTTATTAGAGTTTTTTGGGTCCTGATATTGATCTTACTTACTGGTGTAAATCAACAGCGTCTTCACTGGAGGCAATGGAGTTACACAATTGTGAGATTAGAATTGGGCCCTTACTGGACAAAGCACATGCATGATGCCAATTTAATCTCAAAATAATTACTCACCTACTGTGAGGAGGTGAGTCAATAAGAAGTGAAAGTGATTTATTTTTCAGAACCAGTAATCAGTCATTTGCTGTAGATATGGACCGAATCCTACATGGTTGCCTTTGCCCTCAGCTCCCATTCTTCAGTTACCTGTCTTGCAAGGTGCAGCCCCTACTTTTCATAGTATTTTAGCAGCCCTGTTAATATAAAAAGTTTTGGGAGACAAACGGCAGAAATTAATGAGGAAGGTTAGAAATAATGAAATAAAACACTCATACTTCACTGTGCTGAATGTGTTCATTTTGCAAGGCTGTCTGAGAGCTAATGTTTGTGCTGTTCCTAAAATAAAAGTATCCTCCTCCACCTCTGGGAAGGGAAGAACATGCCATTTGTTTTGTGCATGGTGGAACAATGATGGGACTTTGGGCAATTCACCTGGCAGATTTGGACTCTTGTCTGTGTTAAGTCTTCCAGAAATGAGAGTGTGGCAGTACTTGTCATGGGAGAACTCCCAAGGAGCCCTCAGTGGGGTGAATATTCCTTTAAAGTACAGCTTATTTTCAGGTTCAGGGGGTGCAATTTGTTCCTACTTCACCCACAGGAGTGAATCCAGTCATCTGTTGTTAAATGGAATAAAACATTGAATCCTACCATATCTCTTTTCACTGAAAACATTAGAGAGAAGCAGTTTTAAATAGTAAATTCTCCTTGTTCCAACTGTCTTTTGAATTTGTCAGGGTACTATAGTGTAGTGAATTTAGCTTGCAAGAAGAGCTCTAAAGGGTTGGTAGGGTGTTTTTGTTTTGTTTTGTTTAGACTCCAAAGCTACACTAACATGACCTGGGATATATGAAAAACTCCCCTTGATTGAGCAGTCCCAGAGAAGAAAAAAGAACCCAATTCCTGTTCCATACACTCTAGATCATGGATTTTTATTTACGTTTTCAACAAGCTGAGCTGGGCTGCAGTGACAGCAGAAGCCACAACTTTATACAATGATGCTTTTAAAACCACTTAACTCAGAGTGTTGTTATACTAAAAGGGGGGAAATCATTACAGAAAAAGTTCAAACCTGGGTGGCTGATATGTTTGTTTTGAAAAGAAACTCTTTTTTTGAATGGCTTTTGAGAAAAGCAGCGTTTGTAGGACAAATTTGGAGAATAAGCAAATATAAGCAGTTCACAAAACAGTTTTTTGAGGGATGACTCAAAGAAATAAAGCTGGGTCCCTTTGAAAAGAAACTGAACATATGTCCTCGAAAATGTTTTTAGACTTTATTTTGTTGTCTAATTTGTTTTTCTTTTTTTCTTCCTTTTAAAGATGGAGAGACAAATGTCAATGAACTCCAGTATCATGGGGATGCAAGGCCCAAATCTCAATAACCCGTGTGCATCGCCCCAAGTCCCTCCAATGCATTCAGAAGCCAAAATGGTAAAAAGAAACAATTACAAATCCTTTTTTATATTGTTTTTACACAGCAGTTACCTGGAGCAGTAGGCAGGCATACCTTACCTCATTCTTAGTCATGGATCATGTGATCTTTATCCATGCCTGTAACTGGCTGTCAGCATACATGCACTTTCAGATGTTACCAGTTTCCATTGACTCTGGGCGAGATTAATTTAAAGAGAGTGGACCATCTGATCCTTACCATGTTTAATAGGAATGTTGGTGCAGATGTGTGGAAAATCAGCAAATAGGCTAGCTGGTTCTGTGATGGTGTCTGCAGCTTGGGTTAAAAAATTGTAAGTAAACAAACACTAGAGTAAAGGGGTCTGGTGTGGTGGGCACGGGCATACTGTCTGATTTTTCTAGGTAGGCATGTGGCAAACAGGGGTGATGTCAGAGAACAGTGTTAGAGGCACAAACTGAACAATGCTTGGAAAATCAGGATTATATTTTTTTTTCTTGAGTGCAGCTGATGAGGTTAGAGCAACTGATAAAGTGATAATTTGGACAAAAATGATTTAGTATTTTAAATGAAATAGTTACTTCTAATTAGTGCTTAATCTAGGCTTGCTGCATCAGATATGAAAGTGATATGAAAGTGAAAAAAAATTGCTTGAGCCCTGGCACCTCTTTCATTACAAATTAAGCACTGCTTCTAATGTTTCCTGAAGTTACTGTGATGTGTGTATTGTGCGCTTAAATCTCCCCTGTAGTGTGCAGAGGATTTATTTGTGTGAATGCCATTAGCATTGAGTTTGTAAGTCCCTGGGCCCCATACATCTAGCTGTGCCCATCAACATATGCTTACATTATAATTGAAATATTAACATTTTGTTTCAGTCTTGTAATAATTGTTTGATGGCAGCTGTAAGTGTAAAGTCACAGGTTGACACATTAAATATGTGGATCCATTTCAAGATACTTTGTGCCTGGTTTTCCTTTCATCCCCATGTAAACCAGGAATGAGCTCATTGGAGTTAGTGGAGTTACACTAGTAGAAAAGTGTAACACATGAGCAAGGAGACTCAGGCCCCCAAAGTTGAATGTCTCATATAGCCTTAAACCACCACATGTTTATATTTCCTAGTTTGATTAGTAGATTTAGTGTCTGTTTGTAAAACAATTGTCATTCATCCCAAGGCAAAGGAAAAGGTGTACCTGTCAGTTGGTACAGTATGTGCAAGAAACCCTCTGTGTATACAGTTTAGGACCAGAAAACATACAAGGTTTTCCTGTCTCTATTTTCTTAGTCATGATAGATCACACATTCACCTCACTATTAGTTTGGGTTAGACTGTTAACCCAAGCTTTGTTAACACCCCATCTACAACCACACTCTGTAAACATGCAGCCAGTTGGCCAGAAGAACAGATGTAGCCAAAAATGCTAGCTACTTCAGCCAAGCAAAATCTGTGGTCTAGAGTTCTTTCTGTGCCACACAGTAACAGTGACATGCCAAATGGCAACAGCATCTGCAGCAGACCTTGTTAAATCTCTTTGGAATAGGCATGTGTTTTTTCAACCCAAGCAATGTTAAGCCAAACCAAATACTCCCTTGGTTGAATAAATCCAAAACTGGCATCTGTTTTGGAGACTAAAGTTTCTGCCCACCCCCTTTCCTCTCCCCCCCTCCACCCCCGCTTTTTTTTTTTTTTTTTTTACTGAAATTGTGAGGCTACTTAAAACAAAATTAAATTATTGGTACATATGATGAGAATTCTGTGCTGTAATATCTGAAATTACACTTTAAAGCAGATCACTCTTTAATCTGATCCCGAACTCTAATACATAAAGGTATTGCTCTGTGAAATCTTCCCCAGTCTGAGTTGATAACGGGTCCAAGACATTACAGAACAAAATACTGCCCAAAGAACTCTTGATGCCTCTTCCCCTTGCTTCTATGGGCTTTTCTGCCCCCTCTCTTAGAAAAGCAGCAGCACAGGTATGAACCAATAGAACAGAGGCACCAATTACAGACCCTAAACTTCCCTTTTTGAAAATTTACTCCTGTAAATATTTCACATTGTGTATTTATATTATATGTTGCAGTTAACATAAATAAAATGAATGCATGAGAAAATACACATATAACATAACATCCCTTTTCATTCACCCATTATGAATATAAATCTACATGAAAAAATAGAATAAAGGAAGAAACCATAGGAAATATTTAGAGAGAAACATTCATTATGACTTAGTTAATGAATTGACAATTTGCATTTTAACTTCATTCTTCACTGTCCTGTTCTTTGTTCTTATAAATAAACACTGCAATCTTCTTCCTATTCAAAGATCTGCAAATGTGAGGTGTTGAATACCTCCTGCAAGTTGAAGTCAGTGGAAGGTGAGAGCACTTAGCATCCCCAAGGATCGAGCCCTATGTTAAGAATGAACTTCAGATTTCTTCACAGTTAATGCTGTTATCAATGATGCATCCAACTCCACATATGTGCCATTTTGCTGGTTGCACTCTGTGACTTATATACATAGCATATACTATACAAAAGTCACTGAAGCAGCCCATAGTAACTGGAGAAGTGCTAGCGACTGGGTCTGAGCCAACGGCTACTGAAGTCAATGGCAGTTGGATCAGCACTAATCTACATAGTTGACTGTTTACTCCCCAACACAAAGTGGTGGAATAGATTCCATGGTAGACTCCTCTTCAGATATGAGACATAGATGAAATCCAAATCCCTCTTGCCTTACATGGGACTAGCAGGATGTGACCCATAGACTAGGCATAACGGTGTTTAGGTCTCTAAGTGGTTACCTTGTTCCTGTAGAATAAATGTTCATAAACAAATAGCATATATGGAGACTTTTCAGTATAGATGGCAAAATCCAAAGAACTTCACCATGATAACTTCTCCAGAGTCAGTTTGTTGAGAGAAATGGGAACGAGGGTATAATTTTTAAATCAGCTTTTTCTTCCTGCCATTTAAAGGATGCAAAATCCAGTGACCTAATGTTAGATTTTTTAAATTTTTCTTTAGATTAAAATATATTGCTTGAAATATTAATCTGCTGTACCTAATAAACCAGAATGGATTTAAGTTATAATGACAAAAATTTACAGTTTGTTTTATGATATATCTTTCCTTCAGCATATTACATGGTGATTTATAACTGTCTCAGTTAATGAATGAATGATTGAATCTCTACATCAGTATTACTTTCTTGCTAGATTCAGAGCTAAAACCCCCGTGATCCCCAGCAAGCACTGATGTTATACATTTTCCCCTCCTAATGAAGTAATATGTATCTTTAAAATTACTAGGTAAAAGTGAATAGAGTATGTCTAGCATGTGAACATGTGGTTAAATACACTAAAGGTATTATGAACCTTGAATTGCCTGCCCCGTCTTTACTATCACATTAGCTGCTCACGTACCATACCTGCAGCTAGTTGAGTTTGCAATTTTAGAAACAGTCGTATTCAAACCTTTGCTTAGCCCCAGTTCTGATATCTTGTGAACCACCAAGCTCAGAAATGAGTAGTACGCATTGTCCCATTGGAAGTCTGAAAATCAGATTTCTAAAAGTTTACAACTCCAACTTGATTTAGGTAGCTGCTATTGTAACACCGACAGACCCCGGTCGTCACTGGGTGGGATTGAACCTGGGACCTCTGAAGCTTAGTATAGGAGCCTCTGGCTCTTAGCTAAGGCTGTAGCAGACTCATCAATCGCTAGCTGGTCCAGGTGCCACTAGAGGGGGACAGAGTGCCTCACCATGTGGGCATGAGTTACATTATCGCAAGAATTCTTAGAGCTGGAACTAACTCTATATATACCATATGAAAACTTGAAATGCAAACTTTCAAATGATGCAAAGCATAATCTCTGACTCTGTGACTTTACTGGAATATTTGCTGCATGCCAGAATTGGTGTAGAGGATGAAGAATAGGTTGCTACTCAGAATGCCCTGATTTTAAAATGATTTTTTTCAGTATTTTTCATATTAAAACGTTTCAATGGTTTTACAAAACCAAAATAAAATATACTATTTGTGCCTCCCTTTCCTGGCAGAATCTGGGGTTGGGGGGGGAGAGGGGTTGAGAGCCTGAACTCTCACCCACGCCACAATTTCAAAGCTATTTTTATAGCGCTAGCTTGAGACCCACTATCCTGTTGACCCAGGCTGGGAGATTCACTCTCGTGGGTTATATAGACATACCCTCAGTGGCCTTTTTTTCCCTAACAGTTTCGTATTATCTTTATGGAGTTCAGCACTAGTGTTAGTGCACTGTAAGCATTAGTAGGGCAAACAGTAATGATCTAAAAAGTTACATGATTTTTTTTATCCGATAAAAAAAGTACGTAATATATTAGAAAAGGAAACCCCAATAAGCCGATAATGAACATGTTCCTAATTATAATGACAATACTAACCATATTAACTGGGTCTGATATAATTTATCTAAGAAATCTCTGAGAACTTATGGGGAAGAGGAAGGACATAAATTGTGACATTCTTCAGACATGGAAAATATTACAAAGTTTTTGCATTTTAGAGCTGAGATTTCAAAGCCACCTAAGGCTTGAATATCCAGTTCCCAATGCAATTAATGGAAATGGAACTGGAACATCTAAATCCTCTATGTGGCTTTGAAAATCTTAGCCCAGTTGTAGATAAGTCCCCCTTTCCGGCAGTCTTGTGGTGGTCCGGATAGCTATGTGTTCAGTGTAGCTATCAGATCTGAATCTGTACAGTTTCTCCATAACTACAGAGTTTCAAATATGTTGAGAAAGATCAGCTGAGAAGGTAGGAGTCGTAGCTTCCATTTACTTACATATTGGCTTTCTGAGGGACCTATTAAGTTCTATGCTGCTTCAGATGTCATAAATAGTACCTGTTTCCTCATCCACAAGGAGTTATGATGGTCCAATTAAGCGAAGTGGAAAAAATGTTGAATTTAACACTCTTTCTCTCATCTGATGTTTTCTGCACTTAATTCAGTTGGGTCATTGTAGCTACTCTTGAACATGGAAACAAGAACTCCTTATGATATCAGTAACATCTTGGGACATGGCTGGTCTCTGGAGATTGTTTGAAAAGGAAAGCACAGCAAAGGACAGATCCTGGTCTCAGTACTGTAATTTTTCCATGTTGACTTCAGGTGGGAGTTTGACATGGGGAGTACCTGCAGGAACAGATCTATTAAAGTTCTAGTTTTATTGTTAACATTCCATAGCACAGCAAAAATACTGAAGGAAATTGTTTAATAATAAATTAGTGGATTCCTATGCTTTCTAAGTTTGAACCCACCAGGACTAAAATCACCTTAATGGACTAATAAAAATTCTTTCATGGATGTAAACATTTCTAAACACTGGCACAGCGTCAGTGATTGGAAAGAAAAATGTTTTCTCTCTGCCAAGCCTTCAACAACAATTTTTCACATGCCCCCTCAGACTCTAGCAGAGAAATCTAAGCAAGACAAAACAGCAGTGTAAAATGATGTCTTGCTTTGTAGAAAGATCCTGACATAAACTATTACATGGTACATTTTCAAGGTAGTTCAAAGGTTAAGAAGTGTGCCGCTTCTGCAGTTGTTTACATGAATTGCACATTTAATTCTCCACTGACTTTACTGAAAATATATCTCTTCTTATAATGACTTTTCATTTTAAGCTATGAAAAGCCAACTTTTCAATGCAGTATTGCTCTAGCATTTAAAAAGTTCTACAGGCAAAATTCAGTAGCTTTTCCTGTAGCGGGTATGTATGCTTTGCCTTGGAATATTTAACACCATGCGTAATATAAAACTATAGGTAAAGCTAGCCATATTTTATTTTGTGCACTGAAATGAGACCATATGCCCACCAGGCCTAAATGCTGCATTATTGAACTAAAGTCAGTAGAAACTAATTCTTCTTAAGCCCTCAGTAGCTTGACAAATGAAATTGCGGAGCCAGTTTAGTTAGTCATACAGGCTATGAATACATGTTGAATATTTAATCTCGCTTTTACCAGGTGTGCACAAAGTGTTGCCACAAGTTATAGTGATGCTTAGCATTTTTCTTTCTTGTGTCACTTTATCTGCAGTGATTTTATTGACTATTTGACTGGAAGAGCTTGGATTTTTATTATGTTGTTTGTCTTTATTCAGCTGGGTGTCGAAATGACCTCTGTCTCCTCCCCCGCCCCATCCTAACTACTCTCCCTCCCCTCTCTTATTCCCTCTCTCCACCCCATCTGTTTTCTCATAGGATTTACTGTCTTTGCAGATTTGTGTCTCTTTCTCTGTCTTCCTTCAGTGTCCACCCTGATTTTGTAACCATAGCAATAAATGAAATACAATCCCAATATTTGCGTGCTGTATCTAGCATCTAGCCAAACACATGAGCTGCTGGATCTTGTTTTTGTGTTTGTTGTAGGATTCTAAAGGCTTATGTCAGATGCATGTGTGTGTATAGACTGTGGTAGTCTGATTCAGAGCTGTCCCTTTCAGACAAAGTCCTGTTCATGTAAACTTATGTATGTGTCTATCTGTGTGTCTGTGGGAACTGGAGCAAATAAAAGCAAATCCTTGTGTCAGTGAAGCCAGGAAAAAAGGAAATTATAAAAAAATTGTTGTGTTATGGGGAAGTTCTGCGTCACAGAGATATACTTCAGTCTTTTGCTTGGAATTTGTACAGCTTTCACTTTCCAAGATTTTTGCAAGAGTCACTAATAATGGAAGTTGTTTTGCACTTTGGGCAGATCTGCCGAAGTCTGGCATTCACTTGGGATGTACAGTAAGTCTCCTCACAACATAAATCCTCTCAGAGGCAAGGGAAGATATTTAATACAACATGAACAGCTTCAGATTTTATCAGCCAAGGAAACTTATTGTACTGTAAACAAATCCTAATGTTAAACAGCAAGTTAGAAAACACTTTTCTTCACTATGTACAGGTTCTAGGCTTTCCCTTCTCGTCTCTCTCCCTATTATTATATGTACCATTTACATTTTCAAAGCTCTGCACAAATATTAACTAATTTTCATCTGGGGTAATTAAATATTGTTACAATGTTGTAGTTTGGGAACTGAGGTAGAGAGGTGAATTGAGTTGCCTAGGGGCAGACAACCTATTGGGGCAGAGATGAGATGGGAAAAAAGGAGTTCCTGGCTTCCAACTCTGAGCTCTGTCTATCAGATCATTTGACTGGCTCTGGATAGAATTTACCTACAGTTAATATGTGCACAAGTCTTGTATTTTATCAGCAGAGTTGGGCTTAGGAGACGGTTTACACATCCAGTTCCAGAGTAGGTCTGGGGGTCAAAGCCAAATGGAGGTGGGGGCTTCAGTTTGGATTCAATAGCACTGAAATCTTCTAAACTGTTTTTATTAGATTTTGGCTCAAAGATACAAATGTTATAGATTAGTTCTTGTGAGATTTCGGTCATCTTCAATGATGAAAGTTTTGTGAGATCAGATTTCCTGATGCTGCGGGTTCCACTATTTTGGATTGAAATCTTATGAGAGCACCTATTTTCAGCCACATCCAAACCAATCCTGGAAAATAGTTTCTTTCCAGTTTTGAACATAACACAAACTTGAAATTGCAGGGGGTGGGTGCGGAGGAGGAAGGTATTAGGATCCAAGGATTCAGACCCATTCCCCTGCAATATAAAAGTATTTAATATTTGAGGTTTCTCTAGAAATAACAAGTGTTTTAGTGTGCATATCCATCCGTGGCCATTTCTTTAGGCACTGAGAATGTAAATGGATGATTACTTAGTTAGATAATAGAAGTTGCAAATATCAGCCCCCATCCCACAATGAACTCTACCAAGGCTCAGAATGACACCCCTGTGGGGCTTATTGTAAGTTAAGGGTCACAGTTCATATACAGCTTAGAAGTTAAGTTTGAAGGGACATTAATACATTTCTACCCCTCTTTAGTTTGATTCTTTCAAATACGGACAGTGACACTTTCCAGAAGTGAGAGGATTACAGACTGTCCTCCAGATGTTCAGTAGGGCAGCTTTTCTCATTTATGTTCAGCCAGTTATCAAGGGAGGTAATTTGAAATGCCTTGGACAGACTAGGTCCCCCACCCTGGAAACACTAATGTAGCAAACTTTACTGTGCTACACTTGCTGTTTTTACTAGCAAAACATTGGCCTATTAAATGTTTATCTGAGATCTTAGCGTATGAAGTGCCATGGATAATGTTTTCAAATGTGTGTGTCAGGCAGACTGTGGTGTAGATAGTTACATCCTCTACATTCTGTATCCTACCTATAGTGTAATGTATTTCATTGCCGAGCTCTGGGGGAGTCAAAGCGTTGCTTAGAGAATTCTAGTGACATTGTGACCAACAACCACTCTCATCTTTATTGGGGCATTTTATTAGCATACAGGGGACTGTAGCTTTGGTAGGTCATGCCTCTGTTATGGTAAAGGCAACTACAATTTGCTTCATTTCATATAATTAGCTGGTGCCTTGGACTCCGGGAAAGTTGGCAGTATGTCTCTCAGATCGTTAATGTCTGGGTGCTCCATGCCTTTCTAGTGCTGTAGGGGAAGGGTAAAGGGTATGTCTGGTGTACTTAGGAAGCTTGATTGAATGGCCCTAAGTCCTTTAAGAATAACAGTTGATTAAGTCAGTCTCCTTTTTTCCAATATGTGTATAATTTCTTTGTATATATAGTTTTATGCACACTCTTGAAACCAGTTCTAACACTGGAAAATGTTAGAAAATAAAGCTGTTCTTTTAAGATAGCTTTACTAGATGATTAGTTAGATACTATCAGTGGGGATATACTTTTGTTGATAATTAAGTTCCACTTCTTAGATCTTCATGCATCCAAGTTAAGGGATACTGTCAGGTATACTTTGGCCCCATATTTAGGTTGTGTTAAAAATGAGATGTCACAAACGGAGACAAATAGAAATGTTTGCATGAATTTTATTTTTCAATAGAGGGAAACAGTTTGGAAACAAAAAACAAAAACGACCACCATTTCCTGGTAACATTGCAACCCAAACTTTGCAACATTGTGCTGTCACTTCAGAGCTTACCTTGAAACTGACTAGATACAAAAGTGAAAGGGGCTAGTTTGTTTTCATTTTCCAAACAGAGTGAAAAAAGGAAACAAGCAGCATAAACAGTTTAAAATAGTCTTTTGATTCCTCTGATTTTGAGAATCTGAGGTGATGTTGGTGACATAGGGTAGGAATATTTTTTAAAAATATATGGTCCAGCTCCTCAGCTGCTGGAAAGTGGTTTAGCTTCATTGACTTCAATGGAGTTATGCTGATTTACATCAGCTGAGGACTGGCTCATGTTTTTAACCTCCCAAGTTTCCTGCAATTGACACAATTGACTGGGAAAGAATCCTGGAGCCTCTCAGCACAAAGAAAGATAGGATTCGCCCCCAGACACGCACACAGAGAAGTACAGAAACAATGAATACACAGTAACCTGGGTATGTCTTTACTATGGAGACCCACATACATGGGCTAGGCTAACCTGGGTGCTCAGCCCCAGCACCAAAAACCTGGGTTAACTGTGCAGTGAAGACATCTTTGACTCTGTTCTAACTGGCTGTAACAAACTTTAGGAGGATGCAGTTTAACGTTTTGCTCTATTTTTGGAGGCATCACTTTGCTTAGATGTCTTTTCTTTTCATGCATTGATATTTTACCATCATCTTCTATAAATATTATTTGACTGCACAATTTTCTGCATTATTTCATATATTTTATTATGTGATCTTTCAAAATAAATACATTTGTGCAATTCCAAATAGACAATCAAAAGATTTAAAAATTAATATGTAACTTTGGACAGTTTCAGAAAAGATTTGTCTCTTTTGTGTCTGGTATTTGTACTGGTGAATAATGATTCTGAGCCAAGAGTTGCCAGCTCTTTCTCTGAAAAGTTTGGATAATTCAAACTGTTACATCTAAGCTATATTATTCTGGAATGTTTAAATTAACCTAAAAGCCACCTCTCAATATATACACAAAGTTCATTCTTCATTCTGCATCTGGAAATACATATGTAATCTAGTGCTGCTTTTCAAGTTTGCAAGAAATATTGTGATATTTTTATTATGGTTCACACTCACACAAATATGAAAAATTTAGTAATGGCATGTCCTCAGTACTGCCCTCAAGTGCCAAGGTTGCACATGAAGCCTGGTGGGATCAAACAAATGTTTAAATATGTACTAAAGCCTAAAATAGTCTTTACTAGACCTGTACAAATTATTTTAAATTATATAAATATTTTTAATATGTCTGGCTTCTGACAGAACACTACTATATACCAAAGTATGACATTAGCTGCCTTGTGCCAACTTTTCACATTTTTTTTCCAACATACTTAGCATCGTTATTGGTTCAGTCTAGAGCCCACTTTTTGTACTGTATGTGGTTCAGCAAAAATGTTTGTGGAGAAGATAGACCTAGATTCTCCTACTAATGGAGACACAGACTTCATTAGGACAAGGTTCAGAATGATCTTTATTCTTGCTGCCAACATAGTGCTAAGTACAGAGATAAGAATGTGAAGTCCCAATTTGCTTTCTGATCTGATAACCATGTACAGCAGTTCGGTAGGCTGGTATGATGCATCTGTGTGTGTGTGAGGGAGAAGAGAGTACATATTTGAGTTCCTGCGACAAACATCTTTATCTCATTTCATAAGTAGAGTGTACATTATCTGCTCGGATTCTCTTAACTAGACCGTCCTGCTAAAGCCATGGTTTAATAAAGGGAGGTTATTAAAATGTGGGAATTCTCAAAGCTTCATTTTAACAGGAGGCAGAGTTTTGAGATTTTAAGAATGGATAAATTGAAGAGCTGTGTGTATTTCTTAAACCAAGGCTGTTGCTGCTCAAATGGCTGCTTTTATATTCTTTTTTTCCAGAATGATTCATTCCTTGTGTTTCTGCTACACATTCTTAATCTGTATAAACACATATAATCTCTGCCTTTTTATTTATCTGGGCAGTGCTTTTTTTTTTTTTTTTTTTTTTGTTAAGAAAGCATTTCAATCTCATGAAACACTTTAGAATGTTGAGGATCAATAACTGAAAAGCAACGGGTATTACCTAAAGCTCACTTATTAACATCTATCTGGAGTGACTTCCATTTACATCAACAATGGGAAATTTGTTCTGCTGCACCAATTTGTTCTGCTGAACTGTCTATCTTCTAAATGGTGTTAGTTGTGGGAAGTTTGATCTAAGTAGTGTTTGCATTAGGTAGCTGAATAAAGGATTCCCAGAGGGAGTTTAAGGATTATGCAAATAACTTGTGAATATATGCATCAGCTCACAGAGAATTCATAAGGGAGACTTTCTGCTCCTGTGATGAAACTAGCAGCTATGGAGACTTCCAAGAACACTGGGATCTGTCACTTCAGAAAATTGGGTAGACTCTTCCATTTTAAAACTTTAAAAATTAAATGTGTTTCTCTCTGATACCGAAAGGTTCAGGATGTCGTTATATTAATCTCAGTAGATTTAGGGATCACCTAATGTACCCCAAAGCCCAATGTAAAATGGCTTTGCACAGAGCTATGGCAATCCAGGGGAGAGGAAATGCAGAGGTAGACCACATGTGCAGCCCCGCCTTGGTCACTACTGCAACCAGCTCAGGTATGGTGTATACTCCCTCAACTCTAGCATGTTGTTATAGTCTGGTGAATCTGTGCAGTTTTCACTTCCACAACCCATTTCCTTGTCCCACCCATTCCTACAGTGAAACCAACCCTGGGACATGACACTACCTTACATAGAGGGTTGTGAACGCTTCAAAGCAGAAATAAGGCACTTCTGCTGCAATTGGGTCTTTTGGAGGACCCTATAGGTCAGGCTTAGATCCTACATCCCTTTAACCTGGGCCAGTTTAACGCATAGCCACAAGAGCTCCATGCTGGGAGCCCCAGCTCCTGGAGTCATGTGATCACATCAGAATCTCAGCTTTCATTAAAAAAAAGTATATTTGTTTCTCTCATGGTTATGAAAGAAAGTTTGAGGTCATGACCTGAGTATAATCAATGCACGGTTATCTTCCTGAATTTGCAGACAGCCTGAAACCATAGCTGTGAGAGTATGATCAGCCCAGTGCATCTCAATGGGATGTTAATTCCCAAACCAATTATTTAGTTTATATCAGTAGAGTGTTAACACTAACAGCTCAGGGGGTTGGAGGGTGGGGCGCTGACTGGCACCACCCCAGCAGAGGATTGCATGTGTGGCAGGAGAAGAGTGCTATGGGTCCGACCCTCCCTCCCAAGCAGATGACCCTTGGCTGCCAAGGTAAGTATTGGAGGGTTCTCATGAGGCCACTTCTCCTCTCTGAGTGGAAGTATGACTTTAGCTGCCCTGTACATTAGAGTTCTAAAAATATGAGATGGAATTTTGTAGTTTCTTTATGAAGTAATTCTAAAAGGATACAGAGAAAGGGCCTGATTCTCATTTACGCTATGGCCCCTTTACACCGCTCTGGCAGTGGTAAGGCATGTACATTTTTACAATATTAGATTCAAAACTTGCACACAATATTGGAAGTTTGCTATTGTACATTAGATTTCCTGGGTCTGATTCTCATTCACACTGTTGCCACTTTTACACTGTTTTGTGTCTGAATATGTGGAAGAAAACTTGTACTGCATGGCTTCGTCCTCCTTCGTCCTCTCGTTACACCCACAATATGTAACATTAGCATGGCATTAGTGAATACTATACCTGCCCACTTTAATCCCCACATGCCATTCAGTGTGTCTCCCTTAATAAATTATGTACTTAAGAAGCAATAGCAATAGCTGAGATTCTTAAGGCAGGAAGAGTCACATTACCAGAAGTACCAGAAAGGCTGATTAAAATTAAATTGTAGCAGACAACAGTTGTGTTACAAAGGAGGGCTCTATTACAGCCAACTCACTTTCTTAGCTAACCTCTGACTTATTTATTTCTCCTGCATGGTGCAGTCTGCATACTCTTTCTAGTTGTAATGAGCATTAATTGATTAGTTGGATCTATGAAGAGCTTGAGCACTAGTAAGTACTATCCCAGTGGGTACACACTAAATAGTTTATGAGGTAATTAGTATTTTAATGCCCTTTCTAATGAGCCTTTTCAGTAATGAAATCTCATGAGAATGTTACTGGTTCAGATATATTTCTTCAAACACAACAGAAGGTAAGCTAATGCCGTTAAGAGATTTTAAACCTAGTTTATAAAACAGCTTCAGTAACTTATTTCTGAACACTTGCCTGATTCATTTTCCTTTATTAAAAACAAGTGCAATCTTTTATTTTTCCCCTCACTGCTGTGTAACTTGTACTCCCCTCTCCCCATGCTTTCTTACAATATACTGCAATTTCAAATACTTGAGATCATTTCTGAGGCTGTTAACTGATCTCTTTGACTCTTCTGTAAGTAAATAATACCATATTGTCTAAGTGTGTTGTTTCATATGTGTTCTCATCTCATCCTGGGGAAAAAAACTAACACCCAGTGCTTGGCTGCATAGTTACTTGGATTTATGGCTGGTGTCAGGTTTGAGAGAATGACCAACCTTTACAAAGCCTTTCAATGTCAAACCATCTCCTATATTCTGGAAGCTAGAAAATGGCACAGACTGTGGTCACACAGGCATCCTTAGCTAACCTCCCCTTTCAGAGTTGGGGGACTTAATGCTGTTGTATCCTGGATTTTCCCATAGCTTGAGGGGCAAGTACTCTGCCTGGCATTTTTATTTCTAATGCCTAAAATAAGCAGCTGTAGCAGAGCTTCAGAGGGCTTTTGCTAGGTAGAGCTTTTCATAGTATGTATCATTTCATATGTGACTATGGTAATAACACTGCTTTTTACCTTATAGAGGCAAGGCACAGTCAGAGATGCATGATTTAAACAATTTGTTATTCTGTACCCATAAATACACCCCAGATGTAAGGAATGAAGTATAATATTAGTAATAATAATTAACTTTTCT
This sequence comes from Caretta caretta, assembly GCF_965140235.1. NCBI lineage: Eukaryota > Metazoa > Chordata > Testudines > Cheloniidae > Caretta > Caretta caretta. Next base: position 206,223,851 of record NC_134207.1, on the reverse strand, counting down.
ATAGCATCTTTCATCCAAAGAGCATAAAGCACCAGGCAGACCTTTGAAACTGATTTACAAACTCTGTCTAGAGATCACTTCTTCTAGCTCTGAAATGCAGCCTCCTCTTGGGTGGGAAGGCAGCAGCAGTTTAACAGCACATAATAATGCAACAAAACAATTCAGGCCAGAGAGTGAAGAATGGATGCTTTGGAAGCCTCTGTTTCACAAATCAATCCTAGTTGTTTGAAAATGACACATCCATTAAATGCTTTTGGAAAACTTAATTCTGAAATGGTTGTATAAAATCTTACCTAATGCTAGAATGAATAGATTTAATGAAAACAATACGGAAAACCCACAAATAGTCCTCATGATTTAAGATGTAATGGTCCCAGTTATTTCCTGTTGTAACTTCATGGGAGTATGTGGAATTTCCCCAAGGATGCATTTGGCCCTGTACTTATAAGACTGTTGTTAAGATATTACTTTGCCTTTGTCTTTGTGTCTCTATTAGACACCTACCAGTTTATCTCACTGTATAGCTAACTTTTGGCATCTGTCTAGTTAAGGTTTTTCTAAGGCACCTATCACTGTGACTCCATAGCATCTTAGTGCTAATCAATGACACTAAATAGATTGACTCTAAAATCACCAAACATGTTCCATTTCTAGCACTTATCAAAATGTTATGCAATTTGACTAAATATATTTGTGATCTCACAATATGGTGTGTGATGAGTAAAACTCACAGGACCAAGACCTTCCAACACTGTCCAGGTAAAGATAATCCGTCGTCTCCACACCCTGCAGCCTGCACTCAGAGATCCCAATAGTATTGGAGAAGTTAAAGATTCCTGATTCAACTGTTAACAAAACACCTTGGGCCCAGATTGCTCCCTGGAACTGTTTGTGGGGGCACCTTTGTGCATTGATCCTTTACTTGGTCATGCAAAAAGAATCATCAGTTGCCTCTGCTACTCCCTTACCTCTCTGCAAGATCACAGATCCATTCAGAGGAAGGCGGGGAGGTGGAGGCATGTCCAGGCACTAGAGAAGGAAGTACAAGGGATGCACTATGCACATTCTCTAAGGTTATTTTGTATTATAGTCCAAACCCCTGACAACCAAAGAAAACCTCACAGAATATTTTGGTGGAAACTCTGTGATGGAAAATTTGCAGGGATTCCTCTTCTACGCTCAGTTTTTTTCCACATAGAGGAAATGATCTTGAGCTGTAAAACATCTCTACTTTGTTTAAGGTTCACAGCTCTGGGTTGCTTTGTTGTAGTGGCCTTTGAGCTTTGTTGGAGTCATTTTGAGCTTTCCTGGGGGCAGTTTTTGAACTTACCTGGAGCCAATTATGAGTGCTGTCAGTGTGAAGCCCAATGGCTGAAGTGCCCAAAGCAGTGGGCAAGTTTGTGGAGGTGATTGGGTAGCTGGTCGGTCAACCCCTATCAGAGGCAGTCTGGGGCAATGGTCTGAGCGCTCACAAGAATCAGGAGCAAGGAGCTCCAATCCAAGGGATTGGGTCAGTGGTTTAGGAAGGCGATGATGGGCAAGTCAGTAAGGGAAGGTCTGCAAGGCAGGATCAGGTGAGGCAACAGGGCAGAGTCAGGCGAGGTGGTGCGGTAGCAAGGTAAAGTTACACAAGGTAGCAAGAGAAGGTGGCTTCTTTGTGTTGAGGTCTTTATATAGTCCAGGTATCCAATGAGTGTGCTGTCTGTCCAGCCAATCAGCATAGCTGTTTGGGGGCCACAGGCTGTGAGCACTCAGGCTGTTGCTTGTGTGCGATGGCTCAGTGTACGTTGTGGCACAGAGGCTGGGGGGCCTTCTAGAGAGCCACCACACCAGCGTTCAACACCAGGATTCTGACACTCTGATCTTGCTTTTTAACTTAAGTGAAGCTACTTGTATATTTTGGAATGTACTGGAACAGTTTCATTAAGTTGTTCAGAGAGTTGGCGTTTTTGTTTGAACTGCTTGAGTCATTGCCTGTTTTTGTTGAGACTTTTTAGGGTATGTTTGAAACCTCATGTATTAGTGGCATAGTGCTGAGTATACTCTGATGTTAATCCAAAGTTCATTGAAGTCAGTCGGAGCCTGTCCATTGACTTCAATGGTCTTTGGATCAGGCCCTTTATCTCTTTTCCATTTTTAAAAAATAAAATTGTCTCTTGAAAAAATTCACCAGTGCTCAAGTTCTGTTGGCCTTCTGGTTGCCACTGGATGCAGGTTTTTTAATTAGATTGGGCTAAACGGTCCAGGGAAACCAAGTAACATCTGCATGATTAGCAAATTCTCTTTGCTCCTGAAAGAGCTTCTCTGGTTTGTTTCCTTTTGTTTGTTTTTATTTTATTCTTTTATTAAACTGGTGACTAACATTTATGGATACAGCAGTAAATCTTTAATATTACCTGTTCCTGGTAGCTTGCACATCATCTGTTGTTTTTTAACTTTCCAAATAAGAGCCTTGCTGCTTACTTCAATGGGACTACTTGCATACAAAGTTAGGCTAGTGCTTGATTACCTTACTGAATCAAGACTTAAATTAGTAAATTAAACGACTGTGTTGGCAATTCTCACAAATCTGAGTGTTAAAGGTGAAATGTAGAATAAGGAAGAAAGATTTAGGATGGAGACAATAAAATCAGATAAAATCAGTCCAGGAGAAGTCAGAAATGGGCAGTTGAGTTATATTAGACAGGGAACTGCATATAGAAAATGCAGTTAGGGTGGGACTTACCCATTTTCTATTTAAAAGTCTAGGTATTGGGCACAGGACATGCATGCACTTCCTCAATTCCAACTTGCTGTATTTGGGAATATAGCCATATTTTAATGAGGTGTCGCACCATCTTTAGGTGTACCCCCAGTTTAGTAGATAAGCATCTCTTTCCCTCCTCTTCAATTGCATCTCACTCAAAAGGCTGTTACAATGCATTTTTCTGGATCAGAAAATGCTATTGGTATATAATTGAAATAAAGTAGCTGCATATCCCATTTGGTGTGGAAATAATGTAAAAATCAGAGATGTGGAGTGCATACTGATTGGTAGGATATGATCCTTCCTTTACAAGTGCCACCCCTTTGATTTGATAATGGCTTTGCTACTGTGCAAAGAAAAGACTCCTGGCCTGTATTTGTAGATGCAGCTGAATCCATTGGGATCCCAGTGTGGGAGCCGCCCTGAGTACAATGTTCACATTAGTCTCTGCTCTGTTACACAGAATGCCAAAGCTTTATGCCAAAGCTAATTAATGGATTCCGACTCCCCCATGTTAGTCTATTACTAAATACAATGGCTGGTCACAAATTATAGTTTATCAGATGGCTGTGTGCACTAGGAAAACATTTGCTTAATACTAATAATTAGGCTGTTATAATAACAAGAGTTGTAGATTGCTTTGGAGCACTGAGACAAAATAACTGTAACACTTTATTATTGGCAAAACCTGTCACCTCTGTAATAATGGAAAAGTAAAAAAAATCCAAATAATAGTGGTCATTATTGCAAATACTGAACAATCTTTAGGGATATGAATTTTCTTTATTGAGAGCCAAGGTATTAAGGTCTTCGTAAAGGGATATCTTTCTGACTGAGATTACGTTAATGAGGGAGTATATGCTGCTTGACCAAGTGGATGCTTTGTTACTAAAACCCGTAACAGTTAGGTTAGTAGAAAAATCACAACTGGCAGAGTAGTTCAGCAAATCACCAGGCAACCTGTGCTGCTGACACACTTTCGTTCTTGAGCAATGACTTCATACCTTTTGCTTTTGTATTCTTGAAGAGGAATCCGTAGCTCAGACAGCCTCTAGAAGCAGCGTGGTTAAATGAAACCTCAACAGTAAGCAACTCGTGTTACTGAAGCATGTCACTGTAATTTGGCACTAAGTCGAGCTCTGTGCCTGTGCTTTAGATTGGTGGGTACTGCTGCACACTTTTCTGTATTTTCTTTCTTTTCCTGTGTTGTCTAGAAGAATAAGTGACAAAATAAGTATATGCATTTTAGTGGGTTTTACTCTCAGTTTTCTATGGTTCAGTTTCAGGAGCATGACTATTAGATGAATAAAGTTGCACACTTGTCAGAATAAAATTCCTGGTGGTCCATTATATCTGTTGTGTGGTTGATAGGTTGGCTTGTTTTAAAAGTCTGCATGAATTCAGTGTGAGTGAAAGCAAAGGACTAAGAGCATCTAATAGTTATAGTGTAGGCAAGAGCGGGTACAATGTGCCAAGGTGTATTTATCCTAACCTGCAACACCTTTTCTCTTCCAATTCTGGGCCTCACTTCAGCAGATTCATACATTCCAAGGTCAAAAGGGACCATTGTGATCATTTAGTCTGACCTACTGTATAACACAGGCCATGGAACTTCTCTAAAACAATCCCTGGAGCATCTCTTTCTTGATTTTAAAATTGTCAGTAGGACAATCCACCAAAATGTTCCAATGGTTAATTACTCTCACTGTTTAAAAAAATTCTGCCTTATTTCCCATCCAAATTTGACTAGCTTCAATTTCCAGCCATTGGGTCATGTTATACTTTTCTCTGCTAGATCGAAGAGCCCATCATTAAATATTTGTTCCCCATGTAGGTATTTACATACTGTAATCAAGTCACCTTTTACCCTTTTCTTTGTTAAGCTAAGTAGATTGAGCTCTTTGAGGCTATCACTGTAAGGCATTATTTCCAATCCTTTAATCGTTCTCATGGGTCTTGTCTGAATCCTTTCCAGTTTTTCAACATCCTTCTTGAACTGTGGACACCAGAACAGAGACACTACTCATGCTGAATTTGGTAGTGGTTTTACAGTGTCCTCAAAATTGCGTCTAGGATGAAAAAAACTAATTTTTACTTTTAACCTAATCAGCATTTACACCTAGATCTCCAGGTTCATGATTTATGTTAATAATATGTTAGCCCCCTGACATGGCCATGACTTCTTAACTATACAGGTTATAAAGTGTGTCCTTCCCTGCCTGTTTATGCTGCTGACTTACTAAGAAGCACTTTTGTCCCATACATGCTATGTAACTAGCTGACATAAACAGAATGTATGCAGTAAAAGACTCTGAAATTTTAAGGTAGGGGTTGACTATATATATGAGAATATAATACTGGAGAGACAGAGGCCAAAACCACAGACTTTGGATTTGGACCAGAATTAACCCAAAGTTTGAGTAAGATTCAGGTTCCAGTTAGGACCTTTCCCAAGATTTTAGTAGAAGATTTGTGCACATGATGAGAATCTATTAAAGCAGGTTGAAATTATCAGTATTTCAATTTTTCAACAAATGTTTTTGTCAATATTCTGTTTTCATCAGGGGCAAAAAAAACCCTGAAAAATTCCATCAAAAATGAAAATTTTGATGTAGTATTGTTTAATCACAGATCTATCCTCTGTCAAAGGGACTGTAACCCTGCCCTTGTAGAAGGATGGACTCATTAAGAGCATAGTCATTAGGTATATACCTATGATGTACAGGTATATGATGGCAGGTTTCAGAGTAGCAGCCGTGTCAGTCTGTATCCGCAAAAGAAAAGGAGTACTTGTGGCACCTTGGAGACTAACAAATTTATTTGAGCATAAGCTTTTGTGAGCTACAGCTCACTTCATCGGATGCATTCAGTGGAAAATACAGTGGGGACATTTATATACACAGAGAATATGAAACAATGGGTGTTACCATACACACTGTAAGGAGAGTGATCAGGTAAGGTGAGCTATTACCAGCAGGAAAGAGGCCGGGGGGGGGGGGGGACCTTTTGTAGTGATAATCAAGGTGGGCCATTTCCAGCAGTTGACAAGAATGTCTGAGGAACAGTGCCAGGGGGTGGGGGGAATAAACATGGGAAAATAGTTTTACTTTGTGTAATGACACATCCACTCCCAGGCTTTATTCAAGCCTAAGTTAATTGTATCCAGTTTACAAATTAATTCCAATTCAGCAGTCTCTGGTTGGAGTCTGTTTGTGATGTTTTTTTGTTGAAGAATTTTCACTTTTAGGTCCGTAATCAAGTGACCAAAGAGATTGAAGTGTTCTCCGACTGATTTTTGAATGTTATAATTCTTGACGTCTGATTTGTGTCCAATTATTCTTTTACATAGAGACTGTCCAGTTTGACCAATATACATGGCAGAGGGGCATTGCTGGCACATGATGGCATATATCACATTGGTAGATGTGCACGTGAACGAGCCTCTGATAGTGTGGCTGATGTGATTAGGCCCTATGATGGTGTCCCCTGAATAGATATGTGGACACAGTTGGTAACAGGCTTTGTTGCAAGGATAGGTTCCTGGGTTAGTGGTTCTGTTGTGTGGTGTGTGGTTGCTGGTGAGTATTTGTTTCAGGTTGGGGGGCTGTCTGTAGGCAAGGACTGGCCTGTCTCCCTAGATCTGTGAGAGTGATGAGTCGTCCTTTAGGATAGGTTGTAGATCTTTGATGATGCGTTGGAGAGGTTTTAGTTGGGGGCTGAAGGTGATGGCTTGTGGCGTTCTGTTATTATCTTTGTTGGGCCTGTCCTGTAGTAGATGACTTCTGGGTACTCTTCTGGCTCTGTCAATCTGTTTCTTCACTTCAGCAGGTGAGTATTGTAGTTATAAGAATGCTTTATAGAGATCTTATAGGTGTTTATCTCTGTCTGAGGGGTTGGAGCAAATGCGGTTGTATCGTAGAGCTTGGCTGTAGATGATGGATCGTGTGGTGTGATCTGGATGAAAGCTGGAGGCATGTAGGTAGGCATAGCGGTCAGTAGGTTTCTGGTACAGGGTGGTGTTTATGTGACCATCGCTTATTAGCACAGTGGGGGTGGGGGGGGGGAGAAAACCTGGATTTGTGCTGGAAATGGCCCAACTTGATTATCATACACATTGTAAGGAGAGTGATCACTTTAGATAAGCTATTACCAGCAGGAGAGTGGGGTGGGGGGGAGAGAAAACCTTTTGTAGTGGTAAACACCCATTTTTTCATGCTTTGTGTGTATAAAAAGATCTTCTACACTTTCCACAGTATGCATCTGATGAAGTAAGCTGTAGCTCATGAAAGCTTATGCTCAAATAAATTGGTTAGTCTCTAAGGTGCCACAAGTACTCCTTTTCTTTTTGCGAATACAGACTAACACGGCTGTTACTCTGAAACCTGTCCAGGAAGTGGATCTCTTGTGTGGACTGGTCCAGGCTGAGGTTGATGGTGGGATGGAAATTGTTGAAATCATGGTGGAATTCCTCAAGGGCTTCTTTTCCATGGGTCCAGATGATGAATATGTCATCAATGTAGCGCAAGTAGAGTAGGGGCATTAGGGGACAAGAGCAAAAACCAGTCGGAGAACACTTCAGTCTCTTTGGTCACTCGATTACAGACCTAAAAGTGGCAATTCTTCAACAAAAAAACTTCAAAAACAGACTCCAACGAGAGACTGCTGAATTGGAATTAATTTGCAAACTGGATACAGTTAACTTAGGCTTGAATAAAGCCTGGGAGTGGATGTGTCATTACACAAAGTAAAACTATTTCCCCATGTTTATTTCCCCACCCCCCACTGTTCCTCAGACGTTCTTGTCAACTGCTGGAAATGACCCACCTTGATTATCACTACAAAAGGTTTTTTTTTCCCCCCCGCTGTCCTGCTGGTAATAGCTCACCTTACCTGATCACTCTCGTTAGAGTATGTATGGTAACACCCATTGTTTCATGTTCTCTGTGTATATAAATGTCCCCACTGTATTTTCCACTGCATGCATCCGATGAAATGAGCTGTAGCTCACGAAAGCTTATGCTCAAATAAATTTGTTAGTCTCTAAGGTGCCACAAGGCCTCCTTTTCTTTTTGAGGTATATGATGGTTTTACCATAAATTGCCTAGGGCGGTTGTGGAATCTCCATCATTGGAGATTTTTAAAAGCAGCTTACACAAACACCTGTCAGGGCTGGTCTAGATAATACTTAGTCCTGCCATGAGTGCAGGGGACTGGATTAGATGACCTTTCAAGGTCCCTTCCAGTCCTACGATTGTATGATTCTATATAATCGAAAGTGGGTAATAGCCTCAAAGCATGCATTTTACCTTAAACCTGTTTTTATTTCAACCATCATCCATAGTTCCAGCTCTGGATAAAAGTATCATAACATGGGCTTCAGCCTGCATCCATTGAAATCCATAGGAATTTTGCTATTTATTTCTGTGGACATGGGATCAGGCAGGCTCTGTATAGAACTTTTAAGGAAGAAATCCTGGCCCTGTTGAAGTCAACAGCAAAATTCCCATTGACTTCCCCCTAGATTTTACCATCTGTAACTCTGTACATGACTATCAATCATTAAACAATCAATTATTTGTATTTTTGTGAGTACTAATTAAAACAATACCTGTAATAGCTAAATTAGGTTATTAGTTAAGGCAATCTTCAAGGTTATTTTGTGTTTATTGGGTTACTAGGGGTACCTAATACATCAATATGAGTGGAAGTGTTTAATGCAATTGCCAGATTTTTAGAAAGATAAATAGTTTTACATGTCTCAGAAGTAGAATCCAATTGGCTAGGGAATTGGCTAAAGACTAAAATGTGACATCATTCTTGGCAACTGCTAAAAATAATCTTTTTTTTTAACATATGCTATATAAAAAGTGCACTATATGTCTTCTAAGAGTCAGATTTGTTTCTGAGAACAATGAAATGCTTTTTGATAGAGAATCAATTTTTAAAAGAAAATTTACTGAACAGTCCTGTGCGAATCTCCATAGCATTGCATGTCCATACTTAAATATCCGTTTTCATTTAAATGCAATTATTGCATGTGAAATCTGAATATATTACTAAAATTAAATGTAACTATTTAATAGATAAATAATAAGTATAAACATAGTAATCCTTCCATCAAATCCATACATGGTTAACAGACATATAATAATTGTCTTCTGGAATCTGATGACATACTTCAACTTTCAGCATTATGTTTTAGCTTATTTCCAACGAAAGATTAAAACCATGTGTATTCAGGTTCAGATAGATGTGTTGACTACAGCGCTGTTAAACGTGAAAAAAATATGTTTTTAATAATCCTGTAGTATTTAATTAGCATGCAATAACTGTCTTATTAAATCTAAATTAAATCCTTATTTGAGGCACGTAATTGAAAGTGCCACTGGGTAAAATCTAATCTGTTAGGGATGATTTGGAGCAACAATGCCAAGTTTTCTTTTCTGCAGTTTTCAGGGTCGTCCCAAACATTTGCTTAATCACCACAGTGGAATCTTGCAACAATCAGTTTTACTACAGCTGTGGCTTTTGAAATGATTTTAAGGTCAGAGTTGTCATCTTTTGAGAATTCATCTCGATGTAAAAGATGATTCTCAGTGTAGAAGACGAGGAATTCTTAAACCTTTACCAGATGCCAGAGCTTGTGTGGGAGATGAGTGAATACTCCCTTCTAGCCAGTGAGGAAGGGACAGTTTGCTGTGCGGGGCACGCAGTCAGGTGGCTCTAGGGGACCAAGCCAAATGAGAAAGGAAGAGTATTTCTCTATGGTAATTTATATTCTGAACTGATTTACACTCAGCATTGAGGCTACTTATGTGTAAGTCAGTGCAGAATTGGGTCATTTTTTACCATGAGGAATTTTGTAATGTTTATCACTGCTTTAAAAAAAAATCAGTGATAGTAAATGCAACTTGAATTAGTTGTGAAGACAACTGAAGGCTTCTATGTAAATTATTGAACCAAATTTCTTGTAAAATTCTAAACACTGTTTTATGAGACTAATAGCTATTCAGACAGACCCTTGTAAAGATATGTTAATTTACAGGCTAAAAAAAATAAAGCAAAATTGTCCTCTCAAATCTTTCTTGTGGAGTTCAGTTCTGATCTCTCACCATATGGAGGTCTCCCCTTGACACCAAAGGGAGATCTGCACATTCCAGGAGAGCAGGATATCAGATTTGCCATCTAGATCTAAGAAGAGAATTTTCTCTTGTTGGTATATACCAAATAATTACTTAACTAATAACCTACTCCTGCTTTGTGGGACTGTTCTCCATGTGCATCAAGAAAAAGAATAGATCTGATGGGGCAGAGGGCAATCCTGCAATCTTGACATAGACAAAACACTAATGGATCTGAGGAAGTTCAGTAAGTTGAGATTTGACTGCAAAGGACATGGTAGTTTTTGGACGTTGATGAAGCGTGGATAAAGAGGGAAATAGATGTGGGGCACACAGAGATTTGCAGCATTGCTGCAGCAGAGCCTAGAGAGCAGAGATAAGCAGACAAGCTTTTGGCTGATGCCCTGGTCCTTGTTACCCACTGGCTCCCACCTCTGCTGCAGAGCGAATTCACTGGCCCCTAGTTCAGGGGGCTCCCCCTGCATATACTCCTCCATAATCTCATCCCAAATTGAAAATGTGTTTTCTTCATTTTTATTAATGGGCTGCAGGGATGAGAGGAGGAAGAAGCCTAGAGTGGGAAGAGAAAGGGTCATTGTGAACTGTGGGCAGAAGTGGGGGATGTATGGGGATTTACAGGTACAGCTCTCAATGGAGAAGGGGGCATAGGTGGGACATCAGAACTCCGCAGGGGGTCGTCAGGGAATAATACATATCAGTGTGATAACTATCCATAGGACAGGTTTCAGAGTAGCAGCCGTGTTAGTCTGTATCCGCAAAAAGAAAAGGAGGACTTGTGGCACCTTAGAGACTAACACATTTATTTGAGCATGAGCTTTCGTGAGCTATGAAGTGAGCTGTAGCTCATGAAAGCTTATGCTCAAATAAATTTGTTAGTCTCTAAGGTGCCACAAGTCCTCCTTTTCTTTTATCCATAGAACCTATCCAATGCCCATTAACGTCAATGGATGTATGATTTGGGCCACATGTGAACACCTATCAGGCCTGTTGTGTACTTATAAATAAGTTGGGAATTTCCAACACAATGTTTTAATTTACTCTAAAGGCTACTATACACCCATGCAGAACCATATACAGTGTCATCTATTAAAGCCACAAAAGTCGTCAAAAGACATGAAGATATGACCAATGGGATAGTGAAGTATGCACTCGAGCAACTGTGGCTGTAAGTTAACCAAATCGAGATGTAAATATTATATAGTGCTTGTCACCATAGTTATGTGTGTTAACAGCTCTGAGGGTCACAAAGAGGGATGCAGTAGCTGCTTTGTGAAATAGCTTTTATTTCTAGAGGCCAGAGACTAGCTCTTCAATTGGTGTAAATCAGAGCAGCTCCACTGGCTTCGGTAACAACAATCTAGAGAACTTGCTGAGGATCTGGCCCGTAGCTTATATGTATATTTTAAGATGCATCTTTTAGATTTCCACTGCCGTTTTTTTTAAATGAAAAACCTATGGAACCTAAGGACTGGGATATAAAAAACTAATTGAATGGTTATCAGTGAAAGCATTACATGTATTTCATTATATTATTCTCTTCAAGGCCGGTCAATAAAGTTAGGCTTATTAAAAAAGTCTCCCCCAAATTGCAAAAGGCAGAAATATTTGGCTTTCATTTTTAATCAAACAGGCTAAATATTCATGTTTATGTGCCTAAATGGAACTTTTGTATGCAGTCTTCCACCCTATCTGCATGAATAGTAGCATTGTAACAGGATGAGGTCACTGCAGAAGGGAAAGTGAGGTAAGAACACAGCTGAATCTACAGGCTTCTCTGCTACATGGTGCACCAGCTTGTTCTTAAAGCAACAGTGTTCTTTTTCTTGTGCGGGAGTCACTGTGGGCACTGCATTTATGGCTGAATGCCTCTCACAGGGCTCTATGGTCTGATGCACAGTATACACTTTCCTCAGCCCTTACAAACTGCACTTCGGAGACCTCTTTATATTTCTAATATAAGCGAAAATCCATATGGTTTATTGTGCATTTGAAAACTTAAAGTTATTGGGCCACATTCAGCTCTTAGTTACATAGTGTAAATCCTGAGCAGCCTACCCCAGTCTAAAGGAGAGCAGAATGTAGCCCATGAATGAGCCCCCCTTCGTTCTTTTAAAAAAGAAATGACTCAACTTTATAAAGACTGATGATTTCCTATTGGCGTCACCTTTGTACCTAGTGGGAACTTTTACAAATATACAGTACAGCATAGCCCAGGGTGTCTCCAGTTTAAGCAGTGGATGGGTGACATAGCAAAGCTACATGGAAAAAGGAGTGCGAGATCTGTGAGATCCGTTTGTCAGTTCATATTTTACCTACTCTTCGCGCTAACTTTAAAGGATGTAGCAATGGGTTGCCAAGGGTACACTGGCAAGTAGCCTCTCCTCACCCACCATCATAATTAGAGCTGTGAGAACTTGGAAAAACCAGCTCAGTGAGCAAGTTCTTCTCTCCCTTTTTCCACCAGTCCCTCCAAGCTCACAAGCCTAGGGAGACTTTAAGCTACTGCTGTTTTAAACTGGGGAACGTCTGCCCCTGCCTCGCTGCTCAATGTAAATGCTAAATGGATAGTCTCATCCTCTTTGCTCTTCTTGGTTTGGCTATCCCACAGCAGCCCCAAAAGTGGCAAATTAATTCCTTTAGAATAGAAATGAGATTCTGCCTTTGCCTCCTTTCCCCTTCCCCACTCTGCCCAGCTGCAGAGCTCGAGTCCTGTCTTTGCTGCAGACTTGACAGAAATATCGTCTTGAATATAGCCCCATCCCTTTGGTGCTTCCACAGCAGCTGCAGCATCCTGGAGCCACTTTAGGCTGACAGGACCTTTGCAGGAGATAACCAGACCAGAGCACTCAACAGTGAATTTCTGCAAATGTAGGTTTGTGACCAAGCCTATACCAGGTTTTCTTTGCACATTTTTCCCCCCCTCACCTCACAGCCAGTGACTTAAGCCACTTAAAAATGTTTTTAAAGTAAAATCATAAAGTTTTAGAAAGACTTTGTGGCTCATTAGGTGCCCTCACATTTGCCAGCACAGACAAACCAGGTAGGAGATTAGGAGGCAGACGCAAGGCACATGCAGAGTCACAAAGCACTCTCCCTGGGTTGAACTCTTTAATATGTGTATTTGCTTGTACCTGAGGCAAGACCTCATCTGTTCTAGGAGGCAGGATTTTGAACCATGCAAACATATTTTTTTTATATACAAAAAAAAGCTGCTACTCTTTGTTTTGTTTTTCCTTCCTCTTTCCCTGTAGGCTGAGCCATGTTTCCTTGGAAGCCAGGAACAGCCCAGGTTTTCCTATCCGCCCACGCCCCCAAGTTGCCCTGTTTTTCCTCATGAGTCTCCGAGCCAGCACTTTCTCGTGTGTAGTCTCCGATCCGTATGGAATCAGGGAATCTGACTGCAGGTCTATGAGTGGTGAGCTTCCAGACAGCTCAGCCACACCACTGCTAGCAAGCAGCCACTGATCTGCTCTGGCCTCGCTAGCAACTGCACTTCTCACCACCACTGCCCCAGATGTGAGTTCTGGGTTGTGGTAGGATGCAGCAAGAATAGGTGGAAGAAGGGAAGACAAAGAACTGAGAGCATGGGAAAGAATGATGGAGAGAGTGGGAAAGATAAGAGGGTGAGAGCTGGAATGCTAACAGAAAAGGAAGAATAGATAGAAGTGGGGGGAGGAGGGAAGAGGAGGATTGAGCAGAGGAGAAAATAAGGAAGAGGGAAAAGAGAAGACAAACGTATAGCCTATATAAGCTCAGGAGCTAGAACTACAAAGAAAGAGACTGGGACTGGGAGAAAACAGTAAAAGGACACAAAAGAGTAAATATTATTTCTTCTCCAGTGCAGCCTTTACCATAACATCTCTTAGATTTTATTCTGATAAAGAAGTGGGTTGCAGGGCAGAAGAAAGGAGGAGGCTGCTGGAGCGAGGACGGAAAGAGTGGGTACCCTTCTCTCTCCCCTCCACCAAGCTGCCAATCCCCCCAATGCATATCTCTGTATCCCCCATCCAAATCATCCTCAGTTGCTCCAGTACCTCCTCTGTGGTAAGTGTTTTTTGAAATTTGGTCATATTAATATCTTCATTATATTTTCATTTTTTTCATCCAACCTTTTTATTGGGCAAGGGGTGGGGGAAACAGGCAGAGAAGAGAGGGAGGATTCAGAAGCTGGGGATACAGCACGAATGAGCCTTTCACATCCAGGTCAGTAGTTCAAATCTAGCCCACATCAGTAGAATCTGAGAGCCTATGTGCATTGCATTCCTTGGTGGTCTCATTCTAGTTCGTTGTGGAGGGGTGTCCAAATCACTGTTGGCCCTGATTGGCATCTTTGATGGCAATCTCAGAAGAGAAGCTGAAGAGTGAATGGGCACAAAGCCTAAGATACCCTCTCCTGGGTGGTCCCTCTAAAAGTGGGTTAAAGCAGGTTGGCAGGTTAGCAAGGAAAGTGGCTCACACTGTCAGTTCTTTACTAGTTCTGTAGGTAAACAGAAAAATTCAGACTGGAGGGTTGTCTCTCCAGCACTAATTTCACATGTAAGAAGGGGTTTTTTTCCCCTCTGCACCCATTTATTTTGACATCATCTTTTCCTTTTTAAAAAAATTAAACTTTTTTTGAAGCTAATGGATTAAAGATATGGGGCTAAATTCAGTATGGGTCACGCTGGGCAAGTGCAGTTTGGGGAATGCTGCTTATGGCAGAGGAATGGCTGAGATAGGACAACTAGGGAATGTGCTGATGCAGAACAGCTGCTGCCAAGAAGCCTCCTGTGGAGTTTAAAGCTGTCTTCATGTGGCAGTCATCCCAAGACAAGATTGCTTGCCTAAATACCCCCTTGGGTTGTAGTGGGCCATGCGTGTGCAGGGAGGTGTAGGTTACCCCTCCCTGTGTCTTGATCGGTGAATTTTTCCCCAACTCGTATGTTGGATATAAGTCAGAGTAGCATCGTGTCTTGGCCTGGCAGCTCTCTGGCATGGACTACGTTTGTTTCTCTTTACCCAAAAGCAACTTTTTAAAGACCAGCGCTCCCTGTGAATTCTGCTGGTGACTCTGTGATCCTAAGCAAATCTCATTCAAAAAAGAATACCACTGGTGTTTCCATACTTCTGACCACTTCCCCCTTTGACTTATTTCTGTATGTATGCATGACTGCTTGCCAGGAATTGTTACTTTTGAATGGGACCCAGTCAGTCCCCTAATGTCATCGTGGAGGGAAGAGTTCTTCACTGACCCACCTCCAGTCAGCCCAGGAAGAATTTTAAATGACCCACAGCCCAAAAGACACTGGGATCTCCCTGCCTGGTATGTCCATTGTGCAGATCATTGAGAAAAGGGAGTAAAAGGGGCCTATGGAACCAAAAACTCGCACGTTTGTGACGCAATTGGAGGAGAGTACTTTCCAGTGGTGATGGGTGGGGCTCCCTCACTGACTGGTTTTTGTGGTATTTGCTGTTTTTGTTCCATTGTATTTTTGTGAATCAGTCACCTTAGCTGCATGAATGTTTGGTGGCCTGAATTTTCAAAAGTAGCAATTTTAGATGCTTTAATCAGTGGATGCCCAATTAGAGGCGTCTTAAAGAGGCCTGATTTTTTCAGAAAGGCCTGAGCACCTGCCTTGTGAAAATCAGGCTCCTTTAAGATTGTCTCGTGTTGTGCACCCAACATCATTAATTACTTTTGAAAATTGAGTTTGATTTTTACACTCAAAAGGGCAGATCCTCTGTGTAAATTGTCACAGCTCCAGTGACTTCACAGCTACTCTACCTTTGAGAAAACTGTAAACCCAAGACCCTCTCTTGTATACTGAGCAGGGCGGCTGTGATCACATTTTTCAATTATTACAGTGGTCTTGCCATAGCAAAATATTGTCAAACTTATTTCTCATCATAGACCAGGTCACTGTGTGTTAGTTGTACATTTCCATTTGTAAGTTCCATTCACCTACCTTAAAAAAAATCCCCAAAAAAGCCATTCTTGCCAAATCCCTAGCTACATAGTAAAGATTGATTAAACATGTTTATGTGTAATTTAAAAATGGTTCTTTCAGGAAGCATATGGTTTTCTAAAGACAAGTTTAAGAACCTGAGATTTTACATGGGTTTATTTATACTAGCAAAAAGGGCCTGGAGTACTAAGAAAAATCCCATGATATATGGGGTCCACCATGTGAATTGTCAGAGCTGTTTTATATAGTTTTACTCTATCAATATGGTCTTTCACAGCTCCTAATTAGTTTTGTTAGTTGACTTACAGAAAATCATATTTAAAGCAAGAAGTAAGTAATGCCACAGCAGTTAGAGTATTAATGAAAAGCGCACAGTCAGAAGGCAATTGTTGCAACAAACTGGTTCAACCAAAAAGCAATCTTCATTTGCATCAGCATGATTAATTACATTGCTTTACCTTGTCACAGTACACTGCAACAGAAACAGTCAGGACTTTTTAGAGCTCTCAGTGTATATTTGTAACATATGTTAGCTATCGTAGAAAACTTGCATTTAGATACTGTGTGTGTCTGTATAAAAATAACCTACCATTGAAGGGAAAACAAAATGAAAGGTAACTTTAGTAAATTATTATGTATATTCTTTTAATCAGGTTGGAAACAGAACTGACTGTAAATTGGCTTTGGTTGTTTATATCTGAAGATGTATCGAGGGATGTTAGGTGAAAAGACGTAATATTTCAAAGGCAACAATTCGGAGTAATAAATATGTAGTGCTTCAAACATTTCAGAGTACATATACACAGAATCTCAAAATGGTACAGTATATGCATAATTGATTTACACAGTGTATATACATTCATATGGCTTAAACTATTTTGGGGGGGGAGATTTGGTGGGTTGTTTTTTGTTTGTTTGGAGGTTTTTTGAATATCAAATTTAGTATTTGCTAACAGTGTTTCTATATAAATAGGTTTGCCTTAAATATATTCCCATTCCATTTGGGTTAATGGATTGCTTGCTTATATGTACAGGATCTAAACCAGTTGTAGTGTATGTCATCACTTCTTGTCTGTACATGTGCAGCTCTGGAATATGAGTTGTTCTGATTTTCAGTTTTTAAATACCAGGCCCCTTTTCAGTTACTGTATGCCTGTGGCATGCCATGGGTGTTTATTATTGGGGGAAGGAGAGGAAATCCTGCCAATCCACATCACTAATGTCAGTTTGTCAAATGACATTAGCAGCAAACTAGGATTTTGTTCCTAACCACATACAAATTGGTTCCAAACTGCTGGTTATGCCATGATGTCAGCTCCAATTCCTCATCCATTACTTGATGCGCAATAGGTGAATGCCAGTTACATCCCTTCCCAGGTTTTGTTTTTTGTCCTGTCATACGATGTGTTTTGAAAAATGAAAATTCCTCCCTATTAACAATTAATTTCAGAGGTGATTTCTCAATACTGTTCATTACATTTCCCATTCAATCAGCTTTAAGGCTTTATTATAATATTCATTACCTACCGAGTAATTGACTATTAAATCAGATCCATTTTTTTCCAGTGGATTATCTGTACTACTAATATAATTACAAGAAAGTACAGACCACTATTCCAGTTTACTTTGTCATGATTCAGCATTTAACGTTGTTAATGAAGGATACTGCATCATTTTGGCAGCATGATATTAAAAATATACATTTTCAGATGCACAAATGGCATAGCAGCAAATCAGGTCATCGTCATGTATGCCTAATTTTCAGGTTAGATTTTATAGTACGAATATCTGGAAAAAGGGAAAACTCTGCTGGATTGGTGGTTCAGGAGTAATGGCATGTATACATCCTTTACTTCTAAGCCATTGTCCGACCACACTGGAAGAAAGAAAGTATGCTAGGGATGTGGTTTCATTAGGTCACAACTTCATTCATTTACAATATCTGAAAGTACCTGGAAATAAATTGTACAGTGCAGGTCATCACTGTTTCCTTAATAATTTCCCCATATCCCCAACCTGATTCCAGCCTTCCCGTTACTGGTACCCTGCCATCCTTCCCTCATATGAAAGTTAAAGGGGGCTAGAAAAGAAGGGGGGGACAATTTCCCACTGTCCCAGATGTAGAAGCCCTAACCTGCCCCTTCCTCATCAGCCTAAAGCAGTGGTTTTCAACCTTTTTTCATTCAGACCCCTACAAATTTTCAAGTGGAGATAGAGACCCCTTTGGAAATCTTAGACATAGTCTGCAAAACCCAGGTTGAAAGCCATCGCTCTAAAGGGTTGTTTTCCTTCAAAATTCTTTTCCAATCCATTTTATCCAATAATTGTATCCCTTACAGAATAAGAACGCAAACTGGACATCTGCCACAAGTTTTATGTATTAAGTGGAGACATTCTAACCTAACCCCCCTGTCCTGCCCCACTGGGTCCCAAATCTGCTATGAAAAATCTGGCAGTGAGGTAAAATTTCCTTCCCAGCTCCCAGGGAAAAAAGGGGTGAGTAGTGTGATGCCTACAGCAGACCATGAAGGGACTCCGTCCTTTTTCAGATTTCATGGGTGGGTGGGAGAGTGATGCCAGCTCTATCCAGGTGAAAGACAGTTTCTCTGGACATCACGGGGTATAAATAACCCCACAGCTGGCTAGCTAGAAGGGCAATGCCCTGGAACTGGTCCAGCTGCTTCCTGGTCCTACCCACTCTGTGTGCGTAAACTTTCTCCCATCCTCTATTTCTGTTTACCAGTTGCTGGGGCAGCCCTTAAAGGGCAACAACCCCTTTTCTTTCAGCCAGCTAGACAAGGACCGCTGCATAGAATCCAGCCCAGGTCATTAATGGTCAACAAGCATTGCCATTAGATTGCTATTTGCTGCCTTTTTTAAAAAGAGTTTAGTAGTATCATTCCAGTTGACAGGTGCCTACATCACCTTGTTGGCAACCCTATCAATCTCAGTAGAGCGGTCAGAGGTTGAATGGACTTGGAAATGTAAGTCAGTTGAAGTGGGAATACTTAAAGTGACTTAACTGAGTTTTGGATTGAGCCTTTAATCATAATTCTAGAGGTATTTCTTCCAAGTCAGGGGTGGGGCATCATGAGGAAGCTTTTACTCATGCTATCTGTGTTGCACTTTTTACTGTGAGCCAGAGGACTTTGGTCTCCAGGTCTGTTAATCAGTCACTTTTCCCAAGCATTCAGTTCAAACTGATTCTTCAAAAGGCAGCATGTGGGTAATAGTAACTTGGAAGTTCGACGCTAATCAACAAAACAAAGGAATTAAAATCTATTTCTGTTTGTACATTTATTTGGTAGCTCTTCAGCATTAGTATAGACTTTGAAATCAAAATACTGTTGGTTACCTAGGTATTATAGGCATGTGACAGATCCCTCCCCGCCCTCTGAACAATGCAGATGTAATTAATTAACGTCTGCATTGCCAAAAATAGAATTTTGATGATAGTTATTTGGAACAATGGGCTGAAGGTTATTAACTGTAATTTTGAATTGTTCTTTCTTAAGGCCCCAAAAGGCAAAAGCAGGAATGTATCCACAATAAATTGTTTGGGGGCAGAGGGTGATTGGGTCTGATCGAGTCATATAACTCATATATTGTGTAACTGGGAGAGAAGCCAAAAAACATTCCCTTTACAAGTGACTTTAAACTATGCATGAGGTGTGTATTTTCCTCTTTGTTTCATGGAAACATCTCTGGATTGGCAAAAGGCTTGAGTTAGAAAAGTTGGCCTACTGTGAAATGGGTGCCAGGCTTCAAGACCAGTGTAAATGGTCCATTAAGTACATTAGAATTATTTCCTTTGTGTTGGAATCCTGCGTTATTAAAACCAGATCACTCCCTCTGTTTCTAGGAACAGAAGGGACTAAGAGCCATCAGACCTCTCTTAGGGGACGCAGATGGTGGGAGCTGCAACTGCATGGTGTCTCTCCCCTTCCCCAGAAGTGCCCTAGAGAAACTTCTCTGCTGGAGCTCTGTGAGATCAGTGCTCCACGGTGCTTTGAGGGTGCGAAGAAGGGGACTGCCCTCTCCCTGTGACTCTGCTAATTTCTGTTGGGAAAATCAGTGAGTGAATGGTTCTTGAAGCAGTATTCTGTCCTGATGGGCATGTTCTGAGGCTGCTGTTGTGCAGTCAGTGCCAGTGGCAGCATACTGCCTGGTAAGGGGGTGCTCAGAGCAGCTGCATGGAGGGAAATCCATTTGGTGGTCCCTTCTTTGGAAATCTTTGGGAATCACAAGCTTGGGGGTTCATACTCCCTGTCTCCCCCGGGGGGCTCCTCATGCCTCCCCTTTGGGAGGAAGATTTGAAGGAAAGTCAAACCAGAGGGGGAAAGTGTGCAAGTAAATGGGGCTTCTTGTGGGAACAAATAAAGCAAAACTTGGGCTTACTTCTTAATTGGCAAATGCCTGAAATCATATTTTGATAATTTAATGCAAGCATTCCACTCAGTTAGTCATACAGCAGTACTGTTATTCACAATGGATTCAGTGACCAACTCTGTGGTTCATGGTGTTTTAAAGCCCCATGTACATACAGACTTAAGAGGTAAGTCTTATTGGATTTCATTCAGCAAAGTAACCCAAACTCTTGGCAGGTGCTGTGACTTTATTCTGATGACCATTAGGTGGTGAAACTGTCAGAAAGTTGCTAAATAGATTCATAACAACTTTTTTCATATACTTTTTTTCACCCCTTTCCTTTGCTAAATTCATCAGAAATTCATCCAGTGACTGAAAGGTTTGATGAAACCATTACAAATTATTGGTTGTAATCATGAAACATAAACACCTCACATGATTAGACCTATAGGACTTTATTTATAGAACAATATAAGGTACAGTACGGTAAATGGGGGGTGGGGGTTTCCTTCGCACACTTTGTATGGTAAAGGTACAGATTGCCAGATGTTAGAAAGGGAGCGTAACTAGCCAAAAAAGGAGTTTAACTCTACTTGAGAGTGATTCTTGTTTGTCTGTTTTGAGATTATGGGGTATTTGAATTGCTTGTGGATTTTTATGAATTTTTATTTTGATACTTACATTAAGGAAAAAAACTATTCAGCATAGCATACTTGACATATTGTGGTTTCTATACTTATGTTATATTTGATTTCTTACTTTCTCACAAGCTTTCCTCTGTGTCTGAGCTTATTAGAGGTTTCAGAGTAGCAGCCGTGTTAGTCTGTATTCGCAAAAAGAAAAGGAGTACTTTAGAGACTAACAAATTTATTTGAGTGTAAGCTTTCATGAGCTACAGCTCACTTCATCGGATGCATTTGTTAGTCTCTAAGGTGCCACAAATACTCCTTTTCTTTGAGCTTATTACGCTACCCATTCATGTCTGCTGGGACTAGGTCTCATGCTCGATGACATGACAAAATGTCTAACTGGATACTAACATTTACTGACTCTCGTTGAACTCAGTGGGCCAGAATGGCCTCTCCGTTTATACAAATACAACCCCATTGACTTCATTGGAGATGCACTAGTGTAACGGAGAGGAGAATATGGCCCTCTGTGTGTAGTAAACACACCTATCATAGATGTGCAATGTGTTTTCAAGTTAATGCTATTTGTGTGTGGTGGTTGTTGTTTATTGTTGTGGGAGCCTAAGTTTCTTTTATTTACTGGGTTTTGTAGATTTAAATTTATAATCATAATGTGGCTGTATACATTTAATATATATTTATATATAAATAAATCCTGAATATTTAATATTACTGTGGTCTCCTTCTATAGACGTTTTCCCTTCTAATAAAATATTTTTTAAAGAATATCCAAAATGTTTAGCAGCTGAACAATGAATACTGCTTAGGAGAAAAGCTAAACAATTAATACTGCTTAGGAGAAAAAACAAAACTAAAATGCATTAGCTAGCAGTTGTTAAATATTTAGTAGTTTTGTCTTACTATTATTTGTCTTTTTCCATTGCCTTTGAGGGCAATGGCAAAACTCCCATTGACTGAAATGAGAATAAGATCAAGCATATTACATGAAATTCATACCGAGGTCTTACTTTTGTTTATTAAGAAAAAGGAATTTCAAACCAGGAGATAATAAAGTCTTTACCCTCCTGTGCAGGAGTAAATGCCCTTGTTGTTAAATTACTGTATATCATACTAACTTTTGTAAGTTTATTTTCTTTTGTACTTTACTGAAGCAATTGAAGATTGCAGATCTAAATGCTTATGCTTTTTCCACATTTCAGTTGTCATCTGGGAATTTATATCTATACTTAGGATAGTAAGATTTAGTGGGGCCATTTATGTGCTTTTGGTGTTGTATAAATCAGATGTATCCACTATCTTAAGACTTGTGGCTTTTACCTTTTCTCTCATGGGTAAATATTTTATGCTATTTGTAACTATTCATATTCTCTGTTTATAAAATCCAGAAAATGGTATTAATGGAAACAGTAGCAATAGTACACTGATAATGCCAGGTTTCCACAATTACAAAATTATTAAATGAGATGTGGCTTTCATTATTTTAGATCATTAAATCAATGAACTGAAAGGATCATTTGCATTTTAGGATTCCATTTATTGTTTTCAGATGTTAAAGGGCTGTCACTATAGAGCAAACAATGATAACAAACACTTGCTATCATCACAGACCGTTGTAAGCAATTGTTTTGTCAATCATTAAATAAAAAAACACCAGTATGTTACAGTAAATGCTTCATTTAACAACCATTACAATTTCATTGTTGTTTTCTGTTTTAAAAGAGGGTGAAGAGAGTCTTTTTTTTCTCCTTCTTTCATCCCCAAGAGGCATTTCAGATATCTTGTGAATTTGGAGGACATCATCTGGATTGCCCCATTACTTCATTCAAAGTTGTTTTCAACTCCTCCTCTTCCCTGATAATTTTAAGCCCATTCTGCATATCAGTATCTTTCTCTAATGCTTATGCCACTGTTATTCTGTGAATTGGCCAGGCTGTCCAGGGCTCTTTCTCACAGACTAGCTATACCTTGGGTCTAGATATTGCAGCATATGTAAGTCCGAATTTTTGTTAGAGCTGCACATAGACTTATGGCAAAGACCCTTCTCACTAGTGGGAAGCAATAGGGGGTGTTGTCCCTCTCTAGCCCATGCCCATAGTCTCCCCAGCCACAGTTCCCAACAGTGAGCAAAGTAGTTACCAAAAACAGTGCTCTTCTCACTCCACTAACAAGGGCATGGTGAGCTATTGCAGTCTCCTCAGCGTAGCAGGCAGGCCTGCCTGCCCTTGTGCTGGCTGCCTCTTCCCTCCACTCTGAACCCCTCCCTGCCAAGCCTGACATTTCTTGTTTGTATCTTAAAACTAAAAAAAAAAAAAAAAAGACTGTAAGATCGCAGGGGACAGAGACCTTCTTTGTTATATATGTCTGTACAGCACCTGCCAAATGGACCTGATGGGGTCCGTAGGCACTACTGGTATTAAATAATACAATTTTCTTAAAAACACTTCCACTCCAAAGGTCAGAGGCACGTGTGCACATTCATGGGAAGAACACTCCCTGACCAGGTAGTGATCTCTCAGAACATAAGAACGGCCATACTGGGTCAGACCAAAGGTCCATCTAGCCCAGTATCCTGTCTTCTGACAGTGGCCAGTTCCAAGTGCCCCAGAGGGAATGAACATAACAGGTAATCATCAAGTGATCCATTCCCTGTCGCTCATTCCCAGCTTCTGGCAAACAGAGGCTAGGGACACCATCCCTGTCCATCCTGTCTAATAGCCATTGATGGACCTATCCTCCATGAATTTATCTAGTTCTTTTTTGAACCCAGTTATAGTCTTTTTTGCATAATCTCTGCACAGATTCTCTCCACAGTCTACCAAACACTGATTTTTCCTAGTCTTAGTAAGAATAGATTGCATTAGGAGACTGTGAGTGGGACTGATTCAGTCAGAACAGGAGCATGCCATTGCACCCAATTTCCCATAGCGTGGACCATGGCAGAATCATCCCCAAACTTTGGCAATATCCAGGCAGAATGAGCTGGTCTAAGGAAGGAGTCCCAGCTTTAGTTCGAATTTTTTGTTTGTTGGATGTGGGTATAAGTCAGATTCTCAATATTACTTTGCCATCATTTTTGTAGTTACAGTAATATAAATTAAGGGGAAACATGGAAAAGTGCCTTGTTGATAAACATTCTTGAGGTCTGTGGCTCCTTCTGACAATGTATTTTGACAGTTGTCCCATTAAATTTGAATTGTTTTGTGTATTATTTTTATTACTCATTCACCACACATTACAGGCCTGATCCAACTCCCACCGAAGTCGATAGGAGTTTTTCCACTGACTTTAAAGGGAATTGGATGAGTCCCTTAATGCCATATTAACTAACATATGTACTGTAGTGGCCTGTGGTAACATATAATTCCAAATTACATGGAGTAAAATTCCTTCTGAAAAGTGGTTTCTTTGTGTTAGCTGCTTTTTGACCTTCATTAGCTTGGCTGTTTTGACCAGGGGGACAGGGGAGGACTGTTAACAAAATAAATTAATCCACATTATGATCTAATTATTTGGAAATGTTCATAAAGTACTAAAAGAATCTAATAAAAATTTAAAGTTAAAAAAGGAAAAGAGTAAACTCTTACTTTATTTGCTCTGCTTTAATTTTTTTAGACAGTCAAGTAAAGAAGGGTCTGAATACTGCAGACCTGAATACCCTCAAACTTTCAAAACTGTAAGAACTGGATCGCTACATTGAAATTGATGTATTTTGAAAGGTACAAACACACGAGTGTTTGAAGAATCAGACCCATCCTGAGTATCCTACCAAACTTGTGATAGTTTAGTTTACTTGGCAGGAGGTCTGATTAGAACATTAGACGCCAAGGTAAAGAATAGACTTTCAAGCAAAATGCTCCCATTGGAAGTTTTTCCATTGATGGTAATGGAAGCCAGAACAGGTCAAAGTTTCCAGTATGAATTAGTGGAAGACACATTATAAACTTGAGAAAGTCATGAACATGAGGGAAAATCACAGCAAGAAAAGTCAACATTATTTTTTATTGTTTCTTCATTGTTCAGATACAATGAGCTAAGTAAAATAGTTGGGGTAAGATATTCCTCGTTCGATCAGGTATTCCTCTGTACTGACAGTGGGGAATATTGCTACAACCAACAGCAACTACTGGTGAAAGGAGGAAAGAAAACATTTTAACAGCATCCCCTGTAAAAAGGCACTTACTATAGTTTAGTAGAAGTTCTGCTACCTTTCAGTTTCTGCATCTCTAACAAGTTTTTGCTCCCAAATGGATCATTGTAGTTATCAGTTCTTTTTAAGCCATCAAAATTCAGTCTTTCAGACATCTCAGTCCCATTGGCATCACAATATTAATGAGTGCGTGTCAGGAAATTCCTCCAACCTTCAACATAGCCCACGCATGCCACCAGAAAAAAAGCAGTTTCAGTTATTTTGCAAGATCTGAACAGTCTTGAACTTATCATGAGAATCAGCAGCACCATCAAGGACCTTCATGATTTCCTAGGCACCCCTGAGTCTAGCAGAACTTTTCCACGTTAATTGTAAATAGTCACCGTTTTTGGAATAATCTGCTGAGATCACCATTAAAAAGTCACTATTTTCCCACACTACTACACAGTAGCATTTGAAATAAAGTGGGTAATTCCCAAACGTAGTATCTCCTGTACCAAAATGAGGGATTGGGTTTGTGGGATCACAGTGCGGTAACTGAGGGTACATGCTGATTTATAGTGGTGACCTCTGTGCTCGGCCACTGAAACAGTTTTTTAACTTTTCAGGAGCAGAAACCTCCTATAAACTTCTTTTGTACCGGTACTCTCAAAAAGAGGCTGTATCAGTACTAGTGCCCTCAAAAAGATTGTGTGCTAAGCTTCACTATTCCACCGACAAGGACTATAGTAGGAACAGTGGGTTTGTGGCTTTGGGGGTATTTTTCCCCTCTGAAGTTATATTCTAATCCCCAGAGCTTCTTTTGTTGTTGTTTTGAAGTGGCAGATTTGGACTGTATCGTCTAGTACTAATTGATATCAGCTGTCACCCAGCAATCTGGCACTCTGCTAATTTTCAGTTTGTAAATTCTCTGTCTACAGATGTGCACAAAAGTTGTCACATGATGTTGAGCCAATTTGGTGAAATGTGCCCATGTTGAAAAAATGATGAAAAAGGTCCCTTTTCATTAGATGCGGGTTTATGAATTATATCAAACATTTTTTTTCCTTTGGCTGAGAGAGATGTGTGCCATTTTGGTGTGCCTAGGTTCTGCAATACTGGATGCTGTGTAAATACCTTAGAGACATAGAATCAGCATTTACGGTCGGCTCATTCCTTCAGTGGTCTCAGTTTGGCTCTTTTTCACAGAGCTGGAAGCAGTCACTGTCCCAACTAGGGAACTATTGGAGGATGGCAGTTCAGATATTAAAAGTGGCTTTTATGTTTTTCTTTGTAAAGCAGGTGGATTTCAGGGGCCGTGAGAGATGGGACAGAAATCTAGGGAGACATACAAATCCTATGAAACGAGAGATGTTTTAAAAAAGAGAGTGAACTATTGTCCCTGCAAAAATAGTCTCCATATATTTCCTCTAGAATGTTTTGGGCCTGATTCTACACTGTCGTGCACCTTGTGCGAAATGGTCTTAAATTGCTAACAGATTAGAATGGGAGCATTTTCACCCACTTTGCATTCAGTTTAAACGCATCTAAATGACTAAACAAGATGCAAGGTAATAGAGAAACAGGCCCATTAACTTTTATGCCAACGACAGAATTTCCCCTCCCACTAAAATCTCTTTCAGATGGAATGTGTCAGCTTCTAAAAACTCTGAGCAAATCTACACAGTACTGTAGTTTAGGACAGGAAGAGAAGAAGACCACCATATCCATTTGGGTTGCAGGTATACTTTTAGGTAGGTAAACTGTAATTCAAATTAGAGTTTGATCTGGACTTCTGGGTTTACACAGCTGCTCTTGGTAAAAGTCTCATGGCATCTGTAATTATTACAAGTGGCCAAGACTTCAGTTTTACTCCTCATCAAAAGATGGCCCCTCCAATAGTAAACTGCCCCCTCAACCACGATGAGTAACTGTTTTCTGCTAATGCAGAGAAAAATGCCAGCTGAATAACCGAGTTCCTGAGGTAGCTAGATTTTACTTGGATGTTTACCATTCAAGTACTAACTAGGTCTGACTGTGCTTGGCTTATGAGATTTGAAGACATCCCAATCTAAGGTGGCATGACTATAGGCAAAATGAGCACAACAGGGAATTAGCAGCAAATAAGTAGGAAAGATTAACATGTAGAGATTAGTTGGCAGACACAGCTCCTTCTCACACTCTGCACCCAATGGGTCTATTACCTTCCCTTCCTCCAATGCATGAGTCAATACCTAGAAGTGAGCAGTGCCGGGAAGGGGAAAGGTGAGGGAGAGTTCTGTTGCTATGGAAGGAAAATGCAATGGTTAGGACATTACCAATGCATTTAGTACAGAAATCAGAATTAAACTTTAGTGATGAGCCATTAGTCCCATTGTTCATGGAATGCACTGGAAAACATAGAACTTAAAATATTCTCCAGGCTTTTTCTACTCTAGATTTTATTTCTTAATTTTTTTAGTAGTTGTGTTCAGCTCGGGTCTAGCCAATAAGTAGATGTATTTTTTAATAGTCCATTTAGTGGCCAGTTCCTAAAACAATACAAAAAAATCTGCAAGGGGGCTCAGAGCTGCACATAGCTTACTAAGCCAGCTGCCAGTTTGCTGTGTTGTTAATATTTGATTTATAGTTTCACACATGTGTTTGCTTGGATTGGACACAGCTTTTTGGTTCCTTCTTCTTATTATTTTGTAACCTTGTTTTTAGTTCCACAGCTATAGTCACAGTGCACAACAGCACAGTCCTGCCCTGGGCGGGTGGTATGCTTTTTAACTTCTGCAGCACTGAGTCCTCAGCAGTGGTAGGTCTCCTCTGGTCTTCCACCTATTTCTGTCATTTCTTTCCCTTGGTATGCTGAATGGGGAAAAGCAATGCCAGTTCTTTGAGCTCTCTCTCAACTGTTGCCTTCATGACAATTAAAAACATTTACAAACCCCCACCTGTGTTCTAATATTCCATACTTACACTTCTATAGGTGCGTAGAAGTGAAGCTTTACAGAACTTTCAGGCTTCTGCAGAATCTGGCAGACATTTCCATTTGGACTTCCATAATAGCAATAACACACTGCACTTGCAGATCATCTTCCATCCAAGGATCTCAAGCCACTTTACAAAGACTAATGAATACGGATATGAAATGCACCGATGCAGGAACTTCATAAGTACATAGAATGGGGTCACAGGGAGGGTGCAGGTAATTTTAATAGGCAGTGAAGAGGTGTTGCATAGAGTTAATGGGGGAGAGAGGTACAGGATAAGTAAGGAGTATAGATGGCCGCCTAGGCTAATTGGGGATGCACAGACTGAGCACAAGCGGGGTGTGAGCAGAAGTTGGATGTGTTTACAGAGAGACAGGAAGGATTGAAAGAAAAGCTGGAGGAAGGAGTCTTAACTCCAGCTATTAATGTAATACACTAGCAGGTGCACACCTGCAGATTTCAGTTCTGTAATCTTGACACAAAATCATGGACGGCACAGATCATCCCTTCACCTAGGTTTTCCTAAACAACAAAGAAAAAGCATTTACCCCAACCATCATTTGCAATCTAACATTGTATCTTGCAGTACTTGCAGACAGCCATTCAAAACCACATACAGAACAATGTAATTTATGAAATCCGTGTAAACCTTCTACTAATCATCAAGACCCATGAATGTATAACCAGTGAACATAGTCAAAGTTCCAAGGTGCCCACTGGCTCGTCAGGATAAGGTTGGGGATATGGGAAAGGGTGGTATTAGAAGGTGACCTATGTAGTCTTGCAAGTCTCTGAGTCTTAGCTCAGAGTTAACAAAGTGTTTTGTGTAGGTGTGTATATAAGAGAGTACTGTCACGCTGCCTGGTATGGGACACGAAGAGTGCCCATCTCAGGTCAGACTGCTAGAAAACAGGGCATGTACCCCAAACTGGTGGTATATTCTATCATAAGATTTCACCAAGTCAGGAACAAATGTGTGCTTCCAAATTACTATACTAGTCATTATGAAGCCACAGACAGTCCCCTTCAGCCCCTCTAGCTCCTGATTCACCACCCAGACAAACCAGACTTCTGTGATAAATGAATATTTATACTAGAGCATAAGAATGGCCATACTGAGTCAAACCAAAGGTCCATCTAGCCCTGTATCCTGTCTTCCAACAGTGGCCAATGCCAGGTGCCCCCGAGGGAATGAACAGAACAAGTAATCATCAAGTGATCCATCCCCTGTCGCCCATTCCCAGCTTCTGGCAAACAGAGGCTTGGGACACCATCCCTGCCCATCCTGGCTAATAACCATTGATGGCCCTATCCTCCATGAATTTATCTAGTTCTTTTTTTAACCTGTTTCAGAGTAACAGCCGTGTTAGTCTGTATTCGCAAAAAGAAAAGGAGTACTTGTGGCACCTTAGAGATTAACCAATTTATTTGAGCACAAGCTTTCGTGAGCTACAGCTCACTTCATCGGTATGCATCCAATGAAGTGAGCTGTAGCTCACGAAAGCTTGTGCTCAGATAAATTGGTTAGTCTCTAAGGTGCCACAAGTACTCCTTTTTTTTTAACCTGTTATAGTCTTGGCCTTCACAACATCCTCTGGCAAGGAGTTCCACAGGTTGACTTTGCATTGTGTGAAGCAATACTTCCTTTTGTTTGTTTTAAACCTGCTGCCTATTAATTTCACTTGGTGACTCCTAATTCTTGTGTTATGAAAAGGAGTAAATAATACTTCCTTATTTACTTGCTCCACACTGGTCATGATTCTATAGGCCTCTATCATATCCCCCCCATAGTTGTCTCTTTTCCAAGCTGAAAAGTCCCAGTCTTATTAATCTCTCCTCATATGGCAGCCATTCCATACCCCTAATCATTTTTTTGCCCTTTTCTGAACCTTTTCCAATTCCAAT
The DNA here is from genome assembly GCF_965140235.1 of Caretta caretta. NCBI lineage: Eukaryota > Metazoa > Chordata > Testudines > Cheloniidae > Caretta > Caretta caretta. Next base: position 206,193,991 of record NC_134207.1, on the reverse strand, counting down.
ATATCTTTTTTGAGATGGGGCGACCACATCTGCACGCAGTATTCAAGATGTGGGCGTACCATGGGTTTATATAGAGGCTATATGAAATCACATCTTTTGGGTTCTTCCAGTTCCAAAGAACCAGCCACTTAGCCCCAGGTCAAAATATGCTTCATGATCTCACCCAAAAACCACACTGAGAGCCACTCTTTAAGTAAACTAAACTAAAGGCTTATTAATAGGGGGGAAAAGAGAGGAAAGAGTTATTAAATCATTAAAATGAATCATATACATTACAGTTGATTTCAGAGTTTGTGGATCAGAATAATAGTAGTGATGTTAAATCTTCTAGCTTGCAATAAGTCTCTCTGGATAACCTAAAAGATTGGAGATCCTCAGTCCATTGTTCAAAGCTTCCCTTTGTTAGAAATCTTAGCCCAGAAATCTTAGCAGGAAAGAGGCAAGAAGGTGATGTCAGTCTCCAGTTTACACCCTCAGCCCATGTGCCTGGAAAGTTACTGGGTCAAACATAGTGTCTTGGATCACATGTTCTAAGTGCCTTTCTGAGTCACTGAGCCTCCAGTGTCCATATGTCCTCGGGAAGGGCGCATTGAAATACTTGATTCTCCTTAATGGCCCATCAAATTTGCTGGCTGGTCTTGATGTAAATCTGTCTGGTGGCTGTTACCGAGGAACACAACACAATTTGAGCTACAAATGCATAGCAACGATTCATAACTTCATATACGATAGTACACTCATATAAACAGGATACCATTGTTCAAAAGATTACAATTTTTCCAATGATACCTTACAAGGCATACTTTGTATGAGGTTTATCACAATTGTGCAACAGTGGTGATATATCAGTGGTTGCAACAGTGTTGGTTACATCAGTGGTGATACCTTAGTGTAAGCATGGTCATCTTTCCTTTTTATAGAGTGTCACAGGCACTATTAGAATTTTGTTTATGTATGTGCGTGTGCGTATACATATATATATATATAGACACACAAAATTCTAATATAACTTCCTTCAAGTTGCCAAAACCATTTGTGTGTATGTATGTATGTAGTATACATAATACCACTTATAATATATGCACACACACATACGCTCAGAAATGGTTCTGGTGAGGTGAAGGTAGACATGCTAGAATTCTGTGTACTGCACAGAGCCTATTACCCAGACAGCTCAAGTCAGTCAGCTCATCTCTATTTTTTGGCCCAAGAAACTGCTTCAGCACAGTATTGTGACAACGAAGTTGGAAAAAGAGAAAAGGTGCTCTTTATTGAAGGTGGGGGAATAAAATGCCTCCAGATAATTTCTAAGAGAAAACTCAATATTTTCACCCACTCTTGCCATTAAAATTATTGTCCAATTTCTGTTGCACATCAGTACATTCAGATAATGCTGAGAAACAACTCTGACCAGCAGTAGTTTGAATGAGTGTAAGTCCACCCTTCAAAGGGCATGTTAATTCGAAAGAAAATACAAAAACCAGCGTATCATTTCTGAAATCTTAGTTAATGCCTTCATTAAGCTCTCTAGGCCTTTCACCATTAGAATCTAGACCTCAGCTACCAACATTTCAAAACAAAATTCTTCAAGAGTTGAGGTTACTGGGGAAGGGAAAAGTATGGATGTCATGGGTAGAGGTTATTCATATACTGTGAAACTTAGATTATTTTAAATATAACTGTCTTAATTATCTAGCACCTCAATTGTTTGAGGTTTAGATTCAAAAGTTTAGAAGCTGATACAAATCCCTCACAAAGACTCCTGTTTGGTTCCTACAGCAGTTCCTGCCTGAGGGAGCTCATTTGTGACCATTTTCTCCTTTTACTTTCGTTAAGGGTTTTGGAAAGGGTGATCATCGTGCAGTTTATGAGGAACATTCTCTGCCTATCTTACTTTGAAAGTCAAATGACAATGATGTAGAAAGCCTATAGAATTGTAATTTTAATCTGGAATAGAGTCCATGCCATTTCTTTCATATTTCCCATCCCATCATGGTTTTTCATTCACTGATGGACCTGTGCAAGAGGGCTCCAGATTCTTGATGAATGAAGAAATGTCAGCTTTGTTTTTGTGCCTACGGTTGCCAGCTAGAGTATTTCATATTGATTTATGGTCATACTGTGACCCTCTTACTCACACTGCTGAGGAGTTACTCACCCAACTAGTCCTACTGAATAACCCTCATGCTTTCAGTAAGGAGGTCACAATTTAGCCATTACTTTCCATTGCATTACTGCTGTCAAGGCAGAAGCAGTTTTCTGCTTTGTATCAGTACATCACTGACATTTTGTAAGTCTGAACAGGTAAAACCTATTGCTGCTTCAGACTGGGTAAAAGGGGCAGTGAAAGAAACCCAGATCTTTGGTGTTATTTGTAAAAGCCATTGCTCTGGATTGTTTTGTAAAATCTGTCTTTCTTTCCCAGCATCCTTCTACGTCCTGCATAGAAGGACACATTTATAAGACATATTATTCTGACTCGCTTAGCTGAACAGTATTACGGAATTATTTTTCTATCTGGCATGCAATGATAATGCCAGAAACTTCTGTTCTACATCGTTCCACATGTGTTTGCTGGTTTTGATTGACATCCTAACGTGCAGTCCTGTAAATCAGCAAGGTGGGAGTACCTAAAGAACATCAAAACGCAGCCCCTACTCCTGCAGAATATTACTCTATAATTCTTGTGCTGGGTAATCAACATTGCGACAGTTTGAGTTGTTTTTGTTAATAGAGATGAAATTATGGGCGTAACTAGCTGGCAGTCTTCAAACAGGCTTTTGCAAGCTGTTTACTCAGCTGTCCCTGGGCGGCAACTTCATATGTGTGGTGAAGTCTATTCTCCCATCACCTCTACAGCGGCTTCCATTTATCCCATTTTGTTCTCAATATAAGGGGGATCAAGTTTAGCAGAAAATAAGTCAAATACCATTGATATTGTATGGTCCTTAAGAGTATGTTGATTGATATTTGGTTTAAAACTCCAGAAGAGCAAAGAAAACAACAACAAAAAAATCATATAAGGCCTAGTCTTCACAAAAGTTGTATCAGTTTAACTAAATGCTTGATTTTAAACAATTTTAGTTAACAGTTCAGCTTTGTGAGTGGACACAAATCTTACTTTTCATTTATAATTATAGCAAATTTAAGGTCAAAGGTTCAAAGTCATCCCCCTCCCAATGGTTTTCAGTCAGAAAATAATAAATAATTAAAGACTTGCCATGCAGCAGTATAGACTTTAAAGCATAGTAAAATAGTATTGAAATCCTGTATGTTCTTTTTATTTAAATAGCAAGTGCAGTAAAAGGTCAACTAGAGAAGTTATGGGTTTATATTAAAAAACCCATTTGTTTCACTAAAAGAACATAAAATGAGTACAAGATTCTAGGGTAAATGCTGAGATCTTCTAGGGATTGGCAAGACCAGTTGCCATTTAAGTTTCTTTGTTTTTAAACAAAACCTCTCAAATTTAACCTGAAATTAACCAAAAATTGATTAATATTTCAGCCAACTGCAATGAGAGGACACTGTGATGTGGTAGAAAACTAGAATGAAAATCATTCTTCTGATCCAGAAGTGTCTGAATGGACTTTTGCCCCTGGTGTGATAGGTGCATGACGGGTGTAAAGTTGTGTTTGCTAACATTTGAAACAGAAAGCATGGGATGCTGACAGAACTATATGAGACTTGATGGATCTCTTGTCCAATCCATGTTGCAAATTCTGGTCTCATCCGTATTGCAAATCCTGAACATGTTCCTTTTCCTATGCAGAGATAGAGAAAGGGAGGTGAGAAGGTCAAAGGAAGTGAGTGAGAGAAGGTGAGAGAAGTAGGGAAGAGGCCAGTCCATCATATTATCGACTATACACAGGGATTAATGACTTTTCAGTTCACTAATGTATATGTCATATTTGCTAGATCTATTATAATAGGGCAGTAGCACAATAGGTTGAGATTAGCTTGCTGTTTTTGACCCATAATACTGGGTTCATGCAGTCATGTGAAGTTGTCTTTTCAGTTTTTCAAAGAATTCAATTCAAAAGAACTTTAGCTGATTAATCTTTATTTTTTATAAAAAGCCAGTAAAGCCTAGATAGTTTTCTGACACTGCCAGGCATTCTGACAGTCCCTTACTGCAAGCAGTTTCTTGTAGTTCATATGGTCCTCAACACCAGCTTTCTAAGCTGGAGTATTCTGGCTACAGATTTTCACTGTCATAAAGGTGATAAAAAGGTATTAAAACTAAACAAAAGCTTTGGCTGGCTTCTGAGAAACCAGCTACAACCAGATGCTTTCCTAACCAGCAATGTTAGCATGGAATTAAAATAGATAAGGACAAATTCCGAGTTGGTGTAAATCAGCATAGTTTCATTGCCGTCATTAGGGCTAAACCAGATTTCACCAGCTGAGGGGAAAATATATATTTCATATTTTCTGTACAGAATTATTTCATGCAGTGAAAGGGATGGATGCTGCCTGCAGGAACTTGTCTGCCAGCACCAAATCTGTATAAGAAAACAAGCAGTAATAGAAGTGGGCTTATTGCATAGCTTTTCCCATTTTTACAGAGAAATTTATGAACTGCTTTGCAATTTTTGAACAGTTGTTTATAAACTGGGGAGGGATGAGAGGGAAACAAAATTGAAAAAAAAAATCAAATAGCTAACTACTCAAATGTAGAATAACTCTGTTCTGCCAGGTGATGACAGAGTTGCCTCAGGCTTTCTCTTTGAAGGTGCTTAACTTGGTCTGCTGGCAAGAGTAAAGGAGTGAATTTATTAGCTGCTGAGAGAGGTGCCTTATTTAAAAGAGATAAACTGGCAAACACAGTGAAGAGATGTGGGGGATTTCCCCCTCCCCCAAAAGAGGCTCCTTATCTACCTTGGGTTAATAATATCTCTTAGTCATTTCTTGGGCCGGGGGCGAGTTTTAGAGGCACAATCATTGAACTGTGGTAAGAGGGAAGAGAAAAGCCCATATTGGGTGTATAGGGCCTGGTCCACCCTTCAAATCATCTCATGTGAGGAAGGATTATGTATGTGTAAGGGCACATAACTGGATTGAACTTTGTTAATGTCATTAACTTGCAAAAGTAAGCAATACAACCATAGATAAAATACATGAAAGAGACTATCTTGTAATCATTGTGTTCTTACCTATAATAAAGCGTGATGAAAATTATAAACATGGATAACAGACTACTGAAACCTATTGCATCATAAAGACTTAAGGCACTAAAGCAAAGAGTAAAGAGAGTATTCTCTACTGCTTAGTGTGGGAGACTGAGACATAGTACCCTTGGATTCAGTTTTTGGCTTTGCAACTGACGGACAATACAACATTGGGGAAATCTCTGTGTCTCAGTTTGCCCATCTGTAAAGTGGGTATAGGAGTACTTCTGTCCACATCACAGGGGAGGTGTGACATTTCATCATTAAACTGGGCTAGATCTTGTAGTCCTTACATTAATAGCCCAACTCACTTTCAGGATTGGGCTCATTTTATGCAATGCTTTGAGATCCTTGGTTGAAAGTGTGAAGTGTTGTTTTTCATCACAAGGGATTGTGTCTTTAATTCCCAGGCTAACTACCTCATGGTCACCAACCACAGCATGAATTTCCAAACTAAATATTCAAATATAAAATAATCTTATAAATAGCATAAAATTAGCACATTAAAAATAGAGTCATTCAGATACTGTAAGATATCTCTACATAGCAATGACATAATTCTGCTGCAGAGTAATGAGAATTTGCAGGATTGAGCCATAATATATATATATATTCCAACAGAGTGTCAGACTCTGGAATTACAGGGGTGCTCTCAGTTGTCCTTTAAGAAAAGAGAAGTGTATTTCTGACAAGTAACATAAATATCTGTTCCTTAAAAAAGTTAGGGCTGCATCAGGTAGCTCTTTAGTTTTCTCCCTTTGCTGGAAGGCTGTTGGGCTGAACAACATGATTAGGTGTGAGCCTATTCAAAATCTGGCCCACTATCCCATTAAATAAAATCATCACATTCCCATAATTATGCAGGGCAGCACTGCATTTAAGTTTAATAGTTTCTTTCACATGCTGTTGAACAAACTAGATTTTCTGCAACACAATAGTAAATACTTTTTTTTTTTGGCAATTCAATACCTTCAAATTAATGCTTTTTTCTCTCTGACCATCATTTATGTTTATGATGGCAGGGAGTAAAACATATTGAAACAGTCTCGGTTACAATATTTATAGATTCTGAACGCACATTAAATTAATAGGCAAAGGAGGAATGGAATTACGTTCATTTTGTAACATTGTACTCCAAAGGCAAAATCATTCCTGCCAGCGCATCTGCAAATGTTTTAGATCATAACTGAGAACCAGGGTAACATTGCTGAACATGTGTAGATGGCATAGTATGGCTGAAGTGTCCCCTACTGAATACAGAACCCCACAGAGAATCTAGCTAGGGTAATTAATGAATCCATTTGGAAAAGTCAGTGCCCTTCAATTAGCCTGACTGCAGTGAAGCAGATGGGATCCTATCCTCCAGGGAGTATATTGAGAAAGATCCTAAGAAATACTACATCGGACTGATTTATCTGAGTAATTATAAGTCTCATTTGCACAAAACTGTTCAATATGGCTGCAGTGAGAAAATTAAGAATTTATAAAATGTTGATATGTGGCTTAAACTATCAGCATTAGTGGAATCATCGGTCAAACAGCATCTCAGTTCAAAATATAAAATTAATCCTCAGGCATGAGAAGCAAAAAGGAAAATTCAGAGGGGGTGGGGGAGATGATCGGTGGGGCAGGTTAAACTTCTTGGGAACCTTTGTTAAAGCCTCAAGTGAGCTCATCTGCAGTGGAAACATGCATTGCCATCCTAACTTGATATGGTGTTTTGGCTCTGAAGGGCCTGTAAGATTTTTACAGTTTCATAATATTAAAGTTTGCCTGGAGAAACTTTACAAAAAACAGATTCTTACTTTAAACACATCAAGAAGAGGAGGGTTGGGGAATCGAATGAACAGAGTGACATGTAGAGCTCCCAAGTGATTATGGGCCAGTTCTTACTCCATGAGAAACCCACATTCATGTGAGCAGTCAGTGACTCAAAATACTAATTGCTGGAGTGAGGGTTGCGGGAATGCGCCCTGGTTCTTTTTTAAGGCCTAAATTAGAACATTGTGCACGTAAGTGTGTGAGAGGGAGATGAGGAAGTTTGATGCTTTATATGAACCACAGGAAAAAAAAGTAACTACTGTTTATGGCAGTGTTGAAATCTCAGAGAAATTAGTAATATTTAGTGACAAGAAGTCACTAGATTATTTTTTTTCATGCCGTGATGGGCTCTGTATCGGTAGGGAGGAATAAGCCATGTGTGCCATGTTGTACAATTATAATTTAATGTAGCAAGATAAAAGCCTTTTATCAAAACACAGCTAAAAAGGCTTATATAACTGGACCAGCTATGTTAATATTATATTAGTGTAGAGGTGCGTATGTGTACCTTGGAGATTATGGGTATCATATCAGATCTTCCACACATATATATATTTCAGGTTGCTAGCAACAGCCCTGCTCGCCTCTGGCCATTCAAAGGACCGGCTCTTCCCACAACATTTCTGAACCTAGAGCTTTGAACCAATAGTGCCAGAAATCTCCAAGTTTGGAGTGGACAGGGACTTGGAGGAGGGAAAGCTACAAACAGCTAAAATAACTGACCAGTTTGAGTTAGTTCTTCCGTTTTATTTGGTTTGCAATTTAGGAGTGACACTAAAGATCGCCTAATCCTTGCTCTCACAAAACTTTCATTCAACCTTAGCTGAGGAAGGATGCTGGATTTTGACCTATTCTCACTGATGGAATAAAACTATTCTTTCTTCCTCTAAAACCTCCTTGCCAGGTGCCCCCCCCCTTTTTTTTGTAGTTTGTGAAAACAAACTGAGATAAATGAAATGCCAGTTTTGCACTTTCTGTGCATTCTATAGAATCAATAAGGTAGTTTAGAAACATCCATGGATTAGCTGCAGCAAAAGACTAGCATAGACAAATATTCATGAACAATACATTTTATTGAAGGCTGGACATGCATGTCAAATACCCTTCCATAGCAAGGACACTGCTTATTTTTTAACAAAATAATTATCACTTTCTCACTGTACAGTTCTGTGAAGTCATATTTTAAAAAGAGATTCTGACCAAAACAATTCCCCTTTGATCTGGGAATAAATGCCATATACTAGGGAGCATGTGCTCGTAGAGTAGAGGCGTGAGGAATTGGAGAATCTATTTGATAGTGCATGGCTGCTTGTGGAAGGACTTGTGGGTGATGATACCTGCCAATGGGAAAAAAAGAAAATACTTTACTGACCCTTCCTTCAATCTGATGGCAGAATTTTAACCAGGGTCCCCTGAGAGCCTCCTCCAGCACATCACTGCCATCCTGCCCCTCTGAAACACTTGCCTAATTCAAAGGAATTCAGTGGAGTTATACGTTTGTTTGGTTTTTTGTTTGTTTCTCCCTCACAAATGTCCCCTTTTTATAGATTTCAAATACTGGCAGGTAATTAGGGAGCTTCATTACACTAAACATCACCTCAGTGTTATATTAGTGAGTCTTTTGGAACAACATCACCATTGGACTTGAAATTAACAATGTATTCATTGATTTTCATGAATTAAAAAATTAATTCAGGGCAGAACGTCAGACATAACGAATACATTTATGACATTGTCCTGCTGGCACAAAAGCCAGACCTCTGTTTTAGGCCCATCTTGAGCATTCATCAAAAATGTATGGGGTTTGGGGTTTTTTGTTTTGTTTTTGTAATTTTTCCTTTTCTCACATCAAAAAGCTCTGGATAAACGCAGCGATCAATGCACATAGTCAGAGCTGGAGGGGTGAGAATGTTCCATCTTACTGTTTCCCTGTAGGTCCAGCTGCAGACAGGCTGAAACTGGCACAGCGTGGCCTGTGACTGCACCTTCTAGCCCTCCACTGATAAATAAGCAGGCTAATTGAATTAATAAACAGATAGCTCTTTTTCCTGCCAGCTGGAGCACCATCAAAATGTGTGATAAATTATCTGTCGCTGCTTTAACCACAGGGAAAAAAGGAAAAATTAGCTGTCTTAACCCTTCCTCCCTCCCACCCAAGCCCCCGGTTTGGTTTGGCTTCACCCTCCCCCTCCTTGTCTTCTATACTTTGGCAGCCTTCCAAGGAGAAGTAGTTGTGAGTGGGAACTTATTTGGCCACGTTGATAATGGGTTATTAAGCTTCTAGACTGTGGTAGGATGCTAACATTCCATGCTCTGCTGTGGGAAAGAGAGATCGTCTGCTCCACTGGCAGGTTGGGTTCAGATCTGAGCCCGCTGCAATTTAAGCACACAAGATACTTGTTAAAAAAGTGGGGTGAATGATGTGGTTCACTAGCTTAATACTGCAGTGTCGGGTTTCTCTAGTTCTCTCTCTGTTAACCTCAAACAGCTTTCAGGCTGCTCTGATATGAATTCACATAGCATGGAGGCAAAGACCAGGGCCTCACTATCCATTTCTCTAAGGAATGGTACAAGGTGGCATAAAGACAAATGGAGCCATCTAATCCCTCTCCCACCCTGAGTTTTTCATGTTCTGCAAGCCTCTTGGTGTCATCACTTCCCGCTCTAACATCTGCTAGAAGGAAAAGCCTGAATCCAAATACTCCTAAACTGTGGGGGAGTTTGGATTCAGATACATTCGGATCCAGATAAGTTCCCATCTAGCTGCAACCTAAAGAATGGATTACATCACCCTTGTCCACTGTCCACTCCCCCTGCACACCACATAACTGAGAGAAGGATTGTGCCTTTTGCGCACCCCCTCTTCTCTCCCACCCCATTGCACCGCTGTGCCCAAATGGCACAGTTTATCCCTTAGGTTGTAAACTCTGTTGAGCAAAGACTTCCTTAATTACACGTTAACACTTCTGTTCTGCTTTTCTTCCACACACTTCAAAGCACTTGACAAAAATTGGCTAAGCATCATGATCCCCATTTTACAGGTGGGGAAACAGAGAAGCAGGGAGGTTAAGTGAGTTCCATAAATCCGGTAGGAGGTAACATCACCCACCTCTGAAACGCAGCCTCCTCTGAGGCGGAACAAGCTAGCTATTTTACAAGTGCCACGTTATAGTACTGGCACAGCATGTAGTAGTGGAAGCAAAGACTGACTTCTCTGTTTCAACCTGTAGGGGGCATATTAGGTAGGTAGGATGAAAATACACAATTTGGAATTTGGCTGAAGTTTATTTTATATATTTAACTTACAACTGTTAAAGTTTTATTCCCAATGTCGGTTACAGCTGCTGTGTTCTTTTTGGCCTGTTCCAGCTCACCACATCCCCTTTGCCTTGCTATGTGCCACCAGCCATTAGCTTCACAATGAGAAAAGCAAGCCTGGAATAAAAAATGTTTTTAAAATCTCTCCAAACCTTGTCTTTCTGAAGCAGCAGGCAGCTAGTGCCCCTGTTAGTTACTGAGAGTGCTGAAGTGTGAGATCACAGCATTACGATCTTCGTCAGAATGTGACTTTTTCTGGCGCATGTGTCAGATGAATATCACAGTGCTGGTATCAGAAAGACTAACCCTGATGGCTAATAGAGAGGCTGAGAGAATAGACAGGGAGCTGCATTAAGCATCAAAACAGGTCTTTATAAATGCTTCCTTCCACCCTCTTTCAAAGACCATGAGAGTCGAGGAAGGTGGTGGAGAAATTGGGTCCCCGGAGCACCTTTCTAAGGACTCCATTGTGCCACCTAGCATAGCCCATAGTAAGAGACGGTGAGCTCCAGGAGGCAATCTGCATGTGCCATTACAGTCCTGTGGGAGGGACATTATTCTGTCTCACGTGAGTTTGGCAGGTGCTGCTGGCCAGTGCAAGGTCGGGGGAAAGGAGCCATGACTCCCACTTCCTTCCCACTTCCATCGGGGCACTGCATTCCCTTCAGGGAGAGAGCAGTCTCTGTGTTCCCCAGAGTGCAGGGAACTGCAGTTCTGCTTGGCCCTTAATGCTGATTGTACAGGGGAAGGCTCTTTATGCCCTCCTGCCCACACAATGTGCACCTGCCTTTTCTCCCCTCTGTTGCATGGTGCACTTGGGACAATTGTGTGAAGAGAGCTCTTTCTAACCACAGTGAACCCACACAAGAGCAAGGCAGGTTACCTTCCTTGTTAGAGGAGAGACCCTGGCAATGTGTCAACCAGAGCACTTGGGGCTGTGGCAAAGCCCTAGACATCCTGCACATGTGCTGTAGCCTCCATTATGTGCTATAGGGAAGCCAAACTGCTTCTTACAGTACAAAACCATGTTTACACCTGGCTGTCCTGAGCACTAGCAGGATGACTTAGGGACTCACCGAATGGACAGCACCCTTGCCTCCCTAGAATGAGGAAAAAGAAGGGGAGCAGGAATTAAGCAAAGACATGTTTAGATCGGACAAGTGTGATTTAAACATGGTTTATCTAGTCAATGTGTACAGTGGGGCACAGCCATTTAAAGCTGCAGACAAATACGTTGTACCATCAACAGGACTATGCTGCATTTAAACAGTGTTAGTATGAATCAGTTCAGAATGGGTCAGCAGATACATTTTTCCTCCATTGTAGATGGATCTCGATTTATACTGACAAATCAGGCCATGCAAATTTGGATTTATATTTTAAAAGGTTACTTGCTTGGAAAGTTTATTTTTAGCTTAACCCTGCTGTATTGTTTTGAAAGAGAATATAACTGAGGTACTAATAAACAGTGTATATCGCTCTTTTTTTTTTTTTCCTAATGGAAAAAAAGAACATTTCTGCTTTCGACTATGTGGTTATTGTGTGGAAATATTTTTCTGTTAAAATATTATAAAATGTTTGTGTTTGTCTATAATGTCTCGTACTTTACATTTCTTAAAGTGGATTTGTGACCCAAGAACCCCTGAATGCCAACTGGCAAGAGGGTTACAGGAATATCTTGATTCTGGTATGTAAACTTGAGTGCACCAAAGAATGTTGTGTGAGGTCGTAAGTGAAAGCTGAGGTCACACTGGTCATTAATATCATTGTGAAATATATGTACAGACATTATGTAAGGAGTTATGTGTGTATATTAGAAACGTTCTTAGAGTCTGTATCAAAGTATGAGTCACCGGCAGAGGTGAAAAAACAGGTTTTCGCTCAGACAAGATGTTTATTCTCCTGTCTCTCTGATGGGATGTAAATTAAGCATTGTAAGCTAACACAATAGATACCTATTTACATACAAAGTAAACAAAGAGACATGCAGTCAACAAGGAAGCAGGAAAAATAGGTCACAGATGGTTATTCTGTCTCTGAATACAGACAATAAACTTTAGGGAGTATAAGTAGAAAGCAAAGAAGACACCCTCTTATCCAGCACCTAGGAATTAAACGAGCAGTGTGTTTACATTCATGAAAATGGGATCTCAGCCAACCTTGGCTGAAAACTCTGTAGAGAACTTCGGGTGAGATAAACTTCTTTAGAGAGAAGCTTAACTTGTTAGTCAAGTTTAGACTCTAGAAAATGTGTTATGATATTATTTTACATATAACCATTTGATTTCAATATCCTCATTCACTATCACTTGAATCTTTGATAAACTTATTCTTGTTTTCACTATAAATATATCTAAGTGCTGTGATACTAAGCAAGGCGCTGATTCTGAGTTGAATCATACAGGCTGGTGTGTACATTGTTCCTTTGGGAACAGCAGAATTATAGAATTGTAGGACTGGAAGGGACCTCAGCAGGTCATTTAGTTCCGTCCCCTGCACTGAGACAGGACTAAGTATTATCTAGACCATCCCTGACAGATGTTTGTCTAACCTGTTCTTTAAAATGTCAAATGATGGAGATTCCAGAACCTCCCTAGGTAATTTGTTCCAGTGCTTAGCTACCCTGACAGTTAGGAAGTTTTTCCTAATGACTAACCTAAATCTCCCTTGCTGCAATTTCAGCCCATTACTGCTTGTCCTCAGTGGTTAAGGAGAACAATTTATCATCCACCTCTTTATAACAACCTTTTTACTTTCTTGAATAGTGGTATTTCTGTGAATGTTCAGTGGAGAAGGGGCTGAATACTCCAGGGGAACCCCTCAAAGGGACTCGGAGGTGGGGGTGCACCTGTTGTTAACCTGCAAGGCAAAGTAAGGCATAGCCCAGAGGAGAGCGCTTGGTGACTGAAAGGCTGGTGGTGTCAGGGAGCTGACACCCAGTTAAGCACAAGCAACAATTCCTCATGCTGAAGGCAGGGGGCTAACAAGGTGACTTTCAGTCCTGGGTACCTTGAGGACTGTCACAGGATTAAAAAACAGTGATGAGTTACTGCAGATACAGTACTGGGATGGGGGGGACGTCTGAGGGAAAAGAAGCTTGTTTATGGATGAGGACTGGGTTGAAGGAGGAGGTATGTGACTGTGCATAGGGCTTGGGGTGGATGTGGAGCACTGTGTGTCTGTACCAAAGTCCTGTAGCTTGAAGGGAGCAGGGATTTGTGAGGGAGGGTGTTGTGGGGTGGGGTGGTGAGAGACATGGGAGCGATCTGGTGTGGCATAGGGAGGAGATGTACAAGGGGACACAATGGAGGTGTGAAGAGAAGCTGTTAAGAGGGAGGGCACAAGAGACTTTGGTCTTTGCATGGAGCCACTGAGGGGACAATACATATCAATCCAGATAGCTATTCCTATTAATAATTATCCACACTGACATATTTATTTAAGAAACAGGCAAATTTCCAAAAATAAACTTGGTTAAATTAAGGTTGTTAGACTATATCATCTATAGCTACATCCTATGCATCATGTGTTTGGATATTTAGAGAGAGAGAGAATAAGAATATTGTACATGGGAAATCATCAGTCATTGGACTATCAGAGGCAGGTAATTGAAAGCCATCAGTTTAATTGCAGTTATCGTACTTTATTCCTACTGGGATTCAGTCTAAAAACATGAAATAATCCTATAAGAATAGTATCACTTTTTATTTATCATAATGTTGTTTCTCCAGAAAAATCTCTAAATACTTTACAGACTATACAGTATATTTAGGGACCACTTAGTTTTAGAAATGAAAAATGACTTCCCCTGAAACTACATGGGAATGTTAGGTAGGCAAAATCTAATTACCCACGTTGAATTAGTCAGGACACTAGGCAAACAAACATCAATACTCTTTGAAACAGTGTCCTGGGATCTTTAATGGCTGTAAGTAGTTATGGCCTTGGTTTTCCATTTCAGACACTCATTGGTATAATCTTGAAACAAAATCTAAGAATCTGATTGTATCCTGTGTATACAGCAGTGGATTTGTGTGTGTGCATGCTTCCTTGAGTACTGCCACATCTGGGATTAAAACAATAAAATGTAGTTTTAAAACGTACGTGCATCAGATTTTGACTCTCCTAATGCTCCTTTAAAATGTGTTTACCAGTAACAAGTTTCCAAAATTACACCTGCAAAAGCAAAACTCAAGTCTCACATACCAGGTGTTCAATCTCCGGAATGAGGATGACTAAATATGATTAGTGTTTATAGGTATTATGCAGATGGAAATAAATAGCTATCCTCTTCTACCAGTAGCCATGGAGTCATGCTTTCAGTGAGTTAGTGTTTTTGGTTTAAGAATTCAGCAAGGGAGTATAATATTCTCAACTTCTGTTTTCAAGTGCAAGGATACCATGAAGAAGTTGCTCAGATACCAGGATAATGGGCATGGGATAAAAACCTGAATACAGTTCTCTTGTGTGCATTATGTGAAAATATATGGGTTGATTTTTCATGATGCTCAGCACCCAGACCTCCTACTGACTTCACTTAGAATAGTGGATGCTCAGCACTTCTGAAAATCAGCCCAGTAGGATACATCCCTTTCTTCATCTGCCAAAAGTGCACATCAGAGGAAAACATATCCACCATTTACTTTTTTGGGATTCACCCCTAGGGGAGGACAGGGAGTTTCCTCTGTCCCCATTCCCCTGGAGTTATGCTCATAGAAGTAGGTTTAATCTCTGGTAGGAGCTCAGTTAAAGCTCAGTCATAGAGACTGCTGTGGCGACACTGAAGCAGCATACACCCATGATGCTCTGTCTGTTTGGGGGCAGTGCTGTTGGTCCCCTAAAACAGTGGGGTTGTGGCTGCTTGACACCGTTACAACCTCTCTTCCCTACGTGGGGTGGATTTCTGCAATCTCTGATCCACTGCTACAGCCATAACTATATAGAGTTCAAACCATAGAGCATTAGAAAATATTAGACAGAGATCCAAGCTTCAAAACTTGGACCAGAATACTGGGTTTGGATCAGAATCCAAATTTTTACTCCCTGTTCAGGAGTGCTTAGTTCAGGGGTGCTTAGATTTGGGGTGTCAGTGCTGTTTTTTAGAGAAAGAAACCCAGAAATGGACACGATACTCCAGCTGAAGCCTCACTAGTGCCAAGTAGAATGGGACAATTACCTTCTGTGTTTTACATACACTACTCTTGTTAGTATGACCCAGAATAATATTAGCCTTTTTTGTAATTGCATCACTTTGTTGACTCATATTCCTGATCCAGATCCTTTTCAGCAGTACTACTGCCTAGGCAGTTATTCCCCATTTTGTAATTGTGCATTTTCCCCCTTCCTAAATATAGTACTTTGCACTTCATTACTTTGTCTTTATTGAATTGCATCTTGTTGATTTCAGACCAGTTCTCCAATTTGTCAAGGTCATTTTGAATTCTAATCCTGTCTTCCAAAGTGCTAGTAACGCTTCCCAGCTTGGTATCATCCACACATTTTATAAACATAATCTCCACTGCATTATCCAAGTAATTAATGAAATACTGAATAGTACCAGACCCAGTACCAGTACCAGACCCTGTGGGACCCCACTAGGTACATCCCCCAATTTGGCAGCTAACTATTGGTAACTCCTCTTTCAGTATGGTCTTTCAACAAGTTTTGCACCCACCTTATAGTAATTTTATCTATACACGTTTCCCTAGTTTGCTTCTGAGAATGTCCTGGAGGACTGTATCAAAGAAATGACTAAAATCAGATATATCACTTCCCCTATTATCCAGTAGGCCACTAACCCCATCAAAGAAGGAAATTAGATTGATTTTTGGCATGATTTATGCTTGACAGATCTATGCTGGCTATTCCTTGTAACCCTATTTTCCTCTAGGGGCTTACAAATTATTTATTTAATAATTTTTCAGTATCTTTTCAGGTATCGAAGTTAGGCTGACTGGTCTATAATTCCCCAGTTCCGTTTTGTTCCCCCTTTTAAAAATAGGTACTATGTTTGCCCTTCTCCAATCCTCTGGGACCTCACCTGTCCTCCTTAAGGTCTCAAAGATAATTGCTAACAGTTCTGAGATTCTGTCAGCTAATTTCTCAAGAACCTTAGGATGACTTGAATACATCTAACTTATCTAAATATTATTTTATCTGTTCTTTCCTTATGTTGGCCTGTGTTCTTTCCCCCTTATAATTAATATTAATCATGTTAACTTTCTGGTCACAATTACCTTTTTAGGGAAGACTGAAACACAATAGGTAATAAACACCTCACCTTTCTTGATATCATCTGCTATTAGGTGGAAGACCTGCACTTTTCTTTGTCTTTCTCTTGCTCCAATGTATTATAGAACTTCTTCTATTGCCTTCTATGTCCATTGCTAGTATAACTCATCTTGTGCTTTAGCATTTCTGATATTGTCCCTACCTACTTGTGCTAATCTTCTGTATTCCTCCTTAGCAATTCATCCACGTTTCCACTTTGTGTAGAGTTCCTTTTTGATTTTCACTTCATTGAAGATCTTCTGATGGAGCCATATTGACCTCTTACTATTCTTCCTATCTTTCCTGCACATCAGGATAGTTTGCTGTTGTGTCTTCAATATTGTTGCCTTGAAACTGCCATTGCTCCTGAACACCTTTTCATCCCCTGGAACCCTATGAGTTTATTAAAGTTTATTAAAGAATCTCTGAGTTTATTAAAGTCTGCTTTTTTGAAATCCATTGTCTTTATTCTGCTGCTCTCACTCCTTCCTTTCCTTAGAATAATGAATAATCAAATACTGGATAAAAATGGAAATAATAATGGACACACATAGGCTGAATTACAAATATTGTAGGAACCTTAACTTTGAATTTCCTGAGTTCGGTGCAAATAAATGTCAACTTTAACATTTCACAAATATCACTTCTTGCATTTAATAATCAAGAAACACAGAGTGTGTTTCAAGTGTATTTCTCCAGCATATTTCTGTCCCTGTTATAGGGTATTTATTCATCAAAAATGGATATAGAATAAATTAACAGGGAACTTATTTTTCTAAATAATTGGAAGTCAAAAATATTCTATGCACAGGAATAATGATGCTTACCTCCTTTGTAAAGTGCTTTGAGATTTACAGATGAAAATCCCTAATAGAAGCTAGGTGTTATTACTGTTATTATGTTGGTACTTCCATTTTGGTCTAACCTACACTTAGGGACTCCCAAAACAATGGACATCCCTTCAGCAATGCTATCACCAGTGGATGGTACTTTTGTGATGAACACCATTGTACTAGTGTAGCCACTACCATTGTTCAACTTCCAAGTGTGACACTTCCAGAAATAACAAAATGATAATGATCTGTGTCTGAAGGTCTGATCTTGTGAGATGATGTCATCAACTTATATGGATGGCAGTAGGAGATGAAGCTACACAGCACACCATAGGTTAAGGCCTGATCTCAGAGGTATTAAGGTGGTTACTTCGGAGGGTACATCTTTTGTGTACACTGCAGTTTGTTTTATTGCCGGTTTCATTGTTTTCAGCTGATCTCTATCACTTCTTAAAGATTAATTCAATTCAGCAAGTTTGAGTTTGGGAGAACAACAGAGTTAGCTTTTTATTAGAAGCTGAGATATACTGTAGACTTGATGGAAATCCAGTTATAGTGCTGTTACAAAATCTTACAGAGTATGTAAAAGAGCTCAGAGGAATGGGAGAGTATAATTTAGATGTGCCAAACAGCCTGAGAGTGAGTCATAATAATAATACCTAACTCTTACATATTGCTTTGCATCCATATATCTCAAAATGCTTTACAAATGAGGTCAATATCATTATTACCATTTCACAGATGGAGAAACCGAGGCACAGAGACCTTGCTTAAGGTCACCCAATTAGAAGATTAGCAACTTGTGTCCCCTTTCTCTTAACTTTAGGACAGTGTGATTTATGGCTGGATCCTGCATACCTTGTATTCCTCAAACTCCTGAAGACAGAAGGAGTTTTAAGTGCACAGGAATGCAGGATCAAGCTCTCAATGTGACTGTGAGTCTCTGTACCTTGGGGGAACTCCCTGCACCCCCATGTTCATCCTTATAATATAATTGTGTGGTATCCAGTGCAAAGTTTGTCATGTCGGATGTCTTCAGAAGGCTCGTGATGCACTGAGCATTGTTGTTATAGTAATGTTATAGGTTGTAATTTCATGTATATAGTTACGAGGCTGAAAATATGTCCTCGTGGCTTAAAACAAGCCCCGGCAAAACTCTCCAGGAGCAGAGGGGCAGTTCACAACTCATCAGGGCATGTATGGGACAAACCCAGCCCATCCTCACAGGAACAAAACTGACACTGGCCTAGGCAGCAACAAAGGATCTGTTGGACTCTCGAGTGAGTCATCCCCCTTCCCTTAGTCAGTTTGGGACTACGATGAGGTAATGCTCACCTGACTCTGAAGGTGGGGGGCAAAGCCAAGAGGGAAGAAAGAACATGATAAAAGGGAGAGACATTTGCCATGCTCTCTCTCTTCCACCTCCATCTACAGACACCACCACCAAGCGACTGAAGCGCTGATCAAAGGGGAGAGCCTGGCTGAAGGGCAACCAGCCAGCATATGATGAGAAGCATCTTAATTTGTAAGGGCACTGAAAGTGTTAAGATCAGCTTAGAATGCATTTTGCTTTTATTTCATTTGACCAAATCTGACTTCTTGTTCTTTGACTTATAATCACTTTAAATCTATCTTTTGTAGTTAATAAATTTGTTTATTCTACCTGAAGCAGTGCATTTTGTTTGAAGGGTGTCAGAGATTCCCCTTGGGATAACAAGCCTGGTACATATCAATTTCTTTGTTAAGTTGATGAACTCATATAAGCTTGCAGCGTCCAGAGGGCATAACTGGACATTGCAAGATGGAGGTTCCTAGGGTTGTGTCAGGTACCGGAGATATTGGCTAGTGTCATTCGGTTGCACAATGCTTGCAGCAGCTGGCCAAAATTGCTCACTCACATAACTGGGAGCAGCTTACATGCTAGAGACTGTGCATGAACAGCTCACGAGTGGGGTTTTCACAGCAGAGCAGGGTAAGGCTGGCTCCCAGAGTCGAGGATTGGAGTGACCTAGCAGATCACTGGTCCAGATAACAACAGGGGAACGTCACCTACAATTTGCTTTTATGAACTTAAATGGCATGAAGATTTGCAAAAAGTGATTTCTGCTATTTACGGTATGAAATATTTGTAAACAGCCAAGAATTGAGTAAAAAGAAAAGGAGTACTTGAATTGAGTGAAATTTATTCTCATGTTCCCCCGTCACAATCATTGCATGAGGCAAGGAGGAAAATCCATTGTGACACTCTAAAGTACCCTAGGCCAAATTCTGCTCTCAGCTTCCCCATTGCAATACTATTAGCTATGGTAGTTTTGTGTATGAAGGACATTGCCGATATTAAGCTGATACTACAATTGGTCATGTTTCTTCACTGATGTTAATGGGATTTAGGCATGTCCACCAAGCAGGGGAAAGGGACAGACTGCTTGATATATTTATATGGGTGCAACAGGACAAACTGAATTAGGATTAGAAGAACATCAATATTCATATCCTTATTGCTTCCTTGCTGTCCTAACCTGGAGTACTACTGTGATAGGAGCTAGAGAAAAAACAAAAGATAAATAAGACAATACAGTTTTATTTCATGCAGTGACTGAAGTTTAGATAAAAATAATTTACTTACATTTCTTTTCAACAAAAATATGTTTTAGAAGGCAACAAATATTTTAACTGATTGTTTTTTTCCGTCCAGGGTTCAGGTTTGTTTGGTTTTTTTTTCAACAGAAAATGTCTAATGCCAAATTATTTTCAGTTTTTAAAAACCTAGGGATCAGAAAAAAAATCTGTTTTTTCACTTTTGGGTTCTTCTAAAAACACCAATTGTTTTCCACAGGAGATGTTGGGGGAAAAATTCCTGTTGGAAAAAAAATGGCAATTTTTTCAACCATCAAGTTTTTGATGTTGAGACACAGGAGAAAAAAATGGCAAAAAAGAAGTAAAGATGTCAGACAAATTGCAGATGCATGCAGGAAACCTAATTTAATTTCCAATTCCTCATCTTAGTCTCTGCTACTCATTTCTGCCAGGGGCAGGGTTTGTTCAGTGATGCTCAACAGCAGTCCCTCTGGTTAACTAATGATCCGCCATGAGGGGCTATTAAAGAAATGTCCTGCAGTCCTTTTTGCCTAGGTGACTGGTTACTCTGAAGTGAGGCATCTAGAGGTGTAATATAAGGTAAGGAAACAGTGTGGGGATCTTCAGGAATGTGGATGCCACCTACTCTCAGGAAAAAATGGCAGAGTTCCAAGTACTCACTTGTCTTCTTTCTTAGTCCAGTTTTCAGAATTGCTGAGCACCAGGATCTCCCTTTAAAGTCAGTGGCATAACTTCTGCTGATGAGAATGGGAGCATGATTGGGTACTTGATCGTATCTTTGTTTGAGTCCCTTTGCCTTGAAATGCACTAGAAAATATGTAACGGTGGTGCCATCACATTGTATTCTACGCTACAATAAAACTGCAGTTTGGAATTACCAGACCCAAACGAACAACAAAACTGAAGTCTCCCCTCCCACCCCAACACATACACAATACAAAGAGTTTACTAAATTCCGGGGATTTTTCCAGCGCTCTACAACACGAACAGTTGATCTTGCTGAAGACAAGGGAAAATGTTTATAGTTCCCCAAATGTTCTAATTGGCAGCAGCCTCTCATTAATGAAAAATAAATTGCCCTGGGAGGGGGAGGGGGAGTGTGGGTGTGTGAAGTGTGAAGTTAAAGGAACTCAGAGGCTGGACAACCCGCTGTTGCTGCACTAGGACAGGATGGGGGAGATAGCTGGTTTCTTACCAGGATCCAGATCCAGGGCAGCTGGCCCACCCTCCCATAGGGAAACGTGAACAAGGAGCTTGTAAAATACACAGACCAAATGGAAATTACTCCTATTGATTGAAACCAGCTGTATGTCAGGCTTCTCACTGTCTCTCTTGATTTGCTATCACAAATAAATGGATGTGGTAGAAGGTACCATGGAAAGAAAACAAAATATTGTATTCTGCTTGAAGTCATGCCACAGTAATAGCCACAGTTTTTGCAGCTAAAAGAAGACATTTCTTTGCAAATTAGGTCTCCCTCGCCCCATTTTTGGCTTTGAAAACTATGCCATTTAGAACAGGTCATACTGTAGTTCAGCTTCAGAGTGTTTTGACAAATACAGTGTGGGCACATTTGTTAGGTATTCATGATATATAAAAGTGCTGGCTAACCGGAGTTTTGAGGGGGCTACATTTTGATTTGGAAAACAACTAACTTTGGCACTAACTTTGCTGAGCTCAAATAGAAAGCTGGTCTTATGTAATCCAATGTGAAGACTATGTTGGTGTGACAACATGGCTAATACGTTGGTACCATCCAATAATTGAGGGGGGAAATTCTTCCGCCTTTAGCTATCATTACAGTGAACAAAAGAACCTTATCCTGCAATACTTACTCAGATTAAACTTCCTTTGGCTAATGCTGGATACCCTAAAGTGGGAGAATTAGAAGAATCCTATTGACATTAACTGTAGCTTTGCCTGAGTTAGAACTGCAAAAATCAACTCCAGCATCATTAAAAGACATGAGGACAGAACCGATGCAGGATTAGCATGCAACAATGACCCACAGCTAGCATTTGAGCTTTCTAGCTCAGACACAAAGGACCTTAATGGCAAGACCACACTTAACTAATAGTTCTTTTAGTTTGGTCTTATGAGGTAAAATATTGAAAATTGACTTGTGTTCTTGGGCTCTGAAATTTAAAAGAAGGGTCAAGATTCTATTTCTTTGAGGCAATAAAAAAAATGTCTGTAATACTGGATGGTAAATTAGTGTGGATCTTTGTTCAATGCATCATTTTAGCAGGTATTCTTTTTAAAAAAAAACACGACTGCATGAGACTTTAAACTTAATGAGCCGACTAAGAATAAAAGAATGTTTTTTTTCCTTAACAGCATAGTAGCACAATCATATGAAAATCTGTAGCTGTTAAATTATGATCTAGATAGTTAGTGTTCTATAGGTTTTGACTGATAATGACTGAAAAACTAGATTATAACATAACAGACATTGAAGGTTATATGAAAATCACTATACTTAAGTCAAGAAGCAAAATCTAGAAAAAAAATTATAGAACCAGACACTTTCAGGTGTCAAGAGTTTCTACAAATCTGGAAATATGAACTTCTAATAAATGTATTATTGATTTCAAATTATCTCCCCCCCCCCCTTTTTTTCTGTTTCAGAGGTTGAAGGCAGCATTGACTCATCATCCTGCAGCCATGTCAAATGGAAATATGAACACCATGGGCCATATGATGGAAATGATGAGCTCCCGACAGGACCAGACACCACATCATCATATGCACTCACATCCACATCAGCACCAGACACTGCCACCTCATCACCCATACCCACATCAGCACCAGCATCCCGCACACCATCCTCATCCTCAACCCCATCACCAGCAGAACCATCCACACCATCACTCCCACTCGCACCTTCACACACACCCGGCACATCACCAGACCTCTCCACACCCGCCACTGCACTCAGGTGGACAAGCACAGGTAGAACCACTTAATGAGCTGTCATCTTCTTCTGTTCTGATGCAAGTTTAAAAAAACAGATCACATGCGCATGGCTTTTCAAAAGCAAGTCAACTGGCTGCTAATAGATTTACTCTGTTGTTGGCTGCCAGGTCACAACCTTACACCAAGCTCCAGCTCAAAAATCCCAGATCAAAATGTACTTAGAAACAAAGAAAAGAATGTATTTCAAATGTCTAATTTTCTACCAAAAAACCCCAAAGCTTGTTCAAGCCATGATCTCTGCAAAGTGCCAAGTGTACATTTATGCTGTTGATATGTTATGGAGTTTGGCACACTGTGTAGCTTGGCGCACTAAGATACATCCACACTGCATTTTAAAACAGGGACTGGGTCCACAGACTTGGACTGGCGCTATGGCACTAAAAACAGCTGTGTAGACATTCAGGCTCAGGTTCTGAAGCCTGGGGAAGGGGACTGGTTTCAGAGCCCGAGTGCAAACATCTATACAGCTGGTTTTAGCATCCCGATCCGTAGACCCAAGCTCTGAGACTCACTGCAGAGGTTGTAAAACACCGTGTAGACATAGTCTAAGGAGCTTGGCTGACTACTTGGCAGCTCATGTTTTAAACTGTTCAATACACTCTGCCCTCAGAGATGGTCCCACAAGCCCCAATGAAGTAAATGGCATTGCACATGCATATTTGAAGGATGAGTTTGATCCTGTATATATTTTATTTGTATATAATATAGCAACTTCCATATGAAGTATCACAAGACACTTTATAGTGAATGTCAATCATAAGACTATCTCAAAAACTAAGGGTGTAAGTAGAGATGGCTTCAAACAAAACCTGCAGATCTAAGTACACCTATACTTTGGTTCTGGATCCAAATTTTGCTGCTGGCCCTTATTTCAATCATGGGAACCAAACAAAAAACTACCGTCTGAATACTTTTCCATTTTGGTCACATTCGGATCCAAATCCAGATCCCAAGTTTGCAGTCACTGCCTCTAATTTTAAGGCAAGAATTAAAGACTTGAAGTTATTAATTGTCTTGTAGTCAGAGCGTAGTAGTTCCAGATACTGTAGATAGATCAGATGAAAGAGAATTACACTTGTAATTACAGCTGTAGAGAATTACAGAATGGAGACAGAGGGAAGGCCAAGATTGGCCTGGAGAACAGGTGAGGATTAGTAGGTGAATATTATGTCAGAGAGAGAGAGGATGAAGCCAGGTGCTGGAGAAAGATTTAACCCAGAAAGGTAATTTTGAATTGGATTCAGATGATGGGAAGCCAGTGAAGATGATGGAAGATGAAGGTCTTGGAGTGAAAGGGTTGTCTTGCTACAGCATTCTGGACTGCCTGACATTTAAAGAGTAGGGATTAAGAAAAACTATTCGTTGAAAGAGGAAGGAATGAACTCACAACTAAGGATTTCGGCATAGGCAGAGCTGATGTTAAGAGGACTTCTGGCCATATTTTAATGTGGTGAAAGACAGACAAGCCAGGGAGATATGAGAAGAAAGAGAAGGCCCTTGGTCAGCTATAGGATAGCAGGCCTGGAGAGCAAAGTTATCATCTGAGTTAAGAAGAATGGGAGTGGAGTCATGGATACAGAACAAAGAGGACTTCTTATTACCCAGGAGGAGTTAAATCTGTGAAGCACTTAGTTGCTTACAGATACCTCATAGGCAGCTCTTAGAAAAACTTACAAGACATTAAAAATAAGAGGATTTGACATCCCACTGTCCAACTACATTAACTATTTACTGACATCTTGTTTTACTTTGTTACTGCTCTTGCTGCAAGTTGGTGGTATTTCCCTACAGTATTTACTAATGTAAAATGTTATAAATTCTGTTGTTTTTCCATCTATTAATTATTTTTTCCAGAGCTCTTTAACAACTGCAGTAAAAGACCCTATATAATCTTATAACATAGAAAGCAAAAGAGGTGTGATCTGGCTGTCCTTGAAGTCAGTGACAGAGTACAGGTAATCTTGGGGCTCAGAGCACTAGACTGGGATTCAGAAGATCTGGGTTCCCTGCTCTGTCTTTGACACTCTGTGAGCTTGGGCAAGTCACCTAATCTCTCTGCACCTCAGTTCCCTATCTTAAAATGAGGGTAATAATACTGACCTGCCTCACAGAGGTGTTGTGAGGACACATTAGTTAGTGTGTGTGAGGTGCCAAAAGCTTCAGATAAGATTGCCAAAGACAGACACAGACTGAACATCCAGCCAGGCTGCCTGAAGGACCTAGCTAGAGATTGGTCTGCATGGCACTCCATTTGCAAGGAGGTTCCATCCCTGTGGGATTTGCCCTGAGGTGCTGAGATACTTCACTTGAGCACCATAGAAAAGTCTATAAATAAATAGCAAAACTCCCATTGACTTTAAACAGGAGCAGGATAGGGCCCTGATTTGAGCTACCAGTATATTGATGAATTGACTACCAGTGAACAATAAATGTACAAAATTTAAGGATAATAGCTCGTTCAGCCTAATGAGCTAGTGTATTGGCACCCCACCTCTGTTACATGACTCAGGATTTGGGGCTTCCTGCTCTTTACTTTAATGATGAACTGTTGTGGGGCCTAGTACCCCATTGGCTGGATCTGATTCCATGGTGAACACTTCAAGCCTTGGTGGAGCTCGTTTCAAACAGGAACATGAAGTTTGGAGCACCCACAGTGGAACTTGAGACTGTGGACATCAGCTGATACAGAGACGTCTTCATCTTGTAAACAGGCATAATTGTCACGAAAGGTTGAGAACCACTGGCTGGAGGCTAAGTAGGATCTATAGATCAGCTGCTTCCCTTGACAACACAATAGTTTCCTCCTGATACACAACAGCAATAACGCGTTCTGAAAGGAGGCATTAACAGGGATAAAAGAATGGTTTTGCAAGTAATAAATACAAGGTTATTACTTTCTAAACCCATCCATAACCCATCCATAATCACTGGGTATCGGCCTCTTTGAGGGTCAGATTGCTTCAGGAGACACATTAATTTTATGGTGCATTTTACTAATTATTAACTTCCTTTTTCTCTTGAGCCTGATACTTCAGTTCCACGCCTCCTGTCAAAGAAAGGCATGATCTGAATTGCTGTGTGCTGCATGCCCCCTTGTCATAACTTCCATTATTCTACACCATGCCCTTGTGTAATGTCAGAATTAATTGCATGCTTTTCAACAGGCATTTTAAGACACACATGAACCTAATGAATTATGTTTTGCTAAAATGAATGAACGAGTACTAATCCTGTGTTAAGGTGCAAAGAATAGAGGAAAGTATTGGATCAAGGATCAAGGTAGAAATAGTCATTTAGTGTGTCCCTTTCTGAGTGATAGATGTTTTGCTTTGTGGGAACTGTTTTGCCTCGGGTTTTACAAAAATGATGTGAGTATTGTTATATTTTTCACATTGAAATTTCTTTCAATCAAACTTGCCACCATGACACCTTAGGCACAGCAGGATCGTTTACATTTTGTTTTGTTCTTTTTGCCATTCCGCCGCTGTGTAGATCAGGATACATGATAAGCAGCCCTTAAAAATGAATGAATCCTAATGATCCTTATACATCCTCTTTCTTAATGGAGCATACAACACATGGGGTGGAGAGGGAGCCGTCCTTGGAGAATAATGCTTAGACAATTATCAAGATAAGGCCTAATAGACTTCAGGGTCATGATATATCTGGGAGGTTGAATCAATTATCCAATGTGACATCATTAGTGATGCAACTGCAGCCTTTCTAATTAATACTTGCCAGAGATGGAAGGAAGATGTTCTATTAACTGGCTCTTGCCAGTTCTTACTGAAAATTAAACTATTCACTATTTATTCAGAGTAATATCACCTCATAAAAAAAAATTCTATAGCTATATGTTGGCACAGCAGACCCGACTGACAGAACCGAGAGACAGAAAAGCTTTTTATGCCGGATGGAAACAGAGAGAGTAACAGGCGAAGGAAAGCTTTTGGTGTCCAGAAACATAAATAACCAATCTTTGAAGTCTCAAAAGGTGGTGTATGGAGAAAGTGAAAGGCCTTTGATGTTATGTTGTCATTAAAAGCGATCTTTGAGGCCTCTACATTTCAGACGTGTTGCTAAAGAGGTAGCAAGCTCAGCCCCAGTGGATGGGGAGCAGCTGGCATTACTCAACAATAACCTTCTTTAGCCACTTAGCGGGCACTACATGCTAAGGGAAGTCCCAAACATTACTCCACCACAACAATGCTAGTAACTACAGTGACTGCGTCTACACTAGCAAGCTGTAATTCTCCACTGGTGCAGCTCCACCAATGGTAGCAACATTGGAGACTGGAGTGTGGACGTGGTTTATGGCTTTTTACCAGCATGTGTGAGAACTGACTAATTTTAAAAAAATCAGTTTGTAATAAACATCCCGTAAATAGTATGTCCTCACATTTTTAAAAAAATTCCTTCTTTAAATGAGTTTTTCCATTGGGGTTTTTCTGCTCATGTTTCTTTTTATAAACAAGGGAGAAACTAACCAGCTACACAGGGACAAAGTGAAATTGCCTGTACACAAAATGCTGCCAATGCATAAAATAAACAAACTGGAAAATAGAATAATAATGCTCACTGACTTCTGTCCCTGACAGTGACCTTTAGATTAAAACTTTCAGACAGAAAAGTGATTTTGCAAGGGGATGGCATGCTTTTGATTGACACCTGGGCGGCAGACAGATGGTAATTCCCTGAGTTGAAATGTAGGGCTCAATCCTACAACTTGCTGAGCACTCCCAACCCCTAAAGTCACCAGAGACAAGTTGCAGGTTTTTGGCCATTAGCCAGAATACCAGGATTAATTCTGATTTGACAGTTCAGGCTTCCACGGAGTCCTATATTCCACATTGACACTGTAGCATGATTAAGGCTGGGATTTTCAAAGGTAAGTAAAGGAGTAAGGCAGTTGACTCCCCTTCACTTTTAATAGGGGCCGGTCAACTAAGATCCTTAGATGCCTTAGATAATCCCAGCGTAAGGTTCTAATAGCATTACTGCTGGCCTCTCCAAAGATGTGTACGATACTTGAACATACATTAAGGAACACGTGAAACAGAGATGTCCTAAAACTCTGAATGGGATGAAAAAAATCCCAAGGTTTCCAGTCTCTTGCTTTGATTAATTAAAAGTCACTGTGAGAAGCCTGACATTTCATTCTTCAATCAGGTGCTTTCTTTGTCACAACTTAAATAAAACATTTTAATAACCAAAGGGGGAAAAATAATTTCCCTGGCTGCTATTCAGGAGCCCATTCCAAAAATCTCCCCTTAGCCATGTTGGCTTTTTGTCAAAGAATAATTTAAGTGGCATCTGATGGAGTCTTTCTACTTGTGCCACTCTCATATCTTGCCAGAAAGTCTGCCATCTCAAAATACACTCTGGTCGTATTTTTGTTAAATGTCAGTTGACATCACTTTTTATTCCTTTTTGGAATTCGCAGCATCAACTAGAGCCTATCCACTCACCATCTATGTTGAATTTGTTTTTGTTGTTTTCCCGTTAGGTTTCACCAGCGGCACAGCAGATGCAGCCCACTCAGACAATACAGCCGCCTCAGCCCACCGGGGGTCGCCGGAGAAGGGTGGTGGATGAAGACCCAGATGAGAGGCGGCGAAAATTTCTGGAAAGGAATCGAGCGGCTGCCACACGCTGCAGACAGAAGAGGAAGGTCTGGGTGATGTCACTGGAAAAGAAAGCAGAAGAACTCACCCAAACAAATATGCAGCTTCAGGTGTGAGCTACTGTCTATATTCCCAAGACATAGAGGCACTGTTTACATTCAAGGGCATTTGGTACACCACCAGCCCCTGGTTGTCATATGTGCTACCGCTGCACGTTAGATTAATAATGAGAACACAGACATACTTAAAGTTGACCAATCAAGATATACACTTGTAAATGAAAAACAAAATTTCAGCAAAACCAGCCAGGAAAAGCTTGGGATTCAGAGGCTTTACTGGACTGAGTCATATATTTATTTATTTTTCTTGTCACTCTTTTTATTTTTTTTTTAAGTGACCGTAACTCAGCTATAAAAGGCTTCTTCAGAAAAGGGTATGCAGCTAGTCCTAATTCAAAGACAGCGGGACACGATTATAAATAGAATGGCCCGGTGGTAAGAAAAAGAAGGAAACAGAATATAAATATAGTCTGAAAGCGATAAGTGGTCAAAGTGCAGGCAGCCTCTGCACCAAAGGCACCTTGATTTTGTCTGATTAACGGCTGCTCTTGCAGTTGCTAGGAGTCAAAAGCCCATGCCTACTACAGCCCTCATTTTAAATATGGAGGCATGGCTTATCTTAAGCAGAGTAGACTCTGCTCTGAAAAAGTTGTAGCTTTTCACACTGGGACTCGTCCCATCCTTAGCAGCAATGGCACATTCCAGAATCTAGATGAGAGCAGCCATGTATTGTATTGTGAAACTCAGAGAGCCATATTTGGTCTGTGGACCATGTTTTGGCCTCCACTGGTGGCACCAGGTTTTCTACAGGGATTAAAGTACTGAAGAAAGGGATTCTGGGGGTGATGATGAACAGCTAGCTCACAGCACATGCTGGTTGGCATCAGTACATCTACAAGCCTAGTTGCATTCAGTGAAGGGAAAGTTAAAAAAGAATTACCAGAATCATAGAATCGCAGGACTGGAAGGGACCTGGAGACGTCTTCTGGTCCAGTCTCCTGCACTCATGGAAGGAATAAGTATTATCTAGACCATCCTGATAGGTGTTTGTCTAACCTGCTCTTTAAAATCTCCAATGATGGAGTTTCTACAACCTCCCTGGGCAATTTTTTCAGTGCTTAACCACCCTGACAGGAAGTTTTTCCTAATGTCCAACGTAAACCTCCCTTGCTGCAATTTAAGCCCATTGCTTCTTGTCCTGTCTTCAGAGGTTAAAGAAAACAATTTTTCTCCCTCCTCCTTGTAATAACGTTTTATGTACTTGACGACTGTTATCATGTCCCCCCTCAGTCTTCTTTTCCACAGACTAAATAAACCCAATTTTTTCAGTCTTCCTTCATAGGTCATGTTTTCTAGACCTTTAATCAGTTTTTTTGCTCTTCTTCCGACTTTCTCCAAATACTCCACATCTTTCTTGAAATGTGACCCGAGTTGACTCATATTTAGCCTGTGATCCAGTGTGACCCCCAGATCTCTTTCTGCAGTACTCCTTTCTAGGCTGTCATGTCCCATGTGTGCAACCGATGTTCCTTCCTTAGTGGAGTTCTTTGCATTTGTCCTTATTGAATTTCATCCTATTTACTTCAGACTATTTCTCTAGTTTTTCCAGATCATTTTGAATTTTAATCCTATCCTCCAAAGTACTAGCAATCCCTCTCAGCTTGGTATCATCCTCAAACTTTATAAGTGTACTCTCTATGCCATTATCTAAATCATTGAACAGAAACAGACCGAGAACTGATCCCTGCGGGACCCCACTTGATATGCCCTTCCAGCTTGACTGTGAACCAGTGATAACTACCCTCTGGAAATGTTTTTCCAATCTGTTATGCACACACTTTTTAGTAGCTCCATCTAGATTGTATTTTCCTAGTTTGTTAATTAGAAGGTCATGTGAGACAGTATCTAAAGCCTTACTAAAGTCAAGATATACCACACCTACTGTTTTCCCCCAATCCACAAGGCTTATTACCCTGTCAAAAGAAGCTATTAGGTTGGTTAGATATGATTTGTTCTTGACAAATCCATGCTGACTGTTTCTTATCACCTTATTACCTTCTAGGTGTCTGCAAATTGATTGCTTAATTATTTGCTCCATTACCTTTCCGGGTATCATATTGCCTCTATATAAATCCATGGTATATCCACATCTTGAATACTGCGTGCAGATGTGGTCACCCCATCTTAAAAAAGATATACTGAAATTGGAAAAGGTTCAGAAAAGAGCAACAAAAATTATTAGGGTACGGAACAGCTTCCGTATGAGGAGAGATTATTAAGATTGGGACTTTCAGCTTGGAAAATAGACAACTAGGGGGTATATATAGAGGTGTATAAACTGATGAGCGGTGTGAAGAAAATTAATAAGGAAGTGTTATTTACGGCTTCTCATAACACAATCACTACGGGGTTACCGAATGAAATTAATAGACAGCAGGTTTAAAACAAACAAAAGGAAGTGTTTCTTCACACACCCCACAGTCAACCTATAGAACTCTTTGCCAGAGGATGTTGTGAAGGCCAAGATTATAACAGGGTTCAAAAAAGCAATAAATTCACGGAGGATAGGTCCATCAATGGCAATTAGCCAGGATGGGCAGAGGTGGTGTACCTAGGTGTACCTAGCCTCTGTTTGCCAGAAGCTGGGAATGGGCATCAGGGGATGATTATCGGTTCTGTTCATTCCCTCTGGGGCACTTGGCATTGGCCACTGTCAGAAGACAGGATACTGGGCTAGACGGATCTTTGGTCTGACCCAGTATGGCCGCTCTTATGATCTTAGGTACTGAAGTTAAGGGGACTGGTCTATAATTCCCTGAGTTATCGTTATTCCCCTTTTTTATAGATTGGCACGATATTTTCCCTCTCCTATCTTACTGGACTTTTTGAAGATACTTTCTAATAGCTCAGATATCTCCTCAGTCAGCTCCTTGAGTATTTTAATGTGTATTTCATCAGGCCCTGCTGATTTGAAAACATCTAACGTGTCTAAGTAATTTTTAACTTGTTCTTTCCCTATTTGAGCCTCTGATCCTACCTCATTTTCACTGGCATTCATTAAGTTATACATCAAATCACTACTAACCTTTTTGGTGAAAACTGAAACAAAAAAGTCATTTAGAACTTCTGCCATTTCCACATTTTCTGTTATTGTTTCCACCCCCCGCCCCCCCCTTCCCGCATTGAGTAATGGGCCTACCCTGTCCTTGGTCTTCCTCTTGCTTCTAATGTATTTGTAGAATGTTTTCTTGTTACCCTTTACGTCTATAGCTAGTTTAATCTCATTTTGTGCCTTAGCCTTTCTTTCCATCTTTCCTTTGCACCAGGTTAGTTTTCAGTGGTGCCTTTAATATTGTCTCCTTGAGAAACTGCCAGGTCTCCTGAACTCCTTTATCCCTTAGATTTTCTTTCCATGTGACCTTACCCATGAGTTCTTGAAGTTTGTTATAAAGTATAATTTTTGAAGTCCATTTTCCTTATTGTGATGTTTTCATTCCCTCCTTTCTTTAGAATCATGAAACCTATCATTTCATGATCACTTTCACCCAAATTGCCTTCCACCTTTATAGTCCCCACCAATTCCCCCCGTTGGTCAGAATCAAGTCTAAAATGGCTGTGCCCCAGGTTATTTCCTCTACTTTCTGAAACAAAAAGTTGTCTCCAATACAGTTCATGAATTTATGGGACATTTTGTGTTTTGCAGTATTACTTTTCCAACAGATGAGTGGGTAAAGTCCCCCATTACTACCAGGTCTTCTGTTTGGGCTATTTCTGTTATTTGTTCTAGAAATATCTCAACCACTTCTTCCTGATTTGGTGGTCTGTAGTAGACCCCCCTACCATGACATCACTCCTTTCCCCCCCTTTTAATCTTTATCCAGAGACGTTCAACTGGTCTGCCTCTCACTTCCTTCTGGATCTTAAAACAAGTGAATTCTTAATGTACAATGCAGCACCACTTCCTTTCCCTACCCCGCCCCACCCTTCATCTCGTTCCTGAATAAGCTGTACCCCTCCACCAGTATTCCAGACATGAGACTTATCCCACCACGTCTCAGTGACACCATGTGACAGGATCCCTAGGGTACAACTGGAACTGGGGTGCCGATGTACCCACTTAATCCTCCAGTCTGGTCTGTCTCTCACAATGCTTTGCTAGTGACAAGCAACAAATCCCTCCATGCACTGTTATCACTCAGTACAACAACACACAGAGCCCCACATCCAGCCAAATTGCATGAATGCTCCCTGAACCCCTCACAAATCACACATAGGCACCTGCAAATCTCCCAAGCCCCCGTCCTTGCACCCAGAACTGTACCATCTTGCCTGACCAGTATAAGTTTATTATCCAGTCTGACCCTTCCTCGATGTGGAGAGTACACACACACACTAGCCTTTGCAAACTTAAATGAGAATTCCCAAGCACTTGAAGCAAAACACTGTTTTAGGTAAAATATAAAACAGGTTTATTAACTACAGAAAGACAGATTTTTAAGTGATTATAAGTGGTAGGCACAAAAGGTCAGATATAGTTCCAAAGAAAATAAAGGCGAAGTGTGCAGTCTAAGTCTTAAACCTTATTAAGCTAGGCAGTATTTCAATCAAGCAGTTTTCCTCACTCCAGTGGATGTTACAGATAGGTTATAGTTCTTAATACATAGGCTGCCCCTTTAAGCCTGGGACCAGTCTCCTCAGTTCAAGTCTTTGTCTTCCCAGCATTCTTGTTGCTTCCAGCACAGGTGAGGGACGAGAAAGGCAAAAGCATGATGCCACTGTCACCTATTTTATATACTCAGTCCATTTGCCTGGAAAACACTAGCCCCAACATGTCCTGGTGGGCTTTGCTGAGTCACAGAGATGAATAATGCCCCACTGTGTGTTGCGTGCACAGCCCTCTTACAGCATTGTAAATCCCTCCTGCTGATTAATAGTCATTTAACACCTCCTGGGAGTGAGTTACCTCCTTTGTTGTCACTGGAGAACTAGCAGAGGAGACACTAAAACTTACAACATATTTCAGTGTAATACAGCAAAATCATATAACTTTACACACACTAATGATATACATATTTTGACAGAAAAATGGGTTTCAGCAGATCATGACCTTTCATATGCTATCTTACATGGCATGCTTTGTATGAAATATATCATAATTATATGACGGGGTCAATATGGGTATTTTGGGGTGTTGCTTTGAGTTGGAGAGCCACACACCTATTAAGTCATAATTCAGTTTATGTACTAATACTTCCAGTTCTTCCTGTTTATTCCCCATACGCTTTGCATTTATGTATAGACATCATTGCATCTGTCACCATAAACCCAAAATGGTCAGATATCAGTGCCTTTTCAAAAATATTTTCTTAGTTCTGAATGCAGTGAAGTTTTTTAGAATTGTTTTCAGGTTCTTAGATTTGAAACTTTGCAAGGCTGTTATGTTGCATATATACCACTGGAATATCCCCTATACCAGAGTGAGCTTCCCATAGCTGGCTACCCCAGCATTAGGAACATTTTGTACCAGCAGAGCAGCAGAAAGGAGCCACAATGTTGCCGAGGATCAGTCTTGTGTTGCCAACAGTTTAGTTTTGAAAAGTAAAGAAGAATTGGGGGGAGGGGGAGCTGTTCTTAGTTTTTGTATATTTTAAAAAATTAAATGCCTAGGCCTTTTGGGATAGGTGTAAAGAAAGGAATCCCCTTTTCCTTCCTAACTATACACCCTGTTTCTATTGCTTATGTGGTGTTTTTCATCTATGAGTGAAAGAGAGAAATCCATAGAAATCTCCTTGGCTCTACCAATGCTCTATAATCACCAGCTGGTGGGGATTGATGTAAGTGGAAGTTTCTGGAGATAAATTGGACAATCATTAAAAAACAAATGTGTTTGTTTAATGTGAAATCAGACTGTCCTAGGAGTTGTTAAATTTACAGACACAACCTCAGTCAAAATTGGGATTAGAACAGATCAGGTGGGAGCAATTCTTAGACAAACCCAAACTCCTTTAATTTTAAGAAGGAACCAATCCCTGCACTCAGTTAATTAAGAAAACAAGGTTTCACTACTTGGTAAATTTTAAATAGTTGTTTTGTGGCAAACTAATCCTTTTTGTACCAAAAGGCATTTTGACCATATAGTATGACAAATTACATTATATAAATCTACAAATTAAAATACAGTTACTGGGAAATCACTAAAATATGTTTTTACTATATATTACTGTATTTCTATGTCTGTGGTTGTTGAGAGGGCTCTGGATAAGTGGGTCTAACATACCAGGGATGAGGGAGCTATGGTGTACCGTGAAATTGCAGGGACGAGTAATATTTCTACAAATCACCACCCACACTATCTAATGGATCTTTTCCCTCTCTGATTCTATGTATGATTCTATAAGCCTTACCCATAATAATGAAGAGTCCAGATTTGCAAGCAAGATAAGATTACTTTCTTTTTTTTAAAAGGCAAAATGTCACATTTTAGATCAAAGAAAAACCTGGAGCAAGGATTTTTTTAAATTAAAAATGTCTTTGTTAAGGCTGTTTTATTTAACATTTGTGTTATTTCCCATCATACCAGGCACTGTCTTAAGTAAACGTCTCTTTTTCTTTCTCTTTTTCCCTAGAATGAGGTTTCCATGTTGAAAAATGAGGTGGCACAGCTGAAACAGTTATTGTTAACACATAAAGACTGTCCAATAACAGCCATGCAGAAAGAGTCGCAAGGATATATAAGTAAGTAACTGGTGTATTTCCATGGTCTGCAATCATTCATAAGAACAGCAATCAAAGGTACCAGTCCCTTCCTCTAGCCATTCAGTACCACTCTTTCTGAACATCACAGAATTAAGGTTTTAAATTAAATACCTGGGGGGTGAGCAGATAAATGTAAAGGAGCACTCTGAAGACTGTTATGTACTCTAATCCTGCAATAGATTGCTTGAAGGCAAACTACTGCATTTGCCAGGAGACTGACTTCTGCTGGATTGGGACTGTATGTTTTAATGATTATAAATTTGCCAAATAAACTTATGTATTTACCAAGCACCAACCAAAAATGGCATGGTGTGGTTCAAGCATAAAATAAAACTAGTCTCTACTCCATGGTGCTTGAAGCAATGGCACTGCACCTGCAATGAGATGCACACAGATAGACACTCGTTCTCCTGCAGAGGAGCCCCAGTGAACTCAGTGCTCCATTCTGACAAATGTATGACAGGCAACAATGCTGGTGGGTCCAGTAAAATACCTCAGAGTGGATCCTTAACATGTACTTTGGTAAATGGTGTAATGGTGGAACCCAAAAGAGTCTAATCACAGAAAGAAAAACTAAGCAGGAATAAATTACAAACATTTTCCTCCAATGAAAATAATACCATACTCCGAACTTGGTATGTCTGAGGTACTCAATTTCTTCTTCAATCTCTTCTTTAATATTCATCCGTCATTAAAAAAAAAAAGTTAATGAAGATACTGTAGCTAACTAGAGAGAGAAACAATCGAAGTGGACATACTGCACGTGTAGGAACAGGTGTTCTGCTTTGCTGAGTTTCTGCTCAGCATGGCTTAGGGAGATAGCTATAACTCCCTGCTTCTCTGCCTGGCTCCAGAATAGGTTAGAGCAGCCTGAGAGCTGTTCTAATATATGCCAGATGGCAATACTCCCCTAAAGCAAAAAACAGCCAGAGTTCAGTGTGCTCCAGCCATATCCCCAACATACGTGCACACACACCCTCCTCACCCCCGCACTGGTGTCTCCAGGAAGAGTTGCACATGTGCCAGCTATGCCAGCTCTATGCCCTCTGGGAGTTTCTTTACATTAGGAGAATCATCAATATGGGAAATAGGGCCCGATTCCATCCTCGCTGCACCAAAGTGAATAAGGCCTAGTATTAGTATTAGTCCTAAGGACAATGGGATTTCATTCTTTACTACTAAGTCTTGCTTATATTAATGTTTCTGTGCTGCATTGCATTTTAATGCATATTTCAATCCCTTCTGCTGCAATAAATAAAGCATTTAAGCACCCAGTTACCAACTCTCGTAATTTTAATCACAAGTCTTGTGGTATTTGGCCTTTAAGAAAAAGTCCCAGCTCCTAGAGTCAGGTTATTACATGACTCTCATTTTTAAAAGGGAGTAAGTTTCTAGCCCTCAAAAGCTTGAAAATGTGAACCTTAAAGGTTCTAAAAACCCCATAGGCAAACAAAAAACCCTCCATATCTGCTATTGTTAAAATCTCATGATTTTGAATTATTGGAGTTGGCAGGACTGCCTCCTTGGTGGTCCATCTTCTATTTAACAGTACTGTAATACATCACAGGCGTTCAACATGTACACATCATTTTAGTTTGTGTGTTCTTTTTTTCCCAGGTCCTGAGAGTAGTCCTCCTGCAAGCCCCGTCCCAGCTTGCTCACAACAGCAAGTCATCCAGCATAATACCATTACAACTTCCTCTTCCGTCAGCGATGTCGTAGGAAGCTCCACTCTCAGTCAGCTTGCCAGTCATAGAACAGACATGAACCCAATTCTTTAAAACGGATTGGTCAGAAACTGCTATGGGAGAGTGGTAGCATAATCAAATGTCCTTGTGTTAAGGACATTTTCAACACTAACTCAGCCCTGGAAGACTCCTCAGTCCTTGGAAGACTCTGGCTTTCATTTTTATAGTTATTAAAATATGCCTTTTATACTTAGTTACAAAAAGGGAGTTATGCAATTAATATGCTATCAGCTTGGGAAATGCTTTGGTGCTTTCTCCAATTTTTTGGTACCAGTTACTTGTTTATAAACTGAAATGTTTCTGTACATAGTTGTGTTTCCTTCTTACCAGTCTAGCCCGAGGCCTCAGAATCATGGAGTTTTGTTAAACGGCAGCTTGTTAGCCAAAGTCATACATAGCTAACTAGGAATAATTAGGCTATATAGATATGCAGGGAGTCTGGTAATAGCACATGAGAGAGTGAGTTAGCTTTACAATATCATCAGAACCCCACTCTGTATTCAGAGAAAAGAGTGGTTATATAATACATGGATATCAGAACAAATTCTAATCCCAGGTAATAT
The DNA here is from genome assembly GCF_965140235.1 of Caretta caretta. Taxonomy (NCBI): domain Eukaryota; kingdom Metazoa; phylum Chordata; order Testudines; family Cheloniidae; genus Caretta; species Caretta caretta. Next base: position 206,156,254 of record NC_134207.1, on the reverse strand, counting down.
GCCCTCTTGTCTTGCTTTCCTCTTTCATTTCCCTATTGTCCCTCTTCTAGTTAAGCTCTCTCTTTTGTCCTTCAATTGTCCTTGCATCTTCCCTCTCTAAACTCTGTGGCTCTGTCTCCTTCAAGCTTCCTCCTGTCTTCGCCTTCCAAGTCTCTCTTCTCCTTTTTTCTTCTGAGAATACTAATGAAGAAGAAAAGACTTCATACCCAACTTATATTCCCCTCCCCCTCCCTGTGGAAAAAAACTGTTGGCATGGTCACTGCTTTCAATAGCCCTTCACCCACAGCTGGGCTGCACTGAACTTTTGCTTTTTAAAAAAGAAATATGCAGGAGTTTAATGCTCCTGATTTAGTGTTTTAATAAACAGTGAAAGTAGTTTAGCCACAGGTGATGCACGATTGAAAGCCAGCTGTGCTGGTGCTAGGGAGAAGGAGCCTTGCAAGCTTCTGTTGTAAATGTCCATGGCAGAGTACAAGGATAGCAAATCACACCTGTTTATTACAACTGTTTTTTACACTGCCAATTGTTAATGTAGAAAAGCCATGTAGTATATAATAATTCAGAAAGGTTCTATTCACTAAACCAGTGACATTGTTCCATCATCAACTGCTAATAGCCTAAGATTTATATTTCATTTATAGCCCATTAAATCAGTTTGACCAGTGAGGAATAGGTTATTGTTAACTACCAGGAAAAGACCAGTTCTTCACAGCTGATTTTTTAAACATATGTGGGACAGATCCTTAGCTGGCATAGATCAGTGTAGCTCCGTTCACAAAAGTGATGCTATTATCCTAATTTAACTAGCGGAGGATCAGTCCCAGTATGACATTAAAAGCACTTTTCAGCTGCTGTATACTACAAGAATGCTGTAAATTCTGCTATATGCTGTGGATGAAATTCACCCTATGCAGAAGGTCAACAAAAGGCCGAGGCACTTCTTGTATCCTAATTAAGCCCAATTTTGAATGCTTAGGCCTGGTAGGCCTTGTACTGGCCCTCTGCACAGAGGTGGCTTTCACCCTTAGATAGTACCAGTCACATATGGGAAATCAAGCATCAAAAGCACAGTAGATAACAGCCAGTTAGTTATATTATTTTCAGTATGTTTAGACCTGATTCTGCTCCCACTGAAATCAGTGGCAAAAATCCCATTGACTTCAATGGGAGCAGGACCAGGCTCTTACTCTATTGTGATAAATGTTTGTGACTGCATTTTTTTAAAAAAACAAATGCTAATTAACATTACTCCTGGCAAATACTCTACTGCTAAACACTCTTCATTCTCAAGCTGAGTTGTTTTCCTCAAAGGTCATTTCATTGTTTTTAGAGGAATAATAGTTTTTTAAAGGGTGGTTTTTATTTAAAGAAACAACAACCAAACAAATGAAGGCCTCTCCATCTCGCTTCCCCCTACCCCCTACCCCCCGCCCCCCCGCACCATGAAGCAATGTAGTGATTAGAGCCCATTTTGAAAGGGAAAGCAATCGCTAAGGATCTTGAATCATCATTTCTGATTTAGTTTTTATCTTGGTAACTCAGTTAACTTTTTATCCATATTCTTAAACAACTCTCTTTCCATTTATGCAAATATTTTTGGAAGAAGAATTTTGAGTGTACAGTATAAATCATGACTTGATTATATAGTCTAAGAACCAAAACAATTAAGAAAAAAAACAAATATAAAGGATTTTCTATTATATTTTAGCAAACATATACTTTTAAATATTGAATCTGTAATTCATTTTAAATGTTGAATCTGTAATTCATTTTTAAAGTCCAGTTGTAATAGCTGAATGGTTTTGCTTCCTCATAGCTACTAAGCAAACTTTTGTTCAAATATACAGCTTTAAACATAAAGTTCCAGTTGAAGCTCCATTATAAAAAACAGGAGGTATTATCGGTCCAAATTTCATGCCTCACCATTAATCCCTGCCCCACCTCACCTCCCCCCAAAAATGCCATCATAGTATTAATTTAGTTTAAATCTTTTTTTTTTTGCATGGATAGCACTTAAATACATTATAAAAGAACTGTTGATAATAGAAAAACAAATGAGCTACACTGCACTAGAATTAAGATTTGGTTTTACTTTTGTTCAGACTCAGCTGAAATATTTAGCTGTTAAACTGAAAGCCTCTACACTAAAAAAAGAAAAAAAATCTTGCCTGAGTTTTGTTAAATCCAGCAACTTGACAGTTTGACTGATGTGTATTATATATAGCTCGATTATGTCTTTTTTTAATGCTAACTAGGCAAGTCAACGATGCATTTGCCTAAATGTGTAATTATAACTAATTGTCTCCTCTCTATACTATTGGCCTATAGGTATAATTGTTATTAGTGATGTGGAAATAAGTAAAGGATGAAAGCTATTTGCTATTGCTTCTTGTAACTCTAAGTGCAAGATTCACAGGCCAAAACAACACGCCGCATATTGATATTAGGTATATCACTAAAAGGACCAACCATACCACTCACCTTTCACTGCTCAACAGATTAACGTCCATCATGCTTAAAATATGCTTGCTTTTTGGAGGACTGACCCTGCGGCCTTTATTTAGGCAAGTAGTCCTTACAAGTCATCTCACTGGAGACTCTGATGTGTAAGGGCTGCAGGAACAGGGCCTATGTCTTTCTCCAGAGAACATCTCCTGTTTAGCAGAAGCAGCTTGTTTTTCAGTTCTGGTATTCTAAATCCACTTTCTGTGCTGTTTCATTCAAGGATAAATTCTAGTTTTCCCTGGGCTACTACTGGAGACTGATACACCTGCCTTTCTTCAACCTATTGCAGCCATCATCCAAATCACTGCCAGTGAGCTATCAGAATGGCTCCCCAGCCTTATTTCATGGGAGTTAACAGTACAGATGGAGTATCCTGGCCATATTTCTCATTCAAAATGAAGCATCCACATGTTAAACATTTCTATGTACAGCATCGCTCACTGTGCGACATTGAAAGAAAGTATGTTGGAAACCCCAGCCATGGATGAATGCAATACTTTCCCAAAAGTGCTGTGTTGTGATTCAAACATTTCATCCCCCTGAGTCAATTTATGCAAGCCATATTCATAACACCGCCTGTGGGAGACATGTTGTGTTTCTAGGACAATGCTGAGGAGGAGGATGTAGAAAATTTCTTGCTGTTTGGAGTTAATTCATGCAGTATACCTAAATGTATGCAGCTCATGTTCTGAATAGTGGAAAGTCAATGGTTCAACTTCAGGTGATTATTAGCCTCAGTATATGTGGATTTTAGCATGTTAACTGATCTTGTCCTGTTAACTAACAAAACCAGCTGTAACTGTTGTCAAAAACCTGTCTTTTGGGGGATTTGTATTTTTTTAAGCAACAATATTAAGTGTTTAAAACAGCCTTTTAGTTAGCATAGAGTGTGCTTTTTAGCAGCTAACAACACATTTTTTTAAAAAAAAGTATATAGTGAATTTATGAAAATTCATGAGGACCAAAGCAAAATTTAAACAGGAATCTATTAATGTAGTATTCACATAGAATTTTATAAAGTATTTATTAATAAATGTTATTTTAACACATTCCATTTGAACAGTATTCTTGTATGGAATCTGGTTTTTTTTAAAGTTACAATATTAGTTTTGCAATAAACTACTCTAGATGTATGTGTATCGTAATCTTTTAGGGTCTCGAGCGGAAGTCGTCCATCTAAGATGGAAAGGTTTGCTGAGGTCTTTTGTACAGAAATTCCTAGGATTAATTGTTTTCTTTAAAGCAGCATCTGCTTTTTGTAACAACAAAAGTTAGGAACTTACACTTGTTTCCTCTTTTTTTGAAAATGTGTTCTCTCATTTTAGAAAGCACAGGTAAGCTAAAGGGAAATAATACATAAAACTGGAAAGCCTGTCTTTACTAGGATGATTATATATATCACCAATGGAGATCTAATGCCATTCTTGCTTCTTTTCTAATATTACATAGTGAGTTGCACTATACTGCCTTACCATTGTCCCTTCTGTCTTTTACTAAGCAGTCTTGAGAAGCTTAGTTTAGACCATTGAAGCTCCATTATATATCAGATAAAATTATTGGAGAGGGAAGAAAAACTATTTTAATTTGTATAAATAAAAACTAAACAGTGCCTATAAAACAAAACCAGTTACAACTAATTAATATCTCAGCTCTACAGTTCAGTTATTTATATTATTTTACAATTGCACTTTAGCTCTCGCTCTCCCTTATTGAATCATTTAAATGTCTGCACCACATACATTTATATGCTTTCCCTGTTGGCATATCTATCGTTTGTCTGTCACACCCACCCAAATGGAGGACGGCTAAGAGAAGCTGAGTGCAGCCAATCTGCAACATGGCTTAGACTTTACACCTTCTTCATGATGGCATATAAATGTTTTATTATGCAAAGTACGTGAGGCAGCATCAAAGGTATATTTACTTATAGTTTATCTCATCCTGAGAACCAAAGTGTCCTGTATACTGTATGGCAGGAGACTGGCTCTTTTGTGCATTATACTGCCCTTTGACTGTTGTTCAGCCCATGGTAGCTATTGAGCTGCAAAGATTACAATGGCCATACAATGTGTTTTGAATTTTGAGTCCATAAAATATAATGTTGCCTCGTAACTTAATAGGGGACAGCACCTTTAAAAAAAAAAGACTAAAACCTAAAGACAAACAAAAGGAATAAAATCTCCCGTGAAAAAGCTCATTCATCTGAAGTAGTCACCAAAGATGATAAAGTTTGTGTTCACGTGTGACTCCTTCCTAGTGCTTGTGGTTATCTGGTTTTTATCACTGGCTTTATGCTTGGAGCTAAATTGCTTCCCAGGGCTTGTTTTCTTTTCTGTGAGTCTTCCATACCTTTCAAAACTACTTTTCAGCAAACTTTAAAGACAATGTAAGGCTGAAATGTCAGTGTGGGCTAAAAGATTAATTCTCTACATGGGAAGTCTGAGCCCTTTCCAAGGTTTTCCTTGGCTAGGAATCAATAATTGTGATCAGTGATATTTAGACCAATGTGTAATATCTGATATACAGGATCTGTAGGTCCTGTCTTAAGGCAAGCTAAACATTGCTTATGTTAAGTTTCATGGTGCGAAACCATTTCAAAATCTTTGTATTATTTTATAATGTAGCGTTGGCCTTTTGTCACATCTCTAAACAAAATATTATCCTCTGAGTCTGCTTCACACACTGAAAATTGTAGCTTTCCAGCAATTGCAAGAGAAGGGGAAAACCAATGTTGATAGTAAAGGGAAATTTTGAGGGGAAATGGATTTTCCATCCCTCTCCCCCTGGAGCCTGCTAAAAGATCCCTGGCAGGGACAACTTTTACCACGGCTCAGAAAGATACTTCTGAAAGACAAACCATTTCTGCAGCCCTTCCTCAGGCAAAACTCAATGATGTTGATTGCTTGAGTAAGGACTTCAGGATTGGGACCCAGGTATTTCCCAATCCATATTCATGGGCTTCCCCTCCATATATTGCTCAATTTAAACACTGATCAGTTGCTTCTTTTAAATATAGTTACTATACAGGAACACTGATTTTTAAAGAAACTTTTAGCACTGCTTGGAGTAAGCCTAAACTATGGAAGTCTATAGATATATATTAAAAAAAAGACAAAAAGGTGCTGTCACTTTAAGTTTTGGGCTTGAGGTTGTTTGTATTGTACTAAAGGGTTTGTGTTTGTTTGTTTGTTTTATTCTGTAAAGTAACCACCTTCCTCACTGGAAGGAGAGAAATTTTTTTTTTTTTTTGGTACATAAGTGTAAATAGGTGCTGCGGCATTTAATATGTTTAATTTTATGTTACGCTTTTTGTTGCGTCCTGAATACATTTATTGTTACAAATGGACAATGCGTTCATTGAAACTGTTCGACTAGTTCAGATTTTTACATCTCTTTCTCGCTAGAAGAGACAAGATTTTGTGCATTTGTACAAATGTTAATATCACTGCAATTCCAATATAATAAAGCACTCAAATGCAAACACTGCCTCGAATTTTGCTGCATCCATTTGTATGAGCGAGGAAGAGAGTGGAAGGGGGGATGGGGGGGGTGGTGATGGCGGGGCAGCGGGGCGTCAGAAGATAACCTGCCTGAAAATAGGCTGAATTGGTCAGCAGAGTGTTTCTTTCTTAGCTTTCTCAGAGGTGGAGATATTGAAGGTTGATTTAATTGGGGATGGGTCCTGCTTTTGAGCAGGGGGTTGGACTAGATGACCTCCTGAGGTCCCTTCCAACCCTGATATTCTATGATTCTATGATTCTATGAAGGCTGCAAATCTGCAACATGCTGAGCCCCTCATCATTTACTGGCATCAGTGGAAGAAATTCATTCCTGTGCAGAGGCCCAGCATAAGTCCAACATTGCACGTAAGCCCTGTGTGGGATTCAAGTGCTGAACAGCTGTATGCTGGGCCTCTACACACAGGTGAATTTCGCCCACTGATCATGAGGGCACCCAGCACCTTGCAGGATCAAGTCTTAGGGTTGAATTTTTCTCCTGTGCAGAGGGCCTACCCTAGGCCTCAAAAAGTATGTTTACACAACAAAGAAAAACCCATGGCCAGCCCATAGACACTGAGACTCTCCCACATTTCACGGTCCTAGAGCCTGGGCTCCGGCCTGAGCCCAGACGTCTACACAGTAATGAAACAGTCCTCCAGCCCAAACCCAGTGAGCCCAAGTCGCCTGGCACAAGCCAGCCGCAGAAGTCTGGTTGCTGTGTAGATGGACCCAAAGTGTTTCTAGGCCTTGTATGAGCCTTCTGCACAGGGCTGAATTTTCTCCTGAATTACTATATGCTCCTTATCCCAGCAGAATTGTATGAGCTGCCTCTACTCTTCCTTGTCAGTAAATTTTTTATATCTGAATCCTTTAAAATTAGGGTGAGCCTGCCTCTGCAGCAGCAAACCAAGCTTCAGGGGCGTCCCTGTGCTGCCTGGCAATAACTCCAGTAAGAAATGAGCAGGAGAAAGGTCTTTCAAGAGCTGAAAGTCTGAGAAGACTTTGCTTATGGTCCTCTGTTGCTGTATCTCAGTGTCAAGGCGCCTCCTTCCCCTGTGCAGAGTCCATCACAATTTCTCTCTCTTTCCAAAGGTTGCTCCTGACCAGCAATGCCAGCCACCCCAAAAAGGGACAGGGAGAAGTTAGGGCCATGCAGCACACTCCCACCCCCTTTGCAATGGCTTGCAGAGTTCACTGACTGTGCAGGAGGGCACATCCTCTCTTTAAGGATGGACACAGTGGTTGTGCTCCCCAGAAACTCAGAGGCACAACGGCTCCGAGAGCTGCTAACAGGGCAGGACTGTTCTGCATTGATACCAAAGCAGGGCTCTATGCCACAGTTTAGCCTCTGCGTGTCCAACAAGACTGCAATGTTTAGTCCCAAATTACTAAAAAGCAGGGTCATACCTTTAAAAATAGCTTGCCTCTCATGAAGACACATCACAAGACTATTACTGTCAATGTGGTTATATTAACATCTAACAACATGAGCTAGGAGACTTGTACTTATTGCGAGGTATCACAGTCCTAGACAGCCCAATCCTTGGTTTCCTTCAAAGAACCAAAACCAGATTGTGTTGTGTTCATTCCTGTTCTGCACTAGACACTGTTACGATTCATCTCTCAATGATACTCCATGCAACATGCATCTAATAAAAAGTTACACTTTTTAAATAAAATTCTCAATATTGCCTGTGCCTTTCTCGATCTGGGGGGCAACTGAGACCCAATCCAACTCTAAGTGCAAATTGGATTAGCCACAGGTTGCTCTAATTTTCAGCTGCTGCTCCCTACAGATTGTTCCACCAGCCAAAGATTGATAAATCCCACTGTACTTTGCTTCAGTCCCTTCTGCTGCTCAATACACCTCTGCCTGTGCCAGTACACCTCTCTTGTCCTCAGCTGCCTGATTAAGACGCCTTTAAGTCCCACTGTTCATTTACATGTTAGGAAGGCACTGGTTAGGGGGTGCTGGAAGTAGGGTGTGGAGGCGCTGCTGCACCCTCTGGCTTGAAGTGATTTCCATCATATAGAGGGTTTACGGTTTGGTTCAATGGCTCTCAGCACCCCCACTACACACATTGTTCCAGCACCTCTCTAGGAAGGTGTTCAGTACAGTACTACAACAAAGAACTAACTATATTGTATGCCGTTCCTAACTGCAATATTAATGGAGAAACATGCCACTTCACTTCAAGAGACCCATGACCAGTGATGAATGATTATAGACCAGAGTAGGAGGAGGCAATAAGTTGACCACAATATACCCAAATGAATGTCCACAAATCTGGGAGTGTACATTTGAGGGTGACAGAAACTTAGAAGGGAAGACAATCCAAAAGAGGTGGGACACGGGATCTGGAAGTAAATGGAGCCAAATGTTGCCAAGCTGCAATTGCATCTTCCACAGAAAATTCTGATGTAATGATGATCGGAGTGAAAAAAATGTTAAAAGAAAAATAACAAAATGGGCTATACACGGCCTTCCGTTCAGACATAGCAAATTCATGGACGCACCAGACATTGAGTAGAGTGCAGGACAAGGTGACTGTAAGCTGCAGACCAGTGACCAGGATAAATGACCTGGGCATGTCAGTGGAACGACATCTGCAACTACGAGTGCACTGTCTAGCACCATTAGGAAAGTAAACTATATTTAGTTGCAAAAAATAGAGGAGAAGCAAGGGGAAATCACCATGGCATTGTCCAAAAGGGCTGGGAGCCCAATCCTGGGGTGCTGTACATGATTTTGGATGTCATAGTACAGGTTGAACAAGAAAAGTTACAGAAAAAAACAACAAAGCAGCAAAGCTCTGGGTTTATAGCCACACTAGTTTCGAAAAGTTAGGCTTGTAGGTATTACATTTCATGTGTTGATATGAACAGCGTAAGTCTGAGGTGTGGTCAGATGCAAAGCTATCATAGGCGAATGAGAGGGCATGAGCTAAAGCTAAGGCCTTGTCTACACAAGTAGTAGCCATTTAGCTAAATGAGATTAGAAACTGATCTAGTTAAATCAGCGCAAACCCTTTTGTGTGGTCATGCCTGAAATCAGGGTAAAAGTGCCTTGTAGCAATTTGGCTTCAGTTTCTAGGCCTATTAGTTAAATCTGTCCAATTTGTGGGTGTAGAAATGGCCTCAGAAAGGAGGCAACACTGTGTGCATTTGAATGCACAGAGCCAGAATCTCTGCAGCAATGTAGACTCATTTTGCTGCTCAGTTGGCAAAAAAAGTACTAGAAAGCAGCCTGCTGGCGATCCCTCCAGCATAGGGGAACCGCCCCCCCCTCCCCAACAGAACAGATATATGTCTAGCATAGTCAGCTATCCCACAGTGCAGATAGATGTCTGTGATCAGACCCTGCTGTGCTCCAGCTAGCCTTGCCTGGCAGACAGCCCCTCAACAGCCTTAGCAAGCCAGCTAGGTAGTCTAGAGCAGCCTCTAGCCTGTTCTACCTAAGGTCAGTGTAGAACTACTCAGAACCAGGAAACTGCACCTTACTTCTCTGCAGTGCCCCACCCTGAGAACCTGGCCCACATGCAGTAATTAACACACGAGCTGATTCTGTAAAGAAAAGCAAAAGGAATGGGATTGAAAATAATTTCACAAACGAGTCAGGCAACTAATTAAAGGGGAAGAAAGCCATTGCAGTTATTTGGGGCATGTGCTGAATCCAGCTGTCTGTTATATTACGTATTAGAGCTTCTTTATACACTGACTGTATGCAGTGGGGACATTAGTCTTAACATAAGGTATACAGGTTGCATGGGCCATGTACCTGAAGCTCTTTTACTTCAGTGCACTAAGTCCTTTTTTCTCCAGCCTGCTTTGTGTGTTCCAGTGCAACGTAATGCCATATTATGAAAACGACCCTTTAAAGCTGATAAAATATTTAAGACATGTGTTCTGATTGTGTTATGTAAGCAAATACCAAGAGAAGTCTGACCATTAGTGAACCTGATCAGCCCAATCTCCAAGGACCGTCTTTGAGAACAATTAAGACTAGCCTTAGCTACAAGCAAACAAGGAAGTGGCCACTCATGCAGAAAGCAGCAAAGAGGTGTAATCTGCAGGGGATCCAGGGATTTGAGCATGCCGACACCCTACTGAAAAGTTAGACCCTTCAGGGTAAATCAGCAGGTGGTTTTACAGGGAATTGCATTCACCTGATAGCAAGAGGAGTTAAATGAAACAAAAATACTTGACCAGAACTGCTCAGTTCATTAAAGAAGTTGAGATGAGAAAAAAAATAAAATAAAGGGCGAAATGGAATTTTGAAGCAGGGGCCTTTGGATTATACAGATTTATATAATTAAGTGCAGTAATAACATTTTGCATGGAATACTTCATTCAGTCACTTTTTTATGCCCACAGAATCAATTACTGATTCTTCACTGAATATCATCAGAGCTAATTCCAATCTACTAAAAGGTTCTGTTACTGAATAAGGCTGTGCCAAAAGGGCAAACTCTGTGGGTACACACATGGATTAGAGAGAAATTTTGCAAAAGAGGCATTCATAATATAAACATCCCTCAAAGTTCCCTTTGCATGACATTAACATTTTGTGTCAAAGCGTGTACATTTTGGCACCCCCACAGGCTTTAAGCTGAAAAATTAATCTTTGGAATGAATGTCATGATTGGAAATTTTGAAAATATAAAGAGTTTTTAAATCAAAAACGGGTTGCGTTTTGAGGGGAAATTATTCCTTTTAATAATTTGTACTGCAATAGCAGCTACAAGCTGCAATCATAGACCAGGGTCCCACTCTGTTAGGTGCTGTACAAACACAGAACTAAAATACAGAGCTGATCAGCCCAATCAGAGCCCAAAGATGAGCCAAAATGTGCGTAAGCAGAGTCCTGCTTTTGAACGCTATCTCTAGCTAACATTAAACAGCAGTATGAAACACACAACTCTCGGCATTTTCTTGGCAAGTAATTCACAAAGTCCTACCATTAAAAACAAATCTTGTGAAACATCCATCCCAGTTAACCATTTAAAATCTTACACATGCATGCACGCACACACAGACGGCTGGCCTTAGGGGTGGATGACCTGGGTGACTGCCCAGGGCACCATAGTCGGGGGGGGGGGCGCTGTAGTGAAGAGGCAAGGAGCTGAGGCTCCCCCGGCAGCCTGTGGAGTGCAGCCTGGTGCAGCAGAAGCATCTGCCTCCCTGCTTTTGAGCAGTGGCTCAGCCTAGCTGCTAGTTTCACTCCACACTCTGTGAGCCGGTGGGCTGTTCCCCCTGTACCCTCTGGGACTGTCCCAGCCCAGCTATTCCTTCTTCCCTGGGTGGTCTGAACGAAAGTGATGCCGCAAGCGTGGCATCTCGGCTCGTCAATGGGAAATGGAAGTTGCCTCTTCAGGGTTGGCAGGGGAAGGAAACTGAAACTGGAGGGGAAATATATGAGTAAGTCTGGGGCAGTCCTGACCCTGTGCCCCAGCTCCCAGGGGGCCCCGCCCTGTGCCCCCATGTCCCACCCCTTCCAGCTCCCAGGGGTGCCCTCCCTGTTCCCCCAGGTCCCAGCACCCTCCATGCCCACCCAGCTCCCAGGAGGCCCCTCCCTGAGCCCCTCACGTTCCAGCCTCACAGTTCTCAGCCCCCCGCCGTATTCTCCCCAGTTCTCATAGTGTCCCCCAGTCTTTGAGGTTCCCCCTCCCATGCCATACTCTGACACACACACACACACACACCCCAGCTTTCAGGGGATTTCCCCCTTTTTCTTGCTCATTCTAAAGGGAGTTATCAGTGCAGCGTGTTGGGATAGTTCAAGAGCGAACCTTCCACCGTCACCACCCACCCTAGCTACCTCCAGTGTGCTGGCATGTTTCCATTTTAACCTCCCCCACAATGTCCCACCTTCCCTGGGACTGGGGAGGAGCACTTGAATATTGGGGATGCTCAATACTGAGGTCTGGGGAGAGCTCTGCCTTTCTGGAGTGCCCATGTCACTGCCCCCTCCCCCATTCCCACACCAGTGAGACTCTAGCTGTACCCCTCTGGTTCTCCCCCTCCCCCGCCTCCCTCCTGGGGCACTCAGATCACCATGCTCCCCTGCCACCACAGCCCTCTGGTGCCCTCCTGTCACTGAGCCTTCCCGTGGGCTGCTGACCTGTTGTGGGGAGCCCAGCGAGGCAGTGGCATCAAAATATAAGTTCGCACAGGGCACTATTTTCCCTAAGGTGCCACACACACACACACGAGAGAGAGAGAGAGAGAGTTTTCAGAGTAGCAGCCGTGTTAGTCTGTATCCGTAAAAAGAAAAGGAGGACTTGGGGCACCTTAGAGACTAACAAATTTATTAGAGCATAAGCTTTCGTGAGCTTATGCTCTAATAAATTTGTTAGTCTCTAAGGTGCCCCAAGTCCTCCTTTTCTCTTTACAGAAACTGTTGTGGCTGCTGTCTCTCTTTTTCCTAAAAATAATCTCTCTGGCTGATGACCTGCTCAGGCACTAGCACCTCCACTAGTTCCACAGTCATTCCATGAGACAATAAAATAAATATTGCTTCACACTACAGCACACCCTCGTTATAACGAACCTGTCAGGAGCCAAGTCAATGGTTCATTATAGCTAGGTGTTCGTTATAGCAAAAGAGCCCCACTTTCCAGCAGAGGGAGGGAGGTCTGGGGCGACTGACAGCCCCCGCCGCAGCTGCAGGGCTCGAAGTGGGATCCGGGGAAGGCTCATTATTATGAAGGGTGTTATAGTGAGGGTCTACTGTATAAGCTCCAGTGTCCTTTGCCCACCCCTATTGCTGCACCTTATGATAACGCCAACTGACGCCCCTACTGGAATTCCTGCAGTGTATCTGGTAAGGGGATGCCTAATACTGACCTTGGGGAAAATAAACTGAAGTTTGGTTCAAGTGTAAAAAGTGACTTCAAAAATGACATGCAGTTTAGTCTCTCAGCCCTGGTCTACACTAGGACTTTAGGTCAAATTTAGCAGCGTTAAATCGATGTAAACCTGCACCCGTCCACACAATGAAGCCCTTTATTTCGACTTAAAGGGCTCTTAAAATCGATTTCCTTACTCCACCCCTGACAAGTGGATTAGCGCTTAAATCGACGTTGCCGGCTCGAATTTAGGGTACTGTGGACACAATTCGATGGTATTGGCCTCCGGGAGCTATCCCAGAGTGCTCCATTATGACCACTCTGGACAGCACTCTCAACTCAGATGCACTGGCCAGGTAGACAGGAAAAGAACCGCGAACTTTTGAATCTCATTTCCTGTTTGGCCAGCGTGGCAAGCTGCAGGTGACCATGCAGAGCTCATCAGCACAGGTGACCATGATGGAGTCCCAGAATCGCAAAAGAGCTCCAGCATGGACCGAACGGGAGGTACGGGAGCTGATCGCTGTTTGGGGAGAGGAATCCGTGCTATCAGAACTCCGTTCCAGTTTTCGAAACGCCAAAACCTTTGTGAAAATCTCCCAGGGCATGAAGGACAGAGGCCATAACAGGGACCCAAAGCAGTGCCGCGTGAAACTGAAGGAGCTGAGGCAAGCCTACCAGAAAACCAGAGAGGCAAACAGCCGCTCTGGGTCAGAGCCCCAGATGATGACCCCCCCCGAGCCCCGCTTCTATGATGAGCTGCATGCCATTTTAGGGGGTTCAGCCACCACTACCCCAGCCGTGTTGTTTGACTCCTTCAATGGAGATGGAGGCAATACGGAAGCAGGTTTTGGAGATGAAGAAGATGATGATGAGGAGGAGGTTGTAGATAGCTCACAGCAAGCAAGCGGAGAAACCGGTTTTCCCGACAGCCAGGAACTGTTTCTCACCCTAGACCTGGAGCCAGTACCCCCCGAACCCACCCAAGGCTGCCTCCTGGACCCAGCAGGCGGAGAAGGGACCTCTGGTGAGTGTACCTTTTAAAATACTATACATGGTTTAAAAGCAAGCATGTGAAAGGATTACTTTGCCCTGGCATTTGCGGTTCTCCTAGATGTAGTCCTAAAGCCTTTGCAAAAGGTTTCTGGGGAGGGCAGCCTTATTGCGTCCTTCATGGTAGGACACTTTACCACTCCAGGCCAGTAACACGTACTCGGGAATCATTGTAGAACAAAGCATTGCAGTGTATGTTTGCTGGCATTCAAACAACATCCGTTCTTTATCTCTCTGTGTTATCCTCAGGAGAGTGAGATATAATTCATGGTCACCTGGTTGAAATAGAGTGCTTTTCTTCAGGGGACACTCAGAGGAGCCCATTCCTGCTGGGCTGTTTGCCTGTGGCTAAACAGAAATGTTCCCCGCTGTTAGCCACAGGGAGGGGGGAAGGTTGAGGGGGTAGTCACGCGGTGGGAGGAGGCAAAATGCGACCTTGTAACGAAAGCACATGTGCTATGTATGTACTGTTAACAGCAAGGTTTACCCTGAAAGAGTGTAGCCACTGTTTTATAAAATGTGTCTTTTTAAATACCGCTGTCCCTTTTTTTTTTCTCCACCAGCTGCATGTGTTTCAATGATCACAGGATCTTCTCCTTCCCAGAGGCTAGTGAAGCTTAGAAAGAAAAAAAAACGCACTCGCGCTGAAATGTTCTCCGAGCTCATGCTGTCCTCCCACACGGACAGAGCACAGACGAATGCGTGGAGGCAAATAATGTCAGAGTGCAGGAAAGCACAAAATGACCGGGAGGAGAGGTGGCAGGCTGAAGAGAGTAAGTGGCGGGCTGAAGAGAGTAAGTGGCGGGCTGAAGACAGGGCTGAAGCTCAAATGTGGCGGCAGCGTGATGAGAGGAGGCAGGATTCAATGCTGAGGCTGCTGCAGGACCAAACCAGTATGCTCCAGTGTATGGTTGAGCTGCAGCAAAGGCAGCTCGAGCACAGACTGCCACTGCTGCCCCTCTGTAACCAACCGCCCTCCTCCCCAAGTTCCATAGCCTCCACACCCAGACGCCCAAGAACGCGGTGGGGGGGCCTCCGGCCAACCAGCCACTTCACCACAGAGGATTGCCCCAAAAAAAGAAGGCTGTCATTCAATAAATTTTAAAGTTGTAAACTTTTAAAGTGCTGTGCTTAAAGTGCTGTGTGGCATTTTCCTTCCCTCCTCCACCACCCCTCCTGGGCTACCTTGGTAGTCATCCCCCTATTTGTGTGATGAATGAATAAAGAATGCATGAATGTGAAGCAACAATGACTTTAGTGCCTCTCCAAGCGGTGATTGAAGGGAGGAGGGGCGGGTGGTTAGCTTACAGGGAAGTAGAGTGAACCAAGGGGCGGGGGGTTTCATCAAGGAGAAACAAACAGAACTTTCACACCGTAGCCTGGCCAGTCATGAAACTGGTTTTCAAAGCTTCTCTGATGCGTACCGCGCCCTCCTGTGCTCTTCTAACCGCCCTGGTGTCTGGCTGCGCGTAACCAGCAGCCAGGTGATTTGCCTCAACCTCCCACCCCACCATAAACGTCTCCCCCTTACTCTCACAGATATTGTGGAGCACACAGCAAGCAGTAATAACAGTGGGAATATTGGTTTCGCTGAGGTCTAAGCGAGTCAGTAAACTGCGCCAGCGTGCCTTTAAACGTCCAAATGCACATTCTACCACCATTCTGCACTTGCTCAGCCTGTAGTTGAACAGCTCCTGACTACTGTCCAGGCTGCCTGTGTACGTCTTCATGAGCCATGGCATTAAGGGGTAGGCTGGGTCCCCAAGGATACATATAGGCATTTCAACATCCCCAACAGTTATTTTCTGGTCTGGGAATAAAGTCCCTTCCTGCAGCTTTTGAAACAGACCAGAGTTCCTGAAGATGCGAGCATCATGCACCTTTCCCAGCCATCCCACGTTGATGTTGGTGAAACATCCCTTGTGATCCACCAGAGCTTGCAGCACTATCGAAAAGTACCCCTTGCGGTTTATGTACTCGGCGGCTTGGTGCTCCGGTGCCAAGATAGGGATATGGGTTCCGTCTATAGCCCCACCACAGTTAGGGAATCCCATTGCAGCAAAGCCATCCACTATGACCTGCACATTTCCCAGGGTCACTACCCTTGATATCAGCAGATCTTTGATTGCGTGGGCTACTTGCATCACAGCAGCCCCCACAGTAGATTTGCCCACTCCAAATTGATTCCCAACTGACCGGTAGCTGTCTGGCGTTGCAAGCTTCCACAGGGCTATCGCCACTCGCTTCTCAACTGTGAGGGCTGCTCTCATCTTGGTATTCATGCGCCTCAGGGCAGGGGAAAGCAAGTCACAAAGTTCCATGAAAGTGCCCTTACGCATGCGAAAGTTTCGCAGCCACTGGGAATCGTCCCAGACCTGCAACACTATGCGGTCCCACCAGTCTGTGCTTGTTTCCCGAGCCCAGAATCAGTGTTCCACAGCATGAACCTGCCCCATTAGCACCATGATGCATGCATTGGCAGGGCCCATGCTTTCAGAGAAATCTGTGTCCATGTCCTGATCACTCACGTGACCGCGCTGACGTCGCCTCCTCGCCCGGTATCGCTTTGCCAGGTTCTGGTGCTGAATATACTGCTGGATAATGCGTGTGGTGTTTAATGTGCTCCTAATTGCCAAAGTGAGCTGAGCGGCCTCCATGCTTGCCTTGGTATGGCGTCCGCACAGAAAAAAGGCGCGGAACGATTGTCTGCCGTTGCTCTGACGGAGGGAGGGGCGACTGACGACATGGCTTACAGGGTTGGCTTCAGGGAGCTAAAATCAACAAAGGGGGTGTCTGTACATCAAGGAGTATTTCAGGCAGGACTTCACGGAGGGTTCCAATAAGAAATGGTGCACCTAAGTTATTGTTCTTATTGGAAGAAGGAGGTTAGCCTGGCCTCTGATTGATACATGGCTAGATTTACCTCGCTGCACCTTCTCTGTGAGTGACTGCAGTGTGACCTAGAGGAATGAGTCCCCTAGACAGGGGAGGAGGCAAATGAGTACAAAACAAATCTGGTCTATTTCTTGTTTTGACCCACTCCATCTATCTTTTACATCTTTGGCTGGCAGCAGACGGTGCAGAAGGACTGCATGCCATCCACATCTCATGGCTGCTCGGCAGAAGATGGTACAGTACGACTGCTAGCCATCCTCATCTCTTGCCTGCCTGGCAGAAGATGGTACAATACGACTACTAGCAATCCTCATCTCTTGCCTGCCTGGCAGAAGATGGTACAGTACGACTGCTAGCAGTCCGTATCGCCTGCCCGCTCACCATAAGACGGTTCAATAGGACTGACTGCAGGACTAAAGAGAATGACCTGCTCAAGTCACTCCAAATTTAGTCCCTGCGCCCATGTCTGCCCAGGCGCTCCCAGCCGACGTGGCCAGGAGCACCTCGGACATGACGATGATGGCTACCAGTCGTACTGTACCATCTGCTGCCACAGGGCAAGGGGTTGCTGCTACTGTGTAGCAATGCCGTACCGCGTCTGCCAGCACCCAGGAGACATAGGGTGACGGTTACCTGAGCGGGCTCCATGCTTGCCGTGGTATGGCGTCTGCACAGGTAACTCAGGAAAAAAGGCACGAAATGATTGTCTGCCCTTGCTTTCACGGAGGGAGGGAGGGAACGGGGGCCTGACGATATGTACCCAGAACCACCCGCGACAATGTTTTAGCCCCATCAGGCATTGGGATCTCAACCCAGAATTCCAATGGGCAGCGGAGACTGCGGGAACTGTGGGATAGCTACCCACAGTGCAACGCTCCGGAAGTCGACTCTAGCCTCGGTACTGTGGAAGCGCTCCGCCGAGTTAATGCACTTAATGCACTTAGAGCATTTTCTGTGGGGACACACACACTCGAATATATAAAACCGATTTCTAAAAAAACGACTTCTATAAATTCGACCTTATTCCGTAGTGTAGACATACCCTCAGTGATTTCCTACCAAAGGTGCTCCCTTCAAAAGCAAAGGGAGTGGGGGATTGTAGGGGTTTTATTTACTGCCAACCCTTCAAATTCAACCCAAGCACTGAGATTTAAGAGAGGCTCTTATCTTCTCATACATCATCTCTAGAAATAAAGATTCTGCAAGCCAACTTATATACAATAGGGATGGGCACTATAGAAAACCCTCACTTATATACAATAGGGATGGGCACTATAGAACTTGTCCTCAGGTACAGTTATGCTAACCTACTGCTTTCAGCGAGATTGCATAGGTGTAATGGACAGCTAGTCACTCTGAGTATCTGTGAAAGCATGACAGCTTGTCTCTTGCACCAACAGAAGTTGGTTCAATAGATCTTACCTCACCCACCTGTGGTGTTTAGATGTTGCTTGTAATTATTAGAATTGGGAGCACTGGCTGCTGGGAGTCTGAAAGGACAGAAAACAGGAAGAAGGGGGCAGGAGTTGAGAGGCTGGGAAAAGCGACAGAGGGTGCAGCAGCAGTTTGGTAAAGAGGTTTCCACTTTGAAAATAAAGTCCTGTTGAAGCTTGTTAGTACCTTGCCTGGTTGATACAACATTTTGGTGATGAGGATGGATCTTCTGCCTCTGAACCCACCTGCACCCTTTCTGCAAAGCCCAAAACCTCTGTCAAGGTTCCTTCCCCACTCTGAACTCTAGGGTACAGATGAGGGGACCTGCATGAAAAAAAACCCAAGCTTATTTTTACCAGCTTAGGTTAAAACTTCCCCTAGGTATAAAATATTTTACTTTTTGTCCCTGGACTTTATTGCTGCCACCACCAAGCGTCTAACAAAATATAACCAGGAAAGAGCCCACTTGGAAATGTCTTTCCCCCGAAAATCCCCCCAAGCTCTACACCCCCTTTCCTGGGGAAGGTTTCATAAAAATCCTCACCAATTTGCATAGGTGAACACAGACCCAAACCCTTGGATCTTAAGAACAAGGAAAAAGCAATCAGGTTCTTAAAAGAAGAATTTTAATTGAAGTAAAAGAATCACCTCTGTAAAATCAGGATGGTAAATACCTTACAGGGTAATCAGATTCAAAATATAGAGAATCCCTCTAGGCTAAACCTTAAGTTACAAAAAGACACAAAAACAGGAATATACATTCCATTCAGCACAACTTATTTTATCAGCCATTTAAACAAAACAGAATCTAATGCATATCTAACTAGATTGCTTATTAAGCCTTTACAGGAGTTCTGACCTGCATTCCTGCTCTGGTCCCAGCAAAGGCAACACACAGACAGAGAGAGCCCTTTGTTTCCCCCCTCCCCACCCTGCCTCCAGCTTAGAAAGGATCTTGTCTCCTCATTGGTCATTTTGGTCAGGTGCCAGCAAGGTTATCTTTAGCTTCTTAACCCTTTATAGGTGAAAGTTTTTTTTTCCCCTGGCCAGGAGGGATTTAAAGGTGGTTAGCCTTCCCTTTATATTTATGACAGCCTCCAATTGCTTTTACTGCCTAGATCCATAAGTTTGAGACTTATCTACTTGCAATCAGTGCTACAGAGATTTCTGAAGTAAGAAAGTGTGCTCTGCTAATCCACTGCCTTGCAGCAGAAGGGCAGTGTATATTTTACACTTTTCCCCTTGCAGATGATAAATATGAGACTGCACTCACTGCATTAAAGAATTTTTTCTGCCAAAAGTGAATGTAGTAGCTAATCGTTACAGATTTTGCCAGCGTGAGCAGAAACCAGGGGAAACTATAATGCAGTATATTGCTTCCCTGAGGAGTCTGATTGTAATTTGTGACTTTGGGAATATGGCAGATGAGATGATTAGAGACCAGCTCATTGAGAAAACAACCATGCTTCATGTAAGAAAATGCTTACTTCTAGAACAATTTACACTAGAAAAAGCAATAACCATTGCTACTCAGATTGAGTCAGCTACAGCTGAAGCCAAAATAATGAGCATGGATACAGGAGGCGCAGTCCAGGCTGTGACTCCTTTGCAGAAAAATTTACTACCACTACAGACACACAATTGCAAGAGGAAAACTAATGAAAAACCACCAAATCAGCAAATTCAAAATACAGTAAAAGCATGTTTTTGCTGTGGATCCCCACAACACCTTGCAAGCTACACAGGATATCTAGCAAAAGTAGCTCAGTGCAATCATTGCAAAAAGATTGGGCATATTGCTAAAGTATGTCGCAGTAGCCAGTTCAATCAACAGGTGCATGCAGGTACAATATCAGATGTTACTGTGCTGAGCGTGGACAAAATCACTACTGCACATATTCCAGAACAGATAACATGCACTGTAAATGTTTCCACCATACCCTCAGGCAAACCACACTCTATTCAGAGAATGTTGGACACTGGCTCAGCAGTATCTATACTACGGGATTCCATCTATCTGCATTACTTTAAAGATGTGCCTCTTACTGAACCCAAACTTCACTTGGTGTGCTATTTGAAAAACCATATTCCAGTACATGGCTGCCTGCCAGTAATAGTTATTTTTGGTGATTGCTGTGTAACTGCAGAGTTCTACATTGTCCACAAAGGCACTCCCCCTATCCTTGGCAGAGATTTATTGGCTGCTTTAGAGACTAACCAATTTATTTGAGCATAAGCTTTCGTGAGCTACAGCTGAGCTGTACAGCTGTAGCTCACGAAAGCTTATGCTCAAATAAATTGGTTAGTCTCTAAGGTGCCACAAGTACTCCTTTTCTTTTTGCGAATACAGACTAACACGGCTGTTACTCTGAAACCTGTCATTGGCTGCTTTAAATCTCAGGGTAGTTAATGGATGAATTGATCTTCCTCAGCAAAGCACTCTTGCGGTACAAACACCAGTTTCAGCTGGGACCCAACACCAAGTTGAGGAAAAACTTGGCTGTGCTTATGGGTTTCTGCACAAAGTTAAAATGCAGAATAATGTGATGCCTGTATGACAGAACTTACAGCACTTACCATTTTCAGTCAGGGAAGCTGTTTCAGAGGAACTTAGAAAACGTATTCAAAAGGACATTATTGAAGAGATTGACTCCTCGGAATGGGTTTCACCTATAGTAGTAACGCAGAAGAAGGGTGGAGGCATTCGCCTTTGTGGGGACTTAAGGGAGCTAAATAAAGCTATTGTGATTGACAGCCATCCTCTTCCTCACACAGAAGAAGTATTTGCAGAACTCTGTGGAGCACAGATGTTTTCTACTCTTGATTTGCAGAGCACATACCACCAGGTTATGTTGCATGAAGATAGCGGAGAACTCACAGCATTTATTACACATGAGGAACTATTTCGTCTTAAACGTGTTTCATACGGTCTCACATCAGCCTTCCAAAAAATGATGTCATTGATTTGAAGAATCAACATGGAGTTCAGTGCTATTTGGATGATATTATCGTGTTTGGAAATACTTCGGAGGAGCATGACAATAACCTGCAGTCTGTACTAAACTGCATCAGCAAAGCAGGCCTCCAGCTCAATAGTTCCAAATGCAAATTTAGACAAACTGAACTCTCCTTTCTGGGGCATATAATTTCACAGTCTGGACTAAAACCTGATCCAGATCATATCCTGGCAATTTCAAATGCTCCTCCTCCAACAGATTTGCAAACCTTACATTCCTTCTTGGGTCTTACCTCCTGGTATGCAAAATTCATTCCCAATTATGCTTCCGTCATTGAACCGTTATGGGAATTACTACAGAGAAGTTCAACCTCAGTGTGGACAATGGATGCACAAGCTAGTTTCAAAATGGTGAAAGACTTGATTGTACATAGTCCAGTACTTGCACTATTCAGTCCTGCATTGCCCACAATTGTAACTACTGATGCTTCTGATTATGGACTTGAGGCTGTTCTCACACAACTGCATGAGGACAACACAGAGAGGACTGTTGCATTTGCTTCAAGGACACTAAATAATGCTGAGAGAAAATATTCTACAGTCGAAAAGAAGCACTTGCTTGTGTCTGGGCTACTGAAAAATGGAGAACTTACCTGTGGGGCCGAACATTCAAGTTGCACACAGACCACAGCCCTTTGACGACGTTGCTCACCACAAAAAGACTGGGAAGAGCAGGATACCATATTGCTCAGTGGTCTGCAAGACTACTCTCTTTCAATTGTGAATTGTAATATAAGCCTGGAAACCAAAATGTGGTCGCTGATTGTCTTTCTCTCCTGCCTTTGCCTTCACCAGATGGTCCTCTGGAGGATGAGGATGTAGTGGTTCTGTTTTTTACAAGCACTCTCACTGCAGTTACAAAGGAACAATTTCAAGCTGCTTGTTCAGTGTGTCCAATTCAACAAAAACTACAGGAATTTCTGACAAAGAGATGGCCCAGTCACCCTAAAAACCTTGACCCAGTTTTGCTGCCTTGTTTTAGAGTTCGGGATGAACTTTCTTTGTTTGATGTCTTTGTGCTACGAGGTACAAACCGGCTTCTTGTGCCAGAAGAATTACCGTCAAAACTCATACACCTGCACATGATACTCAAGGGAATTGTCCGAACCAAACAACGACTATGGGATCTGTATTCGTGGCCAGGGATGGACTCTCAAACTGAAGCACTCATAAAATCCTGTGTCACTTGCCAAATGCATGATAAGACAGCAGGGGGACTGAGTCATCTATCTGCCGGCCTGACCGGGAAAACCGAGAAGTCTGCTGCTTCCCAGGAGCTAAGATTCGCGATGTGACGGAGAGACTGCCGAGACTCATCAAGCCCTCAGATCGATACCCCTTCCTGTTTCTCCATGTGGGCACCAATGATACTGCCAAGAATGACCTTGAGCGGGTCACTGCAGACTATGTGGCTCTGGGAAGAAGGATAAAGGAGTTTGAGGCGCAAGCGGTGATCTCGTCCATCCTCCCCGTGGAAGGAAAAGGCCTGGGTAGAGACCGTGGAATCGTGGAAGTCAACAAATGGCTATGCAGGTGGTGTCGGAGAGAAGGCTTTGGATTCTTTGAACATGGGATGGTGTTCCAAGAAGGAGGAGTGCTAGGCAGAGACGGGCTCCACCTAATGAAGAGAGGGAAGAGCATCTTCGCAAGCAGGCTGGCTAACCTAGTAAGGAGGACTTTAAACTAGGTTCACCGGGGGAAGGAGACCAAAGCCCTGAGGTAAGTGGGGAAGTGGAATACCAGGAGGAAGCACGAGCAGAAGCGCGTGAGAGGGGAGGGCTCCTGCCTCATACTGAGAAAGAGGGGCGATCAGCGGGTTATCTCAAGTGCCTATACACAAATGCACGAAGCCTGGGAAACAAGCAGGGAGAACTGGAAGTCCTGGCACAGTCAAGGAATTTTGATGTGATTGGAATAATAGAGACTTGGTGGGATAACTCACATGACTGGAGTACTGTCATGGATGGATATAAGCTGTTCAGGAAGGACAGGCAGAGCAGAAAGGGTGGGGGAGTTGCACTGTATGTAAGAGATCAGTATGACTGCTCAGAGCTCAAGTATGAAACTGCAGAAAAACCTGAGAGTCTCTGGATTAAGTTTAGAAGTGTGAGCAACAAGGGTGATGTCATGGTGGGAGTCTACTACAGACCACCAGACCAGGGGGATGAGGTGGACGACGCTTTCTTCCGGCAACTCACAGAAATTACTAGATTGCAGGCCCTGTTTCTCATGGGAGACTTCAATCACTCTGATATCTGCTGGGAGAGCAATGCAGCAGTGCACAGACAATCCAGGAAGTTTTTGGAAAATGTAGGGGACAACTTCCTGGTGCAAGTGCTGGAGGAACCAACTAGGGGCAGAGCTCTTCTTGACCTGCTGCTCACAAACCGGGAAGAATTAGTAGGGGAAGCTAAAGTGGATGGGAACCTGGGAGGCAGTGACCATGAGATGGTCGAGTTCAGGATCCTGACACAAGGAAGAAAGAAAAGCAGCAGAATACGGATCCTGGACTTCAGAAAAGCAGACTTTGACTCCCTCAGGGAACTGATGGGAAAGATCCCCTGGGAGAATAACATGGGAGGGAAAGGAGTCCAGGAGATCTGGCTGTATTTTAAAGAATCCTTATTGAGGTTACAGGGACAAACCATCCCAATGTGTAGAAAGAATAGTAAATATGGCAGGCGACCAGCTTGGCTTAACAGTGAAATCCTTGCTGATCTTAAACACAAAAAAGAAGCTTACAGGAAGTGGAAGATTGGACAAATGACCAGGGAGGAGTATAAAAATATTGCTCAGGCATGCAGGAGTGAAATCAGGAAGGCCAAATCACACTTGGAGTTGCAGCTAGCAAGAGATGTGAAGAGTAACAAGAAGGGTTTTTTCAGGTATGTTAGCAACAAGAAGAAAGTCAAGGAAAGCGTGGGCCCCTTACTAAATGATGGAGGCAACCTAGTGACAGAGGATGTGGAAAAAGCTAATGTACTCAGTGCTTTTTTTGCCTCTGTCTTCACGAACAAGGTCAGCTCCCAGACTACTGCACTGGGCAGCACAGTATGGGGAGGAGGTGACCAGCCCTCTGGGGAGAAAGAAGTGGTTCGGGACTATTTAGAAAAGCTAGATGTGCACAAGTCCATGGGGCAGGATGCGTTGCATCCGAAAGTGCTAAAGGAGTTGGTGGACATGATTGCAGAGCCATTGGCCATTATCTTTGAAAACTCATGGCGATCGGGGGAAGTCCCGGACGACTGGAAAAAGGCTAATGTAGTGCCCATCTTTAAAAAAGGGAAGAAGGAGAATCCTGAGAACTACAGGCCAGTCAACCTCACCTCAGTCCCTGGAAAAATCATGGAGCAGGTCCTCAAGGAATCAATTCTGAAGCACTTAGAGGAGAGGAAAGTGATCAGGAACAGTCAGCATGGATTCACCAAGGGAAAGTCATGCCTGACTAATCTAATTGCCTTCTGTGGATGAATTAACTGGTTCTGTGGATGAAGGGAAAGCAGTGGACGTGTTGTTCCTTGACTTCAGCAAAGCTTTTGACACTGTCTCCCACAGTATTCTTGCCAGCAAGTTAAAGAAGTATGGGCTGGATGAATGGACTATAAGGTGGATAGAAAGCTGGTTAGATTGTCGGGCTCAACGGGTAGTGATCAATGGCTCCATGTCTAGTTGGCAGCCGGTATCAAGTGGAGTGCCCCGAGGGTCAGTCCTCAGGCCGGTTTTGTTCAATATCTTCATAAATGATCTGGAGGATGGTGTGGATTGCACCCTCAGCAAGTTTGCAGATGACACTAAACTGGGAGGAGAGGTAGATATGCTGTAGGGTAGGGATAGGATACAGAGGGACCTAGACAAATTGGAGGATTGGGCCAAAAGAAATCTGATGAGGTTCAACAAGGACAAGTGCAGAGTCCTGCACTTAGGACGGAAGAATCCAATGCACCGCTACAGACTAGGGACCAAATGGCTCGGCAGCAGTTCTGCAGAAAAGGACCTAGGGGTTACAGTGGACAAGAAGTTGGATATGAGTCAACAGTGTGCCCTTGTTGACAAGAAGGCCAATGGCATTTTGGGATGTATAAGTAGGGGCATTGCCAGCAGATCGAGGGACGTGATCGTTCCCCTCTATTCGACACTGGTGAGGCCTCATCTGGAGTAGTGTGTCCAGTTTTGGGCCCCACACTATAAGAAGGATGTGGAAAAATTGGAAAGAGTCCAGTGGAGGGCAACAAAAATGATTAGGGGACTGGAACACATGAATTATGAGGAGAGGCTGAGGGAACTGGGGATATTTAGTCTATGGAAGAGAAGAATGAGGGGGGATTTGATAGCTGCTTTCAACTACCTGAAAGGGGGTTCCAAAGAGGATGGCTCTAGACTGTTCTCAGTGGTAGCAGATGACAGAACAAGGAGTAATGGTCTCAAGTTGCAGTGGGGGAGATTTAGATTGGATATTAGGAAAAACTTTTTCACTAGGAGGGTGGTGAAACACTGGAATGTGTTACCTAGGGAAGTGGTGGAATCTCCTTCCTTAGAAGTTTTTAAGGTCAGGCTTGACAAAGCCCTGGCTGGGATGATTTAATTGGGGATCGGTCCTGCTTTGAGCAGGGGGTTGGACTAGATGACCTCCTGAGGCCCCTTCCAACCCTGATATTCTATGATTCTATGATCCCCATATTACCCTCAAGCCAATGGGGAAATCGAATGGTTTAACAGAAGTTTGAAAGAAAGTTTGCAAACGGCTAAACTGGATGGGCTATTGTGGATACCCTTCACTGTTGATTTCTTTCAAGCATACTGGGCTACACGACATGCCACAAGAAGCAAAGATCGCCAGCAGAGTTACTGCATGGGAAACAGATGAATACTAAACTGAACATTGCTGGATTGTTAAAGGCACGACCTGATGGCCCAAACAAGGATGATGTGAGAAAAACAGTTGAACAGAACCAAGCAAAGTCTAAGGCTTTCGGTGGGGTGCTAAGAAACCAAAGTTTGAGTGTGGTTCCTTCATTAGAATACGAAAACCTGGAATTTTACGCAAAGAGGACCATAAATTCACAACTCCTCTTAAATTCATAGAGAAGAAGGGACCTTACACCTATTAACTTTCTGATGGGCAGGTATGGAATGCTTCTTATCTTGCACCTGCCTATGCACCAAGAGGAGATTATGCCAACACCCAGTCTGCATTGGATGACTTCACCATAGTACCAACACAACAAGACATTGCACTGGAACCGGGGCTTGAGAGACAGCCTGTCAGACCCATACGACTACCTGTCTGGATCAGAGACTATGTTATGTAGTATCTACAGTGGTTTCAGTAATTTCAGTAATATTTCTGCCAACAGTATAGTGTCTTGTTTCATATTTTTTCCTGTGGTTAGAACAATAATGTTTATTTTAATTGGGAGAGTTTCTTAAGAGAGGAGGGAATGTGGTGTTTAGATGTTGCTTGTAATTATTAGAATTGGGAGCACTGGCTGTTGGGAGTCTGAAAGGACAGGAAACTGGAAGGAGGGGGAAGGAGTTGAGAGGCTGGGAAAAGCTACAGAGGGTGCAGCAGCAGCTTAGTAAAGAGTTTTCCACTTTGAAAATAAAGTCCTGTTGAAGCTTGTTAGTACCTTGCCTGGTTGATACAACAACACCTTGTCTCTCTTCTAGTCAGTAAGTAATTCTGGTACTGATGCACAACTAGGACTAGAATCCAGCACTCTTTTTCAGAGCTGTGGTGGCTCTGCAAGGCTGACAATAGTCAAAATTAGTTTTAAACGTTACTTTTTTTGATGCAAGCCATTAGATACGATGCTGAAGACACACAGAGAGCACAGCCATTAAGCAAGAAGTTACAGGTTTTATAAAGTCACCTTTTGTGGCAGCACCACACTTCTAAGCACTCTCAAGGAGACTTTCAGTCATTTTTCACGTGGGTGGTTTCCTCAGCCATCTGTCGTGTCTGACGGCATAGAAGGAGAACTGTACATGGTTCTTTTCTCCAACAGGTGAGCATTAGTATCAGTGTAACCCACTCCCCTCACATAACATTTCAGAGTCTCTCACAAAGTGTTTCTATTTCATTAATTAATTCATTGAGAAAAGGGAGCTTGTGGGGTTTGGAAATGCTTAGAGATGATGCTGTTTGGATCACCTGGATATCCAATGTGGCCCCTGCTTGAAGAGCTCAGTTTTGGAATGGGATAAGTGGGGCCCATTCAATCCAAACAGAAATTAAGTATAAAACTTCCTCTTTTCCCAACTCCCTGAAATCACTGACAGCTTTAGGAATGCGATGGTTACTTTTCTTGAAGGCTCTGCTCCTAAACCATTATACAAGAGCAGTAGGAACCCATCAGTGCCACAGAAAAGTTCCTTTTCTGGACACTATTCACCTAATCTCAGACAGCAGCTACAACTAAAAGCCAAGGAGAGTTTTAAAACCCAAACCGCTCAAAGGGGATTGAAAAAGATGAATTGTAATTGGATCAGCACTGGCATTGAAGACCTCTGCTAAACAGGCAAAAATCCAAGTCTATCAAAGGGGAGAAATAGATGTTTTAAAAACTGATTCTATCACCCATTTGTGGCCTTATTGGAATATTCGCTGCGTGACTGATACCACAGAGCTAGCAAGAGACAGAAAACTATAAACTGTCCTTCTATTCTACCTTTCATAAAGCATTTTATGAACTATAATTTAGTACCACAACAACCCTGTGAGTTAGGCAAATGTTATTACACACAAAGGCTTGTCCCAAATCCCACAGCTCTTCAGTGGCAGAGTGAGGAATAGACCCCAGAAAGGTTGACACTCAGTTTCCTGCTCTTATTAGTAGACTGAATCAGGCCTCATTCTGAAGACTTTAGGCAGACAAGCGTTGTATGCCTGAGGACTGATCAGTCCTTACTAGAACTTGTAACACCCGTCTTTAAGGAGAGGCAAGCTGCATGAGATTCCTGTTTGTGTTCTTCAAAGCATGTCCACCTTTTAATCTTAGAAGATTTTTTCAAATGCCATTGCTTTTAATATTGAGATTGTATTTTCCTCTTGGTTTATATTAGATTCTATATAGAGATACACATACACACAGTCTATAACAATGATGCTCAGACTGAGGCGTGTTACCTGCAACTAGCTCTTTAATGTGTCTCCTGTGGCTCTTTGCAACACACAATATTAAAACACTGTGTGATTTAATTATTAACCAAGCTAAGTTATTAGCCAATCAGGATGGTTTTACTAAGTTATTAATCAATTGTAGTTGGTAAAATAATAATACTTGGTCAGTCATTTTCATATGAGAATTATAACTAAATTTCCGGTCATACTGTTGAAATATGAATATATAGTACTGTAGTAAATGAAACAATGAATTCACACTACTGTGGCTCTTTTGGGTAATGTTGATCACTAATTTGGCTCCTGAATCATTGAGGTCTGAGGCTCTATAACAATATTTCCCAGGTCTCTGAAATATCTTTTAATTTGCCCAGCCTAAGAGCTTGCGAGAGGTCACATGTATGGGAAGGCAGATGAATATTCAGTAAGACCATGGTTATATGCAGAGGCAAGAGGATCACTGGACTCCCATTGCCTACACAGGCATATGGTTACATAGAAAATAGTTGCAGGAAAATATTTGCCAGCTATAGGATTTTTTTCCCCTGTTTTTTACCTAGGTCCTGGTTCTGTAATCCTCATTCACACTGAGGTTAATAGGGTTACTCAATATGAATGAGGTTTGAAGGATGGGGCCCTCACTGAGCACTTTTATTTATTCAATTCTTCATTGTTGCTTACTGTTTACTTTCAAACTCAAATGGGTCAGGTTTTTCTAGACTGTACCTTTCTACACCTAATAAGTCACTCTGTCAAGCCCCAGTACTTATACAGACATCTACTTATCAAGCTTGTAATTTTTTCCTTGGATTATTTTCAAGATACCCTTTGGTGTTGCCTTCCTCTAAATATATACTAAGTCCTTCATAAGGGTAATTTATGTGGAATTTCTTTTCCCATACACTGTTGAAAACATCACCTGTTTTAGTAGCAAATTACTGGTCTGAGTGCAAAAATATTTTGAGGCGTTAACTCAGCATCACTTGCTAATGGAAAATCTAGTAACCAAAACGCTTTTTTAAACCACAGTAAATTTTATATTTGTTACCTCTTGATTCCCATTAAATGCATTAATTACAGCAACATTTAATGAAGCAAATAAAAGATATTATGTATAGAGCACTGTGAAAAACAAGTTATTTAGCTATGTGCACTCTTGTATATTCTTAATAAAAGTCCTTACCTTAAGGTAAAAACCCAATAAAATATACCACAATGTGCCATGGGACCTACTGTTGATTTGCAATACATTACCCCTTTAGCCGTAGGCAACTTTTGCAGAATGCACAGCAAGCTTATTTATATGTTATATATACATAAAAGATCTTTTCCCCCTTTATAAAGATTTATTGAATTTCCCCAGAGTATATTCATTCTCTAAAAAGTTCTTCATTTCTCTACACCATACTTATTGTAATAAAGACAATGATATCCATTCCTAATGCTACACGCAATATTAAAAAATCCAAACATATGAGAATCAAAATCACAATAATATATGCAGCAATCTTGACTCATGTTACTTGTGTTTAGTATTACAGAAGTAGTTTCACAAATATCTGTTGTTCTCCTTAATCACAGCCCTTTGGGTGAGGTCTGGAAATACATGGTCAAATATCATAACATTTTGTTTTAGGAATTAAAGACCTAGTTTTTCTTCCTCTAAGAAATTTTAAGTCCAATGTTATTAATCATTTTCAAAATAAATTCACACACCTTTCCTTGATGTTTTCCAAATACTATTTACATTTCTATATTAAAAATACCTTAAAGAAAAGTTAAAGCTAATCATATTAAAGTCAAAGTTAAGCTATGCATAACATAATGAATTCACATCCTTTAAGGAATATATGAGGATTCCATGAAATTCAGTCTCCAGCCCTTTTATGAGTACCACAAAGGATTGCACTTCAAGAATGACCTGCAATTGTCTATTATTAGTCAAACTGTATTCTCATTATTTCATATTGGCTACATTGATTATTACAATTGTGTCACTGGCAGCCCTCTTCCTTTTAATTTCACAGAACTATTGAGAAGCTTGAGAGTTTATGATTTAATTACCACTGAAGTTAAAGGTAATTTTGCTATTAAACTCAATGGCAGCAGGATCCGGCTTCGAAGGTGACCTGCCCCATCTGGATTTTCCCCTAACATTGTTAACCTTGCCTAAACCCCCAATTCTGCAAGCACATACATCTGTGCTTAACCTTATGCGTGAGAGCAATATCACTGAAATCTTTGGGATTATTCAAGTATCTAAACCTTAAGCATATGTGTAAGTATTTTCAGTATTTGGGGCCCAAGATAGAATAACTGCAAGTCATTGGGGGTGGAGGAATGCCTCTTTTTCAGTTCATTACTTTGTTCACTTGACACCACTTTGTGCATAATCAGTTTCATTCCTCTTCCTACTTCTACATAGTTATTTTCTTCTCTTGCTTATGCGGGTCTTTGACTTAGAAACATGGGCCAGAAAAAACATTTTTAATAGGAACAGAGCATAAAAAGCCACAAAAATTGATTGGGGTTGGGGCTTAAGAAACAGATGTAGTACCTGGGAAACTTCTTTTAACGGATTTCAAGAAAATGACTAGATTTCAAGTTCTTAGGGTCCTATTAGTGCCTACTGACAAGTGTAAAAGCCAACTCTCATCACTTGAGGCACAGCTAGCAATTACCAGAGATGTGTGAATGTTTTGTGAAGAAGACCTATGCAAGCGTAAGTCGCCTCCTTTCAGGTTTAGGGGCTCATGCTGAAATCAGCTGAGATTTGTGTGAACCATTTGCCAAATCTTTCTGCTGTCTCTGGATTCCAGACCACCATATAGAAGCTTAGTGTAAGTCAATTCCTTTCTGGTTTACACCAGTGTAAGCAAGGGGAGAGTCAAGGCTCAGCTGTGCATCCCAGATCTTCACAAGGAAGGGAAGGATTTCAGATCTGCATTCCACACTCTGTGCAGTCAACTACCAGCAGCAAAATGTGACTAGCTCCCCTATTGTGTTTAAATTACCTGTCAAGAGTGAGGATAAAAGGGGTGAAGGCTGTGCGTGTTTGCTTTTCCTTTATCATTCTCTTCACCTTTCATTAGATCCAGTCACCTACCTAGCTCCTCTCAGCAGCATCCCAACCAATACCACCAATCCATGTGGCAATGCACACAAGGTACAGCATTAAGTTTTAATTTACAAGATATCAGGAAGATTTGTTTGCTTGTCTAAGATAGGGGTTTTACTGGACAAAACCAGCTGCTGCAACAATTGTCTTAGAAGCATCCTGTGGGTTAGAGGAAACTAGGGAGGAATTTAGGGTCATAGTTGGTTACAGATGAAAAAGATCCATTAGATGGAGCCCATTCCATTGCAAGTGCAAGGTGCATTCCCCTGCTAGATCCTGGATTATCTATTAAATGGATACTACACTTGGCTTTGGAAAACAAAATGGTCACTAATACAGAGAAATGTTTTCAGTGACTGAGCTGTGGCTCTCAGGGACTGGCATGGGAGGACAGCTAAATTCCACTTATATGAATTCATATATAAAAGTTGGGGAGAGATTAGATAACATTTTAAAGTTAAATAAATACCCAGGAAGCAGACACATTTGCTTTGTAAATGGCACTTACTCTGCTTAGTCACTCTGCATCTGCAGTTTCAATGATGCCACTGAAGGAGGAGTAAATATGAGTCAGGCCAGACACAGAGAAAGAAGCAGTGTTTTGTTTCTACAGCCCACCATGCCCTCTAGTGATGTAACTGGGAAGTTCAGCCACAAAGCCTGTTCTGCACCTCTTCAAACAAGCTAGCTGTTTTGCCGTTCCATTTTTTAAAGCACACAGTATACAATGTTTTCTAGTGTATGTTGCGTTAACTGCCAGATGGCCTGCCCTGAAGTCCTCTGTTCACACTCATAGAATAGGCTCATCCTGGGAGTCAGTAGCACAAGCTTCCCTACATCTACTAATGTGCCTCATTTTTTAATCCCCTCTAGTGGTAAGAAAGTATTCTCCCTATCCATAATTCATGGGCTCTCAGATGAGGCCTGAGACCACACCCTATCATGCTGACCAATACCGTCAGGTTGTTTCCTTATACTCTCCTGTCAGTTTGTGTCCATCAGTCTCCTCTTGTCTTAGACTGTAAGCCCGTTGGGGCAGGGGCTGTCTTGTTGCTCTGTGTTTGCATGCTGGCTAGCACAAGGGGTCCTGGTCCATTCCTGGGGTGCTATGATAACATAAATAATAAAATCAAGCCACCAATTAATTTGAGCTAGACCACCAAAGAGCCACTGAGTGGTAACAACGACTGGTCATTACTACATCTCAAACTGCAACTTTAAAGGAAAAGGTCCTGTCTCACCAATAATCCCTTGAGCCACCCAGTCCCATATTTATTTGTTGCCATTTTAGCTTATGTATCATATGTCATTTTGTATTTGTAAATGAATAAAAACAATACAACAAAGAGAGAAATTGAGGAAGGTGCTAAATAAGGGATAAACAAAGTCTTATTTGTCCACTTTTGTTTCTGATATATATCCCAGTCAAGAATTGGTTCCTAACAGAAGGTTTCTAACCATCAGAGGAGTGAGATTCTGGAACAGCCTCCTACTAGGAGCACTGAGGGCTAACAACCTAACTAGCTTTAAGATGAAGCCTGATACATTTATGAAGGGGGTTATATGATGGAGCTGCCTGCAATAGCAAGGAGACTGGACTTGATGAGCCAGGAGGTCCCTTCCTATCCTAAATTCCACACAGGTGGAAGCTCTAGCACAACAACAGGATTGCTGTTATTGGAGAATACAAGAGTAATCAAATCATGAATGTAGCAGGAGCTGCCAATAATTCAGTATCACAGAGCCTCTGTAGCACTCGTCAGACATTTGGGACATTCTAGCCTCGCTTAATGGAAAAATCTGATCTGATTAATGTAGCTGCTCATTTTTACAAAGTACAGGCACTCAGCTACTATGGTGATGGGTTCAGGGTAAGAACCTGGAGAGAAAAGAAAGAAGAGAGAGTGCAAGGAACTGAATCTCATCCTTGAGCTGGAAGCGTCTTTCATCTTTTGAGTATTATCTTCCTGACAACATATCCCTGATGGAGGCACTTTATTCCCATTCCAAACCAAACTTTTTTAGGGTGATCCTGGCATAGAGGAGTGAGTGGAATCTTTCTGTCTTCTGGAAGTGAATTCTCTGCTATCTGAGTCCTATTGAAGAGATAACATAATTGTAGTTTCCCCATTTCTTCATTCCTGGGCTGCAAGCTCCCAGTTTCCTCCACAGCCCTTCCACCCACATGAAGCTTCCACTGTGATCTTCATTCTTTAGGCCAGCAGCCAGAAGTTTGTGAAGAAACTGAGAGTAGTGAAATGAATGAAAAGTAGTCTTCTTCTCATCCCAAAGCATCTTTGCAGACATGAGGAGCAGCATAGCAGCGCCATTCATTCCTCTACCCAATTTGTTCCTCTATTAAGCCCAGCCTGGACATGTCCCTCCATACAATGTCCCACCACCTAGTTGGTGGCTGGCTTCTACATGTGATGGACCTTGTATTTGCATTATTTTCTTTGGCATCTTATTATCTGTTGTTGTTTTTTTTTTGGTAGTGTCCCTATCATAGTAATCTTTTTGATTGCAGCCAATACCTTGACTTCACATCCTATATATCTTCTATTTTCATTTCTCTTAAAACCATTCCACTTTACACCTGTCATTTTCTGAAGAACTCCCATCTCTACTGCCTCCAGCCTTCTGATGTCTGTTTTAATGCAACTGCTTTCAGTCCACAGGGCAATACTGTTAGTACACTAGTTTGATAAAATTTCATTTTGGTACCAAATGTAATGTTTCTATCACCCCATAATTTTATCATCTTCTGTGCAGCACTTCTAAGCTAAAGCACATCTCCTTTTAATCTCATCCTTGATGGAACCATCAGCACTGATCAAACTTCCTAAGTTCAAAAGATTTTTCTTGTCCTATGAATTTAATCCCTGTTGTATTTATCTACTGTCCCTTTTCCAAGACACAACCACTTCATCTTGGTATTTATTGTAAGCCAAAGACAACTACACCAACTTTCCAAGGGAGCAAAGAGTATTAATTCTAAGCTGTCTGGCAGTTTTACGATGTCATCTGCATAAGTTAAGGAGCCAATGTCACACCTTCCAACTTGTCTACAATTCTTAATGTCCAATTTAAGAACATGATGAAAAGTGACAGTGATTCCATGCCTTCTTGTCTTACAACAAACTTTGATTTGAACCAGTTGCTTAATTTTCCACCAACTCTTACTGCTCTACAGGCAGCTTCATATATAACTTTTATAAATACTGTCATCCTTTCTGGACCTCCATATGATTTTACTACTTTCCATAATGATCCAAATGGAATCAAATACCACTGTGAAGTCAATGTAAACAGCAATTCCGCATCAACTGTCTGAGCATGAATATCTGATCAATGCAATTTTGGCCTGGTCTGGAGCTGAATTGTTCCTCACTTACTTATTCCGCTAACTCTGGACTTAATCTTTTGACAGTTACTTGCATCATGATTCTTCCTGGTACTAATAAGCTTATATGTCTATAATTATTTCGATCAGAAGGATCTCCTTTCTTCAGGACTGGTACAACCACTGCCTATATCCAGTCATCTGGTATCTCCTCTTGCTCCTATTCCTTCTTATTTATTTTTCCTAATGCTTTGATAGCACTTGTCCCATCAGCTTTTAGCAGCTATGCTATTATATTGGCTATTCCTGCAGCTTTCCCCTTTTTAACTGCTTTACTGCTCTTTCTATTTCTTCTTCTGATAGTGGGTCAATGCAGATATCGATTCTGCCTTGCAAACTGTTCATTTAGCACGTCTAGAATGCTCGCAACTGGATGAACTACAGGATTCAGCTCTTTGTCAAAATTCTCCTTCCATAATTCCAGCAGCTCTTTGGCATTTTTGGTGTCAGTTCTTTCTTATTGTTGGTCTGATGGTGTTTCCATACAACTTAACCATTTTGCATATCTTGTTTTCTTGAGGCCTCCTCTAGTTGTTGAGCCTCTTCTTTCCAGAAATTTTGTTTGTCAAATCTTTGGGATTTCTTCACCATTTTGCACAATGCTTTTACTTCTTCTGCTTTCCAGCAGACTTGGCTCATTTACACTTTTCCTGTAATGTTCTTGTTTCATTGCTTGTCCCACTTTTCCTTGCTTGCTTATGCCTTCCAATAACTTCCTCCACGGTGTTTTGTATTGCTTTTTTGACTATTTCCTCTCCAGTCTGAAGTGAGATATCATCATTGCAAATTAATGATCTGAAATGCCCTCCAAGCATCACCTTGTATGCCTCACTCCCAGAGCTATTCTTTACTTTATCAAGATCAAATTTGGCTCCAGTTGCATTCATCTTTTTCTTGATTTCAGACTGGAGCAGACAGGGCTTGCTTAGCCTCTGTAAACAAGTCTGTCTAGGAGAAAGAAAACTTTGATTTCAAATCTGAGCAGTCCAAGCTTGTAAGCCTTGGAAGGTCTAGCGGACTAGGGTGTAATTCAGATACCTATTCCTAGCACCCAGGAGGCTGTGATAATGGCATTTCCATGAGCTGAATAGGCTAGATTGACCTAACAAGTCATTACATCCAAAACTTACTTGTTATAAACACAGTACAAGAAGTCAGACTGACTTATACAGATTTTTACCCAGGCCTGTCAGACCTAGCAGATAGTCATGGATTTCAGATAATGGCTAAATACATATTACATGTATTGCAAGCTGGCATGTTAGAACTCTATTCACTCCAGGCCAGACTGAGCTAGAAGCAGAGGAGTTAAGGAAGTTACAAGTTCCCTTGGCTGCCATACAGGAGACACGTTGGCGTGGGGTACAGGAGAGTTCACAGCTGGAAGTTATACTTTTCCTTTATTCTGGACATTCAAGTGGACAAGTGAAGCATACAGATGGGTTGTTAAAACAGTGGACAAGAGAACAGTTACTTCATTGAACAACTGGAAACAGGTGTCTGAGCAGATGGTCATAGCGAGGTTTACCACTGCCTACAATAAACTACGGAAATATATTACTTATAAATAAATGCCAGCCAAAGGAGTCAAAACAAATTAAAAGATCCAGATTATCTTTACTATCTACCAATATTATCCTTGTACTTCATCACACCCTTGCGCCATTCTCTGCTGTACTTTCCTTCCTCCTTTTTACTGTAACTAGCACTGAAAGGTTGTGAAATGTAGCAGAGGTGACACATTGAAAAGCTCAGGCTGATGATTGCAGGAAAATGCTCAGCTGGAGTAAAAGCTTCAACCATTTTGGAAGAGAGAGAGAGAGAGAGACTTTGCTGTGCGACAGTGATAAAGGAAAAGCCTCACTCCAATCTGCAAGTGTCTACTGTATCTTTTTTAATTAAGGCTCTAATGTTGCAATAAGCTTGTCATAAAAATAAAGGAAAGGGTAAAACCCCTTTAAAATCCCTCCTGGCCAGAGGAAAAATCCTCTCACCTGTAAAGGGTTAAGAAGCTAAAGGTAACCTCGCTGGCACCTGACCAAAATGACCAGTGAGGAGACAAGATACTTTCAAAAGCTGGGAGGAGGGAGAAAAACAAAGGGTCTGTGTCTGTCTGTGTGATGCTTTTGCCAGAGACAGAACAGGAATGAAGTCTTAGAACTTAGTAAGTAATCTAGCTAGGTATGTGTTAGATTATGATTTCTTTAAATGGCTGAGAAAATAGCTGTGCTGAATAGAATGAATATTCCTGTCTGTGTGTCTTTTTTGTAACTTAAGGTTTTGCCTAGAGGGATACTCTATGTTTTTAATCTAATTAGCCTGTAAGGTATCACCATCCTGATTTTACAGAGGTGATTCTTTTTTTTACTTCTATTAAAAGTCTTCTTGTAAGGAACCTGAATGCTTTTTCATTGTTCTAAGATCCAAGGGTTTGGGTCTGTGGTCACCTATGCAAATTGGTGAGGATTTTTACCAAACCTTCCCCAGGAAGTGGGGTGCAAGGGTGGGAGGATTTTGGGGGGAAAGATGTGTCCAAACTCCGTTTTTTCAGGAACCCAGATAAAGTTTGGTGGTGGCAGTGGAAATCCAAGGGCAAAGGGTAAAATAATTTGTACCTTGGGGAAGTTTTAACCTAAGCTGGTAAAAGTAAGCTTAGGAGGTTTTCATGCAGGTCCCCACATCTGTACCCTAGAGTTCAGAGTGGGGAAGGAACCTTGACATGGTGGCAGAGGTGGGATTAACCTGAAATCCTTTTGAGATCAGTTTGTGATTTTTTTGAACCAGAAAAACAGATTTTAAAAAGGAAATATTTTTTTTCCCTTGGGGCTGCTGGAAAGGAGGTCCAACTGAAAGCAGCTAGTTTTTTCTCTGCTTTGGGGCCAGAGCAGAGACAAAAGGGGATTATCTTTGTGAATTGCAGGTTTTCTTTGCCTGGAGGCAGAGTAGTTAACCTCCTGCAGGGAAATTCACAGTCTTCACAAACCTGAGGTTTTTTTTCCCCTAAAAGTAAATAGGGGGGTGTTCTATCCATTTGCCTGGAGACAAAAGTGGCAAGAGTTGGGTTTTTTTAGGATTTTGATTTTTTTTTACAAGGAGCACAGATTTGAAAAGGAATTTTTTTTTCCTTTGCGGCTGCTGGAAAGCAGGTTTCCAAGTAGTTGGGGGTTTTGCTTTGATTTGGGGCCAGAGCAGAGACAAACAGAATTGTCTTTTTCTGTAGGCTGACAATCACTATCAGAGAATAGGTATCCTATTCCAGCACAGCAAAATTTTACAAGCCAAGTTTTGTTTGTTTTATTTCTAAACCTCGGGCATGAAGTTAGTTAAAAACAGAGAGGTTAGGATGACAGACTCCACGGCTCAACAAAAGCTGGAATTAGGCTGATGAAAAACAAAAGGAACATGAAAGACAGATAGAACTCATGCGGATGGAGAAGGAGGTACAGGAGGCTGCCCACAGGAGGGGAATGGAGGCAAGGAAGCATGTGGAGGAGGAGAAGGAAAAAGAGAGGAAGCATGAACTGAAGATGGAGAAGGTAAAGACTCAGCAGAATATACCAACAAACCCTAACAATTCTTCTCCAGGTACCACTTCCCATCCCAGAAAGTTCCCCGCCTACAAGGCAGGCGATGATACTGAGGCCTTCTTAGAAAACTTCGAAAGGGCCTGCCTTGGGTACAGCATCTCTACCGACCAATACATGGTAGAGCTGAGGCCACAGCTCAATGGACCCTTAGCTGAGGTGGCGGCTGAAATGCCTAAAGAACACATGAACAAGTATGAACTGTTTAAATCCAAGGTGAGAGTCAGAATGGGGCTAACACCCGAGCATTCTCGTTAGAGGTTCAGAGCTCTAAGTGGAAACCAGACGTGTCATTTACTCGACATGCCTACCACATTGTGAAACATTGGGATGCCTGGATATCAGGAGCAAGTGTTGAATCTCCAGTAACTTTGCCCTTCCTAATGCAAATGGAACAATTCTTAGAGGGTGTTCCTGAGGAAATAGAAAGATACACCCTAGATGGGAAGCCCAAAACTGTAATCGAGGCAGGAGAGGTTGGAGGCAGATGGGTGGAGGTGGCAGAGAAGAAGAAAATTGGTCGCAGTTGGAGCGGAGACCAGAAGGGACAACCCCAGACCACACCCTATTACCGGGGGCCACCCAAAGCCCCACCTACCTCCCAAAGAACCCTCCAGACACCTTATCGTCCCACCACCCCGTTCTCCAGCAACCCACCTCACCCCAGTGACTCGTCAGCTGAACGATGTTTTAAATGTAACGAGCTGGAGCAGGTAAAGGCCAACTGCCCCAAGAACCCCAACAGATTACAGTTCATTGCATTGGAATCACACCAGAGATCCGCAGGCCCAGCTACCTCCCAGATACCCTTGGAGCAGAGGGAAACTGTGAGTGTGGGCGGGAAGAAGGTCATCACGTGGAGGGACACTGGAGCACAAGTGTCAGCTATTCATGTTTCCTTAGTGGACCCCAGTTTAATCAACCCAGACATCCAAGTGACGATTCAACCCTTCAAGTCCAACTCTTTCAATTTGCCTTCAGCCAAGTTGCCTGTCCAGTACCAGGGCTGGTCAGGAACGTGGACTTTTGCAGTTTATGACGATTATCCCATCCCCATGCTGTTGGGGGAAGACTTGGCCAATCATGTGAAGCGGGCCAAGAGGGTGGGAATGGTCACCCGCAGCCAGGCTAAACAAGCTGTGACACCTAGCTCTGTTCCGGAAACTTCTATTAGGACCCGGTCAGAGGTGATGGACCTGGACTCCAGGCCAATGTCTGCAACAGCAGTAGTGGATCCAGTCTCAGAGACCCAGACGGAACCAGTCCCAGAACCGAAACCAGCGGAACAAACAGCACCAGACCCATTGCCAGCACTGAATCCACTACTTGCAACCTCAACCCCAGAGAGCCCCACCGAACCTGAACTGGCAGCAGCCCATAACCCTACACAAGAGGCTCAGCCGGAGTCTGAACCGCAACATTGTGTCCCAGCGGAGAGTGGTTCACAGTCAATGGAAACAGCCCCATCCCCTACATCGCTTCCAGAAGGACCAAGCATAGGTCCACAATCCAATGAGGAACTGATGTCTCCAGCATCAAGGGAACAGTTCCAGATCGAACAGGAAGCAGATGAAAACCTCCAGAGAGCCTGGACTGCGGCACAGAGCAACCCACCGCCTCTCAGCTCTTCTAATCGTTCCAGGTTTGTTGTAGAAAAAGGACTTTTATACAAGAAAACTCTTTCCAGTGGACACCAGGAAGACTGGCATCCTCAGAGACAGTTGGTAGTTCCAACTAAATACCAGGCTCTT
The DNA here is from genome assembly GCF_965140235.1 of Caretta caretta. NCBI lineage: Eukaryota > Metazoa > Chordata > Testudines > Cheloniidae > Caretta > Caretta caretta. The sequence goes on along the minus strand of NC_134207.1, from coordinate 206,116,027 downwards.
GAGCTTAGCCCACGATCATCCTAGTGGCCATGTTGGGGTGAACAGGACCAAAGACCATTTGGAGTTAGAATCAAAAATTTTTCCTTATTGTTCCTGTTTGTTTACTTTGTGCATTTTACAGCATTTTGTGTTTAGTCCAGTGTCATCTTTCCCACATATAGTCAGTATACCCTCTGCTGAAAAGACCCTTATTAACAGAGGTGCAGAAACTCTCAGGTACTGGGGAATCTGAGTAGACTCAAAATTTGGGATCTTCTTTTGTATGACTAATTTTAAAGCTAATAATGTCAAAAGCTCCCAGTAAGAACCTTTGGGGATTAATTTATTCTTTCCAGTTACATTGTGGGGTTATTAAACTGTTTAGCACAATTGCAATGACTTGGCTAGAGCCAACTGTTTCAGTTTATTTTAATAGGGTGTTTACCTTATTAAAGTAATAACAAAGAAGAATGATCGTATTAATTATTACAACCAACTAGTTGCCACAAGCCTCCACACCAACCCCTAAAAATGATTTGTTATGTATGTGAAAAGTCAAACCACTGAAGGTCTCTATTTGTTAAAAAAAAAAAAAAACTTTGGAGATTAATGGATTCTTTTCAAACAAAAACTATTGTTCTGCACTGAGATGATGGAAAGAGGTTTCCTAATGCACAGTAAGAGATTTAGGGCTGGATTCACTGAAACTTTTGCAGTCATTTACGCCTTTGCAGAATGACTCTAAAAAGACTACTATTCTGTACTGGTACATTTACACAGTTGGAATGGGCTACATAAGGTGCAAGGCAATAGTGAGCAAAATTAGGACCAAGTTGTCCCCACCCACTCAGTGGCATAAATGAAAGGAGAATCAAGCCCAGATTTTTACATTCTCTGCCCCACCACACACAAATCTCCTAGAGCACAGACTTACACGTCTGAGCAGCATACATGATGTTCTGTACTTCAGACATTGGACACATGTGGGTGATTACAATTGTATGGAAGTGGGATTTCACTGTTAATTATTGATGCAGGGATTTTCTCTATTTGAAACGACATACAGAGAACATAGACAACAATTTGCACAGCGCTTTATTCTGCAACACAAATCGGCATAGGCAACAATGTTATGGGCATGCTCAGCTATGCCTGGTATCTGTCGGGTGCCAGCAATGCCAGAGCTATGCTAGCTAGAGATTCCCCAACACTGGGATAATTCCCAAACTGGGGAGATCTGCCTCTTTCCAGCCCCTTTGTGCTGCAGCATAGACTCTAGCTCTATGTTTCTCTGACCCAAGAACTTATGAGTAGGATGTGTTACCTGCCCTTGTTAGCATTTATCTGAGACTACATTCTGACCAAAGGGAACTGCTATTTTCTTAGGGAAAGAATGTTGCACATGGAGTGTATTAGTTGGTATTCAAAGTTCAGGTTTCAGGTGATGGTAACAGAAGAGTGATTATCTCCATATTTACTGTTTTCCCCACTGCACAGAAGGACCTTCAATGGAATTTGTTCCAAGAAAAGAGCTAACTTCTTGGTGCTGAATATGCCTATGCCTCAATATCTCCACAGCATTCAACTAACAGCATTTGGGACTTTGTGTTTTAAGTGGGATGTTATTTTTCATGGGCCAAATTCTGCCCTTGGATGCTTCCATGTGGCTCCCATTACCGTCAATTGGAGTCTCATGCGTGAACCAAGAGTAGAGAGGAAGCAGCACTTCCGTTATACATAGGTGGAAGCATTTGGTACCTCTCATGTGGGATTTTATTCCTGCATGGAAAAGTCTGCAGAGCTCAACAGGGTTTCTTTTGGTTGCCTACTGATTTAAGGTGTGTTAACTTGTATGACTTCATCTTCGACCTTCAAACACTTGTGAGGGATTACGGCGTTAATCTAAAGGAGAGAGCGACAACTGAGGCATGGGAGAATGGGACCATCCCATACAGACAGTGTTCATGTCTGCCGGTATTTACCACATTAGACAATTCATGGATTTAATGAAAGAGCCCCCTTAGCAGCTCTGAATCCTGGCACTTACAGCACCACACCATGCACATAAAAGAGGGCATGTTTGAATTTAAGCGAGTGTTTCGAAGCCAAGTGTGGTGAAGAAAATACATAACTAGATAATAAATTACATGAGATATTTGGAATCTTATAAATCAGGGATTCTTAGAAGTTTTCATATTTCTCTCCATCTCTCTTTTCAAGGGAAGAGGGAGAGCCATGAATATGTGTTATTTGAATATGCAGTTTTCATGTGCTTAATTATGATGGCAAGAAAAACCTACCAAAATTTGCCTCCAAATTTGGACTGAGTATACCTTAATGTACCAAGGACGAGGAAAGAGCAGCTGTCTCAGGAAAGACGTAACAGAAGGGTGAGACAGAGTTTCTTGAGGCAGTGTGCTATATGATGCAACAAATTATGGTGGAACCCTGTATTTCATGTAGGTGGAAGTTAATTTCTAAAAATGTTCACAGCACAACATGGCTTGCTGCTTTACCATAAGCGCAATGTTTCTCCAAATGTCCTTGTCATGAACATAAGCATCCTATTAGAGCAAAATACCCTCAGCTAAGCCTCGCAGACTATTCCAATGCTGTGGAAGATTTATAACTCTGTTCTACAGGTTCTCAGCCAAGTGATAGATATATCAATAGCAAAGTGATCATGATTCTATATGCATCTCTCCTTAGATATAGTAATAATAGTATACAGAAGTAGTACAGTTAGTAACAGTGGGCCACATTGTCCAATATGTTGGGGGGACGGTTCCTTCACATTGTTTTATTGAGGAACTAGGATTTGTAAGCAGAAGCCTTGGGCTACCGAACCCATGAATGGGCTTAGATTTCCATGGGGAAATCTAAATATGCTCTGAGTCATCCACAAAGGCCAAAACACTCATAGAAAACATATGCCAATCCTTTCACAATGCTCCTCAGCCTTCTCCCTCCATCCCCTCATGTCCCTAACAAAATGAGGACCCATCAGGAGCTCCCTGCAGGTAGGTGAGCTGGGGCATAGACACAGAAAGAGGGCAAAGGAAGGATGGTCATAAGCATAAAGATGGGAGAAGCAAGGTCCCCAGCAAAATTTAAGTTTGCCACACCCGAGCAGCAAGAGTCACTCAGTCTGCAGCAGGTGTCACAGTTTAGGACCAATGTACCTGTATTCCCCCTCCAGGGTCCATCAAGGGCACCCACTTTAGGCTCCTGGCTCCCAGTAGTCACCCTTCACCCATGTCTCACTCCTTCCTGAATGGGGATGTTAAGTCTGCACAGCTCCCTGCCTTACACTCTGATATCCCCAGCAAACCTGACTGCCTAAGAGGTCAAAGCCTGCACTTTAGTTTCTCAGCGAAGGTTAAGACCAGTGTATTGCACTGAGAATTATTTTTGTTTAAAGCTTTGTGGCCTTACATGGGCTGTAAGGAAGAGGACTCGATTTCACAGAATCATGGACATTAGAGATCTATTAGCAATTCAGGGCAGGACTGTTCCCTCTGGTCTTATTTAAGAAGAATTTCCTGAAAGCCAAACTGTGCCCCGATAGGCAACATGCAGCTCTCGCTGATGTCAGTGGCAATCCATACACAGACCTAGGATGGTAAATTGCCCTGCATGTTTATAATAAAGACTGGTGATAAGAACAAAGATGAGGGATTTAAAGGACCTCATTCCTTGTGTGAGTGATTGATATGATTATGTATAAGTACTGAATATTTAAATGGGCTGGGGATCTAATCTGATGATGGATTATAGTTAAAATATGTCATTTTAGAACTCAGGGTAACCTTTTAAAGAATTTCTCACTGTCTCATACTCTCTAGAGTCATTAATTATTCGTTTTGAAGGATCAGTCTATGGACATACCTTAAGTTCTTCTCAGGTAGACATAGAAATCCAGTTCAAATTATTCTTCCCACACTCCAAGCCAATTAATAGATTGAGTGAGGTTTCCTTGGTTAACACTCTTCACCTGTCACAATCACAGGTATATTATTTTGCCCACCAGAAATGGATTCTGGGTACTCACATGGGGAAAAACCTTTTTTCCCGGTTCAATAAAATTTGGCATAAATTTCACCCTTAGATCTCAGAGCTTTCATTAAAAAGTTGCATGGCAGCAAGAGCAGACTCCTTTCATTTGACTATTAGTCCCCAAAGAAGTACCAAAGTAGTGGTAGCAAGAGTGCAACATTATTCTTGAAAGATGAAGTGCGTTACATCCTGTCCAAGTTTGGCTTCAAAACTTGGGAGAAAATAAGTAAGCCTTGACTCTGATTTCCATTGTGATGGGATTGATTACAATGGTCCCACGCAGGTGGTGATTTTGGTCAGGGAGGAGGCTGGGGATGGAAGAACAGCCACAGCGTGTGTGTGCGTGACAGAGAGAGAGAGACCTTACTATTCCAAGTAGGGATGGCTCCTAAATCTAAAGACCAGCAAGCTTTGGTGAACTCCAAACCTTTGTTACCATCCATTGGAATCATACTGGACCAAAGGTTACCAACTAACCTTAGCATTTCTCATAGACCACATCTAAAGTGACTTGGTTGGTGAAAGTTTCAAAGGTGGCAATGAAAATACAAGGGGGTTCAACAGGAAAAGTAGTTCATATTTCCATGAGCAACAGTACTCATGGTTCATCCTCTTTCACTCCTTAACCAGTAAGGCACATACAACAATGGCTCCCAAACACTCATTCCTTCCATTACTGATACTTCAGGGGTTTGTGACTGGTGTTCTAAGCTCCCAGCTCCATATCTTAATGATGCACGATGATGTTCCTCTGCTGAGCTCAAGTGTGCTTCCTACTTCTTTGCGTATTCTCTAACCCACACTGTAGTTTCACCTATGTAACATCCAAGAAATAGGGATTAGAGCTTGTACAAGGAATGGGAAATGACGGCTTTACTAATATTTGTTCAATATCTTAGGACAGTAAACTAGTGTATTTGCCTAAATAGCCTTGGGACCACTGTCATACATGATGGTATCAAAATCAAACATACACACATAGATCTCATAAGAATGGCCATACTGGGTCAGACAATGGTCCATTTAGTCCTGTCTCGTCTTCTGACAGTGGCCAGTGCCAGATACTTCAAAGGGAATGAACAGAACAGGCCAATCAAGTGATCCATCCCCTGTCATCCACTTCCAGCATCTGCCAGAGGCCAAAGGACACTCAGAGCATGAGGTTGTGTCCCTGATCATCTTGGCAAATAGCCACTGATGGGCCTATCCTCCATGACTTTATCTAGTTCTTTTTTAAATCCAATTATAGTTTCGGCCTTCACAACATCCTCTGGCAACAAGTTCCACAAGTTGACTGTGTGTTCTATGAAGAGGGACTTTCCTTTGTTTATTTTAAACCTGCTCCCTATTAATTTCATTGGTCACCCCTGGTTCTTGTGTTATGTGAAAGGGTAAAAAAGAGGCTGGATAGCCATCTGTCTTGGATGGTTTAGACACAGCAAATCCTCCATCTTGGCAGGGGGTTAGATTAGATGACCCTTCCAGTCCCTTGTAACTCTGTGGTTCTAGGATTCTATAAATAACACTCCTTTATTCACTTTCTCCACACCATTCATGATTTTATAGACCTCTATCCCATTCCCCCTTAGTTGTCCCTTATCCAAACTGAATAGCCCATCTTTTTAATCTCACCTCATACTGAAGCTGTTCCATATCCATAATCATTTTTGTTGCCCTTCTCTGCACCTTTTCCATTTCTAATATATCTCTTTTGAGATGTGGGGACCAGAACTACACTCAGCATTCCTGGTGTGCCTGTACCATGAATTTATATAGTGGCATTATGATATTTTATGTCTTATTATCTATCTCTTTTCTAATGGTGTCTAACATGGTTAGTTTTTTGACTGCCACTGCACACTGAGAGGATGTTTTCAGAGACATGTCCACAAGGACTCCAAGATCTCTTTCTTGCATGGTAACAACTAATTTAGACCCCATCATTTTGTATGTATAGTTGGGATTATGTTTTCCAACATGCATTTCTTTGCATTTATCAACATTGAATTTCATCTTGTTCATCTTCCCCTTTTGTTACCCAGTCACCTAGTTTTGTGAGATCCATTTGCAACTCTTCCCAGTCTTCTTTGGACTTAATCTTAAGTAATTTCATATCATCTCCAAATTTTGCCACCTCACTGTTTAGCCCTTTTCCCAAATCATTTATTAATATGTTGGACAGCTCTGATTCCAGTACAGATCCCTGGGGGACACTATTTACCTCTCTCCAGTCTGAAAACTGACCATTTATTCCTACCCTTCATTTCCTGTCTTTTAAGCAGTTACTGATCCATCGGAAGACCTTTCATCTTTTTCTATTATTGCTTGCTTTGCTTAAGAGCCTTTGGTGAGGGACTTTGTCAAAGGCTTTCCAAAAGTCCAAGTACACTGTATCCACTGGATCATTCTTGTCCACGTGTGTTCACTCCCTTAAAGAATTAATAGATTGGTGAGGCATGCCTCACCAAACAAATCATGTTCATTTATGTATTTGATTCTTTCTTTACTATAGTTTCAACCAGTTTGCCTGGTACTGAAGTTAGATTTAATGGCCTTTAATTGCCAGGATCATCTCTGAGGCATTTTTTAAAAATTGGCATCACATTGGTTCCACTCATCTGATACAGAAGCTGATTTAAACAATAGGTTACATACCACAGTTAGTAGTTTTGCAATTTCATATTTGAATTCCTTCAGAACTCTTGGGTGAATACCATCTAGTCCTGGTGACTTATTACAGTTTATCAATTTGTTCCAAAACCTCTTCTAATGACACTTCAATCTGGGACTGTTCCTCAGATTTGTCACCTAAGAAGAATGACTCAAGTCTGGGAATCTCCATCATATCTTCTGCAGTGAAACCAATGCAAAGAATCCACTTAGACAATGGCCTTGTCTTCCATGACTGCTCCTTTAGCAACTCAATCATCCAGTGGCCACACTGTTTGGCAGGCTTCCTGCTTCTGATGTATTTAAAGTTGGAGTCTTTTGCTTGTTGCTCTTCAAATTCTTTTTTGGCTTCCCTCATTATACTTTTACATTTGACTTGCCAGAGTTTATGCTCCATTCAATTTGCCTCAGTAGAATCGGACTTCCAGTTTTTAAAGTATCCCTTTTTGTCTTTAACTGCTTCTTTTACTCTGTTTAGTCATGGTGGTACTTTTTTGGTCCTCTTACCACTCTTTCATTTGGGTCATTAATTTGAGCCTCTACTGTGGTGTTTTTTAAAAGTTTCCATGCAGCTTGCAGGCATTTCACTCTTGTGACTGTTCCTTTTAATTTCCATTTAACTAACTTCCTCATTTTTCTGTAGTTCCCCTTTTTGAAGTCAAATGCTTCCATGGTTGGCTTCTTTGGTATCCCCCCTTCCCCAGGACGTTAAATTTAATTATATTATGGTTGCTATTACTGAGGGTTAAACCCTTTTGGACAAGATATTGTGCTCCACTTAGGACTACATCAAGAATTGCTTCTCCTCTTGTGGGTTCCAAGACTATCATTAATGATGTCTGGAAACTTTATTTCTGCATCTCGTCCTGAGATGACATGTACCCAGTCAATATGGGGATGGTTGAAATTCCCCATTATTACTGAGTTTTCTATTTTATACCCACTCGAATCTCCCTGAGCATTTCAAAAGCACCATCACCACCCTGGTCAGGTGGTTGGTAGTATATTCCTACTGCTATACTCTTATTATTTAAGCACGGAATTTCTATCCATAGAGGTTCTACGGTACCGTTTAAGTCGATAGACATTTTTACTATATTTGACTCTATGCTTTCTTTCATCTATAGTGCCACTCCCCCACCATCACGACCTACTGTTATTTCTACATATTTTGCCACCACCATGTCCCATCAATTATTGTTATTCCACCAAGTTTCTGTGATGCCTATTATTTCAATATCCTCTTTTACTACCAGACACTCAAGTTCACCCATCTTAGCATTTAGACTTCTTCAATCATGTACAAGCAATTATAAATTGTGTCACTTTAGTTGTCTGCCTTCATGTGATGTAACTGAAAGTGACTTTTTTGCATGACTGTTTCTCTTCAGTTCCTACCTGTACTTTATCCACTTCTATCCTCTCCTCCTTACAAGGACATAGAGAATCCCGGTTAATAGAGGCTCCCCTATGGGATGTCTGTTTGAACTGTGTGCTCCTTCATACCTGTCAGCTTTCCCCCAGCTTTAGTTTAAAAACTCCTCTACAACCTTTTAATTTTACATGCCAGCAATCTGGTTCTGTTTTGGATTAGCTGGAGCCCATCCTTCCTGTCTGGGCTCCTCCTTTCCCAAAAGATTCCCTAGTTCCTAATAATCCTAAAACTCTACTCCCTACACCATCATCTCATCCATGCATTGAGACCTTGCTGTTCTGCCTGTCTAACTGGCCTTGCACATGGAACTAGAAGCATTTCAGAGAATGCTACCATAGAGCTCCTGGACTTTAATCTCTTACACAGCAGCCTAAATTTGGTCTTCAGGACCTCTCTCCTATCCTTCCCTATGTCACTGGTACCTGCAAGTACTGGTAGGTAACAACCAGCTCCTCACCAGCACTGCACATAAATCTGTCTAGATGTCTCGAGAGATCCGCAACTGTCACACTCAGCATTGCCCTGTTTAATTTTGTACAGTGCTTAATAAACTAATCTGCAAATAAATGAGATGTAAGCACCCTACATAATAATAATAGCATAATCATAATTTTAGTATAATAAGGAACTAGTGTAATAAGATAATACAATCCCTCACAGGGGTGTTGTGAGACTTGTTCCTTAAGTGTTTTGAGATCTTCACATTAAATATTACTACAATTAATATCATTAGCAAAAAATGAAAACAATTATTTTTTTTTATTCTGAGCCAAGCAAAGGCAGCCTTCACCATGAGTAGTCTCATGGTTGCATCATTTGCCTTCTAAAGACTCTTGAAATCCCAATTTTACATACCATCAGACAATTAAATTACTCTGTTAGTTAATGGACATGATAATGTTTATTTCAGTACTAGAAGTTACTTTTTTGGGCATTGTTACATCAGCTAATCATTAGCAGGTTTGCCCTTAGGAAATTGTTTAGCAAACCAAAAATATCTCTTTTTAATGTGAAACAGTTGACATGAAGGGCTATATATGCAAGTTTAAGTTTGAATATCTAAGGGAAAATTGGAATGCTAGAGGCCTCAAAGCTGCATACTCCTGGCATATCTGTTGTGCCAACTACTCAAAAGCAAGACAGGGCCAAAAACCAAAAACTCCCATTTAAGCCAACAGGAGTTCTGCCATGAACATTAATGTGAGAAGACTTAGCGTTAGGAACTTAACCTCCTCCTTTTAGAGGACTGGCAAAATGAGAATGTTTGAAGCATACATCCTCTATTTTCCCTCCAGACACAGCCACCCACGGTGGCTGCTTAGCAAAAGTGATTGATGCTACTGTAACTCCGAGTGCTTCACAAACCTTACAGGGTACTGTTGGAATCTGGATGCTAGGACTAATGTGCAGGGTGGAGGCATGTTCATTTGCTCCACTTCATGCTGAGAAGTATGAGGGGTTCTTTCCTGAACTCTTGCCCTGGCAGAATTCCATCACTGGTGAAGGCTGAGAGGCAAAATGAGAAAGGATTCTCATGCCCGGTTTCATTTGCACATCACTAGAACATTCAGCTGAGCTGCAGTTCATCGGGGATATATAACGAAATGTCCAACTATGAGCGACGCTTCCCATACACTTGTCACAAACACTGGTGGTTTCTTTTCTCATAAAGTGCCTCTTTTTCCTATGGGTAAAATCCAAATATCGATATTTTTGAGGTTAATGTGCATATTTTGGACCTAGAAGAGGGAATTGAAAGATAGATAGTGAAGATACGTTTAAGAGCACATGAACACATGAAAAAAATGTCTGTTAAACCCAAGCATAGAGCGCTCACAACCTGGTAACTGGAAACAAACTACTAAAAGTACAGGCTTTTCCTTCACAAGATGTAGAAGCCTATTTCGTGCCACAAATAATAATGGAATTCCAGTGGGACTGGTCACACAAGTACGTGCTACTCAACATGAGTGAGGTGTGTAGAACCTGACTCAGATTGTAATCTCTGTAGGGCAGGGACTATGTCCTCGTATGTGTCTGTAAAGCATCGTGCACAATGATGGCACTATATAAATAAAATTGCAAACTACACTATTATTTAGCCACAGAGGCTTACTCTTCCCATCCCCGCTTCCCTTTAAAGAGCAAATATATTTTTTGGGAAAAGGTACCTGGAGTGACAGCAGTGAACTCTGAAATCTTCTAGATGTAGAAAAGTTACATCATGGGCAGTAACAGCAACACACTATCTTGCCAATGTGCCTCAGTGGTGACTTGGAGATACCGAGGGCTCAATTGTCACTCTGCACCATTCATGCCTGTGAAAAAGCAAGCCTGCATGGCTAAATAATAACATAGTGCCATCAGTGTGCATGGTGTTTCAACAGACACATAAAATGACACAATCCCTGCCCTGAGCAGCTTACAACCTAAGGGCCAGATTCGGCAAACCTTCCTCACTTTGCGAGCATAGGAGATAAATGCTATTAAAGCAGAATGATAGAGTTAAACGTGTCCTTTGTGCTCACTCAGCACTAGTGTAAATCAATACATAAGATGCAGAGCACCAATGAATCAGGCCCCAGGTCCCTATATTCAGGAGATGAAAGATAATTCAGTCTTCCTGTCCATTTAAACCTCTATCCTTCCATCAAGACTGCCAAATGAGTACCAGTTGTGTTGGCAGTTTTTTGCATGATATAAACAGCTGTCCACTGGTAATGAGACTGAGGTCACCAATTTGTTTAGCCTAGACTAGCGAACAGCTGTAAACAGGTGACATCTTTCAGCACTACCAACCTGGCCAGGATTCAGCCTTGCATCCTAACTGTGGGAAGACCATATATCCTCCTTACCAGTCCTGTGACTTCCAGCTCCTCCTTAACTAACTGTGTATGTAGACCCCTGGGGGGATATTTTCACTATGTGCAGGGAAATCAGGTCTCACCTGGCTCTACTGGAGTCAATGATAAAACTGAGGCCAGGATTTTACCTCATAACTTTAAGCACACTGTGAGATGTGTTTATTTCCCTAATGTCACTTTGCTGTGTCTGTTTCAGAGTACTGAAAATGAGAGGAAGAGAGCGAAAATGGGATTTGGAAAAAAAAGAAATCTCTCCACCCAACTCATCCCACCTAAAAAAATACAATAAAAACAGCACCACTATAATTCCATTAGGAGAGGAACAAAAGTGATATCTGCTGGGTTTCCATCATTTTATTCCTAATTAAATTCATGTTTATAAATGAAGCTGGGGTGTACAGATGGGATATTTTCCTTATGGTGTCATGGGGATTCAAATATAAACTCCTTCACTTTTACTGGGCCAAACTTTTCACAAAACTCATCTTGTATAAACAATACAAATCTTTTAATAGTTTTCCATCAAGCAAAAGTCGGATAAATATTATTAAAGCACGACACTGAATTTTCATGCTGTTTATTTGCACTCCCTTGGTATCAACATACTCTTATAAGCCCAGGATCCTGAGCGTCATGGCTTGATGTGCATTATGAAGATGTTTATTAATGGAATTTTAAAAGGGGGCATTTTAAAAGAGAATGCAGAAAACATGTAGCACATTTAAGGGGACCATTTAATAGCCAGTAGCTATAATCTTCAACCAAGATCTCTCACCAGTTTAGCAGGGAGGGAGATCTGGTTAGGGTTATGATGGCAGAACTCTCAAGAAACCTCAAGTGCTACACAAGATAGTTTTGGTTCATTGATGTTGCTCCAATTCAGCACGAGACCTGTGCTCCAGCTTGGTGTTATGGCCATTGTGTTGCTGAATGTGTTGTTTTTTGGATGAGATGTAAAACCAAAGTCCTGATGACTTGTGGTTATTAGCAAAAAGAAAAGGAGTACTTGTGGCACCTTAGCGACTAACCAATTTATTTGAGCATGAGCTTTCGTGAGCTACAGCTCACTTCATCGGATGCATGCTCAAATAAATTGGTTAGTCTCTAAGGTGCCACAAGTACTCCTTTTCTTTTTGTGAATACAGACTAACACGGCTGTTACTCTGAAACCTGTGGTTATTAGGGATCTCATGGGACTTCTTGAAAGATAAATGCATTAGCCCCAATATCCTGGCCAAATTTTAATTTGAGTAATTACTTACCAACTCCCTAAATCCTCCCTATTCTTCACCTCCTACTGTAGACTCTTGTATAGTGCTAAACAGCTACTGCATTCTACCATGATGGTAGACACAATTTATTATTAGAGCGAAACCCAAATCAAATCCCTGGTTCTAAAACACTCTGAAACCTGGGGGATGTTTTGATGCAAAATTCATACCTTGGCCCCCTGTGAATGTGCTAAATCAAATCCAAATATCAGATCCAAACTTGGGGAAAGTTTAAAACTGGATCCTCATATTGTGGTTCAGGCCCATATAAAGAGCTTTGGGAGCCTTCTGGCAATACCGAGCTATTATGAATTAAACTGGCATTTTGAATGCTTTGCAAAAGGGTGTCACAAACTTATTTGCTGGAACAGGACAAATTACATTTTCGTTATGGTCCAGAAGCCAGGTCTGATAAACATAGGTCCATATATTGCCTTTGCTCTACAGTAGAGGTACAGTCCACAGAAGTCGTTCCCTTGACTTCACTGGGCATTGAATCAGACACAATGGGAGGTTTGCCTAAAGACTGGTAAACATCTGACTTCTATGTAATAATTAGGTTCAACAGTTTCAAAAGTAGACTAATTTTGGGTGCCCAATTTTGCCAGGTGCACGCATTGCTTACAGCTACTATTCTCAGTGACTGAAAATCAGGTCTCCAATGTCTAAAGTTGGGCTCTGTGGGCATGTGTTATAGCAAATCTATATAAAACTGACGTTATAAACTTATTGGGATTAATGTTATTTAGGAAATTTGGCTTTTAAAGGTTTATAATTTTTAAAGGTTTTTGTTTTCTATTATTCACCTCTAGAATCTTATTGGACTCAGACAGAAATAAAATTGCACAAACAACTTTGTCTTTGCTATCCTTGTTTCTTTACTATCATGAATCACTGAAGATTGGACATAAGAAAAAATGTTGCTCTCTTGCGAAGGAGGAAGGAAGAGGTAAGAATTATGATCCTTGGAAAAGACTAATATACACACAGTAGACTGAATAAAAAAAAAGAGCAAAGTCTTTGCAGTACAGTTTAGTGGATTATACCTTCATTTTTGGATAGTCAGCATTACGCCTTGCCAATTCATAATTAACATCTGCTGTAGCTAGATGATCCAGAGCCAGATGCAAATTGCTAAGGTCCTTTTAAAACCTTGCACTACAAATGCAAAGACCAATTTTCCAGTGAGAATGACAGAATCAGCACACACATTACAGAATGTGTTACTAACAAGTCAGATATAGATTATATTTAGTAAAATTGGTAATGTAGTGATCTTTAAAATAACCATGTAGAATTGCTTGGTGGGAGTACTCTGCATTGTCAAAAAGAGGACCTAAATTTGATTCCTTAGCCTAGTATGGGATGAGGAGCTGTCAGGATAGCAGCTTTTTTGCCTGTATCTTCTGAAGAAAGAGAATGCTTTGTATCACTCAAATGTGACCCATTTGGTCAATTAAGGAGAAGTGCTGTATAAGTCCATTCCAGACATTTTTAGATGGCAACTGACATGAGATCTCAAGCAGTAGCAACAGAAGAAGAAAAATAGAATTCCAAAAGATCCTCATGGGACCATGTGTTTGGGAGGGTGATTTTAGAGACAGTAGGAGAAAGATCCTTCTCCTACATTATTCTCCTCTGTGTCATTAGCATGGAGACAATGGTAATTGTGTGCATGAAAAATTAACACCGTCCAAATGTGAAATTAAACAGCAATGGCAGTGACATTGCCAGCACCCCTAGTTCCAGCATCTATGTGCTCAGGTATATTTTACAGTCTATTTTTTTTCTCAAAATTCACTAAAAACAAATATGAATTCTGATGATGGATTGTGGATGAAAATAAAGGACAATGTGTTGGACAAGCTACAGCTACAGAGGAGTCTAACAGATTTTTGAGAAGCATGATAAGACATTCGTTTCTTCTTGTATGCAGTGTTGTTGTAGCCATGTCAGTCCCAGGATATTAGAGAGATAAGAAGGGTGATATCTTTTAGTGGACCAACTTCTGTTGGCGAGAGAGACAAGCTTTCCAAAGAAGAGTTGTGTGTGCCTCGAAAGCTTGTCTCTCTCACTAACAGAAGTTGGTCCAATGAAAGATATTACCTCACCCAGCTTGGCCTTCATTACTTCTTGTAATGTTGCTCGCTCATTCCCAAATGCCGAGTCCTCACATAGGTCAAGTCAGAAAAAAAAAATCTAATATGCCCCAATCCTCCAGTGATCTGTGTGCGCAGACTCTTGTGCCTGCAAAAAGCCCTGTCAATTTTAGTAGAACAATTGTTTCTACTAATATTGGTAGAGGCCTGTGTTAACTGTAGCCACTCAAGAAAAAAGTCTTGCTGCCAGTCATCTTAAATTGTTTAGAAGGATCAAAAGCTGCCCACACAAATTTTGTTTGAAAATTACACATGCAACCATAGCCCGCGAACTTAAGGCTTGTCTTCACTATGGGGGTAAGTCGACCAAAGTTACACTACTCCAGGTACGTGAACAACATAGGTCGACTTACCCCGGTGTCTTCACCTTGCTGCATCGACAGGAGATGCTCTCTAGACGACTTCGCTTACTCTTCACGGACAGCTGGAGTACCAGGGTTGACCAGAGAACACTCTGCCATTGATTTAGCTGGTCTTCACTAGAACGGCTAATTAGATTCCTGCTGCAGCAATTGTAGCAGTGTTGATCTCCCCGGAGTGAAGACCAGCCCTTAATTGCAGACTAAAGGAGGAAAATTTTGTGGGAGTCCAAAGCTGATCTATTACTGGAGATCTGTTTTCCCTTAGAAACACATGAGGTAGTGTGGTTCTATATATGCTAGTCTCCTTTTCTGAAGATCACAACAAATGGAAACAATGAAAAGTATTAAAGTGAAATCTGCCCCTTTGGTAAATTACACAATGCTCCCCAATGCAAAATGCTATCAGAGGAATTTCTGTTTTATACTAATCTGCTGTCATTCTTTTAGATGTCCCTCAGCATTTACACCAAATCAACAGGCACAGAAAGCTTGGCAGTTGCCTGGGTGAGAAGGGTTTGGGTGGCCCAAGCAACAAAAAGATAGTGTGGAGATGTCATGAAACCAAACAAGTTCTGTTTTTCTTAGAGTAAAATAACTTTGTAAGTTGCTTATAGGACAGTGTTGTCAGGTTTCAGTGCAGTATGAGCAGCATGCAGAGAATAGATAGCTTTTCTGAGGAGCTGACTCAGTACTATAAGGTGGACGAAAAGCTGGCTAGATCATCAGGCTCAATGGGTAGTGTTCAGTGGCTTGATGTCTAGTTGGCAGCCGGTATCAAGTGGAGTGCACCAGGGTTCGGTCCTGAGGCCAGTTTTCTTCAACATCTTCATTAATGATCTGGATGATGGGATGGATTGCACCCTCAACAAATTAGCGGATGACACTAAGCTGGGGGGAGAGGTAGATGTGCTGGAGGGTAAGGATAAGGTCCAGAGCAACCTAGATAAGTTGAAGGATTGACCCAAAAGAAATCTGATGAGGTTCAACAAGGACAAGTGCAGAGTCCTGCACTTAGGGTGGAAGAATCCAATGTACTGCTATAGGCTGGTGACCCACTGGCTAAGCGGCCGTTCTGCAGAAAAGGACCTGGGGATTACAGTGGACAAGAAGCTGGATGAGTCAACAGCGTACCCTTGTTGCCAAGAAGGCTAACAGCATATTGGGCTGCATTAGTAGGAGCACTGCCAGCAGATCAAGGGAATGATTATTAAGTCCCCGCTATTCAGAACTGGTGAGGCCACATCTGGAGTATTGCATCCAGTCTTGAGCCCCCCACTACAGAAAGGATATGGACAAATTAGAAAGAGTCCAGTGGAGGGCAATGAAAATGATTAGGGGGCTGAGACACATGATTTATGAGGAAAGGCTGAGGGAACTGGGCTTATTTAGTCTGCAGAAAAGAAGAGTGAGGGGGAATTTGATAGCAGCCTTCAGCTATCTGAAGGGGGGTTCCAAAGCAGATGGAGCTAGGTTGTTCTCAATGGTGGAAGATGAAAGAACAAGGAGCAATGGTCTCAAGTTGCAGTGGGGGGTTGCTAGTGCTTTAGAGGATAGGATTATAATTCAAAATTATGTGGACACCCTGGAGAAATGGTCTGAAGTAAGTATGATGAAATTCAATAAGGACAAATGCAAAGTACTCCACTTAGGAAGGAACAAACAGTTGCACACAAATAAAATGGGAAATGACTGCCTAGGAAGGTGTACTGCAGAAAGGGATCTGGGGATCATAGTGGACCACAAGCTAAATATAAGTCAACAGTGTAACTGTTGCAAAAAAAAAAAGCACACATAATTCTGGGATATATTAGCAGGAATGTTGTAAGGAAGACATAGGAAGTAATTCTTCCACTCTAGTCCACGCTGATTAGGCTTCAACTGGAGTATTGTGTCCAGTTCTGGGCACCACATTTCAGGAAAGATGTGGACAAACTGGAGAAAGTCCAGAGAAGAGCAACAAAAATGATTAAAGGTCTAGAAAATATGATCTGAGGGAAGACTGAAAAAATTAGGTTTGTTTAATCTGGAAAAGAGAAGACTGAGAGCAGACATGATAACAGTTTTCAAGTACATAAAAGGTTGTTACAAGGAGGAGGGAGAAAATTATTGTTCTTAACCTCTGAGTATAGAACAAGAAGCAATAGGCTTAAATTGCAGCAAGGGTGGTTTAGGTTGGACATTAGGAAAAACTTCCTGACTGTCAGGGTAGTTAAGCACTGGAATAAATTGCCTAGGGAGGTTGTGGAATCTCTTTCCTTTGGGATTTTTAAGAGCAGATTAGACAAACACCTGTCAGGGATGGTCTGAGATAATACTTCATCTGGCCATTAGTGCAGGGACTGGACTAGATGACCTCTTGAGGTCCCTTCTAGTTCAATGATTCTATGATTCTCCTGACTGCCCCTATTGACCATGCGTGACAGTCTCTTTTCATACTGCCCCTTATATAGCCTCCCAGTTGTTGCTCTCCAGGCATATTTCCTCTCTTTCATCTAGAAAGTCTCGGATATTCAACTGTTTCTGTGAAATCTCCCTATTAAAATAAAGGCACATTTTCTCATGTATGAGCTTAGCATCATATTCCTCTGTGTTATACCGAATTGTGTTGTAAGCTCTGGGGCTGACCTACTGTTAGAGCAGCACATTTACTCATTGTGCTGCACCATATACATTTGCAGCACTCCAGCCTGAACTTTGCTTAGCCTATAATAATCAGTGAGCTCCAGCCCCTGAGCTCCTCAGAGAGGTTTCTCTGCAATGCACAGCACCTCTCACTGTACATTCACAGAAGATATTATGTTCACTGCTCTGTTAAATCAATAAACTAATGTACTGATTAATTGGGGTAAATACACTCTTGGTTTCAAACAGCACTAAATTTGTTTACAGTAAAACAAGTTTATGAACAAAAGAGCAGGGATTAAGTGATACCAAGTAAAAGAGATAGTTACAAGCAAATAAAAGTGAAAACATGCATCTGAAGTCTAAAACTTAATCTAACAAGATGCAATCTTTGTTCAAGATGGTTTATTTTACTTGGTGTCTCCTTTCCAGCTTTTCATTGGCTGGCTTGGCCAGGACCCACCAAATAGTTCAAATTACTTGGTTTCTTTGTCTCCTTAAGGTGAAGGATCAAGATGTGTTCCTTATATCACAAAAGGAGCTGTTTTTGTCTCACAAGCCAGGAACGCCTCCAGGGGATTCAGTTTCCTGTATCTCTGTGGAGTGTAGGAGCCATGTTAATTCTCTGTTTGGATAACCCCCGCTAGTTTAGCTCAATAGCTTTGTTTGCTGTTGTAATGAGGTGCACTCACCTCTCATGAGCACCCCCCATCTCAGGGTGTGTCCCTGCACTCTCTCTCTCTCTCTCAGTTTGTGGTGTTCTGCGGTGACTCAGCCCTCCAGTCGAGTCACACACAGTCTGTATATGAAATAAAATAAAGCAAACCCCTTCCGAGGTATAAGCCCAACAGGAGCCTATCACCCTCTGTAAGGTCCTTCAATCAGCAGCCTCATTTCTGGGTTCAGTCCTGAATAAGTCCAACAGGGCATATCATAGTACCCTGCTTTGAACTGTTTCTCAGCCCATTCTGGGCTTTTTCAAATGGTCCCTGCTCCTCAAGCAGTCCCAGCCCTGATGTGGGGCCATATTCCCACAGAGCTCCCTCCTTCAAGACTCTTTGCCTCCCTGGGCGTTCCTGGCCCCAACTCTTCAGCTGGGCCACTAATAGAGTTCAGTTCTCCTTCTGGGGTGTATCAAAGTCCAGGCCACTTTCTCAATGGTTGAGGGGGAGAGGGTAGACCCGGGACTGTCCTCTACTCCAGGTCCCAGCCCAGGGATCCTATAGATAGCAGCCACCCACCACATCCTTTTAATAAAACTGTGTCACTGGTACAATTCCCTGGGCCACTTCCCCATGGCTCCAGCACATTCTTCACCTTTACCTCAGGGCCTTATCCTGGAACTCCTTCATGTTCCCCACAGCCTCTGCCAGCAATGCTCTGTCCGGGGTCCTGTAGCTCCCTCAGCCAACCAAGCACACCACCCACACTCCTCCAGCTCCAACACAGAACTAAACTCACTCTGGCCCTGCTGCCAGCTCTTCTTATACTAGCCTGCTGGGCCCTGATTAGCTGCTTCCCATACAGCCACTCTAGGCAGCTTGGAGGACCTCTACTGCCCTATTCTGGGATGGGGCGTGGCAGGGCTGCAAGGCCTCCAGCAGGGGACCTCTGGACCTAGTTCACCCCATAACAATTGCTAATATGTAATTGAGATAAACCCACATTCCTTTGTCTAGGACAGACCTGTTCATCACCTTTACCTAGAAAAGGCTGTCTAGTCCTAAACAAACATCATACAGAGGGAATTCACAACATCATATGTAAGGGTAACATGTACATCTTACTATATTAATAACCAGCATGTTATTAGCTTTCATATGATACCTCACAGGGAATATTTTGTACTAATATTATTGCATTAGTGTGTAGGATGCGAATGCAGGGTTGCCTATGGTCACAGCCTCCCACTTTAACCCCTAGAATGGCCCAATAATAGGCCATCAAGGGCCAAGATCTCTGCTCTGCAGAAAGCTGTGGAAGGCCTCAAAGGCAGCTGAACCACAATGGATCTATTGTGCAAGCAGTCTTACCCACAGAAAAGCAGCACAACTCCACCCACACCCCCATCCTGGTTCCTACAGAGCAGCGCTTCAAAGCAGTTGTCTTGGGCGCTACAACCAGTGCGGGAGCAGAGGCATTTCATCCAGGGATGGGCAGAGGCAAGTAGCTCTGTGATGACCCAGATCCAATGGCATAGGCCTCCCAGCAGAGGGAGAATACAAAATCCCTGCATGCTGCTGTAGACCCGTGGCTGAAGTGGAAGCCATGGGAAGGAGTCACTGGGGCTCCATGGCTTGCCAGAGAAGGGATTTCATCCTCCCCTAATTCCCAAAGAGAATAAAGTCCATTTACTCCCATTTTGCATGGGGTTCAGGACTTAACACTATGAGAGAAAGTCTACGTTAGAAAGGAGACAAATTAGAAGGGATACGATAAGAATATATAAAATAACAAATGATACAGAGAAGATAGTTCAGGAGCATCTCTTTGGTCTGTCTTATAACCGAAGAAGGGGACATTAGATGATGTTAAAAGTGGCAAATTCAAAACTGGTTAAAGAAAATACTTTTCCCATGCGTGAAATCAGACTGTGGAATTCCCTGACACAGGAAGTGGCGGAGGTCAAGAAATTAGCAGAATTCGAAAAGGGATTGGACATTTATATGATAAGAAAATCTATAGTTACCATAGTTAATTATGATCATTTTGGAAGGGATACTAAATCTTATGGTTCAGGATTCAAGAGAATCCCTAACTATGACCGATTAGGCTAAAACCTAGAGTGGAGGGTAGATTATCCCACATCCACCTAATGCACGGTTCTCACACCTTCCTTTGAAGTACTTGGTGTTGGCCACTGTCAGAGATGGGATACTGGATCAGATGGACTGATCCTTGGGTCTGATACAGTCTGGCAATGCATATGAGTGGGTTTATTTTGTATCATTTTCTATTTCTTATACCAGTTTTCATTTCAAGAAGAGATTTACTACGTGTCCCTTCCTATTTTTAATAAGAATAAAAGTAATCAGCTGTAGTGTAACTTAATGTATACTCTACTGGGGAGAAGGGGAGGAGTGAGGTGATTTGCTAGTTTGGAGGCTGCAGTATTTTGCCTTATTTGGGATTTTGATTTACTGGCCATTTCACTACTTCCTTGTTAATAATCATAATAACTAACCTGTCAGAAAGGGATGGAAATGCCCTGCCAATCAAAAAGGAAAACACCTACCAGGTCAAAGCAATAAAGCATGAAGCATTACTCACAGAGTCTGATACTCACGGCAAGGATTGTAATGGTAGAAGAAAATAGCACCATATGAATCTATCCCATTAACAAGGATCACAGTGAAAAGGAGAAATGGCAAAATAATTAACCCATTGAATCTGTCAGTTATAAACACATGCCTGAATTATGATTCTTTCTGGATGCCAAATACCTATAAAGGAAGCCTCATCAATCTGGTAATTGTGGGGATCATTTCCAAGGAATCCTGTCAGGTTAAATTTAGCCCCAAATTTTAGTTTTGGTAAATTGAAGCTATTACAAAAGCCATGCCCAACAGGAACTTTTCCTTTTTTTAAATTCTAGTGTAGCCAATTTTCCTTAAAGACAAAAAAGCTCCACACAAAACAGCAAATGAATGTTCTCCTGCAGCAATGTAACATTGTGTCACTATTAGGGCTGTCAAGTGATTAAAAAAATTAATCACGATTAATCGCACTGTTAAACAATAATAGAATATCATTGATTTAAATATTTTGGATGTTTTCTACATTTAAAATACATTGATTTCAATTACAACACAGAATACAAAGTGTACAGTGCTCACTTTATATTGATTTTTATTACAAATATTTGTGCTGTAAAAAACAAAAGAAATAGTATTTTTCAATTCACCTCACACAAGTGCTGTAATACAAAACTGTAATTAATCGACAGCCCTAGGCTATGATAGGGCCTGAGGATCAGAAGGTGAATAGCACTAGAAACTACTACAATAAATGAAACCAACTAATCTATTTTCATTGTCCATGAATAGAGAGATTCAAAAAGTAAGCAAACAGCATAAATGGGGGAAAATAAATGTTATTGTTTAAAATATTTTCAGCTTTAATAATCAGTGTTATCAGTAATAATGGACCCAATCCACATCCACTTAGTAGTATGTGTAATACTTAGTACAATGAGTAGTCCCTTTGAAATAGATCTAAATTTCACAGACAGGCTCTGTCTGTACAATGGGCTGAAACCAAGCCACCAGATCCAATCACCCACAAACGTCAGAGGACATTCAAATCAAGATGTAACAAAATCCAATTCTGAACTTTGCAGTTTAGGCCTTTTCCTTATCATGACACTGACTTCATACAGATGTCAGGAGGCTTCATTAATATTCATACAATGTCTTGCAACTACTGGATGGAAGCTCTATAGAAATGCAAAACATTATGAGCATTATGGAATACATAAGTTGTACATACCACAAAGGCACAAATCCTGAGTGGCTCAGCTGAGGCCAGTGGGTCTACTCAGGTGACAAGAGACAAATTCTCATGAGGAGAAGGGCAGGATCTGGCCTCACACAATTTATTTGGGGGATGGAGGGAGAGGGTGGAAAAAAACAATTTTCTTTCTTTGACATTAAATTTCAACATGGCATATGCCACATAAAACAGCACTTATGCACTGTAGTAACTATTGCACAAATGCACAATCATTTGCTTGATAATCCCCAAGGTTTTGTGCCCTTTTCTGCCAGTCATGGCTGTGAACTCCAGGGACATTCATCACATGTAGCCCCAGACCTGGTTCTTATGGAAGTCAAAGGAAGTTTTGCCATTGCCTTCCATGGGAGCAGGACTGACCAGCAAACATTGCATATATTTATTGCAATATTTCATGTTTCCATTAGTAAAATGTGTGATTGGGTCATCCTGTGTTCAAACAGTCACCAAAATAAGTATTTTAAATTATTCCTTTGCACATCCACTTATATAGCCAAACAAAGGGTCAGACACAAGCTGCTACTGAACTTTCTGTGACCCTCTCAGAAAGACTACTTTAGCACACAACAGCCCACCCTCCAAAGGAAAATTTTAAGCATGGAGACCTACTGTAAGAGGATGAAAGGAAAACCAAACATATTGTTTTTTCTTTGCTGACCCAAGAAGAATCTTTACCAAATCTAAACTGACAGTTCATGGAACTTAAAAACAAAAACCTGTCTTGTTTCTAGTTCTAAATCGGCACAGAACCAGCTGCTCTTAAAGACACAAACCAGACCTAAAGAAGAGCTCTGTGTAGCTCCAAAGCTTGTCTCTTTCACCAACAGAAGTTGGTCCAATAAAAGATCTTACCTCACCACCTTATCTCTCTACAAGTCCTTCATAACACATTAATGTTCAAGACAGCACATAAAAGTATTGGAAATATCTTTTACTGTACTGGTTTCAGAGTAGCAGCCGTGGTAGTCTGTATTCACAAAAAGAAAAGGAGTACTTGTGGCACCTTAGAGACTTACGCTTAAGCGTATGCTCAAATAAATTTGTTAGTCTCTAAGGTGCCACAAGTACTCCTTTTCTTTTTACTGTACTGTTACTGAAATGAAATGCTAAGCCAGTGAATTTTAAGAGTAGCTACTAGCATCGTCTTATAAATCTTTAAAATGTGTGACCTCTTTTTTAATCTTTAATAATCTTTTCACAATTTTCATTTTGTCCAAGCATTTATACTATGATTACATTCACAGCTTCCAAACCACTCCTTGCATAGTTCAAAAAAGAAGTAATTTGGATGAAAGAATGATAGACAGAAATCTCTAGAGAAATAGTCTTTAATAAAAGTAAAGAAGGGCTGCTGCTGAGAATGAATTATTATTATTTACTTGTATTATAGTAGCACCTAAAATTTTCTACCAGAATTAGGGCTGCATTGTGCTAGGCATAGTACAAACAGAATGTACATTTGAAAAAATAAGCTTAGTAGTTGTCTCTGAAATCAAAGCTTCACTGCAATTTCTATGGTTAGATGTTATCACAATAATCATTTGGTTAAAGATACACATCCACAACTGGTCAAAAACACATTATAGGAGTGCTTCTGGATTCCCCATTGATGCTAAGTTCTCATATAGCAGCATTCACCAGTAATGTATTCTTTAATTAGCTGATTGGGAGACAACATCACATTCTGGCACAAAGTGACCTGGCATCAGTAATACGTTCATTTCTCACCTCCTACACAGGACAACAGTCTTGCAATCTATCTGGGTGTGAAGCCATAAAATCCTCAGGAAACTCCAACCAGTACAGAATGCTGCAAAGCATCTCCTCAGCAACATGGGCCACTGCAATCACATCAGGCCTGTCCTCCAAAAGAATATGGAGCCAAATTCAAGGCTTTACTCATTATCTTCAATGGCGTGGGCTCAGGATCCCTACATGACTGCCTAAAGTTCTCAGGAGGATGGTTATTGACAACTCCTCTGCTATGGCACAAAGCTATCTATTGAAGGGGTAAAAGCTAGTCTGTGCAGCAGAAGTCCATGTGACAGACACTAGTCATACCACTAATGTTTCTGGAAGGTGCTCAGACACTATAGTAATAAAGACTATATATGAACCTGAACAACTCTATAAGCTTATCTAGGTATTTATGTATGGTACACACTATTATGGGCAGAGCTGGCAATGCTGCCTATCACTGAGGTTTGCTTATATAAATTGACAGGTCTCCTTCATCGCAGTTTAAGAAAAACTACTTAGCATAGAATTTTTATCTATTCTCCCCATAAAGGTTTTGGCCCTGAGAAATTAAAATCAGTTCTTTCATTAACGAATTGGATCTTATGTATGTGGCTTGCCCATATTTTTCATGCAGGCTGTAGTTTATGAGATCAGTACCTGAGATTATGAACTGATTGGCAATCAGGGAATTAACATATGTTTCCTGAAGACAGATGACATCAACATCGTGTCAGGAAGCAATGTTTTCAAGAACAGAGAGTTTTGCAGTAGCCCATCCTTCAACATTCAACTGCAGCATCTTGAGGAAAGGGTTCAAAGCATTTCCTTGTCTGGGTCCACAATAACCAGCACCCAGTAGATTCAATTTGCTGTTCTGTTTCCTGACATCTCCTCCTGCTGCTGTTTTGAGGACCCTGTTTATTACTTCTATGTAATTGAGGTAAACACATATTCCTTTGTTTAGGATACCCTGCTGTTTAACAGGTCTAATCATAGGTACACCACAAGCATGTGGTTTTATTTTAGATGTCAAGAGTTCTTCCTAAATGGGTTGCTGTGGCAAACAAGCCAATGCTCTGAAGTAGACATTTTCAGATAGCTTTGCATGGCAAAACCAGCACCTGGAGTTTCCAGAAGAATGGACTCCTGCAAGGCTCAGTGCTGACACCAATTTCATTTTTTGTATTCACCAGTGATCTACCAAACACCATCTACAGATGGTTCACGTATGCAATGATATTGGCTGGGCCTAAAGGGATTGTGACTTCCAAAAGATTGTAAAGCACCTGAACAATGATATGGCTGCCATATTGCATAGGTGACTATTGCAAGATATGGAGGTTAAGAACTTAAGAATGACCACACTTGCACCAGTGGTCAATCTAGACCAATGGTCAATCTAGCCCAGTATCCTGTCTTCTGACAGTGGCCAATGCCAGGTGCTTCAGAGGGAATGACCAGAACAGGCAATCATCAAGTGATCCATCCCCTGTTGTCCACTCCCAGCTTCTGGCAATCAGAGGCTAAGGACATCTAAAGCACAGAGTTGCATACCTGACCATCATGGCTAATAGCCATTAATGGACCTATCCTCCACGACTTATCTAGTTCTTTTTTTAACCCTGTTATAGTTTTGGCCTTCACAACATCCCCTGGCAAAGAGTTCCACAGGTTGTCTGTGTCCTGTGTGAAGTAGTACAGTAAAAGCTGGATAACAAAGCTTCTACTATACTTCTTCACACAGCACACAGTCAACCTGTGGAACTCTTTGCCGGGGATATTGGGAATTGTTCCTTATGTTTGTTTTAAACCTTCTGCCTATTAATTTCATCAGGTGACCCTGGTTCTTGTGTTATGTGAAAAAGTAAATAACACTTCCAAATTCACTTTCTCCACACCAGTTACAATTGTATAGACCTCTGTCATATCCCCCTTTAGTCATCTCTTTTCTGAGTAGAAAAGTCCAAGTCTTTTTAATATCTCCTCATACAGAAACTGTTCCATACCCTTGATCATTTTTGTTGCCTTTATCTGTACCTTTTCCATTTCTATCTTTTTTGAGATAGGGTAACCAGAACAGCAAGTAGTATTCAAGGTGTGGGCATACAATGGATTTATATAGTGGCATTATAATTTTTTCTTATTATCTACCCCTTTCCTAATGGTTTGTAACATTCTGTTAGCTTTTTTGACTACCACTGCACATTGAGCAGATGTTTTCAGAGAACTATCCACAATGACTCCAAGATCTCTTTCTTAGGTGGTAACAGCTAATTTGGACCCCATCATTTTGAATGTATAGTGGAGATTATGTTTTCCAATGTGCATTACTTTGCATTTATCAACACTGAATTTAATCTGCCATTTTGTTGCCCAGTCACCCAGTTTTGTGAGATCTGTTTGTAACTCTTCCCAATCTGCTTTCAACTTAAATATCTTGAGTAATTTAGTATCATCTGCAAATTTGGCTCCTCGCTGTTTACCCCTTTTCCCCAGATCATTTATGAATATGTTCAACAGCACTGTTTGTAGTACAGATCCCTGGGGGACAGCACTATTTACCTTTCTCCAGTCTGAAAACTGACCATCTATTCCTACCCTTTGTTTCCTGTCTTTTAACCAGTTACTGATCCATGAGAGGACCTTCCCTCTTATCCCATGACTGCTTGCTTTGCTTAAGAGCCTTTGGTGAAGGGCCTTGTCAAAGTCTGTCTGAACATTCAAGTACTCTTTATCCACTGGATCACCCTTGTCCATTTGTTTGTTGACCCACTCAAAGAATTGTAATAGATTGGTGAGGCATGATTTCCCTTTACAAGAAACCATGTTGACTCTTCCCCAGCAAATCATGTTCATCTATGTGTCTGATAATTCTGTTCTTCACTATAGTTTCAACTAATTTACCTGGTACTGAAGTTAGACATAATGGCCTGTAATTACCAGGATTACCTCCAGAATCTTTTTTAAAAATTGGTGTCATATTAGCTATCCTTCAGTCATCTGGTACAGAAGCTGATTTAAATGATAGGTTACATACCATAGTTAGTGGTTCTGCAGTTTAATATTTGAGTTCCTTCAGAACTCTTAGGTGAATACCATCTAGTCCTGGTGACTTATTACTATTTAATTTAATAATTTCTTCCAAAACCTCCTCTAATGACACCTCAATCTGGGACAGTTCCTCAGATTTTTCACCTAAAGAGAATGGCTGCCTCATAACCTCTGCAGTGAAAACTGATGGAAACAATTCATTTAGGTTCTCTGCAATTGCCTTATCTATCTTGAGTGGTCCTTTAGCACCTCAATCGCCCAGTGGCTTGGTAGGCTTCCTGCTTTTGATGTACTTAAAAAAAAATTACTCTTAGTTTGAGTCTTTTGCTAGTTGCTCTTCAAATTCTTTTTTGGCCTTCCTAATTACACTTTTACACTTGACTTGCCAGAGTTTATGCGCCATTCTATTTTCCTCAGTAGAATCTGACATCCAGTTTTTAAAGGATGCCTTTTTTACTCTACTTCATTTACTTTGTTGTTTAGCCACAGTGGCACTTCTTTGGTCTTCCCACTATGCTTTTAAATATGGGGATGTCGCTGGGCAAGTGCGTCCCATCCCCTGTTCAGGTGGGACAGGGTAATTACTTCCCTGCGGTCACATCCTTATGACCACCCTCTGTTTTGGATTAATAGTAAAAGTCAATATGGCCGCTCTATCTCTCAAGGTTGTGTGGCCCAATGGCCAGAGTCAGGGTGATGGCCCCTTCCCACAGGGCAGTGGGGCCCAATGGCCCAAATCAAAATGGCTTTCCTATTTGGCAGGGGTGTGTCACCGAGTGTTCAGAGTCAGTGTGGCTGTCTGGCTCAGCCAGGCAGTGTGGCCTAGCGCAACGGTCAGTAGGATCACCCTCTCTCAGGGCTGCTCTCAGGGCTGCATGGCCCAATGGATGGAGTCAAAAGAGTGGCCCCCTCTGGGGGGGGCTGCATGGCCTAGTGGCCAGAGTCAGTAGAGCTGCCCTTTCTCAGGGCTGCGTGGCCTAATTGCTGGAGTCAGTATAGAGGCCCTCTCTGTGGGGGCTGTGTGGCCTAGTGGCCAGAGTCAGTATGATTTCCCAGTTCGGAGGGGCGGTATGACCTAGCGGTCAGAGTCGATTACAGTGGCCTTTGTGTTCAGGGCAGCACAGCCTGGTGACCAAAGTCAATATAACAGCATTTAGACACAGGGCAGTGCAGCCTAGCAGCCAGTACCCAGGAGCCACCACCAGGTGGGGGCGGCCTGAGTAGGGGGGCCTAGGCTCACCCGACTTCTCCGGGCCCCTACCCAGGGCCCTAACAGTGGTGGAGTGGTCCTCCACTGGGTCAACGGGGAATCTCACCAAAACACACTGACATCACTAGGTGGGAGATACCATTCACTCACCCTCCCTGGGTCACTGGTTTCTGGTTTCTCGAAGCCACAGTCCATGAGGTATCGGGTTCTCCGGGCTTCTCAGCCCAGATGATTCCTGGGACTCTGCTGGCCACAGACCTCCAGTCTGACTCTCAGGATCTCCGGCTCCTGCAGGCAATGGCTGGGATGGCTCTTCAGCTGGAGCCTCCACCCAAGGTCCTTCCCCTCCGGTGGCCAACCCTGAATGAGCTGAGCTGCTCCCTTTTCTACCAAGTCTCCAGTTGGAGCATGCCAAGCAGGGCCGCAAGAGCGTGGCCTCTTCGGCCCAGAGAGTGGTGTTAACCCTCGCAGTACCAGTGCAGGGCAAGTGTACCCCATCATGCACACACCCCTTTAAGAGGGTGTCCAGTGGTGAAAAGAAAAAGTCCACATTTGCGTGTGCCCTACATGGTTGATGGGTGATGCTGAAGTCATTGGGCTGGAGCAATAGGTATCATCTCATAATTGAAGCATTGGTATCTTTCATGCTGTTGAGCCATCGGAGTTGTGCGTGATCTGTGACCAACTGAAAGGGGTTTCCCAGCAGGTAGTATCTTAGTGTGTCGATCACCCACTTTACCGCCAGGGCCTCCTTCTCTATAGTTGAATATCTCTGTTCTCAGGGGAAAAACTTCCAGCTCAAATAGAGGATGGGATGTTCTTCTCCCTCAATCTCCTGGGACAATACTGCTCCCAGCCTCACTTCAGACGCATCCATCTGAAGTATAAAGGGCTTAGAAAAGTCTGGGTGATACAGGACTGGTGCCCTAGTCAGTCGATCCTTTAGGTCCTGAAAGGCCCTCTCACATTCTGCTGACCACTGGACCTTTCGGTTGGGAGCTCTTAGTTAGGTCTGACAAGGGTGCCATGAGCATTGCAAAAACCGGTACAAAGTAGCAGTAGTACCCTGGCAGGCCTAAAAATTGGCGTACCTGCCTCTTTGCATTGGGTGTCAGGCTGTCCTGCAGAGCTTGCACCTTGTCCACAAGTGGACATAGGGTCCCTTGCCCCATGATGTATCGCAGGTATGTTACTTCCCATCATCCAAGGTGGCATTTGGCTGGGTTGACCGTGAGCTCGGCTTCCCCCAGGGCTTGCAGTACAGCCTTGAGGTGTCAGAGGTGTTCCTCCCACATATGACTGTACACCACTATATCATCTATGTACTGCCGTGTACTGGCAGTGGGATTGTAATAGCTGATTCATGAGTTGTTGGAAGGTGGCAGCAGCCCCATGTAGATCAAAAAGTATGGTCACGAAGTGGCACAATCCAAATGGGGTAGGGAAGGCTGTCTTTTCACGGGAAGCCGGAGTCAAGGGGATATGCCAATACACCTTTGTCAGGTCTAGGATCAAAATGAAATTGGCATTACCCAGTCGTTCGAGTAACTCGTCTACCCAGGGCAAAGCATCAAATTGAGAGATTGCATTCACTTTTCGAAAGTCTATGCAGAATTGTATTGTCACATCTGGTTTCAGGACCAGCACAATCGGACTGCTCCACTTGCCTCGCGATTCTTCTACTACGCCTATGTCCGGCATAGCCTGGAGCTCCTTCTGGACCGCATCCCACATCTTCTTTGGCAGGAGCCGGTGGTTGTAATGGACCTTCTGGCCTGGAAGGGTGATGATGTGGTGACTTACCAGTCTAATCCACCCCAGGCAGATTGATAACACGGTGGAGAAGGCCTGAACTAGTTGTTGCAACTTTTCCTGTTGTCTTGGATCCAGCTCTGCCCTGATCGTGACAGGCATAGAGTCAACAATGGGCCTAGCTCTGGTTCTGGGGAATAGGGGGCGATCAGCAACTCTTCCTGAGTTTTCCACTTCTTCAGAAGGTTCACGTGGTAAATCCGGTAGTCGTACCACATAATCCACTGGTCCTACCCTTCGGACCACTGTGAAAGGGCCCTGCCATTTTGCATGTAGCTTGGACTCGGCTGAAGATAGCAGGAGCAGGACACTATACCCTGGTTCAAAAGCGTGTAGTGTCGTCCCTCGGTTGTATTGGCGGGCTTGGGTCTGTTGTGCTTGCAATAGATTTGCCTGGGCGAATGCTCCCAACTTCTGGAGTCATTCACAGAGTGTTCACATGTTGGGAACTGATCCCATGACCTGGGATCCTTGCTCTTCCCAGGTCTCCTTCAGGAGCTCGAGGATCCCCTGGGGCTGTCTCCCATAAAGCAGTTTGAAAGGTGAGAAGCCTGGGGAGGCCTGGGGAACCTCCTGCATGGCGAACAATAAGGCTGATAGTAGCTTGTCCCAGTGTTATGGATCATCTTCTACAAATTTCCTTAGCATGGAATTCATCATCCTGTTAAAACTTTCCACCAGGCCATCTGTCTGCGGATGTTACACAGAGGTTTTAAGTGCTCGGCCAATCAACAACCAGCACAACTCTGACATCAGTTTGGACAAGACATTGGTTCCTTGGTTGGTTAGAATCTCCCTGGTATTCCCACCTGGAAGAAGATTTTCAGAAGTTCGGCAGCGTGGGTAGGGGGGCCCAGGCCCACCTGACTCTACCGGGCCCCGACCTAGGGCCCTAACAGTGGCAGAGTGGCCCGTCACAGGGTCAGCGGGGAATCCAGCAGCAACACGTTGACCTCACTCAGGTGGGCGATACCACTTGCGCACCCTCCCTAAGTCACTTCCTACCAGGTTTCCCAAAGCCGCAGTCCATGGGGTATCGGGGTCCCCAGACTCCTTGAAGCGGACCTCCAGTCTGATTCTCAGGATCTCCGGCTCCCACAGGCAAGGGCTGGGACAGCTTTTCAGTTGGAGCCTCCACCAAGGTCCTTCCCCTCTGGTGGCCAGCCCTGAATGAGCTGAGCTGCTCCCTTTTATACCTAGTCTCCAGCTGGAGCATGCCCAACAGGGCCATGGGGGCTTGACTTCCTCGGCCCAGAGAGTTGTGTTAACCCTCGCAGTACCAGTGCGGGGCAAGTGCGCCCCGTCACAGGGGATTACATTTAATTTGAGCCTCCATTATGGTGGGTTTTTTTAATGTCTACACAACTTGCAGGCATTTCACTTTTGCCACTGTATCTTTTAATTTCTGTTTAACTAACTTCCTCATTTTTGTGTAGTTAAATGTTACTGTGGTGGGCTTCTTTGGTGCGCCCCCCCACCCCCACCCCAAGGATGTTAAATTAATTCTATTATGGTCATTACTAAGCAGTTCAGCTATATTCACCTCTTGGACCAGATACCGTGCTCCACTTAGGACTAAATAAAAAATTGCCTCTCCTCTTGTGTGTTCCAGGACTAGCTGCTCCAAGAAGCAGACATTTATGGCATCAAGAAACTTTATGTCTGCATCCCGTCCTGAAGTGACATGTACCCACTCAATATGGGGATAGTTGAAATCCCTCATTGTTCTTATTATTGAGTTTTCTATTGTTATAGTTTCTCTAATCTCTCTGAGCATTACACAATCACTAATCACCATTCTGGTCAGGAGGTCATTAGTATATCCTCTCTGCTATATTCTTATTATTCAAGCATGGAATTTCTATCCATAGAGATTCTATGGTACAGTTTGAGTCATTAAAAGATTTTTACTATATTTGACTCTATGCTTTCTTTCACATATAGTGCCACTCCCCCACCAGCATGACCTACCGTTATTTCTATATATTTTGTACCTTTTACTACCACCATCATGTCCTGATTATCATCGTTCCACCAAGTTTCTGTGATGCTTATCAATATCCTCATTTACTACCAGACATTCAAGTTCACTTATCTTAGTATTTAGACTTCTTGTATTTATGTACAACCACTTATTAAATTTGTCACTTTTTAGCTGCCTGCCATTATGTGATGTAATTGAATGGGATTCTTTTGCATTTGACTGTTTCTCTTCAGTTCCTACCTGCACTTTATGAAGTTCTATGTTCTCCTACTTACTGGGATATAGAGAACCCCTGTTAATAGATCCTTCCCTAAGGGATGTCTCTGTCCAAACCATGTGATCCTCTGCATCTGTTGGCTTTTCCCCATTTCTTATTTTAAAAACTGCTCTACGACCTTTTTAAATATAAATGCCACCTATCTGATTCTATTTTGGTTTAGATAGAGCCTATCCTTCCTGTACAGGCTCCTCCTTTCCCAAAAGGTTCCCCAGGTCCTAACAAATCTAAACCCCTCTTCCTGAGACCATCGTCTCATCCACTCATTCAGACCCTTCAATTCTGCCTGTCTAACTGGCCCTGTGCGTGGAACTTGAATCATTTCAGACAATGCTACTATGGAGGTCCTGGACTTCAATCTCTCACCTGACAGCCTAAATTTGGCCTCCAGGACCTTTCTCCTATCTTCCCCTATGTCATTGGTACCTACTTGAACCATGACCACCAGCTCATCCCCAGCACTGCACGTGTGCTTGTCTAGATGTCTTGAGAGATCTGCAATCTTTGCACCTGGTGGGAAATTCACCATGTGGATCTCCTGGACATCACAAAAACAACTATCTATATTTCTAATAATCAAATCCCCCATTACTGTTACCTGTCTCTTCCTAATAACTGGGATTCCCTCCCCCAGAGAGGTATCCTCAGTGCAAGAGGATACCATGACATCATCTGGAGGGAGGGTCCCAACTATGGTATTGTTTCCCTCTGATCCACTTTAATGTTCCCCTTCCCTGAGACTTTCATCTTCCTCAACAGCACAGAGGCTGTCAGACTGAGGGTGGGACTGCTCTACTGTTTTCTGGAAACTGTCTTCTATGTACCTTAACTGAAGCCAAGTAAATCAAAGACAGTGTCAACATGCTTCCACTTATATCATGCTCTGAGCATCCAGGCGCTCACACCCCAAGTTGAGCTGGCCAGTTTTCTGAGCAAATTGTTCTGAGAGCTAACTTTGACTGCTGTTTTCTTCAAGTGGTTGTGGTACGTCAATGACCTATCCAATGTCACGTTGAGGTAAATTGGGTTTAGGTCATGCTGCAGGCGTTAGCCATTTAAGAAAATATTTAACTCGTGGCTTCTGCTTGCATTATGCAGATGAAATATGCTAGAAACCATCTTGGAAAAGCTCGGCTGCAGGTGCCATTGACTACAGTAGTCTGCCATGAGCTTCATATCATCATTGAGGACGGTGTCAATTTCTGAGAAGAACTGAGCTTGATAACTGCAGCAGATGTTGTCAGCATAAACTTGCACAAGAGTGTTGCTGGCAAGTCATCGATGTACACACTCAGCAGTATTGGTGAAAACTGAACCTTGAGAAAGATTGTTAATCTGACACTTCCAGATTATCCAGTTGCTTAGAACATCAGCCCTTGCCCTCTGCTTTTCAACAGCAGAGTATTGTGCTCCTGTCTGGTGGCATTCATTTCACACGAGGCTGGTCGACGTATAGCTCAACAAAGCTATGCACATTGTTATCGGGGCTGCCGATACTTAACATAGCACCACCCCATATTTGCCATGATGGGGCCTCCAACATGCTCCTGTCCAAGATCCATGAGAACAGCGACTTGCCTCTGTAGTCAGACCTCTTCGACTACCTACCAGTTCACCAGTCTTCTATATGCCCTCTATGGTCACTTATGCCACCACAGGACATGATGGTGGAATCTGTTTGGCGTAACAAGTGGTCAGCGACAACAGTCATTAATCACTCTCTTGTCACCAACCCAACCATCTGCCCACTAGGTTTTGACCTGCCAAGGCACCTGAACCGGTTTTGAACAGGACAGGCCAATTGTGAGGCCAATCTCTTCAAATAGGGTTTCTCTAACAACCCGCAAGGTAGATGTGGTCAACTTCAAGCTATGTCACATATCCTTGATGAGTGCCCACTGACTTACTTTGATGATGGGCTACTACCTCTTCATCTGGCTGATGATGATGCTATCAAATGGATGCGCACACTGCACATATGCTGAGAGATGCTCAGAGTTTAACATCATCTTGAATGGTCAGCAGCTGGCACATAATCCAAGCCGGTGCATCTAGGGATCACCCTAGATCATATGCTTACATACAAATACCAGCTCGCTTAACAGGTTCAAAGGTGGTTTGGTTTGCTGTGCTACGACCAACCACTCCTGGGACCCCACTGTGCATCTGTGTTACTGTGAAGTGTGCTGCACACATGCTGAATGGTTGCTCTTTTTGTGTTGGGCTCCCTGGAGGTCCTATCAAGTGGAATACTGCTGATTCAGAAGCCAATGACTGGCTCAAGACTATTTTGCTGTTTTTTTGTTTGTTTCTAAATCTAGCCTTGCTTGTCTTGCCCGCTTCCACATTCTGGGGTGCAAACCAGACCAGTGAGAGGCTGTGTTACCACCTGTCCCATAACCTTGGGTGCCTCACAATGCTTTGCTGTTGTAAGCTCCCAACCTGGGCCACTCACAACTAGTATGCCAGCAAGCAGGCCACACCGAGTGTCTGTGTGCTAGACTGTTCTTGTTCAGCTGCTCTAACCCCAGCAGCCGGTCTACAGCCACACTCTGGCTTCACCAGCCATGATTAATAACTTCAGGGTGACCCCAATACACTCCCAGTCCTGGGTTTTCCCCAAAACATGTATTTTGCGATATCCAGCCCTCTCCTGGACAGTTCAGATATAAAGATTCATTCCTCCTGTGATGAGTTAATATTCAACAGTTTGTTACTTTAACTAGAGTTACCAAACAGTCCAGTTTAAACCCAGCACTGGTGTAGTTTTGATGAAAAATAAAATACATTTATTAACAAAGAAGATATACTTGAATTCACTTCAAATCCTAAGAGATAAAGTTAGAAATGGTGACAAGCAAATAAAAGTGAAAATGCATCTAAAAGTCTAAAACTTAATCTAGCAAATTTTGGTCAAGGCTTTGTTTAAGATGGTCTTTATCACCC
Organism: Caretta caretta; assembly: GCF_965140235.1. NCBI lineage: Eukaryota > Metazoa > Chordata > Testudines > Cheloniidae > Caretta > Caretta caretta. The sequence continues at coordinate 206,081,077 of NC_134207.1, read as the reverse complement.
ACAGTCTTCCAACAAGATGGTGACTGACCAGTGATGAGCTGCCAAAACCTGAAGAACCAGTTCCTTCAGTCGCTCTGGGTCTTCTTGGCGGCACTTCAGTGGCGAGTCCTTCACTCACTCCGGGTCTTCTGCGGCATTGAAGTACCCGCCGCCGAAGTGCTGCCAAAGACCCAGAGTGAGTAACTGCCCACTGCTGAAGTGCCGCCGAAGACCCAGAGCGCCGCCAGGTGAGTGAAAATTAAATAGGGATTCTCAGCCAGGGGAGCCTCCCCAGCTGGGAGCTCAGGCGGGCCGGACAGGATAGTCATGCGGGCCAGATGTGGCCCGCGGGCCGGAGTTTGCCCACCCCTGTAACAACCGGTTCTAAATCGGCTTCAAAATTTAACAACCGATTCGTGCAAACCGGCTCCAGCTCACCACTGTGACTTACCCTTTCCTTGGTCAGGATGTCTCACAGAGGCCCAAAGGTGTTGGTGCCTTTTGTCTTCTTAGGTAAAAGAGATTAAGGGGCAGACACTCCAAGTTCTTTTATAGTCCAACCTTTGATGTAGATACTTCAGAAGGTTACCCCAGAAGTTTATCCAAGCAGTGAGGAAGGTGATACGGAGTATGGAAAATGTAACTGATGCTCTTTCTTCCTCCACGTGCCTTTGCTAAAATGCAAATTGTTCTGTTTCCTGCCAGCATCTCTCCCTGCTGTTTTGAGGACCCTGTTTACTACTTATACGTAAATAGAGCCAACATACATTCCTTTGTGTAGGTTAGGCCTGTTTAACAACTTTTGCCTAGGCAGGGCTGTCTGGTTTTGAACATGTCCTAATATCATCATACAGGGGAAATTCACAACTTTATGTATAATGTTGCTACATCATTTCACCAGGATAGGTGAGTTTTGACCAGTGAGTTATTAGTCTTCAAAGGATACCTCAACAAGGCATATTTTATACAAAGATTTTTACACTGGTGTGTAGGGTGTGAATATGCGGATGCTTTCAGTCACATCCATGCACAATCACTACATATAAAAGATTAATTCTTTCTGGTTGAAGAAACACTCAAGTTAGTTTTCATCCTGTTTTCTTTGCAGTGATTACAATATAATCATGTTGAAGCTTTAAATGGAAGTCTATTTCCTTACCAGAATTTGTTTCCCTTAAAAGATATGCACACTGGTACTAGTTTGTTTTTGTAGGGTTGTTCAAAAGTGCTGGCATGCCAGCAATGAAGTTTGTTTGCTTTCAGAAATAAAGAACATCTGTTCTAAAATTAAAAAAAAATAACCCATATACACACACTTATAATTACATAGGATTTGAAACAAAATAGGTTATATGTGGATGAGAGGATGGGTGCTGAGATGAGGGATGTGGCTGGGTCAAGACTTAATAGATTGGGGGATGAGAGAAGGGAAAGACTGAGGGGATACTTAAGGAGAGAGTAATAGTAACAGCTGGAGTGACAAGTTAAGTGGATTTGGAAAAAGAGAGTGAGATCTATGGCTTTTTCCAAACCCCAGCCATTGATGGTTGTGAGAGAACTGAATAACTTGTGATCTTTAAGCAGGGGAAGCAAATACAAGCTTTCAATCCCAGTGATTTGTTTGCATCAGTTACATTTTCCAAATTAATTTTTAAAAATGGCTAGACACTTACTTTTAAAAAACAAAACAAAAGCAGAGATTCTCCTTTCTATTTCTTGGCCCCACATATTAGATACCCCAAAGGCTGACTGCCTGGCTCCATTCTCCAGTAGAGGCCTGTGATGGATGCTTCATCGCTGTGACATAATACCTACTGGGACCAATATGTGGGACTAGACATCAAAGAAGCTAAAAAAGAAAGGTAGGGGCTTTAAGCAAATCATTTTCTATTGGCATAGTTATTTAGGGGGCATTTTGCAAATAGTTCTAAAGGTGAAGGAATTTGGTTACATTCTTGTGGAGGTTACCTTTAAACCTCATAGCTCCCACAGGCCAGCAACTCTGAGTATCAGATCAATGTTTTAAGCTTTGAGTCCTGTGACACACAAACCTTCTGAAACTTAGCAAAAAAAAAAAAAATGAATGTAAAAGCTTTGTTGCTGAGGCACAGAAGATTCAATAGATCCTGAAAAAACAAACAAAAACACCATCACCACCAACACTCAGAATGTCATTTTACTTGTATTGTTTATATGATCAAAATGAATACCTTGCAGAGTGTACACTTCATGAGATTTTGGACTAAATAGCTTCAAGGAAAATGTTTATTTTATAAGATGAATTAAAAATCAAGTATCTCAAACTATTTCGAGCCTCTTTTTAGAACGTGTTCAAGGGAAAATGTCTCTAGACATCTCTCATGTTGGCTCAGTGGTGCCTCTCCCCTCTGCTCCCCCACTTGTGTTTCCTAATGAATGGAAAATTCAAATTAAATTTTAAATATTACAGCACAATGGACTGGGAGGTGGTCACTGAAATTTTTTAAAAAATGGAATAACTGCGTGCAGAAATGCAATACGTCTTCCAGAACTGCATATGTTAGCTCCCAAGTGACAGCCAAGGGGCATGGATAAGTTAAAATACTTAAGACAAAATATATCACAGAGCCATTAAAAATTAGAGATGGAAAAATCCTATTAGATCATTTAGTCCACCACCCTGCCGATGCAGGATGTTTCCTTCAGTGTGTTCTCCAGTGCTTTGTTCAATTGTGTTTTAAATGACGGGGGGAAAAAAAGATACTTTAGTTCATCAGTCTTGAATGTTTTTACATTTAGAATGCACTGTAATGAAGATGTTGCTGAATAGATTTAATGAATTCCTTCTGTATGTTACTAAGAACACAAGATTATATAAAGTGAAAAGCATGCTTAAAATATAATATACACTCATTGTTTATGTTATTTCCCTTTTACATTTCTCTCACCTTGCAAAATAAATAGATTAGTCAGTTTTATTTCCAGTCTGTTTCACTTTCTAGTTCTCATGCACGAGCACAGCCCTGCAACAACTGCATAGGATTTTTAGTTATTTATTTCTATTGGAATTCTTAAAACGTTACATGAAAATATTTTGGTTTGTATCCGTTTCAGTAAACCTTTTTAGCTTTAAAACCTAAATTTGAGCCCAAATGTGAATGTATACTGTCCTTTTAAAACAGGAAGTGGGAAAAATATTGTCCTTCTTCTGACCTGAGTCCCATGTGTCCCTGACATAAAAAGGGGAGCAATAGCATCAGGTTGCAGGGCTCAGAATAACATCCCCCACACAATGAAACTCTCCCTACAAAATAAAATATAAAGAGTATATTTCAATCAGTGAAAAGCAGTTGCTACAGTGCATGAATATTTACTGTTCTCTTTCTCTCTGATTCTCAGGTTGGTTCAAGTTTTTTCACAGTTTTTTTTTTCTAAATAACTCTTACCAAACACAATAAAACACAACATATTTAAGTATATTTTCCCTTCAATTCAAGCTTTTTGCTACAATCTGGGAAAATGTGTTACAGTATTTTGCCCTTTTCCAAAATTTTGCCAGCCAAATTCGTAGCAGAAAAGTTGTATTCGCTGGTGAAAATGGAGATGATTTAACCTGAATGAAATTTGCAAATATCCATAAAAATTCCAAATTTGCAGATGAATGCATGTGAAAATGTCACATTTTGCATGAATGCTCATAAAGACAAAACTAATGGCTCGATACACCTCTATATAGAAATAGAGTGAATAATACCATACATCTCTTTTTCTATTCTGCTTTCCCTGATTTCAGCACTGAAGAAACATTTAGCAGCTGAGAGCCTAGACTATTTCTGCTGCTATATTCTTGGAAAGATTTCTCATCTGTTCTTCACTTCCAAAGATAATGTCACATTATAGAAAATAAATAAAAAATCAAATATATAAGAAAAATGAGCTGCTACAAGTTTTTTCAACACGTGCAATAATTCGAAAAACCACACGGTGGCACTAGCTTTCTTCAGGTGAAGTACAAACAAGGAATAAAGGATGGTCTTCCATAGCGGTACTGAGGTGAAATAGCCGTAAACAAATACTGAGTTTGCCCACAGTGAAAGGCGAGCGACCATTGCATTAATATCACGTGCTCCACCAGAGGCCAGTGTTGTAGTGGTAACTTTATACTTAGAAATACTTTATATTGTGAACAGCACATTGAGGTTTTCTAGGACCATAATTTACTAGATGGTCACAGCTCATTTAAAGAACAGTGGTATATTGCACAAACAAACATTCTCCTGCTATTCACAGATCTGCTACAATAACATAAATGTCCATTTAGTCTGAAAAGGGGCCAAAAATGGCATTGCATGGGTTCCATCTTTATTGACTTAGGCTTTGTCTACACTGGCAACTGAAGGACAAAACTTTTGTTGTTCAGAGGTTTAAAAAAAAAAAAACACCGAACCCCAAAAAACAAAAAGTGTTGTCGACTAAAAGCGCCGGTGTGAACGGCGCTTTGTCATCAGGAGCATATTCCTGCCGACAAAGCTACTGCTACGCTGCTCATTGGAGGTGGAAGTTTTTTGTCAGCAGGAGACAAACAGCAGCTACACTTGTGTGCCTTTAAGCGGCATGGCTGCAGAGGCACAGCCGCGTTGCTAAAAGCTGCGTAGTATAGACAAAGCCTAAATGGTTTCCACTGAGGGGGAGGGAGGGAAGTCAGCTTGCGAGCAGGGAAAAAAAAAAGATTTTTTTTCTAAATGCCGGCCCTGCATACTCATCCTGGGATCTAGTAATAAAGCTGGGTCTCCTGCATCAGCACCACTTAGGCCTGGTCTACACTGGGAGGGGGATTGATCTAAGTTACGCAACTTCAGCTATGTAAATAACGTAGGTGAAGTCGACGTATTTAGACCTACTCACCGCAGTGTCTTCACTATGGTGAGTCAACTGCTGCCACTCCCCGTCAACTCTGCTGGCACCTCTCACGGCTCTGGAGTACAGGTCGACGAGAGGGTGCTCGGGGGTTGATTTATCATGTCTAGACTAGACACGATAAATCGACCCCCGCTCGATCGATCACTGCCCACTGATCCGGCAGATAGCATAGACATACTCTCAGAGAGATTTGGCAAGATAAATTACGCTTTCAGTTACACTTTTTCCCCATGTTAAGTATCCTCACACTTTCTTGTCAACTGTCTAAATGGGCCATCTTGATTATCACTACAAAAGTTTTTTTTCTCCTGCTGATAATAGCTCATCTTAATTAATTAGCCTCTTACAGTTTCCATGACAACTTCCACCTTCTCTGTATGTATATATTTATATATATATATATATATATATATTCTTACCATATGTTCCATTCTATGCATCCGATGAAGTAAGCTGTAGCCCATGAAAGCTTATGCGCTAATAAATTTATTAGTCTCTAAGGTGCCACAGGTACTCTGGTTCTTTTTGCGGATACAGACCAACACGCTACTACTCTGAAAAAAGCACATTGTAGCTTGTAGAATCCTCATTACTGGTGATGTATGAGCCAGAAAGAACCTAGCTTCAAACTCAGAGCACAGGCTGAGTCTTTCAGGACTGTCAGTTACAAAAGACATCTGGGTAGACTGTGTTTACTAGTAAACTGAGCAAACATGCTATTGAACCATTGAAACACAATAGATATGGAGCGTGTCTGTGTCTTCAATTAAGCCTTTAAAACAAGCAAACATTTATATTAACAGTTTTCAAGGCCAGAAGGGACCGTTGTGATCATCTAGTCTGATCTTCTGTATAACATAGAACTTCCCCCAAAATAATTCCTAGAGCATCTTTTAGAAACACATCCAACCTTGATTTAAAAGTTGTCAGTGATAGAGATTCCACCACAGACCTTGGTAAACTGCTCCAATGATTAATTACCCTCACTGTCAAAAATTTACACATACTTCAACAGAAATCGTATCCCCTATTAGAAATATATCAGCACAATCCTGAGATGTGCTGAGTACCGTTAATCCCTACAGAAGTGGATGGGTATTGAGAGCACCCAGAACTTTGCAGGCTCAAGGACACTGATCTCAAGAGAAGGTGTAGTCCTTTTACAAAATGTTGCTTTAAATATGTGAGCTTTCTAAGCCTGTAAGGCCTCCAGACACCTGCAGGCTTTAGCTCAACTGCAGAATGCATCCACTCTGCACGAAGCAGTCTGCTATGTGCACACAAAACCTGGGATCATCTATCTGCTTCTGGCTCCCTGTTCATCTCTGAAAATTAGTGATAATCTTCAAATACCTACATGTTTTGGGAACTGGTTATTTAAAAGCCGTTCCTTGTCCTATAGCCCCTCTCAGCAGCGTAGACTGGCTGGGAGACACTTGCTGTCAGTAACGGTGCTTGAAATATCTAGGGCCAGCAACAGACTCTCTCTCTTCTCTTGAGTTACTACTAAAGCTAGAGCTGGTGGAGTTCCAGGACATGATTTAAGATGCATTTATGTGATTTGGCTTCTCTTTGATTGTTTTGTTCCCTGACAAAAGGACAGCAGCAGGGCTATAATAATGCTACCCTCTGTGGGTATCTTTATTTAATTAGTACTGTTGAATTTTATAGCTAAGGGGCAACCCCCTTATCCCCTCTTTCATGTGTGCATAGTGTCCCATACACAGTAGAAGCAGCATATTACTGAGAGGCAGACTTTGAGAGTACACAGGGTTGTGCATTCCCCTTGAAACCACAGAAACCAGTTCCATTGGAGCTCTTTATGACTGCACACAGAGGCTCTTTGGAGGCAGGACTAGTGGATCCATCCCTTTATGGAATCAGTGTCTATTGTTCCTTGGAGATTAGGTCCATGAGAGCTAAAGGCACTTCTCCAACCTTTATGCTGAAGTACCAGCTCCAGAGCAGATTCTCTGCCTGGAATAGAGGATTCCTTCTGCTCCTACCCCTTCCACGCAGGGTGATCCCCAGAGCTCAGTCTGGGCACTGGGAAGAGGACATTTTTTTAAGTGCCCAATCAGCATGGTAACAGGAGCTCTACGGATCATTAAAATAAACAGTAAAATAAATTTTTGGCATACATTAAGATTCCAAAGTGTATAATTTCCCCATTCAGTGTGGCCTCAGTAACACAGTAGTCTCTGTAAGCATGCAGAGCTCCAGCATGGCATCAGTGTTGTCAGACAAAGCCCAGTGCCAGAATAAAATGCGGAAATAAATAAATGCTTTTTAAAAAGTTAATTAGAGATGTTGGCTATTTTATCACTTCAGTTTCCTTTACATCAAGCCAACTTTCTCTAAAAGGTATTTATTCTGTTCTGGTTGAAAACCACAGATTTTGCTCACGCACACCAATTCCTTTTATTCTAAAACAAAATCCTACAATGCAAGACTTAAAAAAAGGGGTAGTGCTTCTCCATCTGGCAGATGATCCTCTGAACTGGAAAAGAAGATGTGCAAGCTTATGCTATTAAACTTTCAAGTTCAAATGAAATCCAGCTGGTTAAGATCCATGAGCACTCTTGCAGTTTTACTGCTCTCACTATGTATATTTCTAATCCCTTTATTTTTGTTTTCTTTAATTGTTGGGGCCTGAGATCATAAACGCCTTAGTGTTTCAAATCTGAAGCATAGCTCTTGGTAATTTGTTCTAATCAACTGTAGTAAGAAATGTCTGCTCCATAACCTTGAATGTTTTTTTTATTCCCCTGACAATAGAAAATACTCCTTGCAAAAAATAAACATCTGGTTTGAATTGAACATCAAATTGCAGTTACTTTAAGTGCCAACTATTAAGTTACCTCAAATGTTTTATGTTTTAACATGATTTTTCAAGACAACTAAATTTTTGACTGAAGCACAAATGTACATGTAAAATGACTTTAGAATGTTAATTCCCTGAAGAACACTTTTTTTCCCCTATGCAATATAACTTGGTCACTTTTTCCAGGCCTCCACATACAAAAAATTATTATTCACAAAGGTTTATTAACATAACTAAATACACACTAAGTTACTCACAGAAAAAAACTGTCATCTGAAACTCACTTGGGCCCTGATTCTGCAATGCAGAAGGACTGCTGCATCTGTGTGGAATCCCACTGAATTAAATCTGTGTGTTACAAGTGGCAGCATTGTGGCCTAGATTTTGACCATAAAGGTAAACGCTAAAACCCAAATTCAAGAATTTCTCTCAACAGCCATCCCCAACTTCTTCCCTAGTGAGGTCTTCTGGCGTGGAGAGCCATCGTGCAATTTTCATTACAATGTTGCCAATTCTTGCAATTTTATTGCAAATCTCACAATATTTGGTGTTTTTTAAAGATCCAGCTCCTGGAGTCATAGGATTATGTAATAATCTTAGAGGTTTTGTTTTTTAAGTATGTTTCTAGGCTTCAGGTTTTCAAACATTTCTCAGCAACCAGGAACTGTAAAGACTCAAAAAATCAGAAGGCAAATAAAGAGAATCCCAAATCTGTTATTGTTTTTTTTAAAAATTTCATTGTTTTTAGACCTCCCCAGATTATGAGATTGGTTTAACTCGTGATTTTTGTGTGCTTTGGATTGGCAATACTGCTAAAGCTTCAGAGGATTTAAAGTGGATGTCTCACTCATTGTCAGAGGATTATAAAAGGGCTTTATTGTAAATAAGAACCAGGCCCCAGAGTCCTTCTATCCCCGTCACTCCTACATATACAGGAACCACTTTACTCACCAATACAATCACTTCTAAAGTTAAATAGGGCAACTAAAAGACTTAACAATACTATACAACAGTTTGGGAGAGGAAGTGACAAAGAATCCAAGTGAAACTGCACAGGGAATTGAGTAAGAAAAGTGGTTATAACTACAGCTGGGCAAATTATCCACAGTTGTATTGGTGACTTCTAAGTAGGATGCTCCTTGGAGGTTTTATACAAATAAGCGTTCCCAGAAAGTGAACATAGTTTTTGCAATTATAAAAAAATTAGTTCAGGGAAGAAGCAGTAGTCCATAAGGTTAGGTCATCCAATCAAGGAACAAAAAATCCCAGCTGATTTTAATGCTAACACTTGAATATCGAATCATGAATACAGCAATATAGCAACCAATCTGTGAGCACTCCACAGGGTGAAATTTGGCCACAACAAACTTCCATTGAATGAATTAAAATTGCAGTCTGTTCATGGACAGTTCACAAAGCAGACATAAAGGCTGAATTTACTGAATATGTTGCTTGTTGCAAGTTGCCACTCCAGTTATAACAATCATCCGGGTTGGAATTCAGCAAAGACAGTGAAGGTAGCAGCCCTATTCGTGCACAAAATATTATGAGATCCTTAAGGCACACAAGTGATGGAGGACTTTTGTTTTTTATCTCAGCCAAAAGATAGAACTTGTAGCAGCACTTACACTGATGTATTAATTCAGAGGAAAAAGCAACACCCTCTGAACCATCAACAGTTCCTGTAACAACATAAGATTTTCCTTGGAGGTCTGTCAGTTACCAGCCTTGACTCTATTTAGACTATGATCTCACAAGCTGAAGTGGAACTGCCTCAGATACTACTTTTACATTATGAATGACCCAGGCTGAAACACATATAAGTCTGCTTATCATTAACCTATCTTGCATAACTTCCTTACTGACAACATGCAAAGACACTTCAGTGTATGTTAGATATGAGTAAATTGTGTTGGCAGAAAACATGGCTAAAAATATATTTAAAACATTTAAAGCACATTGGGAAAAAATGGCATCATGGCACTTGGATCTTCAAGAAGTACTGGATGAGCATTTTAAACCAAAATTACAGCTACAGTAATGGAACTGTTTTAAAGAAGAACTACACACTGTGAAAATGCTGAGTGGATTGTTAAATCCTGGAGATATCTCCTTGAATTTTGACTCATCTGGTCTTTGGCACAGCCGAAGAAAAGATTGACCTGAGAGAATCCATCCCAGGCTGTCAATCAAGTTCACAGCATTCTGAGAGAGGATCTGGGAACTTTGTAAGTGCTGTGTGAATACTCAGACTGAGACATGCTTAATAAAGTTTGTAATGATTTACCTCACTGTAGCTCAGCAAAGCAGAAAAATATATTCCCAAATCGCCATTCAAATGTCAAAGCTATTTTTGAACAAACAGAAACAGCAATTTTTTCATGTCCACGTTCTGTGACCATTCAGCTACTTGACTAACATGAATACTCTCAGAAAAACAAAAAATAAATACATAAATAGAAACAATACCACCCCACTCTCACTTTTAAGCTCAAATGCTTCATTATTCACTGTAGGTAGCACTGGTGCACATCACAGTTTACACTGAAGCACCACAGCTACACGAATGCAAATCCCATGTGTGTAGCTATTACCAGTGGCTAAAAGTCCCAATGTACACAGATCAGACCCTAAGGCACTTTCCAGTTTTAAGAGATTTTCATGTGCAGTTGGAAGGTCAGGAACAGAGAGTTAGTGGATGTTAGAGTTAGTGAACAGGAAGGTCAGGAACAGAGAGTTAGTGGAGAGCAGGGTGTGCAAAAGAGAGAAAGCCAGTGAGTGGAAAGAAACCTGGGGAGAAAAGTGGACAGAAAAGGTAAAAGGAAGAGAAAAGAGAGAGAACCAGAAGAAAAATAGAGGAAAGATGGGGGGGAGTAAAAACCAAATGACAACAGAGGAAAAATGGAGCTGATGTCATTTCCTTGGGAAATAAAATGACCCCAAAACCATAGAGGAATGTTCAGGGGAGGATCTCAGACTATCTTCTGTCACCCATGATATGGGATTCTAAACCTTCATCAAATTCAACTATTGTCTTAGACACTTCGTATTCCTCTTTCCCCTCACCCCAATAGTTTGTTCAGAATCAGCTGTATCCAAGCTTTTCCAAACTTGGGGGTGTTCAAGATCTAGCGTTTTGGTTCATGATCATGCCCGGTTGCTGCTATGCTTGGTGTTTATTAGATTGTAACGGAGATTGTGCTGTGCCTGAAGCTAATGGCCAGGCAGTTAAATGGACTTGTCCAGCGGGCAGAGTGCTCCTTTCCCTAGCCCTTCCCTGAGTTAGAACTTGCTATAGGTACATCCTGCACATCACCACAGCTCAAACGAGGAACCCCCATGTCTAAAGGCAGCAGCTTTTTCACATCTGTAGGAGGGTGGTCACCTGCTCCAGCCTTAAAGGGCTTAAAACAGCCCAGGAGAGGGCTGTGGCTGGGAGCAAGCAGTTCCCAGGCTGATGGGGGAAGCAGACTCAGCTGTGGCCACGCCCCAATCAGGGCTCAGCTGGCCCTTATAAGAGGGCAGTGGGCCACAAGCAGACAGAGAGACCCTGTCTGCCTTTAGAGAGAGAAGGGCTTGTACTGCTGGGGAGTATACCTGGGTACCTAAGGTGAAGCAGGGCTGGGGAAGGCCAGAGGAGCTGGGAGGCTCCAGATAGCCTAAGATAGGTACTGGGGCAGCCCGTGGGTAGACAGAGGCAGCAGGTCCAAACCCCCCTTGCCTGTGATGATTGGCTTATACACCACAGTCTGCCCCAGAGTGTGGGGGCTCAATGGTGACTGGCAGTAGCCCAAGACTGAGGTGGGGATAGTGGTTGGGGGTTCCCTGGGGAGGGGAGACCCAGGGACTGTGGGGTACTGCCAGGGGGCAGCACCCAAGAGAAAGGGGAGCCAGTGGCAAGTGGGATGTTGGCCTGCAGAGGGTGCTCTGATGGCTGGTGAGCTAATTCCTGAGATGACTAGCAGGAGGTGCTGCAGGGGTGAGTTGCTGCATTGTTATGTCTCTCTGAGCAAGCAGCAATGCTAAATTTCTCTCTGCTGGGAGTTACTCAGATGCACTGACAGAAAAGACTTCAGGAAGAGCAAAAAAGAGAGGTAAAATGCTCCACCCTCTCCTGGGTAGCAACACAACCACTTCCTAGCAGGGTTTCTGTAACCTTCCATGCTTCTTGGGTGAGAAGTTAGGATGATAATCAATTCTTATTCTTTCAACATATTCTCCCCCTCAATTCCCCACATCCTAGTTTCTCACTTCTAGAAGAAAGAGCAACTTCTCTCTGAGCCTGTCCATGTTTTCTAATGTTTATCTTAGGACTCTCAGTCAGCATTATTTCTATGCCCTTGGGAGGCATACATCTTGCTCGCTGATGCAGGTTTCCTGTGAGTCAGGGCAGCTTTTAAATAACCAACTTTTTTTAATAACTGTAGGATGATTGGGGGGTACATTTTTACAGCTATCAATGGCTTATTACATTGCCAGCAACAACTCTAAAAAATCAGCTTCTCACCCATCATAGGGTGGTCAGAACCTGGTGTCCAAAGGGATGCACTGAGCTACGCTCGGGGCAGAATGACCAATCCTGAAACCAACAACATGAGTGCTCGTTTACAAAGGGTGGAGCAAAAAGAGGAAGTTGTGCTACTGGGCTTGTCTACACTACCACTTAAACTGATGTAACTTACATTGCTCAGAAGTGTGGGAAAAGCCATCCCCCTGAGTGATGTAAGTTCCATCGACTTAAAGCAGTGTCCATGCAGAGATGCTCTCCCGCTGACAAAGCTTCCACCTCACATTGAGGTGGAGTAATTATGCAGCTGTGCGGATGTAGTCAAGTAGTGTAGACTAGCCCACCACACTACACCAGCTGAGCATTTGAATAGACTGGTCTTGCACATTTTTACCATTATTATGAAATTAGTGGACAGGAAAGGTGAAAGCAAGAGAAACTGAGCAGGTGAGATAGTGATATGGACATGTCCCTCACATTGGAGAGGGGAAAGAAAAAGCTAAATAATCTCCTGTGTTGCCTCTAGCAACCCAACCCGCAGGTGCAGGGATGGAAGGAAAGAAATGAAATGCTCTTATTCCTTCCTCTTGGGAAAGAAAGATGAGAGCCCTCACCAGCAGCCAGGCAGGAGAAAGGAGGAACAACCCAATAGGCCAGGACAGCCCAATGAACACCTCTCAAACCCAATCAAAGAATTATAGTACTTTCACCATGCTGTAATCACTGTTTTCACAGAGTCTGACTCTGCAGTTTCTTCTCCAGGCCTTCCTCTCATCCTTCCCACCCACTGGCTAGAACACATCTCCTCTGCTGTGCATGGTCTTTCTTGGTGCTACAGTTCCTCCTATGGCTTGCTGCCCAGTCCCATTGTTAGGTATACAAATGTTGGTGTTTATTAAAATACCTAATTAAACATATTAATGTATTTTTGAAGTAATGTTAAGTAAATTACTGGCTTCAATAGAATTTAATATGGAGTATATGAACTATGACCCTTGGACTCCATCTTTGTAAGCAAACTTGTTTACAACTTAGACACTGAAGTCCTCTGGCTCAAACCAGACTGAACCAGTTTTTTGCACCAGAGCCAACATTCTATTCCCTCAAAACTTTTCCCGCCTTAGAGAATATATAAGATCTTGCTCAGTGCCTGCGTGGTGCTGCCCATTCCAGCAGCAGTGCATACACAGTTGGGTCTGCCCAACTCTCCAAAGCTAGAGAGAAGAGTACCATCTATCCCACAGCAAGGTCGAGAAAGGAGAGGCCTGTCATCACGACCCCTGCCACAGCGAACCGAATTCATTTTACCTGTGGAGGGTCCTGCTTTCCTGGTGTCCATCATCCCAGAGGGTCTCCCCACCTGCAAGAAAATCCAGCAATTGTTGGGACTCCCCAGCAGCCCTCCTCAAAGGCTTCCAATTAGCCAGAGAGTACACGGTCCTGGGCCTCATGTCCGTTCATAGTGTCCACTGCGCCTAAATAATAGGAAAGGTTTCTGTATTGGGATTTCATGTATTGTTTTTCTGAATGTCAAGGGAGGTTTTGTGGGTCTGAGCTTCAAGCTCCTAGAGCCAGTCACTGAATCACTGTACGGTTAAGTTTGTGTTTCTCCTCCCCCCACCCCATTTTCCCAGTTTTCTGTACCTTTATCCTTAATACACTTACTTTTGTTTGCACCATATTACCTTGTCTTTTCTTCATTTTTATTACATCACACAGGGAGGGAGGAACAGACAGCTTATTGTAAGCTAAATCCACCAGTGACAGATATGGAAGGGAGTCAAGTCTGCCCTTCTGAGAAAAGGGGCTTTCCTTTTATCTCCCCTCTACTATTTCTAAGTCTTCCTTTCTGAAGCGTTGCCTTATTCCCCTTGAGGTAACACCATGTGCCAGCAAACCATCTTTTCCTCAGACATCCTTTGCTGCCCTCTCCTCTTCTGGCTCTTTGGCTAGCTCTCCAAGCCCAGCCTTTCAAAAATCACTATGGCCAGGACCCTGGCTTTGTGGGCCTATTGTTATCCTCTTCAAGAGGGTGGGATGAGATTACATGCTCTCTTCCTCCTGCCTTTCCCTAGACTGGGTTACCAGAGGCCCTGTGAGAGGCTAGGAGCATCTTTTTCTCTCCCTTTTGCATGAGTGGGACTCAGCAGCAGCTTCCATAGGACTGGGGGCATTTGCTTACTTCTCCACCCTTTGTCTAATACAGCTGGAAGCACTGCTGTGATTGGCACTCCCTCAAACTCAGACCCAAACAAGCAGAACACTGATTCATGACCTCTACCAGCAGGCCCCTCAGCGTGGGCTGCAAATACAGTACTGGCAACAGTGCTCTCACTTTCTGCACGCATCAAGCCTCCACAAGGCAGCTGTGAAGAAAGCCACGAAATTAACCCAACACAGTAAATTCAGCAGCCGACATACTGCATTCATGAAATAATGAGTCTGTACACAAGACAAACAAGTTAACATCCTCCATGGGCACAAATGCAAAAATATTGTCACATAGATATTTTTCTTGCTGAGCAGTAGTGTGCAAAATTAACATGAAAATAGAGAAACAAGTGTTCCCATTGTATTATTTACTGATCATTTGCTTTTCCTTCTCACCCTCTTTTTCCATTGCCCGGCAGGCTGCTCTTTGTCATGAGAATCAAGACAAAGATGCTATTAAGAGACATACAAACCTAGAAAGATACCTGGGGGGTTTCCTCACAGTTAGCTCTCCTTTGATTGCTGGATTCTTCTGAAGTTAATTACATTGACTCAACATGTTTCTGCTAGAAATGTTGCTCTGCTTTACTGTTTCCCATGGCCTCATGAAGGATGTGTGATTGCCAAGTGTTTTTCCATTTTGTTTCATCCAATACAAAAGGATCACCTCAAGTATCCTTTTGTTATTATCTCTAGCTCTGAGCTCTGTATACAATAGGCAGCAACTCCAAGAAGGATGCATGTTGCTAAATTACTGAAATGTTAGTTCACAGGGATGCAAGCAGATGTTTCCTTTTGGTAGCCTCATTTTCCATGTGATAATCCAAGATATATACTAGACCTAGCTGAATCAGATTAATGTTCCAGAGACTAATTAATTTCACAGTGTGTCACAGATAATGAAAGCATATCCTCTCATTTACAGGAAAGAAACCAATAAATGGTCTGTTTAAATCTGCTCTTTTTTTTTTTTTTAAAGTAGACTATCATTCCTTCCTAACACACAGTAATTACTCTGTAAATAAAGCAGGGAATTAGAAAGAATGGGCCAGACTCAGTCTTGATATAATTCCATTGAAATTAGCAAAAGTTGGTTTGCTTTTGAAGTCAATAGTGCTACCCCAGAGATGAATTTGGCCTAATGTTATGTTGATTAACTAAATTACTAAAAGTAACCATTTAATTTGGCGTATAAACAGTTACATCATGTTTTTATGTCTATTCCACTCCTCCAGTTTAATTTGTTTGATAATATAAACAGTCTCAACTACACTACAGCTGCCAGTTCTCCAAAACAGTCTCTTTTACTCAGTGATATATTGCCCACCATTTAAAATTACTTAAACTTATAAAGTCGTCTTTGAGTAGTTTGGGAGTTCCCTTCCTGGGGAAAATACATGTAATTTGGTCTATTTCAGATTAAAATATTTGCTTCTTGGAAGTACATCTTTATAAATCAAGGACAAAATCATCCATGGAAGAGATGTGTTAGCACTATCCAGAGAAGATCCCCTCTGCTCTGTTCTTGTCTTTAGTTGACAATTTCAAATTTGGTGACAATCTATACCTCCAGACCAGTGGCACCACTATGGGCACCCACATGACCCCACAATATGCCAACATTTTTATGGCTGACCTGGAATAATGCTTCCTCAGCTCTTGTCCACTCACACCCCTTCTCTACCTACATTACATTGATGACATCTTCATCATCTGGACCCATAGGAAGGAAACCCTGGAAGAATTCCACCACAATTTCAACAGCTTCCACCCCACCATCAACCTCAGCCTGGACCAACCTACAAGGGAAGTCCACTTCCTAGACACCATGGTGCAAATAAGTGACTGTAACGTTAACATCACCCTATACCAAAAACCCACTGACCGCTATGCCTACCTTCATGCCTCCAGCTTCCATCCCAGACACTCCACACGATCCATTGTCTACAGCCAAGCACTGAGGTACAACCGCATTTTGTCCAACCCCGTAGACAGACACCAACATCTACAAGATCTTCACCAAGCATTCTCAAAACTCTGATGCCCACACAAGGAAATAAGGAAACAAATCAACAGAGCCAGATGTGTGCCCAGAAGCCTCCTACTGCAAGACAAGCCCAAGAAAGAAACCAACAGAACTCCACTGGCCATCACATACAGTCCTCAGCTAAAACCTCTCCAACGCATCATCCGTGATCTACAACTCATCCTGGACAACAGTCCTTCACTTTCACTGGCCTTGGGAGGCAGGCCTGTCCTCGCCCACAGACAACGTGAAGCATATTCTCACCAGCAACTGCACACTGCACCATAGTGTAACTAACTCAGGAACCAATCCATGCAACAAACCGCGATGCCAACTCTGCCCACATATCAACACCATCACAGGACCTAACCAGATCAGCCACACCATCACCGGTTCATTCACCTGCATGTCCACCAATGTAATATACGCCATCATGTGCCAGCAATGCCCCCCTGCTATATACATCGGACAGACTGGACAGTTCCTACATAAAAGGATAAATGGACACAAATCAGATCTTAGGAATGGCAATATACAAAAACCTGTAGGAGAACACTTCAACCTCGCTGGACACACAATAGCAGATTTAAAGGTAGCCATCCTTCAGCAAAAAAAGTTACAACCAGACTTCAAAGAGAAACTGCTGAGCTTCAGGTCATTTGCGAATTTGACACTATCAAAGTGTCTATTAAACAAAGACCGTGAATGGCTAGCCAAGTACAAAAGCAGTTCCTCCTCCCTTGGTGTTCACACTTCAACTGCTAGAAGATGGCCTCATCCTCCCTGATTGAACTAGCCTCGTTACCCCTAGCCTGATTCTTGCTTGCATATTTATACCTGCCTCTGGAAACTTCCACTACATGCATCCGACGAAGTGGGTATTCCCCCATGAAAGCTTGTGCTCCAATACGTCTGTTAGTCTATAAGGTGCCACAGGACTCTTTGCCACTTTTACAGATCCAGACTAACACGGCCACCCCTCTGATGCTCCACATACTGAGTTTCCTTTTAGCAGTTAACAGAGAAGATATAAATTGTGTGGTTTTGACCATGAAAGTAAAATTGTACATTGTAATTGCCTCCAAAGGTCATTTTAAGACCGAGACAGCATTTTCCTAAAGAAAGGCATAATACTCTAACTGTACAGGTATAAGTGTTTAAAAGCTGAATGTGGTAGAAAAGTAGGGAGAATGGTAGGGAACAAAAGTGGGATTGGGGTGCAGGGGAACATGGGGCAATCCTAGGTGTGCATAAAGGAGTGGGATATTGCAAGGAGGAGAAATGGAGCACTCTGGGAGAAGGAATGCAGCCCTGCAGGGGAGCAGGAAGGGAAACAGCTGAATGCAATGGTAGACATCAGGTCTCCGTGATAGGATGTAATGGATTTGGAACTGCTCTGTAATAGTTTATGAATAATGTACATTGGCCTGGTAATTTGGATTTTTACTGTATGAATATATTAGCTTAGCTCCATGTGGGGCTGACTGAAAAATAGGCAGGAAAAGAAGGACTTAAGATAGATACCTCTCAGCAAACACTAGTTGTTAAAGGACAGTGCCAGAATGATTAGCTTTAGCTCTGATTTTGTCTCCATCTCCAGACAATCTAGTTTTGACATGGGCAGGAAAAGGCCCACAAACACAGAACAAAAGAACTTTGGTAGGAGTTGCTAGTTTTGGGGAACCAGACTAGACACAGGCCCCCACTGGGGATGTCTGAATAAGTTAGGCCTGCCTAGATTACCATCAGGGGAGATGGACATGTGTAGACTGCTTGTTTTAAAATCAATTTTCCTCTTATGCTATGTTCCTACTGAGAAATAACAAATTATTTGGTATAAGAAGGCTGTTTGGTCACTAAGTACACCACTGTTCACAGAATCCTGATGGGAAGAACTACAGATGCACAAATGCAGTTGGACCTGCAGGAAGGCACGGTTGACACATAGCGCATGCCCTAGGCTACAGCGCTCTAAGTGAGGGACAATGCAAAATTTCACCCCAGGAGAGACGTCTGAGGGAGTGCACTCAGAAAGACCAGAAAGGTTTATTGAGGGGAGGGGAAAAGAGATGCAGCTAGCCCTGTACCCATTTCAGGAGAATATATATATATATATATATCAAAGTGGACAGCTATCCAGGTGAATAATTAACATTTATACACACTACTTAAAAACTAACTGGGAAATTTCCCACACAAATTTTTGTTAACTCTGAGTTAAGATTGCGAGGCTACATATTTTCTTCCCCCCTTCCCCCCTCAAAAAAACCAAACAAACCAAAAAAGCAACAAAATAAGCAGTTAAAGTACTACTCCAGTCTCAGCCTGGAAAAGCACATGAGTCCCATCTCCATTCTCAGCCTGGAAAAGCCAACAAGGATCTGTAAACTTTAACCATGTGTACAGATATGTGGTCTGTATAAAAATACCAAATTTAGAACAACCATTAACAGATCATCAATTAATGTAAGCATTTCTAAACAACAGAAAACATCCTTCAGCCACTCTTTGCAATCTAAGTTTGAGATCCCATTTTATAGATCCAGGCAACTTTACTTCAATGTTAATAAAATGGTGTGTATAAGATTATATATGGAGGATGATTCCTCACTGAAAATTCAACAACAGAAAACAATAAGAGTGGCTGTTAAGTTGAGCATTAACATATATAGGCAGCATATTACCCTATTGTGAGGAGTGACTAGTGCTTCCCATCCAGCTGGAAAGCCCCCCTCTGAACAAGCTAGAAAACTGACAGGAAGAACCTGCATGTAGTCAGCCTCCTTCATCTGAAAGATCTCAGGAAATTCAGGGGCCATAATGTTTAAACTTGGATACCACAAGTAAGCTCATAAATCCATATTTTGCCTTCTAAATAAGGGGCCTGCTTTTCAGAGGTTCTAAGCAATTACTAGTCTACTGACTTCAGGGGGTGTTTAACATAACTGACCCCTTATTTAGGTCTATATATGAAATTTTGGCTTGTCTTTTGGATGGAGATAGAGAGAAAATAAAATGGGGTGGGGAAGCCAAAGAACACCCTGGAAAACAAAACGAACAAAAATAGTAAAAATAACCGTTAAGGTCCCAACCAAGCAAAAGTGGTGCTACTTCTGTGTCATACAATCTCTTGCATGGCTTGACACAGGCTTCTATGGTGTGAAACAGTGAGAGTCTATTTATGATTAAATGAATTGGCCCCATCTAGAAGGCTGATGAACCTGTCAACTATCCCATTCCACAAACACCAACACACAATCTAGTAAAGGAGCAAGCAGGTTAAAATATGCCCTCCCGCCGCGTTTTTCCCCCCTTCATGCAAGAGAAGTGGCTGGGAGTGTTTTAAACAAACAAACAAACAAACAAAAAAGCTGGAGGTGAGATTGACAGGAGTGTTTGGAATGGGAGACATAATTTTAATCTGTTACATCAATAAGGAAAACCAAGCCATATAAATCAGCTGAGACGCATGAATGTCTCAGAGGCATTAACAAACACAAGGCTAAACACCAAATACATCCAGAGTCCAACAATTAGGTCTGTCTCATTATGAACCATCACTTTGGAATTCATTGTTATTTTCAAACTGCAAAATGTTTTAAGTATGAACAAACCATAAACAAATATTTTAACTGAATAAAACTTTCCCTGTACCACATGTATTAATATACGGATTGCCAACCTTTGACATGCGGCCGATCAGGGAAATCCGCTAGTGGGCTGGGACGGGTTGCTTACCTGCAGCTTCTGCAGGTTCGGCCGATTGCAGCACCCACTGGCCACAGTTCACCGTTCCAGGACAATGGAGGCTGCTGGAAGCGGTGGCCAGCACATCCCTCAGCCCACGCCACTTCCCGCAATCCCCATTGGCCTGGAACAGCGAACCACAGCCAGTGGGAGCTGCGATTGGCCAAACCTGTGGATGCTGCAGGCCTGCCAGTGGATTTCCCTGAAGGGCTGTGTGCCAAAGGTTGCTGATCCTTGTATTAAGACATTGCCAGAGGTTTTCAATGAACCATGGGCTAGTTCAACCTGTGCTAACTCAGCAGTTTGCTTATTTGAAGTTAAAGTGGCTGGTGAGAAAAAGTAGGTGTTTTTCCAGAACTACTAGTTTCTGAAAGCTGCTGTCTCATGTGCTTAGCTGGTTGGTTCTTGTTCACATGCTCAGGGTCTAACTGATCACCATAGGTGGGACTGAGAAGGAATTTTCTCCCAGGTCTGACAGTTACCTTGGTAGGTTTTCACCTTCCTCTGCAGCATGCTGTGCGGGTCACTTGCTGGGATTACCTGAGTATGTCTCATTTACTCAATTCCCTGCCATTGCGGGGGCCCTGGGCATGGGTGCACCCTGGTCCCTCCCATTCTCTGTCTGTGGCACATAATAGGTTAGTCTCCTGTGGGCTCAAATACTTTGGTCTAATTTTAGCTGTTCAGTTTCATGTGCAGGTGCTGGATGTGACAATGACCTGTGATATACAGGTAAGACTAGATGATCTGGAGTCCCTTCTGGCCTTAAATCCTATCACTCTATGACTGTTTAAACTTCCTTCTTTCTCTCTCAAATCTAAAATCTGCACCGTATTTATATTTAATTACATGACAAGTGAGACTTACTCAAATTAAGAGATACTGGCCCTGGTTCTCAATTGCACCTGGGCTCCATATGGTGCAAGAATGGAAGGGAGGCGTAACTTTGGCCTTATGCCACCTTTGTGCCTCTCCTTTAGCATAAAAACTCTTACTCTGGGAAACTCCTTGCTGGGGTGACCTGCTGCCTTTACATTCTTTTTATAAGACTGGAGTGTATAAAGGGGCCGAACAGAAATGGAGAACCACGCCCATGACAAATTATTCCTGAATAAAATTACCTGTCTGGTTTAAAATCCCAGATTTAACACGGTAATTAATTAGCAATTTGTCTGAACCTTCTTCTGTTGAGAACGCTAGCTATTGGTAACAGCAATCATCTCCTTTTTAATTAAATCAGAATAAAAGACTTTTCCTCCGCCTGCTTCCAACTCTCTTCCCCACTCCCACACAATGTGCAGTTTGAAGCCTGTAGATAAGTCCCTTAAATCTGCATTGATGATGAAACCCACTGCAGATGATCAACTATTGTAGTTTAGCAAGTATATAAATAAAACACAATAGCAAACTGCGACGTTATCTGATTAAAATATGACCACATCAATCATTGTTGCAACCACTGTTATATATTTGCAGCAAAATTTGTACAAATGCTGTCAAGTGAGGTGTCTATAAAAAGGTTATGATTTGCTGGTTATGATCATGCTATCTGTCTGCATGTATCATTTTTGTATGTGAAGTTATAAGTATTGGCTCTATACTTGGATTTCAAAGATTTGCTCCTGGGGTAATGCCCATGAAGTAATTAGCCAGCACATCTTGGAGGGCCTATTCAAATTGAGTGGCCCATTGAAAGAACATTTAACTGACAATGTACCATGGGAGACGTCTATCTACACTTAATGGAATGTCTTGCTGTGACTAGGTGAAATGCATGGACATGTGACTTGCCCATGTGACTCCAAACTATCTTGTTCCTGTGATTTTCTACAGTAAGAACAATAGGATGCCCTCTACATGGTAAAAGGTATAAAAGACCCTGGAAACACCTCCATTTTGGTCTTCAGTCCAATTCTTACCTCTGTTTACCTCTATAAACTGAAGCTCTGAACAATGGACTGAATGACCCATCCAAGCTGTGGATGTACTCCAGAGACTTGACTTAAACCAGCAGTTTATTCCATAACTGCTACAAGCCTCAACCAAGAACTTTGCCATTACTGTATGCAATTGATTCCTTTAACCAATTTTAACTCTGACCTTTCTTTTTCTCTTTTTATGAATAAACCTTTAGATTTTAGGTACTAAAGGATGGGCACAATCTTTTGGGTAAGATCTAAGTTATAGATTGACCTGGGTGTGTGGCTGGTCCTTTGGGATCAGAAGAACCTATTATTTTATGAGACCGGTTGTAAAGAACCACTCATCTCTAAATCCAGTGTTTTTGGTGGTGATATAGGAACTGGGAACTGAGGAAACTACCTTTATGTTTTCTTGTTAGCCAGTGTGGGTGAAACAGGAGTTTACTTTTGTGGCTAGTTTGGTATATCTTATAAAATAACCACCACTGGTTTTGCGGTGTGTTTGCCCTATTTCTCAGCAGTTTGTCCTGAATTTGGCCTTCTCAGTTATGACCCACTAAGGCACGGTTTCACAAACAAACCAATCAAGTGTGCTGCATCAAACAGAACATCACTAATCTGCACTCATGCAAGAGGAGGCCCAGGATGGATTGGTGAGGTCTTTGAAGTACTTCATGTTGAGAGGAGACAGTGGCATCAGCACCACAGTTATAAACAAGGTCCAACATACACTAGAGCAAGCTTCACCTAAATTCTGCAACAGACTGGTGGAAATTCTGTGGCAGATTTATATAAATTAAAAATAGAGAGGAGAGTAATTGCATTATTCATTTAAAATATTGAATTCAGTCAGTAAAATAGCCTCTGTGTTGTTTGTTTTATGCTGTTCCTACATTTTCAACTTTCAGTAGGCTGCAGAATTTGGTATTGATAATGCCAAACTGCATTAGGAAGCTGTCAGGGTCAGAAGTAAAAGGTTTTGACAGCTGAGTAAGGTATAGGTGGGCCTTTTCAATATTTAGGGAGGACCGTAAGGCAGTGTTTGTGGGGTAAGTACATTAGCTGTATGTTTCTCCTTTCGTTATCAGCAATTAAATGGTTAATGTTTGGCTTTATGTTGCCATCTTTAGGTTTCAGAGTTAACATTAACACCCTTATGATGACTGGGAAAATTCAGACATCTTAGCTACTGTTTTGGACTCTCTGCAAACTGTAACTGCATCAGTTGGTACTTGGTGCACATTTTCAAACTGATCTTTGCAAACTTGAGGCCTGATTTCTTTTTTTTTTTTTTTTTTTTAATGAAAGCTCAGATTCTGTGGCAAGGAAAAATTTTGGCAGAAAATTCCACTGCTGTGGAATCTTCAAAGAAGTACTGATTATAAGCACCTGAGGCCTGATTTAGGACATTACTGAGTGCCCAGGGAGAGCCAGGGTGTGACCATCTACTGTAAATGACAAATTAAATTCATTTAACCACTACTTTCTTCTGCCATTTTTCACACCCATTTCACGTGAAACATTCAACACTAAAAAAGACAGAGTCCTCTCTGAGCATGTGTGTGGTCACTGCTACATACACCACTGAAGTGGACCACAGAACTAAGTTCCAGAGAGAGCAAGCACAAAAGACCTATAGTTTATTCATCCTCATATTTTTTCCCCTTAAAAAAAATCAGGCATCACTTTGGGTCTGATCCTGCTTAGATTGGTAAAACCCACAATTACTTCCATGGAAAGAGGATCAAGCCCTTAAAGAGTAAGTGATTCATAGGACAGATGCCCTGTTTTCCTCAGCAATATTCCAAGTTCTCTCATAGGCAAAACCTTTGGGCTTTGTACTGTAATACACTTGATATATAAATCCTTGTACTGCAATATGGCATATATCATGTTATTCCTCACATAGAAACAAACAAAAAATAGGAGAAATTAATAGTTTTTTTCTCTTATAATGCCTTTTCTGAGTATATTCATATGAAGGAGTAATAAAACCCTAATGGTTTCTGACTCTTCTGATGATATAGCGATATATATGCTTAGCATCAATTAGTAAGATTGTTCACACCCTTCAAACTATTTCATATTAAGCACATATGGACTTCTATTGTAGTGAATAACAATCTCTTTCTTCTAGAGGTAAATATTAACCAAGGTTAACAGTAGCTGAATTTTGATGTTCAATCAAATAAGAGATTAATAGCTATATTCTTACATCAATTTTGAATACCTTCAAAACAAATATTTGGAAACATCTCCCACTTTAGCCATGAAAAGTTCAACAGCTTTTCCGTGTAAACTAAAGGGAGTTGGACATCCAGAAAAAACTACGCAATGGTTTCACAAAACTTCTGCTGCAGACAAATCAGGATGCATGCATATCCATAGGCAATATGATTTGTTAACATTGTACCGCCTCTCAATATTACCTCCGAGGAGATAAACAGCCTTACATAATTTGTTTTCAGCCAACCAGGACAAAGTATTTTCTTTCTGCATGTACAAGTAAGAAAGAATATATTGTGTAGGCACTCAGCTTCACCTTGTTCCTTACATACAACACTCCTGAATTAATGATGTCACAAAACCATCCTTGTGTCTTATTCTCTAAATAAGCTACAGTGCAAAGTCTGTACTTAGATAATTCTTTTGTTTAGTATCTAAATGATTGCTCAACAATCAAAACTAAATGAACAACAGACAATAGGACAACATCTTGTGAGCTGATTAGAGATACTGAGTCAACGGGAGTTTTGTTATCAACTTCAGGGGGGCCAAGATTTCACACAATGTCTTATAATGAAATGAAGAATTAAGTGGCCATAATCAAATCTTTTAAAATTTTCTATTCTCAGATAATAAAGATTCAGAGCTATACTATATTGCTCAGAGCTATATATATTGCTCAAGACTATAGTAATTCCATTACTATAGTCTTGAGCAATGAAATTCCTCTTCACAGCAGTTAGGAATAATCCGTAAAGAGAGGGCAAAAATATGGCCCTATATATACACAATACTATTTAATTGCTCCCCTCACAAATTAGTTTAACAAAACTAAACTTCCCTCTCACAGCACCTCTAAGCAGCAATATTACTAATAAAATCCTCAGCACCTGCAAAGTGACATGCCCACATGGACTCTTGCACATGAGTGGCGTACCAATGATTTTGGTGGGATTGTACAGACACAAAGGTCTACATGCCCTCTACGTGGGTGGATCTCTAAAGAATGAAGGAAGAAATAGGTGGAAGGGGAAAAAATAACTTATTTTTGCACAAACATATTCAGAAGAAAAAGATCTTAAGTAAAGTAAGTAGCAGTGTTTTACGTATTTATTTGGTCCCTAAGAGCACTATAAATTGTGCTAATTATAGGACTATTGTACCTGGAAGCAATTTGATTTTATTGGAATAAAAAAGTGATAATCTTAGGGTATGTCTATACTAGAAATGTAAATCAACCTAGATTAGATCATCTTATAGCAATCACAGTTAATTACTGCAGCAACCTCACCAGAAGCGCTTCCACCAACCTAAGAAGGGCAGTGTGGGGAGCTGAGAGCCCAGTCTCTCAGCTCCACTGGCAGCTCCCGAGCCATGAAATTGACAAGGCTGCCCAGCTCCAGGCAGGGAGAAGGGTCTGAAGGTACCAGGACTTCTCAGCTGGGAGTGGCATCCAAAGCCACCGGGGCTTCTCACCCTGACTCCTAACTGGGAGCAGGTCCATTCTTCCCCTGGCTCTCAGCCAGGTGTGGGGGCAGCGGGGCTCTAGGTGCCTGGCTTTCTTATCGATTTCACAACTTCAGACATAAAATTGACAAGACAGCCAATGTAAGGGATGCAGTGGCTACACAGACAGTATCGCCCTTACCACACAGACATAAGCCTTACACCTCTCATGGAGGTGGAGTTATGATGTTGGTGTAGTAGGGCACTTACATCAGCAGGAGGAAGACTGTAGTATAGACACAGACATAATTAGGTCGACATAAACTGCTTAGGTGACCTAACTGTGTAGTACAGACCAGCCCTTAGGAACTGTTGATAAGAGTAATTTACTAACTGACAGAGTGGTTTTGTTTGTAAGCAGACCATTAGTTCTCTTTAAAATATATCTGAATTGATTAAAGTAAAAGAACCAAATATATATTACAATGGAAAAAACATGACTACTGATTTATTTCTACCCTATAAACGTACTGCACATAATTACCATAGTAATTGGTGTGATGCTTTATAAAAAGAATGATAACCAAGTGTACACTACTGTTACAATCACTAATGTATCATTATTGTTGCAACATTTCACTAAATCTGATAAGAGTATGTCATGTAAACTGTCAGTGGAAAAGTGTAATCTGCTAAATATGATAATCATGTTTACATGCATGTATTATCTTTATATCTGAAGTTATGAACATTTGCTCTGTATTTGTATCTCAGACATGTGTTGTTCCTGGATGACACCCCCCCAGACAAATTTACATTCAGACTAGCTCTCACTGGTATATAGGCCATCCATATGGTGATGGGCCACTGAAGGGAATCAGGTTTCAGAGGAACAGCCGTGTTAGTCTGTATTCGCAAAAAGAAAAGGAGTACTTGTGGCACCTTAGAGACTAACCAATTTATTTGAGCATGAGCTTTCGTGAGCCACAGCTCACTTCATCAGATGCTTACCGTGGAAACTGCAGCAGACTTTATATACACACATTGTTTCATGATTTCTGTGTGTATATAAAGTCTGCTGCAGTTTCCACGGTAAACATCTGATGAAGTGAGCTGTGGCTCACGAAAGCTCATGCTCAAATAAATTGGTTAGTCTCTAAGGTGCCACAAGTACTCCTTTTCTTTTTGAAGGGAATCAGCTCTTCATGAGCCCTTCCTGAGGACATCTCAGACAGCATGGAGCCAATGGCTACCTCTATGATTCAGCAAAGCATGCAAGGACATGTGATGAGGCCATGTGATTGAAGTCTCCATCTTTTACTAGTAACTTTCCATGCACACGTAAGCCCAGACTCCATACTGGTGAGGAACTTTCCAGGCGCATGAGCTGGGATTTAACTTGCAAGCGGTGACATCACTTGCTTTGTCTTCATTCCTGCTTCTCCTCTCTGAACTGGGATTATCTAGTAAAGCTTTGAACAAAGTTACTGAATGACCCCC
The DNA here is from genome assembly GCF_965140235.1 of Caretta caretta. Classification (NCBI taxonomy): domain Eukaryota; kingdom Metazoa; phylum Chordata; order Testudines; family Cheloniidae; genus Caretta; species Caretta caretta. The sequence continues at coordinate 206,053,790 of NC_134207.1, read as the reverse complement.
AACCTGTTGGGTGAACCAGAGAAACTTATGCCAACCTAGCAGACTTAACATCACTGCTATCATTCTGAAAATCAGAATGCAAACTCAGAAAATCAATTGTAACGTATATGATTCCTTAACCATTTAATAACTCTCCTTTTACTAATAAAACTTTTAGTTTGTATAGTTTCAGAGTGGTAGCCGTGTTAGTCTGTATCAGCAAAAACAATAAGGAGTCTTTGTGCCACCTTAGAGACTAACAAATCTATTTGGGCATGATCATGCCACAAGGACTCCTCGTTGTTTTTAGTTACTAAAGGATTAGCTACAAGCACGATTTTGGGGTAAGATCTGAGTTATATATTGACCTGCGGAAGTGACTGATTGGAAGAACTTTATATATGATTAATCTGTTTTTCAGTAACCTCTCATCATAAACTGATGTCTGCGTGGTGATAGGAGCTGGAATGCCTAAGGAGACTGTTTTTTGCTTCTTGTTAACCAGTATGGTGATACATACTGGCCTTATCTTGGTAGTGGCTGGGTGAACTCTTAACATTAGAATAATCACCAGTTTGGCATGTGTCTACCCTGAATTAGTCATTTTCAGTTCTGACCAGTTCTGACACCAGGCACTCCTCCACAACTGGTAATAAAATTGGCTTATCAATGCCTAAGGCCTATAAAATGATATCATACTGGATATTTTCACCAATTCACTCCAAAACCTACTTTATCAAGAAGTTTGTTAATGTTTTCACATACTTTAAGGCAGTTTTCTTCCAATGATTATTTATTCATACTGGACCAATCACATTCTGAAATTTTGTATAGCTTTTTTGTAAAGACAAATGACAGATTTGTTTTGATAAAAGATCTCAAGGAATAGTTATAGCAATACATTTATGATGTAATTGTCCATGAACGTAAGCAATTCAAAGACAACAGACTTTTCTTCTATAGGAATTAATGTGCATGCCTGAGAAAAATAAACATTTGAGAAAAACAAACAGCAGTAAAAAAAAAATTGTGTCTAGGGACATTCTGACAAAACTATGTTATATTTATGGTACAACAAAAATAACAAAATCTCTGCATTCAAAAGGTATGCAGAATGGGGCCTTACATTTATTCACTCAATTAAGATACATAACGAATTATAGATCACCATTTCATCTGCAGCAACTCTTCTCAAAAAAGATGTCCAAACAAAGAATAAATGTTAATGTGTGTTAATGCATATTTGTTCAAGATTTGGGTGTTGTTGTTTTTTGCCAACTTTGCAGGCCACATTTTTCAAGCAGCTCCATCTACCCCACAAACAAGACTTTTTCCACTGTGCAGACAAACCCTGAATTTTGTGCGCCGCTAGATGTTTGAACAGGTAAACTGGGTAGCTTTCCTCCTACCTGCCCCTTCACCCATTACATCTGTTGCAAACACACTGGATATATATGAAATTGTGTGGGTGAATCTATTGTAATCTAAAGTGTAAAGCTGACTTCTTATTAATCCTATTAACATCCTGATACTGACCCACTGCACCTACTTTATTTAACTTTGATCATAATCAATAATTTAAAAGGTTATGCTGATGAAACTGCAAATGACATGATTTAGGGAGATAAACCTTGGGTTTATTTATTGGGCTTTTTAGGGGGACAGGAATGAGGAGATTTATGAAGATCTCTTTAATAGTTTAAACTATGTTTCTACTCTGAAGTCACTCTACAAATGGCATTGTGGGATTCCGTGTCTATAGTGTCTCAATTTCTGTATCACACTGACCTCAGTATACAAGTAAAGGTATTATTTTCTGCCAGCCCAGCAAACTCAACCTAGGCTCCAAAAGTCAAACTCGGTTGTGGTTGTTTCCTGCAATATCAGTTTAACAGGACAAATCAGGTTCTCAGTTACATCTATACAAACCTATTCCTTTCAGACAGTGCCCTCCATGATGCATTTGCGATACCTGTTATAGTCAATGACTTTACATAGTGGTAACTGATTTCTCTGTAGTTGGAACTTTTTAAACAATTCTGATGATTTATAGGCAAGTAGGAATAACATCCAGCTCACTCTCTCTGAGTTTTGTGGGTTCCTGCAGGGCGAAGAATAGCAAAGGTCAATCAAAATTTATTTTTGTCACTAAAAGAAGCAGATACAACTCTGAATATAGATTGATAACAGATCAATTAAGTTAGAATGTTCTATTTTACATCCTCCGGTTTTAGAGAAGAACTGCAGCGGGGGAAATAAAAGGCAGATGGAAATGCTATTATTTTACTGGTGAAACAAGAACTATGTAATAACAGTCCCATAATTCAGGAACTGACATTCCTCCCCAGGTGTTAGTCCAGACCCATGGCACAAAAATGTTTACTGATCCTGAAAGAATTTGTATGGCTCTGCTAACCTGTTTCCAGCCCAAAGTTAAGAAACATTAGACTTTAAAAATCACCCGTATCATTCTGCTAACCATCTTGATTTTTTACCATGACTTCCATTATGGCTTTGACATGAACTTCCAAAATTAAAGACTGATTAATACAGATTTATATAATGCCAGAATTTTAGACGATATGAACCATTCATTAATATCTCTAGCAATTCTTTGGGACGGGCCATTATCAGAATTCAAGAACAACAAACAAAATTGAATGACAAGTATTTTAGGGTCCAATAGGATCAGCCAGTCATATAAATAAATGCCTTCTACCCCTGTGAAGCTGGGACCCATAGTTCCCCAACAGTAAAAGTATTTGTTGTTAACCCTAACAGTTCACGAGATATCAACATTCGAGATGACCCCTTGTACACTGATCTGATAATACATAATTGGCAGAGGTGCAAGATGGTCTGTACCAACCCAGGAAAACCTCTAACCAGTAAAATTATCAATACTTGCATCCTTGGCATACATAAAGTGTTTCTTTACAGATATTAAAGTATTTTGCTTTAAGCCAAAATCATCCTAGACTAACCCAACATACTATAACCAGAACAAAAGTATGGTATATTGGAAAAATATGTTGAGAAAATATGAAAGGAATGAAGTAACAGACAAGGTGCAGCCTTGGGTAATGTAAAAACAGTTATAAACTAATAAAACCAAACTGTGTATTTTATACTGTATCATTTTAAAATCAATCTGGAGACACTGCTTTTCTTTTAGCAAATGGGTTTATTGACATAACTGATCATAATTGTGTACAGCATGTATGCATCTTCTATTAGAAGAATATCCAGTGACAGAGCTAAACTAAGTGTGATATACAGTTTAATGCTATGCAATCCCCATTAATTTCTAGCAATAACAATGGTGTTGTTCACTGATAATCACTTAATCACATGGGACCCATAGCTATATAGATATTTGAAAGTAAACAAGACAAGAGTTTAAGACACTTACAAAATTAACTCAATTTAAGGACTGATCCTGCATTTCTTCAATCCAAATTTCATTCAGTCCTACATCTTAGTGATTGAAAGTGAAAATTTTCCTGCATATGGACTTCAAGATTTTGTCCCTGAAAGATGCAGCTCATGAAACTTTAGACTGAGGGTGAAATCCTAGCCCCACTGAAATCGGTAGAAAAATTCCTATTGAATTCAATAGGATCAATATTCACTTTGAAATACTCTCTGCACATAACTGATAAGGGTTAAGACAAATTCTCCTAACACTCCCTCTTCACTGTATTTGGACCCTAATATTAAGAAGCCATCTCCAGGGCATAAAAGGCTCGTTCCCATTCAGTCACTGGACTCTCAACAAAGATACTAATTACTATGGTGTCTTTTGTAAATATTTGTTCATTAAAAAGCAGACACCACCACATGACTTAATTTAGGCTACCGAACAACCATCAGACCATAAACAAAAACTTTCTGGTCAGCACCAACCTAGGTCAAATGTGAACCAGTGACAGAGATCGATGCCTCCATAGATCATCAAACTCATGAGCCACTCAGTTCCTCAAGAGTTCATTTGAGGCTCTAGGTAAAATGAATAGGAGCAGAAGTAACATCAATGGTCTCAAAAACATATTGAACATATTCTAAAATATCTGCATATAACTGTAACCACAGTTTGGACTTTTTTTAAATTAGCCCATTTCTAGACCACACAAAAAGAACTAATGTAAACTAAACCACCACGTTTAATAGTGGCAGAAGCACATAGGGAAGTAAAACTCCCAGAAAGTAGAGAGCAGCCGATCATAAAATGACTAACACTACTCAGAAAACAAAAATGCATTCAAATAAAAGTAATATACTACTGCAAGAGATTAACTCAAGATAAAGATTTAACTTTATCATTACTCAATTGGCTGAGCAAAACACTGAGAAACACAGATTAACATAAAAAAATTAATGGATTTCACAGTGAAGGTACAAGTACATATAAAACTAATTTTAGTACAGTAAAACCAAGAGAATTACTTATTGGCATAAGTTTGTTTCACATTTCTGAAACATCCTCCACCTATTATTGTTAAAGAAGGAATGCATCTATGCTACTTATCAATCAATAATTCACCTTAGTATGAACTCAGGTAGCTACAAAGATGGATTATTTGAAAGTCAGTGATCCACTGACCAACCAACCATGTACCCAGACAACTAAAACACACATTAAAGTGTAGAAGTACCAAACAGTATTTAAAACACAATTTTGAAATAATTCCCTGTAAACATGTTACAAAACTTGTGTTAGTTTTCCCTAGTGGTGTCAGCAATATATTCCTGCAAGACTAAAATCAATTGCATTACAGTTTTTTATTTAAAAAGATATAAAACACACACACATACACACAGTTGTCTTGCGTTCTATTTGAGTGAAAACACCCGCATCATTCAAACGCTCCATATTCCATACTGTTCAGATTACTTGCAGAATTCAGTATTGATGCTGTTCCTAAAAGTCTTATTTCAACAATATGCCTAGGAAGTGATGATGGGTTTAAAAACTCAGTGTTCAGTAAATTTCAAACATACTTCTTGTATCACATCAGCTATTTGGATTATTTGTTTGACTAGTGAAAGGTAACCTGGACCTTCTTAAACACAGTGCAAGAAGATTATCCTGAAAGATACAATACATAAACTGCTGGCTCTGACGACAGAGTCCACCCCTGCTGCTATGTGCATTAGTTCAGATACTCTTCCGCTCTAGACAGCAATTATTTTAAAATGCAGAGTTACTTCCTTAGGTTAGTGATTTTTTTTAATCTTCAAGAAAGTACTAATATTTTTAAGGATTTCTTTATAATAAATGTGCCAGACCAAACCCAACCTCACATAACCCCTCCTGGTAACTGGGATGTGCCCACAAGGAGAACTCCAGCCCCCTCCTACCTGCAGAAAGGAACACTGATATTTTGAGACTGCAGTGATGGAATTACGTAACAAGCTTGGGTCCCATCGGTTAGACTCACCCACATGGAGCTCCTAGGTCTTACTCAGGGTGCCCCATCTCAACCCACTCCCACTCTGCTTGGCAACAGCCTTAAATTCCACATAGCGCCGCCCTCACTGAGGAGACAGCGGGGAGGGGGGGAACTACAACTCCCAGCCCGCCCTGCTGAACCGTGATGCCAGCATGGGGCCAGCTGGGAGTTGCAGTTTCCACGGGCCACACTGCTAGTCAGCGAATCGCTGCTGCAGCAGGTGGTCGTCCCCGCGCCGGGCACTGCTGCTGTCAGCAAAGCGCTCGCAGGGGAACTCGATGAGGTCAGTCTCACTGAGGGCACAAGCCACAGCGCCACGGGGTGGGCGGTGGGACTGGAAGCCAGAAAAGTCGGCAGAGACGCCAGTGCCCATGGAGCGGAGCGGCCGGCGGGTTGAGTACATCTGCCGCACGTGCACCGGTGCTGCCTGCCGCCGCCCCTGTATTTTCCTCCGTACCAGGCGGGATACCCAGGCCGCCAGGGCCACGAAGAGCAGCAGTGCATTCACCGCCAGCAATACCAGTGTGAGGAGCTGCTGGTCTGGGCCGCCAGCTGTGCCCCCGTTGGGCAGGGTGACCAGCCCCACGCAGTGGTCTCGGGGAGCCACCGGGCAGACGCGGCCACCCAGCACCCCCTCCACACAGACCAGGTAAGGGGTGTCAGGGCGCAGCTCCCGGAGGGTGGCGGCTGGCTCGCTCCACTCCGCTAGGTAGACAAAGCGCTGGAACTTGACGGCGGCCCCAAAGCGGTCGAAGAGGAGCCTGAAGCGCACGGGCCCCAGCAGGCGGGGACTGCGGTGAGGCCGCACCCACCAGCGCACGGTCACCGAGCTAGTGCTGACCGCCTCTACTGACAGGTTGCACAGGAAGAGCTTGTTGAAGTCGCAGGGGTCAGATACCAGTGGGGCCCCAGCCGCAGAGGGGGCTAGGTGGTGCTTCCTCGCCCGCCGAGGCCATGCAGGGCCGGCCAGAGGCAGAGATGGCCTGGAGCTGCCCAGCTGGTCGGGTAGGGAGGTAGCAGGGGTGGGCTCAGCTCTCCCGCTGCCTCGGCCCAGAGCAGGCCCCTCCTGAACTCCCAGCAGGCGCATGGTGGAGGCAGAGGGCAGGGATCTGGGTCCCCCTTGGGCTGGGCTGCGGCTGCTGTTGCCCCCAAGCCCCTCAGGGGCCAGAATCAGCTGCCACTGTTGCTCCCTGGGCCGTTGCCCTGTTGCAGGTGGCGGGGAGGGAGATGGTGAGGCCCCGCTGTGGCAGTCGGTGCCATCGGGCGGCAGCAGCTGTGCGTCCTGAAGGTAGTCGAGGTACTTGCCGGCCAGGGCAGGTGGCAGGCGGCACTGGACAAAGACAGTGAGCAGCCGGCCCTGTGAGTGCCGTGTGCCCAGCCACCGCTTCAGGCCCCTCAGGCGGCAATCACAGCTCCAGGCGTTGCCGTCCAGTTCTAGGTGCTGAAGAGCCAGGCTAGAGGTGAAGAGCTCTCCTGGCAGCACAGCCAGTGCGTTGTCGCGTAGGCTGAGCTCCCGCAACTTGGGCAGGGGGCCAAAAGCGGCAGGGTGCAGGGCAGCCAGCACGTTGCGGCTCAGGTCCAACGCTTCCAGGCTGCGCAGCGGCTCCAGCAAGGTGGCAGGCAGGTGACTCAGCAGGTTCCCATCCAGTCGCAGCTCCTTCAGTGCCCCCAGCCCAGCGAAAGCATCTGGCGCCAGCTGAGCTAGCCGGTTGCCACTGAGTGAGAGCTTGGCCAGGCTGGGCAGGTGCTGAAAGAGGCCCCCACCTAGCTGCTGCAGGCTGTTGCCAGAGAGGAGCAGTGTGCTTAGCGAGCCCAGTGGCCCAAAGGTCTCTGGGTGACGCAGCGAACTCTGCTGGTTCCCAGACAGGTCAAGGAAGCGCAGTTTGGCCAGGCCAGTGAAGGCGCCACGGCTCAGCCAGCGGATGTGGTTGGACTCCAGGTGCAAGTAGAGCAGGTTGGGCAACCCTGAGAAGGTGGCTTCGCCCAGCGAGGCCAGGGCGTTGCCGTCCAGCCGCAGCTTGACCAGGCTGCCCAGGCCGGTGAAGGAGGCAGTGCTCAGACGGCCAATCTCATTAGCATTCATGTAGAGGATGCGTAGCTTGGCCAGCGGGCGGAGGGTGCCCGGCGCCAGTGCCACCAGCCGGTTGTTGCCCAGGTAGAGCTCCTCCAGCAGCGTCAGGCGCTCAAAGGCCTTGGGGTGCAGCCAGCGGATGCGGTTGTACTGCAGGTCCAGGCGCTGTAGCCCCGCCAGGTGGTGGAAGTCGAAGGCAGAGATGTTGGCGATGAAGTTGCCCCCCAGGCTGTAAGTCAGGATGCCCTGGGGGTCGGCGGTTTTGGGCACCGCCCGCAGCCCCCGGTTGGTGCACAGGAGGTGCTGCTGCAGCTGGCAGTCGCATGGCTCCGGGCACATGGACTCCACGGAGGGAAGCAGCAAGAGGAGGGAGAGGCAGTCACAAACCAACCACGGCAGCAGCATCAAGCCGAGCCTGCGAGGCGCCCCCATCCCGGGAAGAGCTGCGGCGGGCTGCTTCCCCCGCCGGCTTTGTGTCTCTCCAGCATCCCACCCCCCTTCCCAGCGGCTGCTACTCGGCCCCTCCTCCGCTCTGCGGGACAAGGGACCGGCGCTACTTGTTGCGCCGGCTGAGCAGGGGGGGCGGTAGCTGGACTCGGGATCCCCGGGCAGCAGCCGCCGCCGCAGCCCCTCTCGAGCCCGCCTCGCTGGCCGGAGGCTCCGTTGAAGCTGCTGCTGCTCCAGCCGCTCAGCCCCGCGCCGGCCGCTCTCCCTGCCCGGAGGGGTGTGGGGGGGGGGGGCTCGGGACGGGTCCCGCGTGCAGGCGAAAGAGTTTGGGTCGTCCTGGGGGACCCCCGCTCCTCTCGGCTCTGGCACGGACGGGGCGGAGTGAGGGGGGAGAGCAGGGGAAAGACCAGCGCGGAAACTTGCCGAGAAAACGGAGCGGAAACTCGGACTTCCCACACTTTGCTCCCCCTTCCCCTCCCCGGGGAGCGGGGCTGGCGGAACGGATGCAGAGCCCGGACCTCGCCAAGGGGGGAGAGGGAACAAGGGCAGCAGCGAGGATAAGAGGCTAAACCAGGACGCGGCGGGGCGCGCGCCCCTTTTTTGGAGCGCCGGAGCCATGGCCCCGCCCGCGCTGCTCCTCTTCCCGCCCCTTCGCCCCGCCCCCTCCCCCCAGGCTCCCAACCGCCCGCCCGTCGCGCCTCTTCGGCCCCTCCCCCCCAGGCTCCCACCCGCCCGACCCTGGCGCCTCTTCGGCCCCTCCCCCCCAGGCTCCCACCCGCCCGCCCCTCGCGCCTCTTCGGCCCCTCCCCCCCAGGCTCCCAACCGCCCGCCCGTCGCGCCTCTTCGGCCCCTCCCCCCCAGGCTCCCAACCGCCCGCCCGTCGCGCCTCTCTGCCCCCCCCGGCCCCCTGCCGCTCTAGGAGCGCTAAAAGAAAAGGAGGACTTGTGGCACCTTAGAGACTAACCAGTTTATTTGAGCATGAGCTTTCGTGAGCTACAGCTCACTTCATCGGATGCATACTGTGGAAAATACAGAAGATGTTTGTTTTTATACACACAAATCATGAAAAAATGGATGTTTATCACTACAAAAGGTTTTCTCTCCCCCCACCCCACTCTCCTGTTGGGAATAGCTTATGTAAAGTGATCACTCTGTTTACAATGTGTATGATAATCAAGGTGGGCCATTTCCAGCACAAATCCAGGGTTTAACAAGAATGTCTGAGGGGGGGGGAGGGCTTAGGAAAACAAGGGGAAATAGGTTACCTTGCATAATAACTTAGCCACTCCCAGTCTCTATTCAAGCCTAAGTTAATTGTATCCAATTTGCAAATGAATTCCAATTCAGCAGTCTCTTGCTGGAGTCTGGATTTGAAGTTTTTCTGTCGTAATATCGCAACTTTCATGTCTGTAATCGTGTGACCAGAGTGTCACAGATTGAAGATTGTCACAGAACAGATTGAAGTGTTCTCCGACTGGTTTATGAATGTTATAATTCTTGACATCTGATTTGTGTCCATTTATTCTTTTACGTAGAGACTGTCCAGTTTGACCAATGTACATGGCAGAGGGGCATTGCTGGCACATGATGGCATATATCACATTGGTGGATGTGCAGGTGAACGAGCCTCTGATAGTGTGGCTCATGTTATTAGGCCCTGTGATGGTGTCCCCTGAATAGATATGTGGGCACAGTTGGCAACGGGCTTTGTTGCAAGGATAGGTTCCTGGGTTAGTGGTTCTGTTGTGTGGTATGTGGTTGCTGGTGAGTATTCACTTCAGGATGGGGGGCTGTCTGTAGGCAAGGACTGGCCTTTCTCCCAAGATTTGTGAGAGTGTTGGGTCATCCTTCAGGATAGGTTGTAGATCCTTGATAATGCATTGGAGGGGTTTTAGTTGGGACTGAAGGTGACGGCTAGTGGCGTTCTGTTATTTTCTTTGTTAGGCCTGTCCTGTAGTAGGTGACTTCTGGGAACTCTTCTGGCTCTATCAATCTGTTTCTTAACTTCCGTAGGTGGGTATTGTAGTTGTAAGAATGCTTGATAGAGATCTTGTAGGTGTTTGTCTCTGTCTGAGGGGTTGGAGCAAATGCGGTTGTATCGCAGAGCTTGGCTGTAGACAATGGATCATGTGGTGTAGTCAGGGTGAAAGCTGGAGGCATGTAGGTAGGAATAGCGGTCAGTAGGTTTCCAGTATAGGGTGGTGTTTATGTGACCATCGTTTATTAGCATTGTAGTGTCCAGGAAGTGGATCTCTTGTGTGGACTGTTCCAGGCTGAGGTTGATGGTGGGATGGAAATTGTTGAAATCATGGTGGAATTCCTCAAGAGCTTCTTTTCCATGGGTCCAGATGATGAAGATGTCATCAATATAGCGCAAGTAGAGTAGGGGCGTTAGGGGACGAGAGCTGAGGAAGCGTTGTTCTAAGTCAGCCATAAAATGTTGGCATACTGTGGGGCCATGCAGGTACCCATAGGAGTGCCGCTGATTTGAAGATATACATTGTCCCCAAATGTAAAATAGTTATGGGTAAGGACAAAGTCACAAAGTTCAGCCACCAGGTTAGCCGTGACATTATCGGGGATAGTGTTCTTGACGGCTTGTAGTCCATCTTTGTGTGGAATGTTGGTGTAGAAGGCTTCTACATCCATAGTGGCCAGGATGGTGTTATCAGGAAGATCACCGATGGATTGTAGTTTCCTCAGGAAGTCAGTGGTGTCTCGAAGGTAGCCAGGATTGTCTGGCTATGTAGACTCCCTCCTCAGGCCCTACGCTACCAGCACTACCAGCTACCTTTGAGACACCACTGACTTCCTGAGGAAACTACAATCCATCGGTGATCTTCCTGGTCCACCTTGATTATCATACACATTGTAAGGAGAGTGATCACTTTACATAGGCTATTACCAGCAGGAGAGTGGGGTGGGGGGAGAGAAAACCTTTTGTAGTGATAAACACCCATTTTTTCATGATTTGAGTGTATAAAAACAAACATCTTCTGTATTTTCCACACTATGCATCCGATGAAGTGAGCTGTAGCTCACGAAAGCTTATGCTCAAATAAACTGGTTAGTATCTAAAGGTGCCACAAGTACTCCTTTTCTTTTTGCGAATACAGACTAACACGGCTGTTCCTCTGAAACCTGTCATTAGGAGCGCTAAGTAAAGACATGGGCAGCAGATAAAGAGCTGTGGTTTTAATTTAAAGCAGGGAGGGGGGGTTCGGAGGAGTTGAAGTAAACTGGCCCCTTCTAGCTGTATTTAGAAACCTGCCAAAGGCACTAATCAGGGTTTAGCACAGATTAGGTCCCTATGAAACAAATGGTTATGAAAGGACTAAACCTCCCCTAGTCCAGCAGGATGGGAACCCTGAGCCTTTCTCTGCCCGCCGGGAAAGTCCTCCCCTCAGAGGTGCTAAGGCACAGGGAAGTTGTCAATGCAGCGTCAGCAACACACCAGGCTCTTTAGAAGGGTAATGAGGCCCGGTCCCTGCCCCCCAAAGAGTTTACAGTCAGTAGGCAGGGAGATGGGAAGAAGGCAGTAGAAAGCCAGAGCCCTGAACATCAAAGTAAGGTGCAGGGCCTGGTTAGTTCCCTAATTTTTTTTTAAGTATGTGTTGGGAGGGAAGTCAGAGGAAAGGTGGGATAGGGTGACCAGATGTCCTGATTTTATAGGGACAGTCCTGATTTTGGGTCTTTTTCTTATATAGGCTTCTATTACTCCTTACCCCCTGTCCTGATTTTTCACATTTTCTGTCTGGTCACCCTAGGGTGGGAAGATTAGGGTTTGAAGGAAGACATGCATATAGAGTGACCAGATGTCCCAATTTTATAGGGACAGTTCCAATATTTTGGGCTTTTTCCTATATTGGCACCGATTTCTCCCCAACCCATCCCGCTTTTTCACATTTGCCATCTGGTCACCCTACGTGCATATTAAAGGCAGGCATGGAGAAGAGAGAGGGTACGTGGCAGCTTGGTGCTGAGAGGGGGATGCAAAGTGCATAGAATAAGACAGGAAATAGAAGTAGGAAAGGGGAGATGGTTGCAGTGGAGTCAGGTGGCTGTGGAGAGCAGTATGTGGCACACTCTTCCTTCTCTGCCACCAAGAGGCAGACTTGGCAGGGGTGAGAGGTTACTTGAGAGTGTTTTGGTTGTTGTGTGTTTTCAACCAATTCATGAGAAAGAGGGGAAGGCTTGGGTGAAGATGAGGTGGCTGTTGCTTTTAACTTTGCGCAAGGTTAATGATTTTTATTTCTTCTGGCAGGAAGCCCCCGCACACTGACCTTGCTCCCCAGCAGGAGCGCCGCACAGGTGGAGCAGGGCAAGCCCCCGCATTCCGACCCCATTACCCCAGCAGGAGCGCTGGGGAGGCTCAGGGGTGGGGGGAACACTGCAGGCAGAAGGGGTGGGGAGGGGGCCCCACTTGCTCTGGCACAGGGCCCCACAATACCATAATCCACCTCTGCATACTCCTTATCAGTCAATGATTTCGCTGTTCCAAAGGAATATAACTGTTGTAGGAGATCGCAGTCGGGAGGGCAGAGATGATCTTTCAGGTAACCAGGACCAATTCTATGTAGGACTTTGAAAGTCAACATGGCAATATTGTCTAGGGTTGTCAACTCTGACTGAAACTATTCCAGAAGACTTTTTTTTCCCAACGTGATGAAATGTCATTTTTTTAAAATATCCTATTAAAATCTCCTGGATTGCTTTCAATAGTCACTGGGAGATCGATGCTGATTCTGGGAAACTCCAGGCCAGTCCTGGAGGGTTGGCAACTCTATCCATAACAATCCCATAAGTCTGCATTCAAATAGTTAAATCAGTCCTCAGATGATCATCTGACCTGCCACACAGCATTTGGAGACCCAAAAAACTACAGGAGAAAAAAATATTCACTGTCATCTGCAGTTGGCCAGAAGAAAAAGTCTCCAATCCTATTGGAGACAGATCTAGCCAAAATGATCCATAGATTTTTAATATCTAGGCTGGAATACTTCAACTCTCTTCATCAAGGAATGAAGATCCATTCCATTAAAAATCTCCAGCTTGCTCAGAATAAGCAGCCTGGCTGCCCAGCAACATAGGATGCCAAAAACATATAACCCTGATGCATTGCAGTCTGGAATGGCTCCCCATAGAAATCATGGAGTAGGAGAGTTCAGGGCACCTTTCTCTTCCTACTAGCATCACTTCAGTTACATCCAGGTTAATTTTCACGAGCTGTTCTTCTTCCACCTGCCAATCTTGGAAAGCTAAAAAGAACTGGAATCACAAGGATGAAAATAAAGGAAAAATTCAGAGAAGATATGAAACACATTTGGCCCACATGATTGATCTCAAGTACAAATCCAATCACCTGAAACTGGAACAGAAAGAATCAGGTGAAATCTCTCTGATGGAATATAATGTTCAGTATCCTCTTATATCCCTCCCTTCCTTTTCTAGCATTTTAAAACTGAATATCCAGATTTTTCCTCAAAAATCTGTTTGCAAAGGAGATTGTCACATCACGTTGCTTCAAAATGTGTGAAAATAAACATCACAAGTCAGAATAGTTGAATTCAGAACTTAGTCAACTTTTAAAAGTTATGGACTCATGTCTAGCAATCTAAGTCATCAGTCAAGCATGGTTTTAGCACACTTGAATTAATTTGGTTGAAACTTCATAATAGATACTGAAAAGCGTTTACATTTGTAGTATTATCAGTATCGCAGGATGGAAACGAGAGGTTTGTCTGCCTAAGTGAGATGGGAGACTTGTATTCTTGTATTTTACTTACAGAATTGCAAGCTTGAAGAATAAGTATACTTACAAAGTGAATGTGATCTGTTTCATTTAATAAAACTATGACTTTTTATTAAATAACCTTGTCCATCTTACACTCTTGATTCCTAACATCCCCAGTGAAGAGTTCCATCCCAGTTTTCCAACTTAGTCTTGACCTCACTTTGGATGTATTTTATTTCAAGTCTTTAATATCCAGCTCAAACAATATGAGAAGTAGGCCCATAAAGGCTGCAGCATTTGAGGCTTTCTTTCCTGGTTGTCAATTCTATTACTCTGCCTCTGAAGGATTTTTTTTATTTTTTATTTTTATTTTGAAGTAGAACCCAGTTAGCTGGTGGATGGATTTCTTTTAACTCAAATTGAGTCATTATATAGTTTATTTAGAAAAATTACTCAGAAAAGTGACTGTGAAATGACATGTTTATCTATCCCTTAAGAATTTCCATCCCCAATGTGCTCAATTTACAAAAGAGGGGGGATGCATCACTTGACTAATTATCATCCCTACAGACTCACTGTAGTTCCTTTCTTCTTCATACATCATCACAAGTAATAAAGATCAGATTATGCATAGTGCAGAGCCTTTGCTTTTTTTATATGCCTTCTGACATCTAGCCAGGAATTGTTTTCAGTGGGTTTGGCTGGAATTTAGTAAACAATTTATTGTTGATGCTCAAGAAGGAAAAGAATCAATCATAGTCCTCCTTATGCATATGGGCTCTACACTGCCAAGAGGAGTAAAAGAAAAAGGGTAAACTTATTTTTTCCCACTAACAAGCAATTATGATTAAGTGCATTTTAGGAGCATATCTGTTGAGGTAAAAGATGCCAAGTTTACTGTTCCTTTTTGGAGCTAGAATATAAGAATGGCCATACTGAGTCAGACCAATGGTCCATCTAGCCCAGTATCCTGTCTTCTAACAGTGGCTAATGCTAGGTGCTTCAGGGAGAATGACTAGACTAGGCAATCATCGAGTGATCCGTCCCCTGTCGTCCACTCCGAGCTTCTGGCAATCAGAGGCTAGGGACACTCAGAGCATGGTGTTGTATCCTTGCCCATTGTGCCTATTGATGGAGCTACCCTCCATGAACTTATCTAGTTCTTTTTTGAACCCTGTTATCGTTTTGGACTTCTCAACATCCCCTGATAGCAAGTTCCACAGATTGACTGTGTATTGTGTGAAGAAATACTTCATTTTGTTTGTTTTAAACCTGCTTATTAATTTTATTGGGTGATCCCTATTTCTTGTTACGTGAAGGAGTAAATACCTTTTCCTTATTCACTTTCTCCACAACAGTCAAGCATTATATTGTTATTATGCATATGCTTGGCAGAATTCAATTTTTTATTTTTTATAATTTTGACTGGTTTTTTTTGAGCACCCTTTTATTTACTTAAATTTTGACAGTTGTGAAAAACTTGGAGCGGAGTCAGGCAATAACTGTTTAATGAGAGGAGACGCTGAGATTCAAAAAGGAAAGCTTTAACTGTTAAAAACTCAAATTGTCATCATTACATGTGAGAATATACAAAGTGTCCTTAAACATTAAGTTCTCAAATAGCATTTTTCTTACTTTGCCTATCTGTAAATTTCAGTTATCGATGGAAATACTTTTTCCATCAGTTTGTGTGTCTGTAGTGATATCAACCTTTACCGACATTTACCAATAAATCTAATCCTTCCAAACCTAATTATACACAACCTCCAGGGGTTGGAAAGAGATCCTTGAATTTGAAGTTTAAGCTATGTGGAGTGCTGAAAAGCATGAGCATATCTGACAGACTAATCTGTACATTGTGAGTTTCCTGGTTAAATATTCTCAAAGCTCACCAATTAAAGCATCTCTTGCGTGGTCAATTGTTTTCTTTGCTAGTGAGTATGTCAGTGTTCAACATCAGTGCCAATACTGCAGATACTGTAAAGCAGGATAATGTGAGCATGCTGATGCCAAATGTGATAAATAATTTATTTTTTTCTTTAAAACTTTATGGTTTCCCTGTGGAAGCAATTCATCTACCATATGTAGTTTATATTGGTTGAAATTACCACACTGCAAGACATTTTAAATAAGGGTAAACCTCTTTTTCTGGTGTGATGAGTTGCTTTCATTAAAAAATGGAATGTCACTTGAGACCTCCAACTCCTCTTCAGAAAGAAAGCATGATTCCCAGATTCACAGTTAATGTTATAAACCTTGTCTGCTCAGTGAAATGGAGGCTACCAGATGTTTAATAGATATCTGGATGTTTTCCTAGGGGGAATCCCAGACTGTAAAGCGTAGCCTACCAGTTACAAATATCTTTTAAATCTTTAAAGAACTAAATATTTGAGTAAAGGATGTATAAGGATTACTTAACATGTGGCACTAGCTAAAACATTCTCTTATAATTGTTTGTTTTCATTCAGAAACATAACCAAAAGCCACTGACTTCTGCAAAATACTCACTGTAGTTGTGTTATTTTACTAGGGTACAGCCAGTTCGCTTTTTAAAACACCCTAGTGGTTGGTGTTAGGTTTCATATTGATAGCAAGTCATGCCCTAGTGTTGAACAAATGCATAATGTCCAAGAAGTGCCAGCCTGTTTCTTTAGCTGCATACTTCAACTATATAATCGATATCATTGAAAACGTCAATGATGTGATTCGTGTGTACACTCACACCTAAATAACTATTGCTAGATTAAATTTAACTAAAGCAAAACAACATATAATTAATCTAACTACAAACTCAGAGTATGGATACTGTTATGAGCATAAATATCCATAAAAATAAAGGGGAGGATTACGTACCTAATTTCACTTTTCAGAGTTCACTTACTCAGTGACCTTTGCCATTATGGACCAGTTATTAACTGGCTTTTGTCAATCACATTGACGGGTTACATGTTAGTAAAGGCCAACCCAGTTACTAATGTTTGTGTACTGTCAGACACTTCTATTTCATGGGAGATAAATACAAAACTTCAGATAAGTACATGGTTTCTCTCTAGTTCAACTTCTGTGTCTATAAGTGAGTGGAGAACACTACTCCTATCAGGAACAGAGAGAGGCATAGGTTATGTAAAACAAATGCTTATTCAGGAAGGGCAAATTAATTGTAGCTGTGGCTGCAATCCTGTTGTATGGTTATCTGTTTATGCATTCAATCTTTGCAGTAGTGTTAGAGCAGTTTTTCCATAACCACGTAGTTGAATTGGATGCTTTCTCCATATAAGGTTACTTGTGATCATCACAACTGATGTATTGTCCTTTTACAATGACATCCATTTTTGATGGGGCATTCTTCATTACTCCCAATCAACTTTATAATGTATGGGTGGCTGTAATAGTTAGAGAATCCATAGGAGAAAGACCTTGACACAAAATATGGCTCAGGCCAGGACGCCTCCTTTTGTGTCAAATTGCCACTAAATTATTAAATACAATCTGTTAAACATATGCTATAAAGATTAAAAAAAAGGTTTAGAATCCATTGAAAACACAATGTATTTAATGTATCGGCTGTATCCTTTATCTCCATGGAAGTGCCTTTAATTAAATTACAAGGAAGTGAAGATTAAACTAGTATTAAAAATAACTTTTCCTCTTTATCTTGATCAATTTTAGCAGCTTTTATTTGAAGGGTGGCTATAGAATGCTGTTGTTGAATAAAATCTTTTAATTCTGAATGATTGTCTGAGGAAGACCTATGGAATCATAAAACCTGCCGCATAACTAGTTTCCATGAGATTTAAGTGGTGAGATAACGATCTAGCCAATAGTATTTGGTGTAAATCACCATTTTCCAATGAATTAAGTAAAACTATGCAGACTTGCATCATCTGAGGAGCTAGCCTAATAGTCCTGATACACTGTTGTATCAGGAGTTCCTCACGTACTTTAAGTTAAGCTTGTGTTAAAGTAATCAGGGCTTCTTGTCAAGGTTCCTCCCCCACTCTGAACTCTAGGGTACAGATGTGGGGACCTGCATGAAAAACCTCCTAAGCTTATCTTTACCAGCTTAGGTCAAAACTTCTCCAAGGTACAAAATATTACACCCGTTATCCTTGGACTGGCCGCTACCACCACCAAACTAATACTGGTTACTGGGGAAGAGCTGTTTGGACGCGTCTTTCCCCCCAAAATACTTCCCAAAACCTTGCACCCCACTTCCTGGACAAGGTTTGGTAAAAAGCCTCACCAATTTGCCTAGGTGACTACAGACCCAGACCCTTGGATCTGAAAAACAATGAACAATCCTCCCAACACTTGCGCCCCCCCTTTCCTGGGAAATGTTGGATAAAAAGCCTCACCAATTTGCATAGGTGACCACAGACCCAAACCCTTGGATCTGAGAACAATGAAAAAGCATTCAGTTTTTTACAAGAAGACTTTTAATAAAAAATAGAAGTAAATAGAAATAAAGAAATCCCCCCTGTAAAATCAGAATGGTAGATATCTTACAGGGTAATTAGATTCAAAAACATAGAGAACCCCTCTAGGCAAAACCTTAAGTTACAAAAAAGATATACAGACAGAAATAGTTATTCTATTCAGCACAATTCTTTTCTCAGCCATTTAAAGAAATCATAATCTAACACATACCTAGCTAGATTACTTACTAAAAGTTCTAAGACTCCATTCCTGTTCTGTCCCTGGCAAGAGCAGCATACAGAGAGACACAGACCCTTTGTTTCTCTCCCTCCTCCCAGCTTTTGAAAGTATCTTGTCTCCTCATTGGTCATTTTGGTCAGGTGCCAGCGAGGTTACCTTTAGCTTCTTAACCCTTTACAGGTGAGAGGAGCTTTCCCCTGGCCAGGAGGGATTTCAAAGGGATTTACCCTTCCCTTTATATTTATGACAACTGTTGTATCAGGAGTTCCTCACGTACTTTAAGTTAAGCTTGTGTTAAAGTATAAAGTAATCAGGGCTTCTAAGCACTGCCCACTGCTGTGATGAGTACTTTGCTGGTCATGAACAACAAGATCAACTGCTTATTTCTAACAAAGTGATAGTACTATACTTAACTGAAAAATCTGCAAGAAAAGGCACTCTGCTGAATTGTCATATGCTGGATCTAGAAAGACTCTTCTGAATGAAGCATAATTTATTTCTGAAAATTGTCACCATTTCTTCCTGTGTACACTTTATAATACAGTATATGTAAAATTAAAGACTATAGTTTTAAAGGACCAGGACACATTATAAAATCACCTGTCTGTCTTAATCATTGGATAGTCCATAATGTTTTAAGTAAATTGACTTACAAACCTGTGCACATTTGTGGTGGTGGACTTAAACATCTTCTGTCTCTTATTACTGTGGACAGTAAGGGTTTCAAGGTAGGGAGATATTTTTTTCAAAATCCTGTAATGGAAATAGTTCTGTTCAGCCAATTCATTTATAGAAGTTCTCTGATAAAAAATGTTTGCAGACTTCTTCAAAACATTAGGTAATTGAAGCCAAAGGGCCTGGAAAATTAAATGAAAGCAGCATCATTATGCTCCTTGCATTCTTTATTTCTTTATAAATATTTGTACTTTGATTATACTGTACTACTTAGTACCACATGATGAAATGTGGTATTGGATCAAAGCTGCTGGCCACACTATAGGAGAGCTTTGTTAAAAGGCTGATCTTAACATTAATGGTATTCCAGTATGTTTAAGGTTATTACACCATAAATGACCTCAGAAGGATGTTTCAATAAGCTAAAAATCTAGAAGCAAGTCTTCCCATCCATTTCCTCAAACTAAAGTGAAACACCATTGTTGCCTCCTTTTAAAAACAAACAAACAAACAAACAAAAAAACAGTTGTACCCAGCCTTGTAGAGATGGTAACCAAAAAACCCACAAAACCCCACATTAAGAATACTAAGGTTGCAAAATCAAGAACTCAAAAAGTTAAGAAATTCCAGTATTTAGGTTGCCTGTGAAACTTAATTCAGCCTCTTTTTGTGTATCCATTATGATTGTCTAATTACATAGTCATAGAATTTTTCGATAGTATCCTCACCTCATTCAGTGCACTGCATGGACCATGCTCACCAAAGGGGCAGCTGTTGGTGTTCTTTTTATTGTCCTCATTCAGTGTGTGGCCTAACGCCTTATTACTGCTCACTGTCTAAACCCACTACTGAATACTGTTTTCTTGTCTGCATTTCTGTGGGACTCGTCATTGTAATATCGGAGTGCTTCACGAACATTAATTTATTTTAACACCCTAGTGAGATAGGAAGGCATTGTCCCCATATTACAGATGGGGAACTGAGGCAGAGAGAGATTAAGGCCAAAATTATCAAATGTCCAGCAATTTTGGGTGCCCATCTTGAGAAGCCTACCACCTGATATCTAGGAGAATAGCACTCTATTCAATGTACAGCTCTCATTAACTTCACTTGCAGCCGTGAGTGCTCAGGACTAATTTCTTAGCACAAAGCAATCCTATCCAATCTGAAAATATGGAGATTGTGCTTAAATAAAA
The DNA here is from genome assembly GCF_965140235.1 of Caretta caretta. Taxonomy (NCBI): domain Eukaryota; kingdom Metazoa; phylum Chordata; order Testudines; family Cheloniidae; genus Caretta; species Caretta caretta. The sequence goes on along the minus strand of NC_134207.1, from coordinate 206,033,579 downwards.
GTTGTGTTCAGCTTGCATCTCTTTAAAAAGTCAAATACTTATGTCAATTTCCAAACATGAATGTCTTCTTGAGGAAAAAGATTGCTACTCTCTCTCTAGTAAGCATAAAATGCTCTCCTGCTTTGATTTTTTTGTTACCTCACTCCACTCTCTCATCTGGTATAAATCAGTGTAGCCCTATTGCTTCTGATAGTTATGCAGATTTATATCAGTTGAGGAGTTGGTCTAGTGACACACAGAGGTTTCCAATCACTCTCTACTTTTAACATTGTCAAAGTTTCCACAATCTATGGAGATTGATTCTTGTACATTGCAATAGGTATAAGCTCAAAGAATAATCAAATGAAAATGAAGATTATGTTCAACAAAATAAATACAGTTTTGTCAGTAACAGCAGCTTTGCTATAGATCGCTCACATTGGACAAGAATAAGCAAGATAAACAGTGTATGTTGAAAGTGAGAGGGTCAGTTTTCTATATGCTGTTAAACTAGCATCTGTGCACTGACTTCATTGGGTGTCAGTCTGGCTTTCCATGAATCTGAGCACACAGTATAGCAGCATTTAAGCTCTTGTGATTGTTAGAATGATTAAACATGAGTGATATTATCCAATAATTTAACTTTATTTTAAAAAAAGGAATATAGTTTATCTTTGTATCTGCTCCCCTAACTATTCACTTAGTGTGTCCCCCCTTCAGCTTTGCACTTTTCTTCAAAACTGCCCCTTATATTTAGAACAGCTTTGCCCTTCCTGTGTGCCAAGTGCTCTCTTCCTCTTTAAAACATACTTCTTTCGGAAAACCTTAATCTGTACAGCGATCGCTGTATAGTCTACATTAGTGACTGTGATATCTTCAGAAGAGGGTCCTTGTCTTTACCTGCTTGTAAAGAACTATGCATTTTATGGAATTAAATAATAATGCCATAATTAAAATGTGGACACAATATACAGAGAAAAGAGGCACGTTATTGACTGACTAACTCAAATATCAGTCCCTGAGGGACAAGTCAGAGTTATAGCAAAGAAGAAAAATATCTGAAATAGAAGTTATGGAAGATTTTTTATGGTTGTTGTCATATACCATGTGTGCATAATTGTAGGCTGCAGGAATTGAAAAAGATTTAGAAACTTTGGAACTTGTCTATTTCAGTGGAGGAAATCTTCAGGCTGGATGAGGCTATCAAGTCTAAATAGGATAATGGCAGAGTTCTGCCAAAAGTTTAGAAAGAGAAATCCCCATTCTATTCCCTTTTCTTGGAAGCTGAAGTAAGGAACACTGCAGTCTACTAGACTTGGACTTCAATCTCTCGATCACCGAAAATGACAGAGGCCTTCAGTTCTTGCATCATTTTAATTATAGAGTTTTTTAAAAATCACACTTTTCACAAAATTAATTGAGATTATACTCCACCCTTTGGTAGGTAGTATGTTAAAATTAAAAAATACACATCAGCAAACTTGAGAGCTGTATTTAAATTTAAGAGTGAGATTAAGTACCCTGTAATTGAGATGCCTCTGACTACAGAAAAGATACTTGACAGACGAGAATAGGATAAGTTTCTTTTAAATGAAATTCTGAACCTATATATACATTTTGGATTCAAATTCTAGTGCAGCATTGGGAGCTACATGTATCCAGTGGTCACTGCTGTGGTCACTGCAATGGAAGAGCCGCAGTTGTATTCAGGGAACATGATAAACGTGTCTTGTCACCTCTTGTTTATCTTAGTGACAGCACATGTAAAATTATCAGATCTAGCCAAACAACAGACTTAGATGGAGTGAGAAGAATTGTTTTAAATATGCAGAATTTACTCAATTGGAAAATTCCAAACTAGAGCTGAGAATGGTGAGTTAGTTTTGAAATGGTAAAAAATTGGGAGGATAAGATAGTGTGACGCTACCTGTTCTATTTAACTATACTTTTTGTCACAATTGCATTTTAAGTGGCTAAACAAAAGGACATAAAATATTTTAAGGATTTTACTTGAATTAGGGGTTGTAAAAGCCCTCCAGTCTGGAGCCTTTCACGTCTAAGGCCTGCTGGTCAAAGCACTCAAACGGTGGTGGCAACAGCATATGAAGAGAGAGGTGGTTTCTTAGATAGCCAGTTCCCAAACCAAATAAACTTTTATAAAATAATGTCAACAGCTTTCATGATACCTGGACGTAGAAAACAATCCGGTATGTCTCACGTCAAGGTAAGAAATGGCTGATGCCCAAAGGAAGGTGCAAGAAACACTGCTTTAGGCAATGCGATAAGCTTCCCTTCACAGTCTAATAAAGGCCTCATCATACTCTCTAAACCTTGTATTTTAAGTGTGAAGTACAAAGTTTTATATTCCTATCAAAATTTTTTAGCATGAACTGTAACTCTGGATATTCTTGTTCACATAGATATCCAATCCCTCTGAGTCGTGCTAATTATTTCATTTGAATTTAAACTCTGGATCATGCCATCCCTCCTCCTGTAAAGATCTGGTGAGGGTATGACTCCAGGGATGAATAGTACTCAGTCTTTCTGGCTACTAGACATTTGCCATTGGATTTTCACAACTGTTGCGTTTTACCCAAATATTTCCCTGTGGTAAAAATTGCTACTTTCTAGAAATTTAAATTGTTCCTAAGGCAAAGAAAAATCAGAAAGCTTTCTGCATCACCACTAGCAGTTTACTATAAAACTGCTCTTGTTCAGCCTGCTTAGGTATTTCTATTGGCACACAACAGTGCTGGAGTTTTGCCCAGAGTAGCACAATCTTCTTATCCACTGGAGACAGAGTTAGCCACTACCTCAGCAATCAGATACTCTGCCTTCTACTAGACTTGAACATATTTTTCACTATTTTAACTACTGCAACACCTCTGAAGCTTTGTGATGTTCACACTTTATCATTTAATTTCTCTTGCCAGCACTTGTTTCCTCTGAGTTCATGGTTTTCACATGATCCTAGTGTTCTCTTCCAACTCTTTCTTTCAGTTGCTGCCTGCATTGACTACTTGCTTATGTTGTCATGCCAACTCCCAAGCTTAGAATCTCAACTTGAGTGGATGCCTTTTTTCAAGCATACACTTCAGTTACCAAGGTGCGTGAACAGAATACATGAGTGTGGGCAAACAGCTAAACCAGTATGGGTTTGGCACGAATTTCCAAGTATCCATTTCTGTTTCAGGAGTGCTCTTTGTCATTTTTGCCCTACTCCCCGGCATTCACGCCCATGCCACTGAAAATACGTAGATTAGAAGGGGACCAAATGGGAAAAAAAACCATACACCTTAGTGTAATGACAGGTTTCAGAGTAACAGCCGTGTTAGTCTGTCTTCGCAAAAAGAAAAGGCGTACTTGTGGCACCTTAGAGATTAACCAATTTATTTGAGCATGAGCTTTCGTGAGCTACAGCTCACTTCATCGGATGCATACCATGGAAACTGTAGAAGACATTATATACACACAGAGACCATGAAACAATATCTCCTCCCACCCCACTGTCCTGCTGGTAATAGCTTATCTAAAGTGATCATCAAGTTGGGCCATTTCCAGCACAAATCCAGGATTTCTCCTCCCCCCCCCCCCACACACAAATTCACTCTCCTGCTGGTAATAGCCCATCCAAAGTGACCACTCTCTTCACAATGTGTATGATAATCAAGGTGGGCCATTTCCAGCACAAATCCAGGTTCTCTCACTCCCTCACTTTGGATGGGCTATTACCAGCAGGAGAGTGAGTTTGGGGGGGGGGGGGGGGCGGAGGGTGAGAAAACCTGGATTTGTGCTGGAAATGGCCCAACTTGATGATCACTTTAGATAAGCTATTATCAGCAGGACAGTGGGGTGGGAGGAGGTATTGTTTCATCGTCTCTGTGTGTATATAATGTCTTCTGCAGTTTCCACAGTATGCATCCGATGAAGTGAGCTGTAGCTCACGAAAGCTCATGCTCAAATAAATTGGTTAGTCTCTAAGGTGCCACAAGTACTCCTTTTCTTTATACACCTTAGTGGTTAGCCATCTTTTTATTTTCCTCATTTAAGCAAAACTACTAACTTATCAAGTGACCTAGATAGAACTAACAAGAAATCCATAAGTGACTAGTTTATTTAGTCTCTCTGAAAGTCAGATCTTATTGAATTTGATTTACATTTCACGCTGAGTCATTTCAGGATATCTGTGTATCAATTTTCCAAATACCCAAGTAAAAAATTCAAGAAAAGTACAGGAAATTAAAAATGTGGACTTTACCTTTTTTTTATACCCAAGTCACATGTAACAATTGTGCTTTGTTCCTTTTACTGTACTTAACAAAATGGTATGTACTGTAGGTACATACAAAAGCAGTGAAACAGCCAGTGTCCAAGATAAACAATATTTTAGAATAGCTTTAATATAACTGACAGCCACATTCACAGATTAGTTCCGTAATGGATTTAACCAATTTTCTATAAATGGTAATAACTGTTAAGTAGAAGAAACATGGAAATTTCATCTCAGACTCTCTGTAGTTCATTGGCGATTTCTATAGGCCAGCATGCACTGGATTTCAGAGGATCAACCTGTATTAAAGAAATGCAACTGTACTGAACTTTAATATTTCATGCACGGATCTTTTGAGATGTCAATTCACTTTCATCACAGCATATTTCATGCAAGAAGTTTTAAAAGCAACGCATTACAGTTCAAGTTTGAGACAGTGCTTAATAGGGTGACTTATTCTTTTGAGAAAAATACATTAGAGAATAAAGTAAGCTGATTCAGCCTTTTCATAGTGGGCTATTAGGAGCTTCGTTTTTCTCTAGTACATCAGACTAGTAGTCCTAGAATCATAGAAGATTAGGGTTGGAAGAGACCTTAGGAGGTCATCTAATCCAACCCACTGCTCAAAGCAGGACCAACACCAACTAAATCATCCCAGCCAGGGCTTTGTCAAGCCAGGCCTTAAAAACCTCTAAGGATAGAGATTCCACCACCTCCCTAGTTAACCCATTCCAGTGCTTCACCACCCTCTTAGTGAAATCATGTTTCCTAATATCCAACCGAGACCTTCCCAACTGCAACTCCTTGTTCTGTTATCTGTCATCACTGAGAACAGCTAAGCTCCATCCTCTTTGGAACCCCCCTTCAGGAAGTTGAAGGCTGCTATCAATTCCCTCCTCACTCTTCTCTTCTGCAGACTAAACAAGCCCAGTTCCCTCAGCCTCTCCTCGTAAGTCATGTGCCCCAGCCCCCTAATAATTTTTGTTGCCCTCCACTGGACTCTCCCCAATTTGTCCACATCCTTTCTGTAGTGAGGGGCCCAAAACTGGATGCAATACTCCAGATGTGGCCTCACCAGTGCCGAATAGAGGGGAATAATCACTTCCCTCAATCAGCTGGCAATTCTTCTACTAATGCAGCCCAATATGGGCCTTCTTGGCAACAAGGGCACACTGCTGACTGATATCCAGTGTCTCATCCACTGAAATCCCCAGGTCCTTTTCTGCAGAACTGCTGCTTAGCCAGTTGGTCCCCAGCCTGTAGCGGTGTATGGGATTCTTCTGTCCTAAGTGCAGGACTCTGTATTTGTCCTTGTTGAACCTCATCAGATTTCTTTTGGCCCAATCCTCCAATTTGTCTATGTCACTCTGGACCCTATCCCTCCCCTCCCCTCCAGCATATCTACCTCTCCCCCCAGCTTAGTGTCATTTCTGAATTTGCTGAGGGTGCAATCCATCCCATCATCCAGATCATTAATACAGATGTTTAACAAAACTGGCCCCAGGACTGACCCCTGGGGTACTCTGCTGCCATCTAGACACCGAGCCGTTGATCACTACCTGTTGAGCCCAGCCATCTAGCCAGCTTCTAGCCACCTTATATTCCATTCATCCAATCCATACTTTTTTAACTTGCTGGCAAGAATACTGTGGGAGACCATATCAAAAGCTTGATTTTAACAAAGCTTTTGACTAGTAGTCCTGTTTTAAAATAACCTGCTCTAAAATACAAGGCTTGAACTTGAAGTCAGCTTAAGTTGGTTTTCATTTCAGATTCAAAAAGGCTGAAAATGGCTGGAGGAAAGTTTGATCCAATGGATAGCTGTTGTGCATTACAGCTCTAGGACACTCATCCTCACAAGCTTGCCTGTGAACCACTTCCTATTAAGCCAGTGTGCTCTTACCTCAGTAGTGGAGCACCTCACTTTTCAACACAGTGAAACTTCCAGCTAATTGGAGCAAACGCTAGGACTCTGTGTTCAGAGACCTTGAACACCTAAACAAAAAAACTCTTGTACTACCAGGTTGGAGGGGTAGAAAATACACACACACACAGGAGGAGAGAAACAAACTGCAAAATGACCAGCAGAGATTCCCTGCATCCTACATCCAACAAATAGTAGTAAACTGATACAAAAGACAGAGAGAAACATAACCAGCCATATCCTTCATATAAAAGCAAGGATATTTTCATCTTGTCTGCTTCTTATTGTCCTGATATTGCTTTTCATGTAACTTGCACACTATTTGCTGCAGGAAAGGTATTGGACTGGGAGGGGATGTCTTAGAGGGGCCATCATCTTAAAAAAAAGATATTGAGACCATGGCTCCGTGAGCCTGCCTTGTTAATGCTGTTCAATCAAATGAATTTTAGTTAGAAAAGGAAATCTTATTTAATTTGGCCCTGGAGCCTCTGGATCATCTGAGCAGAGATAACTAAGAGCCAGGGAATTTAAACTGGACAAAGAATATCTGCAAATGATGTTTTGTTAAAAGATGTTATCCCAAGAAGCTTCAGTGATGATCTAAACTTCAGTCTAGGCTGCACGTGCTGCATCCTTAGGGCTCATTTAGAAATCCACTGCTTTTGTTTTCACAAGCAGCAAGGTATAGAGCTTGCTTCTTGTTGGTCTGAGGTAAGGACTTCAGCTGTTCAGCAGTACATATCAGAGTGGTTGTATGGAAACCCTTACTGAACTGATTTCAAACGGCTGATTTAGAAGCTTGGTCAGGCCTTGTCTGGCTGCATGTTGTCCCAATTTCTGTATGTTCAGGTGCGTGACTCCAGCATTTGGGGAGACTGGGCGTGAGCACTGGAAACTCCCTAGAAGTATGTGGGTGGGGCGGCATTGGTGCCCGGACCGGCATTGGCACCCTCTTCTCTGTCTCAAGGCCGGCCACCGCTCAGCCTCCTCTCCCTGAGGCCTTGCCCATGCTCCACCTCCACTCTGCCACAGGCCCTGCTCCTACTCAGCCCCATCTCCCACCTGCACCTCTCTGCCACCTCCCCCAACGCCTCCCCCACCCACGCCTTTCCCCCCCTCTTCCCCGAGGCCTCCCGCACCTGCTGCTCATGCCTCTTTGCCCCCTCTCCAAGCCCACCCTCGTGCCTCTTCTCCCTCCCTCCCCCCGGCCTCTAGTAGAATACATTAAAAATCTGATTATTTCACTAGTCGATGGATTAAGTGGCTAACATTTTTCCAAATTCTAAGGATTTTCCTGGGGTGGGGGGAGGGGAAGCTTAGGTGACTTCAGAAAGTTAGATCCATGTTGTTTTCTCACAGCATTTTACCAATGGAAAATTTTCAATAAGACAAACCAGCAACAAGGAACATTTATATCCATTTTATTACACTCATCCTCAATTTCATGATTTTTCCATATGGCAATATACTATAGTACATTCAAAACATTTCTGAAGCATTTGGCAAGGTAGTACATTTACACTGCATTTTAAGTTTTAATTTTGGAATCATTTGTCTTCCATCCTTCTCCAGAGATAAATCTGTCAATCATGTCCAATGATCTTTCAGGTTGGTCATAAGGTAAAATATGTCCTCCACCTCGAACAATTACCTTCAGGGTGCAAAGGAAGAACAGATTAGTAGTAAATCCTGAGCAACAAAAGTCAATTTTGCCAGCAGAAATTAATTAAAACTGGGTTCTCTCATGTACAGAGATCTTAGAGTGCATGCTGAGTCAGAAGGATGACTCTTTCACTCTAGTCAGTAAAATATAAACCAACATATCCAAAGTCATGTGATCTTAGACCAGTTAATAATAGGATCAAATAACTAACTATCAAGCCTAATTGGTAATCTTTGATATTTAGACAGGCCTAACATGGATACCATTTGCATCATACTTTGATTTAGATGCTCTGAGTCTCCACAGGGAAACTAGCAGCAGCATCACCATCATATTGTCTGTGATTTATATTGCCTAGTCAAATATTCATCCTGTTGGCAAATGTTGAAAAGAACAGCACAAGTCTATATTGTATGATCTAATTTTGGAAACTGAATTTATTAGGAAACTTCAGGTCTTAAAATAGGGGCAATATTAGAATAATTCATTTTATCCAAACAGATGATAGATTATTTTCACGTTAGTTTATAGTCCTCTACTTTTTGATCTCATTAGACATCTTTCCCCTCTTGTGTATTCCAATTTTTGCTGAAATTCAGAAGGGAGCGTTAGCTAAATTAACTACTTTACTCTGAATTGAATTATTCTCATATAATTGAAGTGTGAAACTGTTTATATGATTCTGTTTTTCAAAAGCATCTTGTGTTATAGTGCATTCCCAATTTTCCTGTGTTCAAATTTTAAGACATTCCTTTTTCAGTGTATGAAGCTTGTTCCAGTTCATGGAGTATTTCCTCTCTCCCTCAGCCCCTTCCTTATGACATGCTAAAAGTAAACAACTGTTTGACAACATCTTGAAGTCATTCCAAAGAAGATCTTTTACTGGCACCCACAATCTCAGTCTGTAGTAGTCAAACAGAAAGTAGTAATCAGGGTTCCGTCTTGGCCGTTATCTGACAAAACGACTTCTGTGCAGACATACAGCTGGACCGAGGACACCTAAATGAGTTATCTGTATGAGAAAATACAACCGTTGAGTTTAAAACATGTTTGGCAACTGGCAGCTGTTTTCTGGACTACATCTCAACAAAATATATAGCAGCTAAAGGTCACGGTCTCATATACGTTCCATTGTGCCCTTGCTGCCTCCACTGCACCACTAGTATGGCTAGAGTAAAAAGAACTGTCAGTATATCTATTAAGTCCTTCTCTTTCAAGTTCATCATCCTTTAGGTACAGAAATTTGCAGCATGGCTTCATAGAACCAGCACATATGGTTTGAATAAATATGCATATTAAATGTTGATTAACAATTACATTCATATTCCTTTTATCTCCAAAGGACCTCAGTGCACTTTAGAAGCCAGTTTATCATCAACTACACAGGGATCCGCCACTTAAATACAGCAACAGCTTAATAGCACTTTGCAACCCTAAAGATTAGCTCAACAAGAAGTGAAGAATACCACCCCTCCCCATTTGACAAAAATACCTTTGTAGTTTCAGACGTAAGCAGAAGGTAATGATCCAAATACAATTTTGGCCCATACAGGCCCCTCCTTTCAGGATAAGAGTCACGTGCACTTTACAGACCACAAGTGGTCTTAAGACCTGTTTCACATTTCATTGGGAAGACTGCATCTCCAGTAGTTCAGGATCTCCCAACATCCTGCAGAAGCACTGTTCAGTACTAATGAGAGGGCAGAATACTGTTGAATCAATAGGTGGCACTTCTTGCAGCACCTGGCTATGCCTGATATTTATTAAAGAACCAACAGGCCCAGTCCCTGCTTAATTTGAAAGATCTGACTGGAGCAAAAGCACAAGATGGCCTGGCTTGAAGCTTCTGAATTTTAGCGATTTGCCCATAGTGATTTCTGAAGCAGCCACTATGAGTAAAATTTTCAAAAACTGCCTAGTGACTTAGGCTGCTAAGTACCTAAACTACTTTTGAAGACAGGATTAAGGGGCTTTTGAAAGTTTTACATTTACCTCAGACATGTACTACCCATTCATTTTTTTCAATTTTTACAAATTAAACCATAACAGCCCCCATACAATTTCATAATATACATTAACCACAACAGCTAGCAAAGGCACAGCAACAATTATGGAACATTAAGTAAGGTTAGCTCAGTGCAAGACTGCACACAGTTGCAGCATAATTAAATGCATCGCTAAGTACCAAATGGGGACTGAAAGATTCCGCCGCTTTCTACAAAGCGGTGAGGAAAGTTGTCTTTATAATCAGTTACTTTTACTGTTGCACTCTGCAAGAAAAGCAGAACCCACTAGGTTAAAAACAGTATCAAATGTCTCACTTACAGCCTGGAACGATAGCTCATCTTTAACCCACCCTATTGTGCTGCAGTCTCAGAACTCTGACACACTTCGTTCGATACCATATGCGCTGCAATTCTTCAGCGCACAATGGGAATTAAAAGCCTCTATCAATCTAGATTTTCAGCTTTAACTCTTAATAGTTTGGCTTTTTAAAAAACAATATTAATCTGTTTGGTCTATTCAGTTAAGCTAGTACAATTATTTCTTTGTATCTGATTTTTTTAGGCCAGGATTCTACTTTATATAGGAACAGATTTAGTTTTGCATTTATTTATTTTTAAGAGAAGAAGAAGTGGTATAAGTACTGGAAAACTTCCAGTTTCTAGGAATTCTGACATTCACACCAGACAAGAAGAAAGGCAGGAATATAAATTTAAGCATATTATTCTGTCACTGCTCCTCAAGCCTGACCAGGAAAGACCAGCCTTCCACAGGGTCATGAGAGAGAGTTCAGTCTTCATGCTAAACCAGTCCTGGGTCTTACCCAAGTAGGGACTGCCAGCTATGCCAAATTATTTAGGACATACATTACAAGACAATGTTAACTGAACAAAACCACAGCCAGTCAACCACCACATTCGTTTTACTTTGGCTTTTGGGTAGTTTAAATGCCAAGAGCTGCCAATGCTCTATCCCAGATAGCCTTCCGTTCCCTAATCCAATCACTACCATGACCAGAAGCTGCTAGTGTCATGGAGGCCTGCAATGCTGTTCCAGATTTCTGTCTTAAACAAAGAACTGCAAAATCTTAAATCTCAAAACAAGAGCTGGTTCAGTAAAATGAATAAACAGCTGCATCTCCCCTCCCCCCTACTCTGCTTCAAAGAGATAAACACTGTTGGGGAAAGTAAACCAGCAGAGTTCACAGACTTCAGCTCTGACACTCTTTCAAGGAACAAAAGTAACAGTAGGATGCAGGGTCTCTGCTTACATTTACTGTGACCCAAACTTCCTTTTTGACCTCATTGTTATTAGTAAGGAGGACCGTGGCTGTAGGATGTCACTACACTGTCTGGATGCGGATGTTCAGGAATTCCAGTGAGGCTGACTTCTCAAGCATGAAGAAAGTTACTCTTCAAGTCAGGCTGGACTTGCATGCGTACTAGTAATATGGTTAAACAAACTCAATTTGTTCTGTTTATGTTTGTTAGAAGTAGTGATTTTTTTTAAAAAAAATCCTCACTCAATTGTAGTTTTATTCCTCTATTGTATTTGGGTGACTCAATTAACAGATAACCTGAATCATGACATTTTACATCTATACTGTTATCATGGGGTATAACTGCAGCTTGAGTAGACATACCCGAGCTAGCGTGAATCAATCTAGCTTGGATATTGGAGCAGCAAAGCTGAGCAGCACATACTTACTCATGGAGCTAGCCCATGCTGAATTACCCAGGGCTCTGGGTGGGTTTGTATAGTCCATGCTGATGTGTGTCCTGCTTTGGCTTCATTACTCACTGCTAGCTTAAAACTAGCCTCAGATACATCTAGTCGAGCTGCAATCACACTTTGTGATTGTGGATAGAGATTCCTTGAGTGGAGAGTGCAATATAGACGCAAACAGTTGCCACCTCCAGTACATATACACCCATCTTAGCACATAAAGTACAAGCACTGGTCGTCAAATTGTTCAGATTCTCTTTAAATCCAGCTACAACATGTGACCGACAACCTGCCATACTGAATTCCAAAGGCTGACTCCCTGCTGCGTAAACTGGTGTTCCTTGGTCCTTTATATTTACTTTCCATTAAAAGTGACCCCCCCCTTTTTTTTTTTATAAATGGGACAACATAAAACGAGAGACTGATCTTCTTCCTATCTACTCCTGACTCCAATACCTTGGTGAAGTCCCCTCTGATTAAGCTTTCAGATGCTCCATATCAGCACCCCACCAGATCTGACAATCTTAGTTACTCTTCTCTGGCTGGACCTTTTCAGTACCTACAGCAAAACCTTGTTCTAGTAATGGTTGGTGCATTTGATTTGTTGGGGGGTTACAAAGCAGACCTCATGGGAGGGACAAGCAGTTGAAGGCTCAGGGAAGGAGCCAACTAGTATACTTTGCTCAGCTAAGGAATGGGTACCTCATCACAGTTCCTTGGGTTAGTGATATGCTGCCAAGAAGGCTTAATCAAGCCTCCTTAGTACTCATGAGGTTCTGCTGGCGAGTGCAGGTGTCCTCTTTCTCCCCTACCATACCTGTGCAACACAGAGTCAGATTTACCTTATATGTTCAAGGTGGGCAACCAAAATTCAGAGAGTAAGACTGAACGCTTCTGAAATATGGGTCTCCACAGAGCTCTGTTATTCTCACTAGCCTAATTTTTAAAATGGAGAAACACATTGTTTAGTGCACGTGCACATTTAGGGCAGTTTTTAGTAGGCTTATTTGATATATTTATTCTGTTTCCCAGAAAAATATTTTAAAGAATTAAACTCATTGGTTTTCAATAGGGTAGTAAGTGTGCCCTGGGCTTCCAGAAGTCATGGAATCACTGGCTGAGCCTTGTAACTTGTTTGGGGATGGGGAAGAGGGAGAAGCCATTTCCAAAGTCCTCCTTACAGTCACCACTGGAAGTAATTCCAGGGCTCAGGAAGAGTGAAGACGGCAGACTTGTTTTGAAAGAAATTAAAAGGAAATGAGTTACCCTTTGATTTATTTCCCAGATTTTACCAACATCTGTAGTGACAAAATTAGTATCCTGGTTATCACTGTGATACAGAAATAAAAACTCTGTCCTCCAGAGACTCCCGTGTTAAAATGTCTTAATTGTTTTTGCTCCATTTTATTCTTTGCTACTTTCTTTGTTGGCTAGTAGCTAGTTAAATTTAGACAAGTGGTTCTTTGTGGCTTAGTCTAGGATATCAATAAGCATGTACAATTAAGCCAGTGAGGGAAGTACTGCAAAACAGATGTGAACAGCCCTAGACATAATGGGGTGGGTAATCTGCAGGAAGCACCAAGCAAAGAAAGCCAAATCTTTTCTTGCTTTTAGATCTCTGGCAAGGCAGCACAGCTGGCTAATAGTTGGTTTTTCAAGAAGCCCTGTGGCTTTTTGGTAATGCTCTGCAGTGTCATGCAGGAGACCAGCTGAATTCCTTATGTGGATTTATTTTTCCCTGGCTGGGTTGTACTGCAGAAGCAGCATGCTCTGTGTTATCTGTATCTCAGACAGAACCTATATTGCAGGTGTGGCCAAACTGCACCTCTTTTACAGTTAAAAAGTCATGGAGCCCCCCCATGCCTCCCCATTCTCTGCCTACCAGACTGGGGGCAGGGAGGGAGAAGAGCTCAGGGCTACTGCCCTGCAGTGGGGCGGTAGGGCTAGGGGCTTCTCCCCTGCAGGGAAAGGGATCTTGGGGCTTTAGACACAGTGCTCCCTCCCCACAGGGCAGAAGCTCCCAGCCCTACCACAGGGCAGAAGCTATAAGCTTCCCCTACACCCACCAGTCTGGTAGGCAGATAAGGGACAATGTGGGAGGATTTGGGGGGCTCCAGGAAATATTTCAAGAGAATTTAAGCCCTGGTGAACCCGACAGTGTGAGAATGAGACTCTAAAAAGAGAAGGTCGCACATGTGCATTTCATCAGGAAACTGCATCATTTTGTATTCAGCCATTGTGCTGTGCAGACCTCATGAGTTCACGATTTTCCTGCATTCTGCAGAATACAAGCTGTGTTTACTGTTCGCAAGTCACATTTGACTAGTTTTAGATTTAAAGTGGTAATCCTACGTTAATTTCGTTGGATGACAATGACATCTTCAAATTGTAAGGAATGCAAATATAAAGAAGAAAACCAAAGTTTTAAGCCAGAACGGGAGGAAGATTTTGCATTCATTGCTAAAGGTAGCAAACCCTTGTGCCTTATCCACAATGCGCTGCTCACTCACTACAATACGAGCAACTTGAAACATCAATATGAAACGAATTACAATAATTTTGTCTAATTACTCTCCTGAATCAGAATTAAGGAAAAACAAGTTAACTGCACTAAAGTTATGCCTAAACAGTAAAACAGACACTACTTTCAACGTTCAGTAAGGAAGTTGACACAACAACTGAAGCTAGTTATGTTGTGTCATGGAATATCGCTTGTGCTAAATGTTCATACTGTGATGGAGAATTTGTTAAGAAGAAATTTGCAGAAGTGGTTGCAATTTTAGATCCAAGTAACACAAAACTTCAATGACTAATAAAGAAAATTGCTATTTCACTCCACACTATGGAGAGGTGTATTTCCCAGATCAGAGCTGATGTTGCAAGCAAGAATTCTCTAGCATTCAGCCTAGCTGTCAACGAATCCACAGATATACAAGATAAACCACAAATAGCGACGTTTGCTATGTTTCTGTGGATGTAATTGTGAAAGAAGAAATGTTGGACTTAGTGGCACTAAAAGAAACAACCTGCAGTGTTGACGTAAAGAATGTACTTGACAAAGCATCAACAAATGCCAATGTACCACTGGATAAACTTGTCAGTGTTATAACAGCTGGAGCACCTACAATGGTGCGAAAAAAAACTACTGAAAAGTGATCCGAAATTTCCAGAGTTTCTCCCTGTTCATTGCATTACCCATCGTGAACATCTTGCAGGCAGACATTTCAAATACGACAACATTATGAAAACGGTCCTAGAAATTGTCAATTTCATCCGTTCGAATGGGAAAACTCGTAGACAGTTCAAAACTTTTATCGAAGAGCTGGATCTTGAAGACAAACTTAATGATGTCTCTTTCTACTGTGAGGTGGTTATCAACCAGCAATATCTTAAATAGGTTTGTGGGACTGTTGGAACCTATCAATGCTTTCTTTAAAGAAAAGAAAAAAAGTCCTATCCACAATTGGAAGATGAACAATGGATGCAGGATCTGATGGTTTTTCATTGATACTATGCATCATCTGTAAACTCTCAACTTGGCGCTCCAAGGAAAGGATAAAATTATTTCTGACCTTACTCAGACAGTCTTTGGCTTCCAGAACAAGTTAAAGCTTCTGCAAAAAGATATAGTGTCAAGAGACTTCAACCACTTTCCTCATCTCAAGAGTAAGGTAAACACATTCCCTGAAATCGAAGTAGAAGATCACAAACTTGAGGAATAAAGAGAAATTACGAGGACTGCTTGATGACTTTCAGGCCAGGTTCGAAGATTTGCAGAAGTTGAGATCCTGCTTTGCCTTTCTTGTAAACCCATTTGTTAGGATATAGATATTCAGGCCTGTCTGTAAAGGCCTATACTCTAAGAATTTAGGTGTATTCTTATCACTTGGCTAGTGATAGAGGTATAAAAGAAAGAATCAAAATCACTGTCTGCTGGTGTAAGGGCCTTCTCTTACTGTGACAGTCTGAGGCCCTGTTCTTAGGCTAAGGCCTTTGGCTAAGCAGCAGAGGCAGCCATAAGCTGGGAAGGAAACAGTCACATCCTCACATTCCAAACTATTCACACTGAAATAAGGTGCTATTCGGCTGTTAGGAATACAATCCTGTCCTGATAGTTCCTATCACCTCCAGAGAAAGGGAAGTGCCTAGAAAATGTAAAAGGAAACTTAGTTTGATAGCATCCTGTCTGGCAAGAACTCACTTATCAATAGCTGGGATGTGAAATCCTCACTTCTGTATTGTCTTGTCATTATAGTTCCCACTTTGCTGTTGTTTGTCTGTATAATCTCTGTCTGGTTCTGTGATTGTTCCTGTCTGCTGTATAATTAATTTTGCTGGGTGTAAACTAATTAAGGTGGTGGGATATAATTGGTTACATAATCATGTTACAATATGTTAGGATTGATTAGTTAAATTTCAGGAAAATGATTGGTTAAGGTATAGCTAAGCAGAACTCAAGTTTTACTATATAATCTGTAGTCAATGAGGAAGTGACTGGGTGTGGGTGGGGGTGGGCATGTGGGTGTGTGAGATGGGAACAGGGAATGGGGGTAAGAAAATTGGAATCATGTTTTGCTAAAGGGGGAAATGGGAATGGGAGTAAGGAAGTTGGAATCATGTTTGGCTAAGGGTAGGAATGGGAACAGGGACACAGTGTAAGGCTCTGTGGTGTCAGAGCTGGGAAGGAGGATACTAAGGAAGGAAACTGGAATCATGCTTGCTGGAAGTTCACCCCAATAAACATCGAATTGTTTGCACCTTTGGACTTCGGGTATTGTTGCTCTCTGTTCATGTGAGAAGGACCAGGGAAGTAAGTGGGTGAAGGAATAAGCCCTCTAACACCATTCATAGTTGATGTGATCAAGAACAGCTGTCCAATTCCCCAAACTGTGGATACAGAACCATCTACTGTAGAAATGGAACTACTGGAACTCCAGGAGGACCAGGCTCTAAAGATGATGCAGAAATCAGAGTCTACAATCGAATTCTGGAAGCAAGTGCCAGGAACAAAGTATCTTCAACTCAAGTAGACTAGCCTGAGACTCATTTCAATTTTCGGCACAACATACTGCTGTGCATCTCTGCACTCTGTGGAGAAGTTCATAATAATCAAAGCATTGTGCAATCCTTACAAATTGACATCTGACCAAGCTCCTCTGTACTGCCTTGACAACATATCTACTGGATTTCCAAAGACTTATGACTAGGATGTAGGCCCACAAGTCCTCTAAGTCTAGCAGTAATTAACCATCATACATTAAGTCAGAGGTTAATATTTTAAAAAATGCATGGGTAAAGGTTGTCCCTGTCTTGCGGCTCTCGAACTTCTGAAGATTATCGCATGCGGCTCGGAGGGTCAATAAGTTTGGCCACCACTGCTATAGTGCTTACTATGGATTGGCAAAGCTAGGCTTTGAAAAGAGACTTCTTCAGTCCTCAAACAGAAGGCTGGTAAACACATGGAAAATGAAGGCATTAACATCGGGGGAAACAAGAACACCAAGAGTAAAAGGACGGGTGAGTAAAAACAGTACTACAAGGGAAGAGAATTTGCAAGTTTTGATTCCGGACCAATAAGGAAAGGTGAGGGGTGAGAAGAGCATCTCAGCTCAGGTTCTCATGCCTGACATCCAGCTGCCACAAAAAAACCCAACAAGTAAAAATATAAAATATTAGTGAATAATCCTATACTCCAAGATCCTTATTTATTGTCAGCTGGCCACTAACTCAATGAAAGATTAATATTTTAGCTAAGACTGTAAAACATTCCAGGTAGCATATTTTAGTTTGCTTTGATTCAAAATTCAAAGTCTACAGCGCCTTTTATTAACTCTTTGTTCTGTCACTCACCTCAAAATGCCATGGATCTTCCACACACTCAGTTAGCTAAAACAAGAACGTTTTCACAGCTATAGAAAAAAAAAGTATCATGTTCTAATTTAAACGGCCACATCTCAGCCTGTACCTAATAGGAAAAGATGGAGTAATAGATCCAAGCACAGACACTGTGGGTATGTCTGCACTGTGGGGGGGAAAAAAAAAAAAAGGACCTGCAGCAGAAAATCTCAGAGCCTGGGTCAACTGACTCAGGCTTGCAGGGCTCATGCTATTGGCTAAAAATTGCAGTGTAGATGTTCAGGCTCGAGCTGGAAAGACCACCCACATCGCCAGGTTCTCTCTCTCTCTCAAAAAAAGAGTAGATTTATAGAAATAAAGGAACGGAAAGGAAATAAAGGAAAGGAAATAAGGGATGACAGATAATCAAAGTCACCATACCTCAAGGTCAATGGTATCAAAAGCAGCGTCTATTCTATGGCAACATTAATGGACACTCGCTATTGATATAAATACCATTTATATTTGAATCTTGCTGCTATTTTCAGCTGTGAAAAAAATAAAAAAGTTTAGCTGCTCTCTCTCTCACACACACACAAACACAGTCTTCTTAGCTAATTTTAGAACAAGGGAATTCATGGCCGGCCAGTTTGACCCTTCCTCCCAGTAGGGGTCACTGCAGCAGTTCTCCACCCTACAAGTACTAAGTGCATACTATACATGTTATTACATAAGCTATTTGTTGTGGCTACACTTGTATTTTATAGATTAGTCATCAGCTGCATTGCTTGCATTCCAGTACAACCGACATCCCAGGAGCAGAATATTTCCTGATTATTGAGCCTATGATCATGGGAATCTGGAGTTTCTAAGGCTATGTCTACACTAGCACTTTTGTCAGTAAAACATATGTCGCTCACCCACCCTGACAGACATAAGTTACACCGAGAGACACGCTGGTGTGGACAGTGCTGTGTCAGCGGGAGATGCTCTCCCACCAACATAGCTACTGCCACTCATTGGGGGTAGTTTAATTACGCCAAGGGGAGAGCTTTGGAGATACTGGAGACCTTACAGCGGAGCAGTTGCAGCAGTACAACTGTGCTGCTGTAAGGTCTCTAGTGTAGACATGGCCTAAATAAATTGAGGGTTACCAAAAATTGTATTTGTGATTTAAATCCATCCATATTATACAGCAAACAAAAATCCTGTGTAGGCTTAATCTACTCATATGACAGTCTATCAATGAATTATAGTTGGGTAAATAATATATTTTACACAAATACTGGTTGACTTCTAAAATTAATTCATTTCACCCATGATCATACCCACTTTATCATCAAAAATATTTATGAGACAATAGTGCCTAGATGCTCCAATCAAGATTGAGGCCTCATTGTGCTAAGAGCTCTACAAACATAAGATGACGTGGTTCTTGCTTGCAGCCTAAGGTAGTCGTTAGGTTGAGAGGGGGATACTTTGAAATATTTATTAAAAATGTGCACACTTTTTTGCATTAATTCCATGAACATTTCAGTGATCCTGCCAACCAGCAGAGTTATCTGTGAAAGTAGATTTCGATGCTAATTTTAGTATTTGCTTGCATGCTCACCCAACACAGAAACTGCAAAACTGTGAAACTGCAGCTAAGAAACAGCTAAAATAGAATATTCAGAATCAGTGAAAACTGAAATGAAAACTTTGGAAAATAAAAGAGTAAAAGACATTGCAACTTGCTTATACAGATTCCACAGATAGAAAGACTCAATTAATTAGTAAAACATGTTCACTGTGAATTATTCATTCAGCACTAATACTGTTGCACTTCATAGGGTGTTAAGAACAATGCACAATGTTGTGACACTCAATTTTAGGATAGCCCAAGAAGCCTCAACTATTGTCGTCTTTGGTGACAGCACAATAGATAACAAAAAGGCAAGTTTCTACCCAGCAACATCTGTGCAATCTCTCAGAAATCAGTGGGCTTGCAGGTGGATAAGCAGAATTTAACCCAACAGAAGCGTACTGGATTTTGATTGGATTTATTTTTATTGATTAGATGTTTTTCTAAAAATATGCTCTAGTTCAAACAGGAATTAATTCAGGGAAGTCCCATAGTAGAAAGTCAAACTAGATGATCACAACCCTCTATGCTAGTCTTAAAAATCTGTGACTCTACAGATAAAGCTACAAATCATTTGTCACATTTGATTTTTACATTAAGAGGACAAATACTGTTTTGTTTTGGTCATATGGGAGTCACTTCTTCTGTGAAATAGATTTCACAGACTGGAACAGGTCACTAGTGATATTTTAAAATTTAGTTCAAAAAGGGGGAGGATTAAGCTCACTGGTTTCTTATTTTAGGAAAGATATTTCTAGAATGGCTGATTCAATGTATATTGTATTACCTGAACAAAGAATTACATTGCTCAATTAGGGCCAGTCTAATTGCACTGCTTAGTACAGATAACAGAGTTTCTTATTAGTGGATTCATAAAATAAATGTATGCTGTACATTCGAGTTGAAAGAAAAAGTTACCTAAAACTAGAGTCTAATCAGTACCAAACAAACATGTATACATCAATGTACCATGTATGTGCACGGGCACAGATTTAAGAATAATCTATACCAAATATTCAAAGGGAATGCACAACGCAGATATTAAATCCAATCTGTCTGCAGTTTTTTTGCATGAAGAGTTGTCTCTGTGCCTGACATCAGGGACACAGATATACTAGTAACAGATATTATGGTTCACTGCCAATTAAAAAAAAAAATCAATACATCAATTTTGGGTTGAACAAATCAGTTTGTTTCAATTTCAAGCTTAACATTTTTGAACATTTTAAAAATAAAACTGAAGGAAATTTCTAAATGAAAAAAGTCATATGGAACAGTAAATTGAAATATTTCATTTCAAAAAAGTTGAAAGAAAGCATTTTGACTTTTTAGAATTTTGCTTTCTTCCACCGCTCCCAACATGAACAATTAGGCAAAGCAGACATGAATTTGCAACACATTTCAGTGTTGCTGAACCTCCATTTTCTTCCTCAAAAAGAGTTTTGTCCAAAAAAATTTCACCTAGCTCTAATCAGGAACCTAGTTCAGTTGCTCTTCATGGCAGGAGCCAAGTGTTGTCTGCAGTTTAACAATTACCATAACAAAGCCAAGTTTTTCTTCCTGAGAACTAGCTGTTCTTAATTATCCCAAATCTACTTAGTAGTTTCTTTCTTCCATCAAAAACAACCTCCCTTTCTTTGCATGTTTACTGATACTGCTTACCGCAAAACAGCTACAGCAATCTATAAAATCCTCACAAGGACCCCCAGATTCAGTAACATGCTTAAGCAAAAGTTGATCGAGTACAATGGGTCATAAGACTTAAGTACTTTGCTGAATTGAGGCCAAATACTTTTAAGTCATATCAAACAGTCTGTTCCGTTAGTAGAACTCTTGCATTTGTAATTATTCTGATTAAATAATTTTTCCTGCAGGACTTGGATAAAACCGAGGGTACTGGCTCGGATTTTATCCAAGTTCTGACCAACAGACATTTTAATCTCGAGGGGAAAATTATTGGCAAATACACTAAGGACTTGTGAAGTTTTGCCTAGACAATGGAGATACAGGGCAGGAAGTTGGGATGTAAATTGTCCATCTGGATAATGATGTTCCCTCTGAAATGGTTACAAATGGTTACACTAGGACTCTTAATTTTTTTTTTAAATGATTGAACAGAGTCAACTATACATTTTCCAGGTATAGTTGTACAATTCCCACAGACTGAAAAAGGGCCTTAGCATGGGTGTTGCTTCTGTGGTAAGCTATTAAAATTTAGATTTAGATTAAAAGCATTGTTACCATTTTATTTTTACATTTATCTACATCTAGAAACACATCATCAGGAGATAAAATTGCAACTATTCCCAATCTCCGCTGTGTCCTCGATTGGGATTGCCATGAGATTCCTGTAGTCGGTCTTTAAAATGCTATAAAAAAGTAGACCCTGAAGAGGTGTGCAGATTCATCAAATGTGATCAGATCCATATTCTTACATATATATCAGTGGGTTCCAGCACCCAATATGAATGTTAAGGGAAGTTATTTGTTCTGCCCCAAACACCACACCACAATGTGCTGATCTCACGTCTTCATTGACTTAAAGCTTTGGTGTTTGCTGAAACCTACATAAGTTTTCTCTGAGAGAACTACAAGAGGGAAGCTAATTTATGAAGTCTCTTGTTCTTAGATCTTCATCCCCTCCTTTTCCTTGTCCAGGACCATACTAAAAAAAAAAAAATGCACCAGTTTAACTAGATTTAGTTAATCTATTTTAAAATCTAGTTAAACTGGTGTAAACACCTAGACGTATACACATTTAAATAAATTGATAAATTGATTAAGCAACTAGTTTAAATTGGTAAGTCTTAAAATTAGTCTCTTTAAATTAAGGGATTCCATTAGTTTAAATCAGATACATTTTAAAAAATATAGTTAGTTAAACTGGTGTGTTTTCCTCCCTTCTAATTAATAGAAAGGATTTACACTGGAGTCTAACATACTGTAGTTTAAGTTAAGAATCAGAGAGCTTGGCAGAAAATAAGGTTTCATTTTTGGCACAGACACATGCTTCTGTTTTATGCGACTAATACCAAAGAGAAGGTCCATCACGATTATAGTCAATTTTTTCCATTACCACACACTTGATATGTAGAGTCTACAGATCCAAGTTCCACAGAGAATGCTTTTGTTACTGCAGAACAATTCTATTTTATAGTTCAGCAGTAAGAGTAGAGGATCTCTGCCAAAGTTTTAAAATCACCTAAATAAAATGCAAAGACCTGGATACAGAGTTTAAACACCTCTTACTTATCACAAACACATGTGATTCTCATTTCTTTCACTGCATATTATGCAATGTTAGAATATCTTTTAATCCTAGATTTATTTGATATTCCTGGGAAGAGCAAATCATGTGCTGAAGTTTGCCAAAGGCCTTTGATTTTGGCAATAAGCTACCTTTAAGTGCCCCTTTCTCCTTTAATTATGGTCTAAATTAGAAGAGACTTTCAGCACATTGGCCTTTCCGAAAAAATACTTTACATCAGGGAGCCTGGCAAAACACTCAAGACAGGGTCAGACACACACACACACACACAAAAGAGTACAGAAAGGAGAACAGAAGGCATTCTAAGGCCTAATCTACAGAAGTGTATTGTGTCAAATACCATTTGTTCCAGCTAAAACACATCCACACACAAAAGCAATTCCCAGATAGTTTAAAAATGTGTTAGATGCCATTTGGGGTAGACTAAACTTCAGCAGAACTAAATACCATTTCATCCTGAAGTATTTCAGTGCTAGCGTGCATGCACACTGGCTGAACAGTTCATCTAGTCCTCCTACTGCTGTTCCACATCTGTGGCCTTTCAAAATCTCCCACAATGCCACTAGTGTTACTTGTGGAACAGTGCTAGCATGAACATAGGGCAAACCTACAAGTCTCCTTAACACAATTCAGCATGCGTAAGAGTGTGCCACTCTGGAGTGCCCCCTGCTGGCTATAGGTAGCTCTGCAGTGTCTTGCGTTAGCTTCCCCTTCTGCTTAGGGTCCATTAAAAAGCCCACACCATCCAGATATTCAAAACAAACCCCATTTCTGGCAATCAATTTATTAAATCCTGCACAAAGTCTTTCAAAAGCTCCAGTCTTCCCACAATTTCAAAATGGGCACTGTCTTCCTGCTTTCCTAGCGTTTCTTGCCTGGAGTTTGACATTCTCTGCATTCTCCACAGATCTCCTTCCTGCTGGTGTCTTTACCCTTCTGACTCAGGGCCCTGGAGGAGCCTTCTTACTCCCTTCAATGTCTGAGTGCATCTGCCGTCCCACCTGCAACACCTTCTCTCTCCAGGAATGTCTACACTTCAATAAAACATCCACGGTTGGCCCATACCTGCAGACTTGGTCTTGCAAGGTCATAAAATTTCAGGACAGACATCCAGGCTCAGGCTGAAGCCCAGGCATTAAGATCCTCACCCCCTAACAGGGTCCCAGAGCCTGAGCCCGGACATCTACCTAGGTGGGTATTGTAGTTTTAAGAATGCTTGATAAAAAGATCTCGTAGGTGTTTGTCTCTGTCTGAGGGATTGAAACAAATATGGTTGTATCTTAGGGCTTGGCTGTAGACAATGGATCGTGTGGTGTGTCCTGGATGGAAGTTAGAGGTATGTAGGTAAGGATAACGGATCAGTAGGTTTCCAGTGTAGGATGGTGTTTATGTGACCATCACTTATTTGCACTGTAGTATCCAAGAACTGGATCTCTTGTGTGGACTGGTCCAGACTGAGGTTGATGGTGGGGTGGAAACTGTTGAAATCCAGGTGGAATTCTTCAAGGGCCTCCTTCCTGTGGGTCCATATAATGAAGATCTGGATATGAGAGCCGATGGATTCCTTCACCAAGTAGTTGATGAACTGACATGAGGGGATGCCATTTTAGATTTGGTTTTGGTGAGCAGTGAGGACCTCATAGAAGAAATGATTATAGGGGACAACCTTGGTTCGAGTGATCATGAGCTAATTCAGTTCAAACTAAATGGAAGTATAAACAAAAATAGATCTGTGACTAGGGTTTTTGATTTCAAAAAGGCTAACTTTAAAAAATTAAGGAAATTAGTTAGGGAAGTGGATTGGACCGAAAAACTTGTGGATCTAAAGGTGGAGGAGGCCTGGAATTACTTCAAGTCAAAGCTGCAGAAACTATCAGAAGCCTGAATCCCAAGAAAGGGGAAAAAATTCATAGGCAGGAGTTGTAGACCAAGCTGGATGAGCAAGCATCTCAGAGAGGTGATTAAGAAAAAGCAGAAAGCCTACAAGGGAGGGATTAGCAAGGAAAGCTACCTTACTGAGGTCAGAACATGTACGGATTAAGTGAGAAAGGCCAAAAGCCATGTAGAGTTGGACCTTGCAAAGGGAATGAAAAGCAATAGTAAAAGGTTCTATAGCCATATAAATAAGAAAACAAAGAAAGAAGAAGTGGGACTGCTTAACACTGAGGATGGAGTGGAGGTTAAGGATACCTAGGCATGGCCCAATATCTAAACAAATACTTTGCCTCAGTCTTTAATGAGGCTAATGAGGAGCTTAGGTATAATGGTAGGATGACAAATGGGAGGTAGATATTATCACATCTGAGGTAGCCAAACTCGAACAGCTTAATGGGACTAAAACGGGGGGCCCAGATAATCTTCATCCAAGAATATTAAAGGAACTGGCACATGAAATTGCAAGCCTGTTAGCAAGAATTTTTAACCAATCTGTAAACTCAGGGGTTGTACCGTATGACTGGAGAATTGCTAACATAGTTCCTATTTTTAAGAAAGGTAAAAAAAGCGATTCAGGTAACTACAGGCCTGTTAGTTTGACATCTGTAGTATGCAAGGTCTTGGAAAAATATTTGAAGGAGAAAGTAGTTAAGGACATTGAGATCAATGGTAATTGGGACAAAATACAACATGGCTTTACAAAAGGTAGACCGTGTCAAACCAACCTGATCTCCTTCTTTGAGAAGGTAACAGATTGTTTAGACAAAGGGAATGCGGTAGATCTAATTTACCTCGATTTCAGTAAGGCATTTGATACGGTTCCACGTGCAGAATTATTAGCTAAATTGGAAAAGATGGGTCAAATATGAAAATTGAAAGGTGGATAAGGAACTGGTTAAAGGGGAGACTACAGCGGGTCACACTGAAAGGTGACCTGTCAGACTGGAAGGAGGTTACCAGTGGAGTTCCTCAAGGATCAGTTTTGGGACCAATCTTTTTATATTACTGACCTTGGCACAAAAAGCAGGAATGTGCTAATAAAGTTTGCGGATGACACAAAGCTGGGAGGTATTGCCAATACAGAGAAGGACCGGGATATCATACAGGAAGATCTGGATGACCTTGTAAACTGGAGTAATAGTAATAAGATGAAATTTAATAGTGAAAAGTGCAAGGTCATGCATTTAGGGATTAACAACAAGAATTTCTGTTATAAACTGGGGACACATTACTTGGAAGTAACAGAGGAGGAGAAGGTCCTCGGAGTACTGGTTGATCACAGGATGACTGTGAGCTGCCAATGTAAAATGGCTGTGAAAAAAGCTAATGCGGTCTTGGGATCAGGCAAGGTAATTCCAGGAGAGATAAGGAGGTGTTGGTACCATTATACAAGGCACTGGTGAGACCTTATCTGGAATACTGTGTGCAGTTCTGGTCTCCCATGTTTAAGAAGGATGAATTCAAACTGGAACAGGTACAGAGAAGGGCTACTAGGATGATCCGAAGAATGGAAAACCTGTTTTATGAAAGGAGACTCAATGAGCTTGGCTTGTTTAGGCTAACTAAAAGAAGGCTGAGAGGAGATATGATTGCTATTTATGAATATATCAGAGGGATAAATACCATGGAGGGAGAAGAATTATTTAAGCTCAGTACCAATGTGGACACAAGAACAAATGGATATAAACTGGCCATCAGGAAGTTTAGACTTGAAATTAGATGAAGGTTTCTAACCATCAGAGGAGTGAAGTTCTGGAACAGCCTTCCAAGGGAAGCAGTGTGGGCAAACGACATGTCTGGCTTCAAGACAAAGCTTGATTAAGTTTATGGAGGAGATGATATGATGGGATAGCCTAATTTTGACAATTAATTGATCTTCGACTACTAGTGGTAGATATGCCCAATGGCCTGTGATGGGAAATTAGATGGGGGTGGGATCTGAGTTACGACAGAGAATTATTTCCTGGGTGTCTGGCTGGTGAGTCTTGCCAACATGCTCAGGGTTTCGCTGATCACCATATTTGGGGTTGGGAAGGAATTTTCCCCCAGGGCAGATTGGCAGGGGCCCTGGGGTTTTTTCACCTTCCTCTGCAGCGTGGGGCAGGGGTCACTTGCTGGAGGATTCTCTGCACCTTGAAGTCTTTAAACCACGATTTGAGGACTTCAATAGCTCAGACATAAGTTAGGGGTTTGTTACAGGAGTTGGTGGATGAGATTCTGTGGCCTGCGTCGTGCAGGAGGTCAGCCTAGACTATCATAATGGTCCCTTCTGACCTTAAAGTCTATGATTCTAGGATTCTGTGAATGTACATCAAGTAGAGGAGGGGCACTAGGGGATGAGAGCTGAGGAAGCGTTGTTCTAAGTCGGCCATAAAAATGTTGGCATATTGTGGGTATTGACACTGCCTCGTCAGTTATTGGGAGTGGACCATATCCACCCTGACTGAATTGACCTCATCAACACTGGTTCTCCACTTGTAAGGTAACTTCCTTCTCTTCATGTGCCAGTATATTTATGCGTGTATCTGTAATTTTCACTCCGTGCATCTGAAGAAGTGGGTTTTTTAACCTACGAAAGCTTATGCCCAAATAAATGTTAGTCTTTAAGGTGCCATTGGACTCCTCATTGTTTTTATGGAAACACTGATCAGCTGTTCTCTGCTCTATGTGAAATGAAATGTAGATTTCAATACTTCTTACTGGACAGGATCAACAAAAAACATGTAATTGAAAAGGCACTTTTATTGGCAGCTACAATGAAAGTGGGAGGAGAACAAGAGCACAGGTATGCTGAGAAGCCTGCCGGGCTGCTGCACATGCTGTACTTTGTTCCGGGGAAAGACAGTTTTCAGAAGAAAAATATAAAGCAAATTCAAACTGAATCATTAACAAATATGTGGGATGTCTGTTTTCTCCAGGGCCATCATTTTTACGGATGACCCTCTGAATGGGATCCTTGAAGTTGCTGATGAAATTATTCTTGGCTCTAATTATAGCATGAGTATGAGTGTGTGTCCCCAATAGTAGCATGGGGGGGGGCGAGGGCAGGGGAGAGAGAGTGTGAGTGTGTTCTGGTTCTTTTCCTTTTAACTGTTTCTTGTTCAGGCAGAAGAGATTCAAGTCAAATTCATTCTAAATAAGTTTCTTTTCCTAATAAGACCAAGAAGTTACTAAAAATAATTGAGAGAACAATTGAAGTATGAAAGATGAGTGTAAGAGACTCTACAAAAAGCTACTTCAAGTATTATTTAGGAGAATACATTTATTTTCTTACACTCCAACAATCTCAAACCAATGTGTGTCTCTACCTCAAGATACCACTTCAGGGTTTATAGTCTTTCTGGTGAGATTACTAACAACGTATCATTTGTGATGGTACCAGGAAGAACAGAAGCTGCCAACTAGTTCCACAGGCTTGACTTTGCTTATAAATATTCTTTATATATCAGGACATTATTTGAGCATTTTGCCAACTTTAATATTACCCAAAGTGGTCTTGGAGGCTCATATTTCATAGCTATACTTCAGAGCTAGCATGTGCTCATATACTGGCAAATTTCCAATTTTGAAAAGCAAAGAACAACAAAATCCACTACAAAGGAGTGTTGGCAATTGTCACCAACATCCAGGGTCCAAGATGCCTGTGATCTCCAATTACCTGCAAGAGTTAGCCATATTGCTATATAATGGTAAAATATTATATAGTTAGAGCTATAGTTTGGCCAACTCACTTTTTAATGAAGGTCATGGGATGTCATGTTTGAAAAGCAAAACTAACTACAGATATGCTTTAAACATGGTATCTGGTTCCATTTTTAGTGCTGTGATAACAGTTTTGAACATAGGAGATACCATAAAGGACCCAAACCAACCTTTGTAAACATAACTTGGGTCTCCATCTTTAAATACTTTTTCAAAGTGTGGCCTAAGCACATGCCTAAACTTTAAGTATGCAAACAGTCCCAATGAAGTACCTTTCCGAATTGGGGCCTTAAAGAAGTTTTTAACCTGAGAGTAGGGGCAAGCAATCATTGTTTCTTATGGGACTCAAGCTGTCACTGAAGGTCTGTTGGTTTGGTCCTTTGTGTTGCTGTAGTGTCATCGCTGAGCTCTTGCTTTCTATCAACTTCCTAGGCAGCCCCTGGGTCTAGTTGGGGGATGTATGAAATTTTAGCTATCCATAGTATTACTTACTGTGCTTCTAAAAACCAAACTCCAAAAAATTAATGTAACACCATAAAAAATTGCTCTTCATGCAGAAAGTTACTGAAGCATCAATGACAAAAACTTCAAAACAAACATCATGCCAGTTTATTTTTTCCTGGCCTTTCCACTTTTCATTTCAGCCAGATCGCTGCACATGTACAGACTTATCTATCAAAAAATTGACCATACAATGTATCCTTCTTTAGGATTAGGAAACTAAATAGGTAAGTAAGTAGAGTTAATTTATTCATGCCTGAATACTGGTGATATCATAGCAGAATTTTTGGAAGCTGTCTCAATCTATTGCTAACTTTGCACACTAAACAGCTAAACTCCCACGATCTGTCGCACACCATCTACCAGTCTCCTTGTGGGTCCTCCCCTACTACCATGACCTGCCACCAATCTTTCCATGATAATTTGCTCAAGGTTATTTCCATCTCAATGCATGGATGTGACAAAAGTACATATGTTTGTGCCTGTTAATTTCTGAAAACAGAGTCCACTTCTCTCCAATAATATTTTTAACATAAGCTTTATCTCCTGGTTGGAAAAGAAGATGCAGAAGATCCTATGCTAGCACCACATCTCAAAGGCTTTGATTTTCTTCTTGTCAGTAGCATTAATTTCCTAGGAGTCACATCCATAGGAGTCATTATGGAAAAAATTATGCTTTTTAAAATCAGTCAAACCTTCATGCATTTTGAGATGCCACAGTTTTTCCACCCTTTTGTAAGGGAGGCCATGGCTGAGCAAGACATCCCAAGTCTTCTTCCGATTTCTTTGGAGTAGCTTCTTTGGTTGGATATGTATGATCCCAGATAACTAAGTTCACCTACTGCTTCTACAGCTTAACTGTTAATAGTCATGTCTGCTTGCATCCTGTTGTTACTGATTGTGTCAATGTGAAACGCATTTCATTTTTGCCACACATTCAGGAATAGTCCACATTCCTCACTAACAGTTTTTAGAGACTCCAGCATTTGTTGAATTGCATTGATGGTTGCAGTAAAGAGTGTCATACCATCAGCACATCTGAGATTGGTTAAGAAGTGTCCACCCATGGAAATCCCAGCTCCTTCTACTTTATCCAAATCTTCCAGGGCTTGTATCTTAATACATTTTGCATACATGTTGAAAAGACTTGGGGCAGAATGCACACTTGTGTCACACCCAGTGAAAAACCACTCACCATCACTTAATTCTGTTTGCACTGTGGGTCTGTTGACAGTAGAGACTGAACTCTGCATGTTTACTAGTATCCTCCACAGATGGTCATGTCAAACATTTGGAAGTAGTCAATGAAACACAATCAGTAGGTGATTATACTTGTGGTGGTGATAGTTCTGCTTCATTCAATCCCAAATTACGTAGAGCGGCACTTTATTTGCATTCAGTATCAGGAAACTGGTAGAATTGCTGCACTCTGTTATATCCCATTTGTTTGGCAACGGCAAAAATATTCCCTTTGTCCAGTGGTCCGGCCAATGTCTAGTCATCTATATGTCACTGCAAATTTTCCACAAAATCAATATCATAGTCACCAATCACTTTTAGCAATCCTACGGGTACTTTATGTACCCTTGGTGCTTTCCCAGGCTACATTTTCATAATAGCACGCCCTATTTCCTCTTACAGAATTGATGGCTCTGGTTCTGTACTCCTGTATCACAAGTGGCTCTGATGAGGCATGCAGATTGGCACAATCTCTATCTGCATTTAATATCACCTTCAGTAAGAACTCTGCCTTCATGGTCTTTTATTATGCTTGGTTGCAGGGAAAACTTTTTTAGTAAGAAGTCTGACCACTGTGAACATACCTTCTGTATTATTACCCTCTGTAATTTTCAAGTTCCTTGAATTTTGCCCTGACGCATTCACTCGTCTAGTCTGCTTTTGAATCTGTCTGCTCAATACCTTGTATTCTCTCCTACATTCTTTAGTCTCCAAGCCACTCTCTTTCACTCTGTATTGTTTCTTTGACAGCTCAAAACACCTTCTCTGTTAACCATGGTGCAGTCCAACCCTGACTTTTCAAAATGTGTGCTTTGGTACCTTTAAGCATGATAGCTTTCATTTGATTCCAAAGTTCATTCACATTGTTTTCCTCTTTCACTTATGACAATGACTCAATCTTGATCGGAACAGAAGTCATGTAGTTTTTGGTGATTTTGGACAAGTCCAGATGTTGTGGACCTGCTGAACATCTTATCTTTTTAAATTGCAATTTTAGGTTTCAGGGCTTCAGGATAATAGTTGATAACCTAACCTGCAGTCTGTACTTGGACAAGTGTTTATTCATTGCACACAATCTCCAGCATCCCTGTATCATTACATAGTCCATTTGGTTATTGGTCATGCTGTCAGATGACCTCCATGTAAATATACATCTAAGATGTTGGGTAAGATTGTGTTTGTAATGACCAGATGATTAGAACAGCAGAATTCAACTAAACACCTTTTTCTCTCATTTTGTAAATCCAGACCATTGTTTCCCATTACTTCTTTATGAGCGCTTGCAGCTCCAACTTTCAGGTTCAGGTCTCCAAATACAAGGATGAGGTCTTTGCTTGGTGTTTTAATGAGTCTCTCTTCAAACTGTTCATAGAACTCAACTGTGGTGGCGTGAGCTGCTTTCACAGGGGCATAAACCTGTATGATCTACTTATTAATTAGGTTTACTTGAAGGTGAATCGTAATGATTCTATCTCCGATTGGATTATATCCAAACACACACTTTGATCTCTCCTTGGATAAGATACATGCAACCCTATTTTTTCCTCACGGTCTTGGATCCTGAGTAGTACACCACATACCCACCCATTTCCATGAAACAAACCCTACCATTCCATCACAGCTTTCAGATTCCACATACAACAATCTTACATATTTCCAATTCACTGGTCACAAGGACAACCTTCCCTTCACACAGACTCCTCACATTCCATGTTCTTACTGTGATGATTCATTTATGAAGGTTCAGATCATTCTTTTCCTTGGTGCAATTATCAGGCACCGTACTCCTCAAAGGATTTGGTGCAGCACCATTATAACTGCAACCACCACTCTTACTGGCTGGAACTTCCTCCCCCGTATAATTTGTTATGCCTTCAGGTCTGTGTGGTGGGGTGGTCTCACCGTCCAGCGCCACACGTGGATCGTGTTACCTTTGTTCTTCCATGATAGTTCTCATCGGAAAAAAATAGAGAGGGTGGTTTCTTGTTGCCTTCCCACCAGTTTGTGGTTGCCATTGGTTAAACTGTGGTTTAACTCTTCCACCTTTCAATAACATTTCCTCCATCTGGGGTGCCACTATCCTCCTAAAATGCTCATTCATCCAAAGTCATTGGCACTTCCTGAGGCTGTCAATCACAGGTGGTATCATCTACTACCATTATAGTAGCAGGCTACTGTACAACCTGACCTGAAGGAACCTAAATATATAAGATAATATCCTCAGCATAGACAACAACTGCTTATATAGAGTCCGTGTCTCAAGAGCTTCCTTTCCTTACCTGATAGAATTCACCAGCTTGGCGCACATAACCAGCTACCTCTTTGTCAAGGGGATGGATCCTCCATATAAGTCTTTCAGCATTTTTGTATTCTTCCACTTTGCTCCATGGCATAGTACGTAGAAAGCATTCCGTCAGTGGAGCTGCTACTATGATATCAAGCTGCCCATTGTATAATAGAACCTGGAAGACGACAAAGCAGTCAATATTAAATAAACTGTAAAGCTCAGTTAAACAAAATTTAGCTCCACAGTAACCTTTAGATTCAGCACAATTAGGCCCTGGGTGGCCAAATGAACCTCTGGAGTGGAGTAGTCTGAAATTTCAAAGACACAAACATGACTTAAAGCCATCTTTGTCTCCCACAACTGGCCTCTGCGTGTGATTTCTGGGCTGCTCAGAATTTCAGCCATGTTCTCTCTCTCTTTCTCCAGGAGGAGATCAACCACCACCACCAACATTGCAGTACCCATACTATGCCCAAACTGGTGTCAAAAAGACCTGAGAAATCCAGATATTGCAAGATTTGTTTTCACACAACTGTCTCAATAGTCTTCTAAGAGTCAATCAAAACTGAGGGCTCTCGGCTCCTGAAGATAGCATGTTATTTGACTATGAATAGTTATATCTGCGATATGTGCATTTTTATTACTGAAAGCCAATGCAAAAGCTCAATCTATGATTGAAGTTTAGAAAAAGTAGATAGTCCAAGGAAGCCAGGGATTTAGCATTCTCAAAACTGTAGTTGAATCAGGACTTTTATAATGGCTGGTAGGATTTTTATTACTCACTTCTGTGGAAACAACAGAGTGGTAACAGTGATTAAGAAATACCACATCAGACATTTCTGTGATGCACTTTAACACCTCTATTCAGGCAAAAAGGTATAATTTTCACAAGAATAGCAAAGAAGTATGGTATAAATATAGTGGTATATAAATAAAATCAGGATGAGAACTTAAGTTAAAATATATGTTTAGTTTAAGATTTAGTGTTTCCTTAAAAATACTGCTTACATAAAAAGTTTGACATATTAATAAATGCCATTAACCCTTTGACATTGGGCCTGAGCATATGCAGAAAGTGGATCATGATGGGAGCACTACTAACCACAAAGCAACAAACTACACATAGATAGGTGTTCAAACCAGTGGATGTCTTCTGACTCTCTCTGATGGGGCAAAGTTTTTTTGTGGGGGAGGGTGACACATGAGACAATATCCCAGGCAAACCTTATGGAATTAAATTAAACCTTACTTAATTACATTTAATATCTATGTAGTCCATTGTATTGGAATGCAAATGTTTTTGTACCATTGTGGGACTTCTTTAGGAGGAAGAAGGATTAATGCAATCTCCAGGAGACAATGTGAACTTCAAAAGACTGTGTGCTAAACAATGTTTGATCTTTTGGGAAAATACATAAAGTAGAATTCCTAGGAAGTATGGGGTGGAACTGGATTGCAAACCCCCCAAATACAAACAACTTTTGAAGCTTTGCCCTGAGGTGGGGGACCATTTGTCTGCTGATCACTGGTTACCAGAGGACAGTTCAATTACCAAATCTGGATTCTCCGGGGACCAACAGACTAGAAAGGACTTTTGAATAAATACCCTGAGTTTTAAGATGACTCAGGGCCTTCTTCCTGATCCAGCAAATGGACAGGACCTTTGGTCCATGGAGGGCCCCAATCCTTAAGGAAAGGTTGGAAGCTCTTGGCCTTCTGAAGCCCCATAGAACTGTGTGCTGGTTCTAAGCTGAGGCTGTTATGAACTTGTGACCATAGAAGAGACCTTCTTTGTGGGGTCTGAAGGACTAACCACCTTCCAGAGCCAATGTCAGAATTGCACTGACCTCTAGTAAGCTTTTGAGCATTTATGTAGACTTTTTTATTGTTTTTAATATGTTTTCTCTACAACACTTTTACCCTAAGAATAAATAAGCTCGCACAGAGAGAGCTGTGTGGTAACTTATAATTGTTGCAATTATTCTGTTATTACTCTCTGAAGAGAAGGCAAGAGAAGCCTGCTTCGACAGCCTGTCTTTTGTTGGCAATAATATAGTAAAGGCAGGGAACTGTTCAGCCTGGAGATACCCGGGTCAGAAGAGAGAGAGAGATTAGTGTCTCCATCAAAGAAAGGTGATGGCCAAGGGAGCTGGAAGCCTGGGAATAGATGTCCTTGCCCTACCATACAGGGGAATTAAGGTACAGTTGCTCTGAACTGTGACAGAGGGGTTCCAGGTTTTCTACTTTCCCACTTGCAAGAGTAAAGAAAATTTGTTGAATCCTCAAATTAAGTGTGCATATTACTTTAGGAACAAGAGGGGAAAAGTGTATTATCTGCATTTAAAAAAAAAAAAAAGTTTCCTCACTCCAGAGTAAGGTTTCTTTATAAATCCTGTATTTAAGTAGTATTTACATTTTGTATCAATCAGGATCTAACAGCAGTCTGGTAGTGTTCAAACTAACAAAGACCTTTATATGTCGAGAATATGAACGCATTTCCTGTGTGCTATTTATTCCTTGTTACCAAAAATCCTAGAAAGTAAAAGCTTTTTCTATAAAGGCTCATCCAAACTAGTTCAATAAAATAATTGCATTGTTTATATAAAGGAGCTTTGCCTCAAAGACCTTGATTCCTCATGGCCACTGAAAAATCTTCTGCAGCTGTCATATTCAACAGTATGGGAACAATTATATCTGTGTTGTGCTCCCGAGTATAGGCTAGAACGCAGAACAGCATTATCAATCAGGATCTAACAGCAGTCAAGATTATACAGACAAGATTATGCTTTAAACAACTCTGGTAAATCTTCTATAAAATACGCTTTATGGAATTTCTAACACAGAAGTTACATACTGTCTAAACTAGCATTAACTTGTCCCATCACTTGTTACTGACAAATCTACTTCTAGGAGAGAAAGTTTATATAGCTTTATCTACATAAAAAAGCCAGCAAAATGAACTTTTTAGTACAAATACCAAGTCTTTAGATGGACTACAGATCATTACTTAAAATGGCACTTCTCAATGATTCTTCTAGTCGAGTTACTCTATATAAAAAAATAACTTGTGAGAAAGGGAAGATTAATTGCTACTTCTATGTGTAGTTCCTAATATAGTAAGATTGTTTCTCTTGGGGAAAAAAATCATAAGCAATCTCTTTCTAATGTTATGGTGGAAACCAGAATAAAGAGAAATACAAGGGATGCTGAGGCAAAACCACAGAGGAGAAAAACTTTTCTCTATCACAAATGACACTTAATTCATAGGAGGTCAGCTTGCTTTTTAAATGCTTGCTTTTTAACACAATTTCACTCCTCTAATAAGCTGTTAAAATTTCACCTTTTGCTCTTTCCGTATGTTTCTCGGAATTGGTTACCAGTGATTATTAGTCCCAGTATTTTGGGCCTGATTACACAAACAGGTACTAGGCTAGATAGTTAGGTGTTGAGCCACAGAAACTCCGTCAGCTTCCCAAATGAGAAATTCAGAAGACATTTTAATAGTGGTAGAGTTAGGCCATATCCAACACTATGGCTCTGCCCCATCTCAGCCTCACAATTTTCCTGCATCGCTAGCTGTTTAGGGCATACAGCGTCTAGTGAGGATGTCAGCTTGACTCTAACGGACTCTCAAAATTCTCTACAAAGTCAGCTGTGAGATAGACTGGGAAGAAGTCAACACAGTCTTCCACAGTTTACAGAAAAAGTCTGATTGAAGACATGTTCAGATTGCACTCTGACTGATGCCAGGTACTTAATGTTAAATACATCTAGGCGTTTGGCTAGCTGAAGCAAGTGAGATTTATTCCAGACTTTTGCAGTAGAAACTTATTCTGTGGCCACAGAATCAAGGAAGAAATGGCTAATCAGAGGCCTGTGATCCTCTCTAGAGGAAGAGAAAACCATTTGGATCCCCTCACAAAAGTTTTCCCCAAAGTTGTTCCACTGGCGGATGTAGTAGAGAGGAAATGCAGCATTTGTCCTCACCCCAGCAGAAAAGCCAGTGGTTTGGCTCCCAAACTACTGGAGGATCCACTGTCACAATATTCATATTTTTTTCTTAAAGCACCAGCTCCTGGAATCATGAGAATCACAGCATCCATTTAAAAAAGTTCCTCGCCTCACGTTTGCAAAGAAAAGCTTGAAAATGAACTTTAAAGGCTCAGACACACGAGGCAAGTAAAAAGAACAATGAATTTATTTTGTTTTAGAAAGTCTCATGATTTTTAAACCAATCATATTTTGACTGCTTGATGGTGTACACCTTGGGGATCCACAGGAGCATGAGCAGCAGGTATAATAGGAGCCACTGCCACAGGCCAGCCAGGGCTGGGGCGCTCAGGGCCGGCTGGGGCTGCTCGGGCCAGGCCTCAGGTCGGCCGGCCAGCTGGGGCCGGCCCAGGACTGAGGCCATCC
This sequence comes from Caretta caretta, assembly GCF_965140235.1. Lineage (NCBI taxonomy): Eukaryota > Metazoa > Chordata > Testudines > Cheloniidae > Caretta > Caretta caretta. The sequence continues at coordinate 205,997,207 of NC_134207.1, read as the reverse complement.
CAGGGCTCCTCTGGCAGCGCGGGGTGCGAGGGGGAGGGAAAAGGCGTCTCAGGGTTCCAGGTGGCCTGGGGCTTCTCCAGCTCAGTGGCCTCAGGGCTCCTGCTGCAGGGGCGGGGCTGTGGAGCTAGCCTTCCCGAAGAGGGGGTCCACCCGCCACCCATGCACAGGAGGCTAGGATGATCAATTAAGGCTATATTAACTTTGTACAGGGCTCTCCATAAAGTCTAGGACAGAGATTAGATGAGGGGAGAGGGCCCTTGCCAGTATACATTTGTCACTCACTTTAAAAATGAGGGTGATAGAAAAACTTCACTGAGTGATTTTTACCTTGAATAAAATGACAGACTAAATTTTAGACTGTAAAATTGCAGAAAATGTAATCTGTACCTTCCAACAATATACAGCCTTATCTTCTTTAAACATATGTAATGAAGTTTTAAAACTTCTTAACCACTGGAATAAATAGCAGTTTAGTCATCAAAACTGAAAGGCATGATTCTCATCTCAATTCTAAACATGGCTGGCAACAGAAAAACATTAGATTCCCTTCTAATTTTTAGCCTTGGAGATAGGGTTGCCAAACCCCCAGGATTGTCCTGGTGTCTCCAGGAATTAAAGATTATGTCACGTGATGAAATCTCCAGGAATTTGTCCAACCAAAGTTGGCAACCCTACTTGAGGAGGAGGCAGGTAATTGGCAAAACCATGAATACAAGTCACATCTTCCTGAATACTCCTAATTACAAAGTTATCGAAACAGCTGGAAGTTGTTTCAGGTTTACTGTTGAATGCAGAGAAAGTTGTGCTTTACAAAATCAGTCTTATTTTCTTAGTTTGTTTTTTTTAATACTAGTTCCATTGCCATAGCTTGTCCTACTTACAGGACATCATAACACTTTGCAGACAAACTTGTGCTCCTTTCCCAATGATCTAGTGACCTTACTCTCTAATATTTTGTGGTTTCCTGTTTGGGGAAATGATTCAACAGCAGCCTAAGCTGTTTCAGGCTGTGGAATGATCTCAGTTGGCTGCTATCTATCTCCATTTTGAACATGTTCATATTCACCAACCAAAATGGTGAATAGATGTCAAGGTAGTGAAACATCTGCTGGGAAGTGCTGCATACTTATTCATTCGACTACTGGAGAGTCCTAACTCACAGCTATCGTACCATGTGCTTTGTGCAATTTGGTGTATTATGGTTGTTTGCCTTCATACAACGTTGAATTTTGTTGAATTGTATAAGAAAATGTTCCAAAAAATCCTTCCTTGCCCAGATCAATTTGAATTTTAATCCTATCCTCCAAAGCACTTGCAACCCCTCCCAGCTTGGTATCCTCCGCAAACAATATAAGTGTACTCTCTCTGCCATTATCTAAATCACTGAAGAAGATATTGAACAGAACCGGACCCAAAACAGATCCCTGCGGGACCCCACTCGTTATGCCCTTCCAGCATGACTGAATCGCTGATTACTACTCTCTGGGAACGGTTTTCCAACCAATTATGCACCCACCTTATAGTAGCTCCATCTAGGGAATACTGGATGCAGCGTCACCTGAGAGAAGCCATGGGCTACAAGCTCTGCTTATGCTTCCTCTAGAATAGGGGTGGGAAAACTTTTTGGCCCAAGGACCACATCTGGGTATGGAAATTGTATGGTGGGCTATGAATGCTCACGAAATTGGGGGTTGGGGTGCGGGCTCTGGGGTGGGGCCAGAAATGAGGAGTTCAGGGTGTGGAAGGGGGCTCCAGGCTGGGGAAGGAGGTTGGGGTGGGGGATGAGGGCTTCAGCTGGGGGTGCGGGGTTGAGGGTTCAGCAGGGTGCGAGGGGGATCAGGGCTGGGGCAGGGAGGTGGAGCGTGGGATAGGGTGGAGTGCAGGCTCTGGGTGGTGCTTACCTCAAGCAGCTCCCAGAAGCAGCAGCATGTCCCTCCTCCGGCTCCTACGTGGAGGCACAGCCAGGCGGCTCTGCAAGCTGCCCTGTCCACAGGCGCTTGGGACAGGGGCAGCGTGTGAAGCCCCCTGGCTGCCCCTACACTTAGAAGCCGGAGGACGGACATGCTGCTGCTTCTGGAAGCCACGCAGAGTGGGGCAAGCCCCTGATCCTGCTCCCTGGCTACGAAGAGAGTGAAAGTCCTCTATTGTCTGAATGAACAGGCTGAAGAATCACAGAAACGGAGGGATATTTGTTATTTGTATTATGGTAGTGCCAGTAAAAGTCAACCCCTGCCGCAAAGAACTTACAATCTGAATAGACGAGACAGCCAAAGGCTGGGAGGGAAAACAGAGGATAGGGAAGGGTAGGAAGGAAAACCAACACAGACCTGCTGAGTGATCTTGGGCAAGAGAGAGGAACAGAATGCAAGTGTCTTGGCACCCAGTCCAGGGCTCTATACAACGAACCACAGGGCATCTCATGCTCCTTATGTTAACAAATAAGCTAGTTCTAGAAAAACAGAAAGAGGCAGAACAAACAATTCCCCCAATCCTTTTTCTCTGTTGAGGAAAAGGAATATTTCTACAGTTTTGACTGCATTTTCTCTGCCCTGCTGGTTGGCTTTTTGCGCTGATCCTCTCAACTCCCTTTCTCTTCATAGTCCCTCAATCGCAGCTTCATTCCATACCTACTCCTTAACCCTCTTCTCCCCTGCTCTGTCTCCCAACCTCCACCCCACCCTTTGCTGTCCCCTCTCCCTTCCCTTTTCTTTTCATTTAGCTTAGCCCCTTCTAAGTAAATCCATCAATAAAAATAAAATCATGGCACTAACATGCCATTTACCACCATCACATAGTTCATTCTGCTGGTGTGTTATACCCCTTTCCCCACCCTGCATCTGTCTTGTCCATTTAGATTATCAGTTGTTTGGGGCAGGGACTACTCTGTGTTTGTGCAGTGCCTAGAACAATGGGCCCTGTTCTTGGTTGGCCATTAGGCACTACCGTAATAAACACGATCAATCTGCTTCAAAAATAGTACAATCAAAGCTCATTTTCTGCTTATATTTGGATGCACAAACTGATACAGAGGCAGCGTCCTAACTATGAAAAGTAATACTGAGTAATACCAGTCTCATGAAAGTTATGCAAGAGTGCTTCAGTGTGATTGCTCTCTCTAATGTACATTTAAAAAAAAAACCATCTTTTATTTTAAACACAAGTTGATTTAAGTATTTACTGCTCCATTCACAATGTTTTGTGGAACAATATTTTCAAAGAGAAAGAAAGAGGTTTTCATACAAGACTCTCTTAAATGGAGGGAACTCCCACACAATAAAACAGAACTTCACAGTTAAGATTTTTTAATCAAATAAATTGTCTGTGTTCTCAGATTTTCCAAAAAAACACCCCACAATATTTGTATATACTTTGGAGCAGTAAAATTTGTGCCTATCCTTTTCTAAGTAAGGTTTTAGCTAATTTATTGATAGTTGAAATAAGATCCACAAGCGCACCAAATATGTGGAATGGGACATCGTAGCGGCTTAACTAACTGGAAGAACGAACCTGTCTCTTAAGTGTTGCCCAATGACAGGACAACAAAACAGAATTCCAGAACAGAGTGACAAGTTTAAAGGGAACTGTACAGTCCCAGGAAATGTACAGTCACAGTCTGTTGCACATCAGGGGGTTATTTTCTCTCTAAAAGTAATGAGCAAGGTTGCTGTGAAACACCTTTAACATTTTAAAGTTTATACATAAAGAACGGCAACAAAAGAAGGAAAAAGCTTCAAGTAGTCGCTGTAAAAGTGGTTTAACTGATCTGGCATCGGGCACATCAGCTGAATTTTCCCCTCAGGCTTATAAGCTGCTGTGGGACTGACTCTGCAGTCTAACACAAAAGTCCACCTCTTCTAGGTTGGAACAAAATCCAAACAAAACACACAGTCCTTCTCTTACCTGGGGTTTTCGGAACCCACAGAAGAGGTAACTTAACTATTTCACTCCAGGTGATGTCAGGAATAAATCAATAGGAACACAGCAATTCCGTCTGATAAGATTAATGCAAATAAGCGTGCTCTTATCTACCACTGCAGTTTATTAGACTTTTTAAGCACACACACAGATATAAGCAACAGGTTTAGAACATCCCAGATATTTACCCAATATCTGGAACGGTACTGAGTAATTAACAGTGGTCAGTTGCTCACCCACCGGGGAGAAAAGAAAAAACCTCTCTCAAGGTGGCTTCGGAGGACTGCTCCAAAGTACACCCTATTAACTAATCTTTTATCATTAACTTCTACAAAACACACAGGTCATAATGATCCCCTACTGGATCATCACTTTTCTAACTTTCAGTAAAGGTTTAATATCAGAGACGTCTAGATTCAAGGTTTTCCAACCAACAAGGTTTTTAGTCTCAGTTAAGAACATTAAGTTGTTTACTTGTCTGTCCCCTCCTCCCACTCTGATAGCTGAAACTGCCAGCTAGATGTGACCTTGCTTCAAATTAACCCTTAACTATGTGGTGTTCTAGTTCATTAATTCCTGGTAGCTAAATGCACATAATATGGTTGGAATTGGCTTCATCACATTCTGGGGTACACACACCCCTCAAATCCAGGGTAACACTTCCACCCAGCTTCTTTTGCTAGGTCTCAGACCACTCCTGGAGGTCTGTCTTCCCCATTCTCCCTGAAGAAATTACCTTCCCCGTCCCATGAGGCTCAGTATAGTTCGTTAGCTACCGCACTGATGCGGGGTGCCTGTAGTACCTTTCTCTCCATGACTATCATTAGCCGTGCCTGGATTCAATTGTTCCTTGGCCATGCACAATCTCCCATCGGTTCCTTTGTCTTGATGACGCAGGCCACAAAGCTCGCTCTGTCCCTCCTGGCTGTTTCTCCAGCTCCCTTAATGGAGTTCCAACCCAGGCCTCCTGCTTGGCCTCTTCGCAGTGTTGCCAACTCTCATGATTTCTTCAGGACTCATGGGATTTTGGCCAGCGATGGGGCCAGATGCAAGCAGATTCTGCCTGCTGGGGAAGAGCGGCTAATCAAGAATGCTGAAAGAAGCAGGCAAAGCTCGCTCCCTTCTCCTCAGAAGCAGACATCATTGTCATATGAGGGGAGGGAAACAGGGAGCAGAAACTTTAAACCAGCCCCAGGCAGCTCTACTCCCTTCACTTCTCTCCCCCCAATCCCTGCAACACCTGGCCAGGGAAGGAGCAAGGGGAAGGATGAAGATGGCCTGCAGCTGCAGGAGGAATAGAGGTGAGGCTGGGAGGTCAGAACGGATGAGGGACTGGGCAGAATTAACTGCATTGATAAATGTGTGAGTGTTGACAACACTAACTGAGAGTTCAAAAATCAAAAAAGATCAAAACCACAATAAAATCTTTTTTTTAAAATAGTCTCATGATTTTTCGGGGTCTGACTCATCATTTTTGAACCTTTGGGATTGGCAATAGTGCCTGCAGCTCCTCTCAGCTAAATGCGTCCCAGCTCTCCTAGACCGTCACTCTAGCCTACCACAGAGATATGCCCAGCACCTCCTGCTCCACACTGGCTATACTACTAACTACATACTGCCACAGGCTTGCCTTCTACACTGGGGTCCTGTCACACAGGATCATCACCTACCTCTCTCCCCTCCGATTTCCCACCTGGTGTTACTCCCAGCTTGGTTACATGACCCTTCTAGGGATGTTCAAGTCCCAGAATGTCTGTTCCTAAGGGGAGAGAACCTTGGAATAGGCCTGGCTGGACCCAGACCACAACTAACTTTGGGGGACAGAATGCCCTGTTACAGTGTCCAAAACTAATCAAATAGTAGAAGCAGTATAAACAGTCCCAAGCTAGTTCTTCATTCCCACTACTGACAGGGGCAAGAGCACCTCCTTTCACTCAACCTTTCCTGCCCTGCTATAGCCAACATATTAAGAATGACCAGCTTTGAAAGGAGTATAGTAACAGATGGGGGAAACAACAGATGGGGGAAGGTAGGGCATAGAAGGGAGTAAAGAAGGCGATCTTGAAAGTACGTTCTCTCCCCCTAACAGCACATAAGAAAAAATAAATGTGGATTGTCTCTGGAGAGACACCAGTGTGTTGTGAGTGGACCCAAGTGTGGGATCCCACATGCTTCTAAACCCCACTACAGTCAGATAGTGCCTGGTCATTGTTCCTAGGTCTAGATCTCTCCGACACACTCCCCATACTCAGACTCCATGTTTGACAGGACCCTGAAGTCCAGCCACTTTAGACCTTGGAACCAGCACCTCAGCCCTCTTGAGTCCCCAGTTGCTTGGACTATGGGGGAAACGTGTCTATGTGCCACCAAAGCTCTAGAATCATAGAATATCAGGGTTGGAAGGGACCTCAGGAGGTCATCTAGTCCAACCCCCTGCTCAAAGCAGCACCGATCCCCAATTAAACCATCCCAGCCAGGGCTTTGTCAAGCCTGACCTTAAAAACTTCTGAGGAAGGAGATTCCACCTAGTTCCCATTCTAGTTTTAGGTCAATGCTTCAGTAACAATGTGGCAGGAAAACAAGGAACATAGGCTTAGATAGGAATTTCTTTACCACAGACATTATAATCATTCTTATGCCTCTTGTCTGAATCCTCTCCTATTTATCAGGATCCTTTTGGAATTAAGGATAAGAGGATTGGAAAATATGCCTTATAGAGATGGATTCAAGGAGCTCAATCTATTTACCTTATTAAAGAGAAGATTAAGGGGTGACCGAAGTGACTGCAAGTGAACAAAGATATGGTAATACAAGGCTCTGCAAGCTAGCAGGCAAACGTATAACAAAATCCAATGGCTAGAAGTTGAAGCTAGACAAATTCAGACTTGAAATAAGGCACAAGGGTTTAACAATGAGAGTAATTAGCCACTGGAATACCCTACCAAGGGTTATGGTGGATTCTGCAACACTGGAATTTTTTTTTAAATGTTTTTTAAAAAACAAGATACCCTCTAGATCAAATAGGCATTAGTTCAGGGAAGTCCTATGGCCAGACTAGATGACCATAATGGTCCTTTATGGCTCTATAATCAATTCATTTTAAAGTACACTACAGAGTTACAAATCTTGGTAAAACAAAATCCCGAATGCAGCCATTGTTCCACCTCCACGTCCCATCTGATCTCACCCCTCCTGTTAGTCCTGGATTTGGTCAGTGTCCTTAGGCCAGGCAGCCCTTCCTGCATTCCTTAGCTCTATCTTCTCGTATGTGGTGGTGGTCAGCCCCCTTGCTTAGAGAACAAACCATCTTTTAAAAAGTCTTTCTCCATTTTGCTCATGTGCTTCAGATGAGGGAGTTATGGGTTCCTGCTACACTCCCCTCCCCTTCAGTTTCTGTGTAGAATCATTCAAAGTCAATGGCCCTACCAGTAGAAAATGCATTACTCCAGTAGGGGAACGTCTAACACCTATGGTAGCTCTGCCATAGGTTTTCAGATGGTCTTTCCACTAGGTATTAAGCCTGCTACAAAACAGATGCTCTAATCCATAAAGGAGGTTACAGTACAAAGCAGAGCCCCTGAAAAAAAATATAGGGCTCATCCAAATAATATGGAATTCATAGTTTGACCCAGACATATCCCCAAGCGGTCACAGGAGTTAACTGGTTTTTTTGGTAAAATAATTAATGCAAGAAACAGCCAGCATCTTCAGATTTTCCATTCACAAAGCAAGGCCTAACAGTAATCAGCTGCGGAATGCTCAATAAGTAAACATAGAACCGTGATGCATTTAAAATGGGTCCAAAGAGAACATTTTAGTCTTATTAAAAAAACAAAAAAGGTCTCCGAAAGATTATCATCCTTCTCCCTCATTATGTTAAATGGTCCTTTCTCCACTCCACACCTCCTTTTGTTGAGGATTATAACAAGCAATGAAATAAATAGGTCTGAATGATGATTTTTGACCTCTGGTACCTGATAAATTAATGCAAATTAACAACAAATCTGTGATTAACTGCAAAAAACAGAGCAGAATATTTGTATTCCAGTGCAAAGCTACACATGAATACAATTCCTCACTATCAAACCAAAAGAGGAAGGGAAAAGGACTTCAACAGGGCTACAGTACAAAACAGCCAAATGAAGCTACCTTAGCTTTTCCCTAGGATTTTGGAACACAGCCTGATTCATTCCAGAGGTAATCTAGAAGTCTCATTCATTTTGCTGATGGCTAGATAATGATACTTCATGTGCGTCTCAAATACGAAGTGACTAGATGTTAAAAATAGAACTGTAGATTCTCAATTTTTGTATACTTTACCTGAATCCAAGAGCATTTAATGATCATCCCAAATTATATAGCTCAATCCAAGCTCAAACTGCATCCGATTATTTGACCTCACAGGAATTATTCTAAATTCATACCAAATAAAATCCTTATCAGAGACTTAATTCAACAAGTCTGAATTGCCTTATGCATGCTCTCTAACTACAATTTTTTAAATCTGTCTATTACTTATTTGGTCTGAGCTGTAATTTTATGTTCAGGTTTTTTCCCCAGCACTGATCTAGAATACTTTATCTTAGAACAAAGAGTGGTTTAAAGATAGCTATTTGGTAGGCAGGATATTCTGAACACAAATTTATCTAGTTTAACCAGTAGCAACATTTAGTAAAAAACATGAAATAAAACACACACTACAAATGTTCATTTATTCTTTCAAAAAAATTGCAAGATTACATTGAAAACTAGCAGATGAAGTTCAGCTAAGAAATGTACCAAATGGAAATTCATTTAAAAAGAAGTTTTGGGTCTTGTAGATCAAATTTGAATAAAGGTTATTGAAAAACAAAAAGTTCTGCACCCCCAAAAGACAGCAGTTCTGCAATTTAAGTGCAAATTGCAATTCCAAGTGCCCAGACTAAATTAATTCCTAAGAAAATTTGTATAGCAGATCTGTGTCTGTTTTTTTCAAATCTAATGGTTTTTATATTATGACAAAGCTCTGTCCTTGCCTCTGTGGGTCCCGCATTTCCTGGTGGATTTCGCTAGCCTCAGAGGCTCACTGTGATCCTGCATGTAATCCTTCTCTCTCTAGAGACAAGGGTCACAATCTACTGAGCCATTTTCATCATAAGCCAGCGAGGGAGGTGAGGAGAAGTTATCCTTCCTTGCATAGTTTCTGTTGTCTCCCAGTCTCGGTGATTAATCAGAGGGCACAGGTCGGGGGAGGGAGCCCGGGCCCACCCTCTACTCCAGGCTCCAACACAGGGACCCTAATAGTATCAGCTATGGTAGCTGACCTTTTAGAAACAGTACATGTACAATTCCTTGGGCTACTTCCCCCCACAGCAGCCCTCACTTCCTCAAGCTCCACTTCACCCTTGCCTCAGGATCTCCTTCCTTGTGCCTGATATGGTGTGTACTACTCAGCCTCTCCAACAGCGCAACTTCCTCCCACAGCTCCTGACATGCACACTCACCTCACTGACTGGGAGGCTTTTAACTAGTTTCAACCAGCCCCTGATTGGCCCCAGGTGTCCCAATCAACCTAGCCTTCTCCCTGCCTTCTGGAAAGTTCTTAATTGGCCCCAGGTGTCTTAATTGACCTGTAGCAGCTGCCATTTCATTTATCCTGGTACCAGGGATTTGTTTAGCCTGGAGCTAATATATCTATTTGGCCTTGCCCCGTCACAATATTTAAAAAATACTGTCAGTTTAAAAGGATGTATGAGGATGTAAGAAGGATACTTTTATCTGCTTCATTTTCATTCAGACATGACTAAAAGATTGCAGGCTTCTCTGAGTAGTTACCACAACACCTGAGAAAGCTCTTAGAAGGAAGGTAATTTGGATGGTGAGCGTTCAGCTGTTACCACCTGCACAGGATGTGCCATGTTTGTCTTTCTTCCACAGGACAGAAGCGACAAAGTGCAAACTGGTCTCCATATTGGAAGAGAAGGTTCAAGGTCTGGAGAAACAAGTATCAACCCTGTGTTGCATAAGAGAAACTGAAGATTTCCTACACAGACATCAGGATATGCTTCTATGGGCACAACATTCTGAAGATTCAGAGCAGGCTGCGCAGTGGGGAAGAAATTTGGCAGCATGTGACCTCCAGAAGAAGAAAGGGGAGCATCCATGTACCAGCAATGCAGATACAGGTAAGCAACCATTTTCATGTTCTCTCCACAGGTACTAATGCGGAGAGTGGACTAGATGACACATCTGAGGGAAGGGAGCAGAAGAAGACTCCTCCGATTGGAAGGCATGAGATGCGCTGTCTTAGGGAAGGGAGTTCCACAACCACCGCTCCCAAGAGACGGAGGCGGGTGGTGGTGGTCAGGGACTCCCTCCTCAGGGGGACTGAGTCATCTATTTGCCACCCCAACCGGGGAAAACCGAGAAGTCTGCTGCTTACCAGGAGCTAGGATTCACGATGTGACGGAGAGACTGCTGAGACTCATCAAGCCCTCGGATAGGTACTCCTTCCTACTTCTCCATGTGGGCACCAAGGATACTGCCAAGAATGACCTTGAGTGGATCACTGCAGACTATGTGGCTCTGGGAAGAAGGATAAAGGAGTTTGAGGAGCAAGTGGTGTTCTCATCCATCCATCCTGTGGAAGGAAAAGACCCGGGTAGAGATGGTTGAATCATGGAAGTCAATGAATGGCTATGCAGGTGGTGGCAGAGAGAAGGCTTTGGATTCTTTGACCAGGGGATGGTGTTCCAAAAAGGAGGAGTGGTAGGCGGAGATGGGCTCCGCCTAACGAAGAGAGGGAAGAGTATCTTCACAAGCAGGCTGGCTAACCTAGTGAGGAGGGCTTTAAGCTAGGTTCACTGGGGGAAGGAGACCACAGCCCTGAGGAAAGTGGGGAAGTGGGATACCAGGTGGAAACATGAACAGGCGAGCACAAGAAGGGAGGGCTCCTGCCTCATACTGAGAAAGCGGGACGATCAGCGAGTTATCTTAAGTGCCTATACACAAATGCAAGAAGCCTGGGAAACAAGCAGGGAGAACTGGAAGTCCTGGCACAGTCAAGGAATTTTGATGTGATTGGAACAACACAGAGACTTGGTGGGATAACTCACATGACTGGAGTACTGTCATGGATGGATATAAACTGTTCAGAAAGGACAAGCAGGGCAGAAAAGGTGGGGGAGTTGCATTGTATGTAAGAGAGCAGTACAACTGCTCAGAGCTCCGGTATGAAACTGCAGAAAAACCTGAGAGTCTCCGGATTAAGTTTAGAAGTATGAGCAACAAGGGTGATGTCATGATGGGAGTCTGCTTGAGACCACCAGACCAGGGGGATGAGGTGGACGACGCTTTCTTCTGGCAACTTACAGAAGTTACTAGATCGCAGGACCTGGTTCTCATGGGAGACTTCAATCACCCGGATATCTGCTGGGAGAGCAATACAGCAGTGCACAGACAATCCAAGAAGTTTTTGGAAAATGTAGGGGACAACTTCCTGGTGCAAGTGCTGGAGGAACCAACTAGGGGCAGAGCTCTTCTTGACATGCTGCTCACAAACCGGGAAGAATTAGTAGGAGAAGCAAAAGTGGATGGGAATCTGGGAGGCAGTGACCATGAGATGGTAGAGTTCAGGATCCTGACACAAGGAAGAAAGGAGAGCAGCAGAATACGGACCCTGGACTTCAGAAAAGCAGACTGACTCCCTCAGGGAACTAATGGGCAGGATCCCCTGGGAGAACAACATGAGGGGGAAAAGAGTCCAGGAGACCTGGCTGTATTTTAAAGAATCCTTATTGAGGTTACAGAAATAAACCATCCCGATGTGAAGAAAGAATAGTAAATATGGCAGGCGACCAGCTTGGCTTAACAGTGAAATCCTTGCTGATCTTAAATACAAAAAAGAAGCTTACAAGAAGCAGAAGATTGGACAAATGACCAGGGAGGAGAATAAAAATATTGCTCAGGCATGCAGGAGTGAAATCAGGAAGGCCAAATCACACTTGGAGTTGCAGCTAGCAAGAGATGTTAAGAGTAACAAGAAGGGTTTCTTCAGGTATGTTAGCAACAAGAAGAAAGTCAAGGAAAGTGTGGGTCCCTTACTGAATGAGGGAGGCAACCTAGTGACAGAGGCTGTGGAAAAAGCTAATGTACTCAGTGCTTTTTTTGCCCCTGTCTTCACGAACAAGGTCAGCTCCCAGACTACTGCACTGGGCAGCACAGCATGGGGAAGAGGTGACCAGCCCTCTGTGGAGAAAGAAGTGGTTTGGAACCATTTTGAAAAGCTGGACGAGCACAAGTCCATTGGACTGGATGCGCTGCATCTGAGGGTGCTAAAGGAGTTGGCGAATGTGATTGCAGAGCCATTAGCCATTATCTTTGAAAATTGATGGCTATCAGGGGAGGTCCCGGATGACTGGAAAAAGGCTAATGTAGTGCCCATCTTTAAAAAAGGGAAGGAGGAGGATCAGAGGAACTACAGGCCAGTCATCCTCACCTCAGTCCCTGGAAAAATCATGGAACAGGGCCTCAAGGAATCAATTCTGAAGCACTTAGAGGAGAGGAAAGTGATTAGGAACAGTCAGCATGGATTCATCAAGGGCAAGTCATGCCAGACTAATCTAGTTGCCTTCTATGACGAGATAACTGGCTCTGTGGATGAGGGGAAAGCAGTGGACTTGACTTTAGCAAAGCTTTTGATACAATCCCCCACAGTATTCTTGCCAGCAAGTTAAAGAAGTATGGGCTGGATGAATGGACTATAAGGTGGATAGAAAGCTGGCTCGATTGTCGGGCTCAATGGGTAGTGATCAATGGCTCCATGTCTAGTTGGCAGCAGGTATCAAGTGGAGTGCCCCTGGGGCCAGTTTTGTTCAATATCTTCATTAATGATCTGGAGGATGGTGTGGACTGCACCCTCAGCAAGTCTGCAGATGACACTAAACTGGGGGGAGTGGTAGATACGCTGGAGGGTAGGGATAGGATACAGATGGACCTAGACAAATTGGAGGATTGGGCCAAAAGAAATCTGATGAGGTTCAACAAAGACAAGTGAGAGTCCTGCACTTAGGACGGAAGAATCCCATGCATTGCTACAGACTAGGGACTAAATGGCTAGGCAGCAGTTTGGCAGAAAAGGACCTAGGGGTTACAGTGGACGAGAAGCTGGATATGAGTCAACAGTGTGCCCTTGTTGCCAAAAAGGCTACCGGCATTTGGGGCTGTATAAGTAGGGGCATTGCCAGCAGATTGAGGGAAGTGATCATATAATCATAGAATATCAGGGTTGGAAGGGACCCCTGAAGGTCATCTAGTCCAACCCCCTGCTCGAAGCAGGACCAATTCCCAGTTAAATCATCCCAGCCAGGGCTTTGTCAAGCCTGACCTTAAAAACCTCTAAGGAAGGAGATTCTACCACCTCCCTAGGTAACGCATTCCAGTGTTTCACCACCCTCTTAGTGAAAAAGTTTTTCCTAATATCCAATCTAAACCTCCCCCACTGCAACTTGAGACCATTACTCCTCGTTCTGTCATCTGCTACCATTGAGAACAGTCTAGAGCCATCCTCTTTGGAACCCCCTTTCAGGTAGTTGAAAGCAGCTATCAAATCCCCCCTCATTCTTCTCTTCTGCAGGCTAAACAATCCCAGCTCCCTCAGCCTCTCCTCATAACTCATGTGTTCCAGACCCCTAATCATTTTTGTTGCCCTTCGCTGGACTCTCTCCAATTTATCCACATCCTTCTTGTAGTGTGGGGCCCAAAACTGGACACAGTACTCCAGATGAGGCCTCACCAATGTCGAATAGAGGGGAACGATCATGTCCCTCGATCTGCTCGCTATGCCCCTACTTATACATCCCAAAATGCCATTGGCCTTGTTGGCAACAAGGGCACACTGCTGACTCATATCCAGCTTCTTGTCCACTGTCACCCCTAGGTCCTTTTCCGTAGAACTGCTGCCTAGCCATTCGGTCCCTAGTCTGTAGCGGTGCATTGGATTCTTCCATCCTAAGTGCAGGACCCTGCACTTATCCTTATTGAACCTCATCAGATTTCTTTTGGCCCAATCCTCCAATTTGTCTAGGTCCTTCTGTATCCTATCCCTCCCCTCCAGCGTATCTACCACTCCTCCCAGTTTAGTATCATCCGCAAATTTGCTGAGAGTGCAATCCACACCATCCTCCAGATCATTAATGAAGATATTGAACAAAACCGGCCCCAGGACCGACCCTTGGGGCACTCCACTTGATACCGGCTGCCAACTAGACATGGAGCCATTGATCACTACCTGTTGAGCCCGACAATCTAGCCAGCTTTCTACCCACCTTATAGTGCATTCATCCAGCCCATACTTCCTTAACTTGCTGACAAGAATACTGTGGGAGACCGTGTCAAAAGCTTTGCTAAAGTCAAGAAACAATACATCCACTGCTTTCCCTTCATCCACAGAACCAGTAATCTCATCATAAAAGGCGATTAGATTAGTCAGGCATGACCTTCCCTTGGTGAATCCATGCTGGCTGTTCCTGATCACTTTTCTCTCATGCAAGTGCTTCAGGATTGATTCTTTGAGGACCTGCTCCATGATTTTTCCAGGGACTGAGGTGAGGCTGACTGGCCTGTAGTTCCCAGGATCCTCCTTCTTCCCTTTTTTAAAGATTGGCACTACATTAGCCTTTTTCCAGTCATCCGGGACTTCCCCGGTTCGCCACGAGTTTTCAAAGATAATGGCCAATGGCTCTGCAATCACAGCCGCCAATTCCTTCAGCACTCTCGGATGCAACTCGTCCGGCCCCATGGACTTACACACGTCCAGCTTTTCTAAATAGTCCCTAACCACCTCTATCTCCTCTATCAATCCCCTCTATTTGATATTGATGAGGCCTCATCTGGAATACTGTGTCCAGTTTTGGGCCCCACACTACAAGAAGGACGTGGAAAAATTGGAAAGTGTCCAGTGGAGGGCAACAAAAATTATTCGGGGACTGGAACAGATGACTTATGAGGAGAGGCTGAGGGAACTAGGACTGTTTAGTCTGTGGAAGAGAAGAATGAGGGGGGATTTGATAGCTGCTTTCAACTACCTGAAAGGGGGTTCCAAAGAGGATGGATCTAGACTGTTCTTAGTGGTAGCAGATGACAGAACAAGGAGCAATGGTCTCAAGCTGCAGTGGGGGAGGTTTAGGTTGGATATTAGGGAAAAGTTTTTCACCAGGAGGGTGGTGAAGCACTGGAATGCATTACCTAGGGAGGTGGTGGAATCTCCTTCCTTTGAGGTTTTTAAGGTCGAGCTTGACAAAGCCCTGGCTGGGATGATTTAGTTGGGGATTGGTCCTGCTTTGAGCACGGGGTGGGACTAGATGACCTCCTGAGGTCCTTTCCAATCCTGATATTCTATTCTATGATATCCATTTCCTTAAAGGGAAAGCAGATGCTAAGACTTCAAGCTAGGACAAAAGTAAATGTGGCATAATTCACATCTTAAAAAGGCTTCACTACAATACAATACAATAAAATGCACATTCTGGTTTATATACTGTTGCTGTAGCAAATAAACATGCAAAGAATCATTGAGTTGATCCTTTTTACTTTGCGACCCTTGTACGTAATAAAGTAGTTCTACTGAAAGTCCAAGTTAGATGCTATTCTTTTAAACTGAACACACTGTGTTACAGTGTGGTTTTGAGTTTAGGAGTTGGCAAAAGACCTTTCTGGATTTGGAAGATTACTTTTGGTATTCTAATGAACTATATGGATGTGAGCCTCAAAGTGAATTCCCATTTAGATCAATTACCCATATGGTTTTACCATATACATTTCAAATGTCTTTTCCATTATCACAAGAGAGACATAACTTGACTGTTTCCAGTATATTGATATGATGCCAAAACAATGATAGGTGATTTAGAGATAATGTTCCTGCACCAAAGAATATACAGTCTAAATAGACAATGTATGGATGAGAGAGTGAGAACTTCAACAAGTAGCAAAAAGGATAAAGAGGCAAATGTTTAGCAAACTAAAGTAGTGCATAGTGGCCTCAAAAATTCCAATTTCAAATACACTTCAGATTAATAATTAAATAAGCACCTACCTCATGAACTTTCAGGCTACTGAACTTAATAAGCTGAATGTAGTTTTCCTTTAATCAGAACAAATTTGACATCCAAATTTTATTGTCTGGTGTAGAGTAAGCAAGTAAAATAAGCACAATGGTATGGATTTTAAACTTTTAATGTGCTAATTAGGCAGAGAAACATTAAGACTTGAATACTGGGGAAGAGTGAAGATGCAATTAGCTGTGATTTAATGAGCTGTGTAACGATAAGCGACAGGGCTATGTAACTTTACAGCCACAATTTCCTGACTAGATGAACTCTTAAACACTGCAATACTAAGCCCTACCCCCAAGGCAAGTTAACCTTTCTAATGTAACTGTTCAGAGGTCAACAGCAACATTCCAACACTGGCCTACAAAGTTTTCAGGGACCAACACAATATCTTGGCAACAGGAAATGCCTATGGTTTCATAGTAATCTTAGCTCCAATTAGAGCAAGCACCATTTTCCACTCTAGCCTCAATATTTTTCAGTTCATGATGATCTAGTTTATTAGATGGTTGAGTTCATCTGCTGAAAAGAGAATCTTTTAAGTAGCCACCACAAGTGGAATTCAATATCTAGGGCATCCAACAATCAGAAGTCATAGCAAATAAAGTTTGGATGACAAGAAGGGTGCATCTACAAAGAACACCTATTTAAAAACGCCTCATACAAACTGGAAGCCCGAACCTTGAAAGAAAACAAATCTCAGCACTGGAAAAATGATATTTGTAGCATGGGGGGAGGGGGGGAGAGGAAGAGAAAATCTTTAATCTGTCATGCCACAGCCTTCCATGTCACAATCTCCAAGCCTCACTCCCACACCTAATCTGAAAGTGGGGAAAAAACCACCATCACTGAAATGAGGAGTAGTTAACACTTACGAGGGGCTATGAGATTCTTGGATGGAGGCACTACTGGATTACTACTGCTCACAGAAATAAGCCAAATTAATGTTGCCCACAGAATCTTAATTCTGCCTCCTTGGGTATACGAATTACGATAGTCTGTACTTGTATGGTTACATCGTTACTTGTATGGTTAACTTGTATGGTTACATACAGTTTTCTTCTGCGGACCCCTGGCCTCATTCAGTGCACAGACTGGACAATGCACAGCAGGATCGGAGTCATGCAGACGCTGTTCTTTATTTTTGGCCATATTCTATTTGCAGTTACCACAGGATAAATATGAATTTATGCTGCTATTCAACTAACCACATCTGAGCCCTCAGTAGAGCAGAATGTGTAATGAATGAGATCGTGCAATTAAAGAACATAGTCATGCACATGAGGTAGAATTAAGGCCATATAGGCAGCCTTAGTTTTGGCATTTCCTGGGCTTTAAGTGTTCCTTTTGGAACAGTAGTGTTCAATATAATTTTTCATATGAACACAAAGTAATGGAAGCAGCATGGCCCAGTGGCTGAGGCACCAAACTGGAATTCAGTAAAACTACATTCTATTTATTACCCTACCACTGAGTAGCTGCAGGACCTTGGGCATGTCACAACATCTCTGCTTTAGTTTCCCCAACTGCAAAATGAGGACAATAATGCTTACCCACCTTTGCAAGTGCTTTCAGACCAATAGATGAAACTTATTATGGAGAGGCAGTAGAATTTTCCTGGAGCAGGGACACAGATCTTTTACAGGGAAAGTAGCTTTCTGCAGTGCAATTCATTATGCGAGGGAATGGGGGCATATGTAGATTCTGACATTTAAGATTACTACTACTTTTACTACACTTTGACCTTTTTCATTCATATTTCCCTCCTTGTAGTACAACAGCTTCCCAGAGCTACATATTCACCAAAATAAATTATTTACTTGATTCCTATTTATTTGCACATCTGTACTCAAGTGCACTCATAAGCACTGTATCCTCTGCAAAATGGCTCTATTAAGAGAATGGTGGACAACATCCAAATAGGACAAATGATTTCAACAGCCACCTGATGTCCCAATTGGATAAATCAAGATGGAAAGCAAAGACCAGAGAATGAAGTGCCAGTAACTATAATATGCAAAAAGAAAAGGAGTACTTGTGACACCTTAGAGACATCCAATGAAGTGAGCTGTAGCTCATGAAAGCTTATGCTCAAATAAATTGGTTAGTCTCTAAGGTGCCACAAGTACTCCTTTTCTTTTTGCAAATACAGACTAACACGGCTGTTATTCTGAAACCTGTAACTATAATATCTAATCCATCCCAAATAACTGCTGCAACAGGCAAAAAGACAGTTTGCCAAGAGACCAGAGAGCCAAAAGTAGCCCGCCATAATTCTTTAACACACAAACACCAGGTTCAGATGATTCACAGCCATTGCAACACCATGAGACAAGTAAGCATGATTTGCCTCATGCAACACAGCAACTGTGCCGCACTGTGTCTTTATTATACTATCCCTCTGCCAATATCAACAAGTGGCAACAGTGTAATCTTCAAAATCTTGCTTACCAGGACAATTCACTAAATGAATGTCACTCTAAGAAACTTCCCTCTCATCCAGTGATAGGGTTTTGAAAAATAGAGTGTACAGTGCATCTCTTATTTCAATTAAGAAAACAGCAGCCAACATCTTGAAGACCAAATATGCATGCGTTAGTTCCTGAGGTCTTTCCCTGGTTTCATAAAGAACAAACGAGCCAGTGTTATAGGAGAGTACTGAAAGATGGCCAAGTTGCACATGTGCCGTGTTTTACTTGCTGTCTGAACCTGTTGGTATAATATTTCCTTAAAAGTGACAAGATAAAGCATCTTCTGGCAAAAGCTTGACAGAAGTCTGTAAACATTTCAGTAAAGTTCTTAGGCAGCTGCAAGAGGAGGAAAAGGTTACCCAAATTAAAGCAAGGCAGCTTGATCAAATTCCACTATTTGAAAAGTGTGGGGAATCAGAGCCAAAAACCCAACTGCATAGACAAGCATGTGTGTGCACAAACAAATCAAACGCTTGTCCAGTTTGCAAGTAGTGAAAATATTTTAGATAAGATTTTGCAGCCTTTGTCTTCAGTAAAAAAAAAATAGGAAACAGCAGTCAAAACCCTTTTCAGTCTTCTGGAACATACTAAATATCTGAGAAGAATCTGAAAAGAGGAAACAGCAAGAGATTTATGAGGTTCTGCTTCCCACGAGGACCTATTGTACTTTACTAGTCTGATCTGTAAGCTGTTCTAGCCAAGAGCCTTCCCAATGCATCTGAACTACCCCTCTTGTAATAGCAATCCAACAAAATAAATATGTTGACAGAAATTACCCATCCGGGGTTCCAGCAAGAATATAGTATGAAGAGAAAGTGCCCATTTAGAATCATTAACTTTGCTTTCTCTCCACTTTTTACCAGTAATTCCAGTAGCCCTTCTGAAGCAAGAATTATATCAAAAGGGACTTTTTCCCCCAAAAAACCTTTCATACATTACTGTAATAATGTCGCATTCCTACGTAGTAAAGAAATACGTACATTGCTAATACGCCAGACTTCTACAGAGATCCTCTGACATCTCATTTTCTAAAAGAATATCACACTTCAACAACCTTAACTTTGCCCTGTTTTGATGCCATGCAATAAGCCTACAATTAGTGTTATCTTTTAGTGTTCTTATTCACAGATTAAACTGATTTTTTCTAAAAAGACTGATTTTTTCTCAGTTTCTATTGGCTATTTCCACGCCCCCCCACCTTCCCCAGTGTCACTATAGGGCAGAGTTAAGGTTGTTTGAGTACTTTATGTATTTTCATATCTTAACATGAATTTCTTTTAAGTTGAACCTGAACTCTGAATTTCATGGTTTGTAATACTTGTTTCTTGTATAATTATATCACTATAAAGTTTTACTGAAATTATTGATATATTCACAACCTTAACTCCAATTTAATGTAATTTTTGTGGGAATTCCTTTGTTTTTAGAATTAAATATTTCCTACATGTAGAATCCTAAAGAAAATGCTACAATGTACTATTTAATTATTTAAAGGTACGTAGCATGAACCCTAACCCAACCTTTTTCTCCTTGAACTGTAACTTTGCACCTCAGTCTAGAGAAGCACAAAGCAGCTAGAACATATTGGATAGTTTCCCTAGCTCCTGACCGCCACTTTCCCCTTCCCACTAAAACTGCACTTTTCCCACCAGTTTTGCCTGTCCTGCTCTTCCTGTTGAGTAGTTCTTATGCAACAGATCATTTTGTTTTGCTTAAGAAATGTAAGATCAATTATGTAACCACAAGTGCTGCTTCTGTAAAAGAGTTACAAGAGATAGGCATACAACTAAACAAAAAAGGAAGCAAACAACTCTAGGTTTGGTTTAATGGCAAACCATCTGGAGGTTAGTTGAGACACACAGGTACCCTTCAGGAAATAGAAATTCAGCCCATGTGAGAGGAACAAAACATGGCAGGAAAAATGGAAGATGGGAATTGAGAGAATAAGAAGGAATTTGAAAAGCAAATAGCTAAGGAGCTAATGAATGATAAAAGTACTGTACTGTACAAAAAACTGGTCGAGAGGTAGAAAACAAGGAGTAGGAATGAACAGCCTGTTTTCAGTATGGAAAAAAAAATCATAGTGAAACACCCCAGAGATAGATAAAGAAAACAGTGCTGAATATATGCATTAGTGTTCCAGAAGAGGGCTGAAGAGTGAGGTGGCAAAGTTTTTCCAAAGATACAAAATTATTACTTAGTTGAGACTGGAGAAAATTGAGGAACTTCAGAGAGCACCCACACAACTAGATAACCAGGCAGCATTAACAACAGATGAAATTCAGTTTTGACAAACGGAAAATAAAGCATATTGTGCTAGGTTCTAAATTAGTTGTAACCACTAACACCTGTTGGGTGTCACTGTGGACAACTCAATGAAAATATCTGCTAAATGGACAGCAATTGTCAAACAGGTAAATAAGGTACATATTATATAAAGAATGAGTATTGAAATTATATAATCAATTGTATACCTTGAATACCGTGCTAAGCTCTCAAGAGATATATAGCAAAAAACAGAGCCACAGATGAGCAAAATAAATTAGACATGACAAACTTTCAGAAGAGGAGAGATTTAAAAACTGAAATAAACTCACAAGTTTTGTAAAAGTGCTTCTTACCTCAGACTACTGAGTTGAGTAAAATGACTATTGTAGTTTCAAAACAAGAAATCTGCACCGTCTTCCGAGCTCACATCCCTTGGCATCACAGTTACATTTAAGAATCTAGGCCCAGATCCTGGGATGTCATGAAGAGGTTTTGCTCCCAACATCGCAAATGTGACCCGAGCTTGCCTATGCAATGCTGATCCCTGGCTGCCATATTGCACCCTTGGGGCTGCTGGCAGCCAGTGCAACTTCAGAGCAGCCTTTAAATCCGATATATTAGGCCAGAGGACTGAACTCAGTACAGGACTCGCATAGGACTGAGGAACATAAAGGCCATATTTTCACCCTGACCTCTCCCAAACTGCACTGGGCCATTCCTCTCAGCCATAATGGATGATCTGGGCCCTCAACTTTTCAATAGGCTAAACCGAGCATTAAAAGCTTGATTTTAATGTTTTTTTTCAAATCAGATTATTAGTTATTAATGCCACATTGTCAAAAGAAAAATGATAATAGTTTAACTAAGAACAGAGTGGGTGCTACAAATAATGGTTGTGTGCATTCTTGATACAATTCCAAGTGTCCAGTGGGAAAACACCAGGTAAGTAGCTCTTAATCTATATGTTATTATGCTCTATGAAAGACCAGTTGGCCCTATTCCCATCACTACAAGTACCACATGGCATTCTTTTTTCTTCACATATTCCCCAAAATAAATTATGATGTGTTAACGCCCAACTGTATTTCTAAGTGCATTATTGCTCACTTTATGACAATTCAGCCATGTCAGAGCTCAGATAGTTGGTGAACACCTACCAAGACACAATCTTGTTTACCAAAAATTTACTGCTACAACTTTCATCTATTCATTCCTGATACCAAGCTATTTTTGATTTCTTCCACCGATGGTTCCGACGGGCTACCAGCACTAGATAGACTACATTCTGCCTGAAAAGTGGGTGGCTTACCGCCTGACGTGATAACAACACTTGAGCTTTAGCTTAGACCCCAGGATGGGCCTGTTAGCCTGGGTTGAAAGCACCATACTCCGGTCCGAGGTTTGTGTGCACACACCGGAGCAGGTTAGGGATAAGAGCCTGGGTTAATTCTGTAGTGAAGATATACCCCCAGAGTAGGAAGTTAGAAGACATTACTTTCTTACCCTGTAATTATCCATAATTACAGCTAACCATGGCTTTATTGTCTTCATCACATCTTCAAGCAAATGCTTCTCAACTGCAGACCCATCATGGAAGGTAAGATTTCCCACATGGATAGCTTTCCTCACTTCTGAGAGTGATAAAAACGCTCCAAAATATTCCTGGTCAGCAGGCTCCTGTTACAAGAAAGCTGCATTAAACAAAACACAATTTTCAGCAGTGTGACCACATACATAAAGATCAAAACCCCTGACCCCTGCCAACTCTTGTTTATTCAAGACATTAGCCAGTGAGTCCACTGATACTCTAAAATAAGCTACAATAAAGGGGAAGGTCCCTCCTCCCCCCAGCTCTTCTTGAGCCTAAAGAGAAAATGGAGGGGGATGTCTAAACTGACTTATTACCAGATATTTTAGATGCCATACTGTTCTATTTCTGCTGTATATGGAAAGGAATTCAACTCCCATCAGAGATCATTCTATTACCAAACATGATCGGGCTTGAATTTGTGAAATACATAGCAGCTCTCTAACATTGCAAAGTGCATTCTACAAAAGATGGCTTAAAGACCAAGTGTTTAAGCTGAGTAAGGCCTTGATCAGCTAAAGTATTTAAGTGCTTAACTTTAAGCATGTGAATATTTTCTTTGAAGTCAGTGGGAAAACTCATACTTTGAGCTAAGCATGTGCTTAGGTGTGTGGGTAGACTGGCACTAAAATTACATTTATACATACACCTTTACTACATTCAGGCAATTTCCTAACCCTGACATACAGAATAAGACATTTGCTTATGTTAGACAGTAAATTTCTTTTGTTTTGGGGCTTTTGGTTATTGCAATAGTAAGTTTACCTGGCACTGCAAAAAGTTAAAGTAGTTGCTACATCCTGTAACATTCTGAATGTAGGAAGAATTTGTTTCATCACCATTCAAAAGAGTATCAAATACCTGGAGGGAGAAACCAAGATAAACATATGTATTTAAAACACAAAACATACAATCAAAACTGCTTCTCAATTAAACTTGCTCTTTATGTCATGTTCTTACTGGAGTTTAAATATGAATTTCATTCCATGCATTAATATTAGAAAGCTATTTAAGTTTCCAAAGCTAAAGCCACAATTATAAGAGAACAGAATCTTTTCCAGTCAATTTCAGGAATATACTTTCATGGTTCATGTCATAAATATAAAGGGAAGGGTAAACCCCTTTAAAATCCCTCCTGGCCAGAGGAAAAATCCTCTCACCTGTAAAGGGTTAAGAAGCTAAAGGGAACCTCGCTGGCACCTGACCAAAATGACCAATGAGGAGACAAGATACTTTCAAAAGCTGGGAGGAGGGAGAGAAACAAAGGGTCTATGTCTGTCTGTATGCTGCTTTTGCGGGGGATAGAACAGGAATGGAGTCTTAGAACTTTTTGTAAGTAATCTAGCTAGGTATGTGTTAGATTGTGATTTCTTTAAATGGCTGAGAAAAGAACTGTGCTGAATAGAATGACTATTCCTGTTTATGTGTCTTTTTTGTAACTTAAGGTTTTGCCTAGAGGGATTCTCTGTGTTTTGAATCTAATTACCCTGTAAGGTATTTACCATCCTGATTTTTACAGAGGTGATTCCTTTACTTCTATTAAAAGTCTTCTTGTAAGAAAACCGAATGCTTTTTCATTGTTCTAAGATCCAAGCGTTTGGGTCTGTGGTCACCTATGCAAATTGGTGAGGATTTTTACCAAACCTTCCCCAGGAAGTGGGGTGCAAGGGTTGGGAGGATTTTGGGGGGAAAGACGTGTCCAAACTACGTTTCCCAGTAAGCCCAGTTAAAGTTTGGTGGTGGCAGTGGAAATTCCAAGGCCAAAGGGTAAAATTAATTTGTACCTTGGGGAAGTTTTAACCTAAGCTGGTAAAAGTAAGCTTAGGAGGTTTTCATGCAGGCCCCCACATCTGTACCCTAGAGTTCAGAGTGGGGGAGGAAACTTGACAGTTCATGAACCTAAATTTGCCTCTAAATAATGTAAATATCTTTACAGTCTACACTTTCGTCTATGTGTATTGCAAAGTCCAAAGGTTATCCATTTCATTATGAAAAAGAATTCACTGCTATTTATGCAGTATATGGGCTTGCCTGTCTATATTTATGATTACTTGTATATTTATTTATGGCTTCTAAACTTGAGTTTTACTTTTAGTTTGCTATCTGATGATTTCAGATTGGAATATGGGTTACACCTGAAAACCACTCAAAAATCTCAATCTAGGACAGATGCATTCTGCCTTCTCATTTAGTGTCATGCATTTATCCTTCACAGACTGCACTGGCTTCCAGATGGTTTCTGGGTACAATTCAAGGTGTTTCTTTGAAATATTAAGCTCTTTATGGCTTTATCACTTTAAGCGGCTGGAATCTTCAGACCAATTACCCCTGATTTATGTGCCCACTGTCAGAGCGTTCTCAAAGAGGCCTTCTAATCCAGAATTTGCCCCTTACCTTGGTTCAACAGGTTGAGTCTGTTGCCCATCTAGTCACTCAATGGTGGGTGGGATGGTGGGTTGACTGGAAAGGGTCTTTAGGTTTTGAAGCTTAAGGAGCTTTATTAACAACTCTGTGATATTACCAACAATTAAAAAGATATGACAAGAACTTGGAATAAAATAAGATCTTTTGCCTAGAAACCAGTTTAGTCCCATTAGCTAGAAAAAGGAAATTAGAACGCTGGGAATTTTGCAATCTGGATCCTTACCAGATTATTCTTGGGGCTTGTTCTAAGTCCCATTAAAAATCCATAGAAAGACCTTTAATACTTAGCTTGATCCTTTTTATAAAAGGTTTAGCCTCTTCAACATGCATCCTTATGCAAAGTAAAGCTATTTTTCTGTCTTAGAAGCATATACTGAAGCGTTAAATAGTTCAACATGTAATAAAGGCAACTACATATGCTTCTAAGAGAGATTATTGAAGCTACACCCATGATAGTTCAGAGACCACTCTGCCCAACCCTGAGCCATCACCACTGACTCCCTGAAGTGGAAACATTAATGTACACAAATGTAAAGAAACGAAGTCAAGAGTCACATTTGCAGAACAAGAACTTGTGCCCCACTCCAACAGAAATGAATTTGAACTATTATTTTATAAATCATGTTGGCATCCCTCTGTTGTGTTATAAAAATACACTCATGTCATACTGACAGTCATAAGCTTTGAATTCAAAATTAATTTTAATATTTTTATCAAACAAGAGTTAACCATAAGTGCTGAATTACTGTTTGCATGAAAGATACACTGTAGAAGCAAAATTATTTTTCACTTTGGAGGGTTTTTTTTTTTAAAAAAAACAGGTTTGAAATCTGTACCAACTGAAAGTTATCCTTAAAGAATGCATTTCTTTGAAATCTGCCACTTTGTCATTTAACTTTTGTATTTTTCCCCCTCAGAAATTCAAGCTGGGTGGAAGTGTAATTTATTCTAGTAATATACTGTAAACACATTTATCATTACATCTATTACAAAATGTTCAGTCCTTCACTTTTGCTCCCACAGCCAGTCCTTCATGCTAACTCATTTTTAAAGATCAAAGTTAAAGCTTGTTTCAACAATCAAAGACAGGCTCAAACCCAGTTTACAACATCTCGCATTTCTCCCAAATTACTAGTGTCACAAATAAGGTCACTTAACATGGCAGCCAGCAGCAACAGGCTCAAATATCTATTAACGAGATGTGTTTATGAGAAACTTCTGCCCTGAACAAACAGGTACTGGTACTCTTAAAGCAATTGTAGTAACTGTTGTAGTAACTTGTATTTCTTGTACAGATACAATATGCAAGTGGAATATGCAGAAATGTTTCAAACATATTGAAGTGGATAGGTTAAACCTCTTCTTTCACTTTGGGAGCTGGCATGTTTCTTCATTTTCACTGAGACAAAAATTAATGGGCTAGATACCCAGCTGGTGTAAATCAGTTTCAAGGCCTAATAACTTTTTACTACAAGGTTACAAAAGCTAACTTCAAAGTTTATTTTCCCATGACAAATACACAAGCTTTTGCGACACCCTGTTGTTCAACCTATTCAGTTCATCTGTATTATGGCATGAATACAAAATACACATGAGCCTTTATCCCACAGTGGAAATGGATGGTATGCAGAACTTTACAGGACCAGGTCTTTAGTGTCTAGAGGTGAAATCCTGGCCCTATTGACATCAGCCCTAGAAATCCAGAAGTCAGTTGGGCCAGGGTTTCAGATTAGAACTGTTTGGGTAGCTTACTCGTTGGCTGTATTTTAAAGAATCCTTATTGAGGTTATAGGGACAAACCATCCCGATATGTAGAAAGAATAGTAAATATGGCAGGCGACCAGCTTGGCTTAACAGTGACATCCTTGCTGATCTTAAATACAAAAAAGAAGCTTACAAGAAGTGGAAGATTGGACAAATGACCAGGGAGGAGTATAAAAATATTGCTCAGGCATGCAGGAGTGAAATCAGGAAGGCCAAATCACACTTGGAGTTGCAGCTAGCAAGAGATGTTAAGAGTAACAAGAAGGGTTTCTTCAGGTATGTTAGCAACAAGAAGAAAGTCAAGGAAAGTGTGGGCCCCTTACTGAATGATGGAGGCAACCTAGTGACAGAGGATGTGGAAAAAGCTAATGTACTCAGTGCTTTTTTTGCCTCTGTCTTCATGAACAAGGTCAGCTCCCAGACTACTGCACTGGGCAGCACAGCATAGGGAGGAGGTGACCAGCCCTCTGTGGAGAAAGAAGTGGTTCGGGACTTTTTAGAAAAGCTGGACGTGCACAAGTCCATGGGGCTTGATGCGTTGCATCCGAGCGTGCTAAAGGAGTTGGCGGATGTGATTGCAGCGCCATTGGCCATTATCTTTGAAAACTCATGGCGATCGGGGGAACTCCCGGACGACTGGAAAAAGGCTAATGTAGTGCCCATCTTTAAAAAAGGGAAGGAGGAGGATCCTGGGAACTACAGGCCAGTCAGCCTCACCTCAGTCCCTGGAAAAATCATGGAACAGGGCTTCAAGGAATCAATTCTGAAGCACTTAGAGGAGAGGAAAGTGATTAGGAACAGTCAGCATGGATTCACCAAGGGAAAGTCATGCCGAACTAATCTAATTGCCTTCTATGATGAGATAACTAGTTCTGTGGATGAAGGGAAAGCAGTGGACGTGTTGTTCCTTGACTTTAGCAAAGCTTTTGACACTGGTCTCCCACAGTATTCTTGCCAGCAAGTTAAAGAAGTATGGGCTGGATGAATGGACTGTAAGGTGGATAGAAAGCTGGCTCGATTGTCGGGCTCAACGGGTAGTGATCAATGGCTCCATGTCTAGTTTGCAGCTGGTATCAAGTGGAGTGCCCCAACGGTCGGTCCTGGGGCCGGTTTTGTTCAATATCTTCATTAATGATCTGGAGGATGGTGTGGATTGCACCCTCAGCAAGTTTGCAGATGACACTAAACTGGGGGGAGTGATAGATACGCTGGAGGTAGGGATAGGATACAGATGGACCTAGACAAATTGGAGGATTGGGCCAAAAGAAATCTGATGAGGTTCAACAAAGACAAGTGAGAGTCCTGCACTTAGGACGGAAGAATCCCATGCATTGCTACAGACTAGGGACTAAATGGCTAGGCAGCAGTTCTGCAGAAAAGGACCTAGGGGTTACAGTGGACGAGAAGCTGGATATGAGTCCACAGTGTGCCCTTGTTGCCAAAAAGGCTACCGGCATTTTGGGCTGTATAAGTAGGGGCATTGCCAGCAGATCGAGGGACGTGATCATTCCCCTCTATTCGACATTAGTGAGGCCTCATCTGGAGTACTGTGTCCAGTTTTGGGCCCCACACTATAAGAAGGATGTGGAAAAATTGGAAAGAGTCCAGTGGAGGGCAACAAAAATTATTAGGGGACTGGAACACATGACTTATGAGGAGAGGCTGAGGGAACTGGGGATGTTTAGTCTACGAAGAGAAGAATGAGGGGGGATTTGATAGCTGCTTTCAACTACCTGAAAGGGGGTTCCAAAGAGGATGGCTCTAGACTGTTCTCAGTGGTAGCAGATGACAGAACAAGGAGTAATGGTTTCAAGTTGCAGTGGGGGAGATTTAGGTTGGATATTAGGAAAAACTTTCACTAGGAGGGTGGTGAAACACTGGAATGCATTACCTAGGGAGGTGGTGGAATCTCCTTCCTTTGAAGTTTTTAAGGTCAGGCTTGACAAAGCCGTGGCTGGGATGATTTAATTGGGGATTGGTCCTCCTTTGAGCAGGGGGTGGGACTAGATGACCTCCTGAGGTCCCTTTCAACCCTGATATTCTATGATTCTATGGTTGAAGAGTAAATACCGGCCTCTGAGGTGTTGAAGAAACCTTATCCTCCAGGCTAAGATAAAGGATCTTATAAATATTATGATTCAAGCATTCTATTTGTGTGGGGCTGAGAAACAGGTTCAAACTTTTATATTTGGTACATTTTCTGGCATGATGGACACTGTTAGTAGCGATTGTGCCAGTTTCCCCACACAGTGTTCTTCATTCATGAGCAAAGCTAGCTGATTCTGAATGGTGATACAGCAAATTTCCACTAGTCACAAGGTTGAAATTGGCACCTTGTGACCAAAGATGATTCAAAATTTTAACCTCTAGTAACTACATAGTGCAAGACTTCCACAGCTGGGTACCTAATCTAGGCTCCTAAATCCATATTTAGCCACTAAAATAGAAGGGTGTTTACTTTCAGAAGTGCTTAACAATCCCTCTCACTGAAATCAAGGGAGCTGCAGGTGTTCATCTTTAAGTGTCAAGCCACTTCTATTTACATGCCTAAATTTTGATTATAGTGCTTAACTATTAATCTTAGGTACTTATATGGCACTCAGTACTGTAGTGTCTGAGTATCCCACAAGTAATCCACTGCCAAGCAACTTACCCAACCTCTGGGGAGATCTTTTCCCTAAAAAGTAACAATTTTCTTATTTTCATCCTATTTTGCAAACATTGTGAGAAGTGTTATCTGTGTATTAAAAGTGTCTAACCAGAAAATACCCACATAATAAATATGATGCATATTCTCCCATTATAATGCTTAAATTATACAAAAGAAAAGTTACTTATTTAGAACACACAACAGAGATTATAAACTCAGAACAGTTACTATAATGCACTTCCAATGAGTTACAGATGCTTCCCGGGTTACGCAAGACCCAATTTATGCAAATTCGCACTTATGGAGAAAGTTCCATAAGCAGGCTTTTCGAGTTGCGGAAATTTTTGTGTAACGTACGGGTATATGTTTCCGATTTATGCAAAATTTGAGTTATGCAAGGCTTTCCAGAATGGAACGATTGCGTATAGTTGGGGGGCGTCTGTACTTCGTGTAGAGAAAACGTCTGCGCTCCGTAATCTTAGATGCCACCACATCTTGCAACATGGGCATCCACGAACCACTAAGCAATATTCCTTGCAGACACTGATTAACCGCATCTATGAAATGCGGCCACTATTTTTGAATATATAAGATTTAATAGCACGTTCAAGTATATGCAGCAGCTCTCTAGACAGCATTTCTTCTAAGTTCCATGGGCAAGTTAAACCTTCAGGGCATGTAAGCATTTAGTTAAAGAAACAAAAACAGTTAATGAAAGACAGGACTGTATAAACATATTCTAAAGCCTCTGTTTTAAATGAGGCCAAAACAAATTCTATGGACAGTCCTTTTCTTTCTTTTCATTCCCTACT
Source organism: Caretta caretta (assembly GCF_965140235.1). Classification (NCBI taxonomy): domain Eukaryota; kingdom Metazoa; phylum Chordata; order Testudines; family Cheloniidae; genus Caretta; species Caretta caretta. The sequence continues at coordinate 205,967,226 of NC_134207.1, read as the reverse complement.
CCCTCTTCCCCCCGCCATGTTATAATGGGCACCTTCTCCAGCATCAAATTTCTGATCTTCGTTATGCTTCTTTCTGACCCCTTACTCAGTTCAGATGGTTTTAATTGCTAAAGGCCAACATGGGGGCCTCTGATACGTACTTCAAAGGCTTTCATCCACTTCTTCTGCTGGATATAAATTACTCCCAGGTCAGTCTGCTGCTGGACATACTCCCTCTGCTTCTCATCCACCAAGCCAATTTGGTACAGGAATTGTGCATAGCCACCCAGCATCTACCAGACAGGCACACAAGAAAGGAAGCTGATAGGTTAGGAAGGCATATTTTAAACTTTTCCAAGATCGCCTTTTTAAAATTCTAGATCAGTCACTGAACTCAACTGAGTAAAATTTTAATAAAAAAAAATTGATCTAGTAACTTGATGTTTGGAAACATTTGGCAAATATTAAAGGTTTAAAGTCATTAGGAAGTCACTTGGGAAACAACTACCTTTTATCTAGATAGGACTGTAATATGAGAAAAGCACTCCATTTAATTAAGTACAAAAAGAATAGAAAAAAATATGTAAAGTTTACCATTTCAGGGTCACAGAAACCATCACCAATAGCAACTCCTTTGAAGTTGATCTTAACTTTGGCTTTGGAACTATGGGTATAGATGTAGTAGCCAATAGCAGGCACATACTTCCCTGCATAAGACTGGAGAGAATGGAATCGTAGGTGATTCAGTTTGAAATAATATTGCTTTACTGTGTATTACAACTTGAGTATTTCTACATTAGACAAACTAACAATATTTTATTTCACTTTCATAGAGTTACTGCAGGTTTCCATTCTTTATTTTCTACCCCTCACTGATATGCGGCTAATTTATTCCTCATGAACACAGAGTTTAAATAAATTCAGTATCAAAAATGATTTAAGACATTAAGGTTGAAATAGTCAAACCCTAAGGGGTTGGAATCACCCGTTTCCATTATTTATAATGGAAAATGCACATCCAAATCCCATAGAAATCCCATTCTAAAATAGTTTGGCTAATGATCTCATGCCTGGCCCTGGTCAGGTTTATCCTTGAGTTGGACTGGGCTGGTACAGGGTGGTAGGTAACGTGCCTAACATAGACGTTAACTCAGAGGGCCATTTAAGATTGTTAATACTGATGTTTATGTTTTAAGGCCCGATATACACTTACATTTTACAGGCACAGCTATATCAATCAGGAGTGAGATTTTTTTTCTTAAATCAACATAGCTCTGCCTGCAAAAGCTTTATCGTGGAGGTAGTTATACTGGTGTATCACAGTATATATGCCAGTTCAGTGAAATGGCATAAGCTATACTGGTGTAAGCATTTTCATCCCAGTATAATTACAACCACACCACAGGATTTTCCTGGTATAATTTTACCAGCATACTGTAGACAAGGACATAGATTTGCATAATTTACTGAGAGTGATGTCTCATTTGGTGCCACAAGCAGGAGATGTTTGGGAGACCTTCTTTCTCTTTCAAGAATCAAGGCCAAGGATTCCAGCAGAACCACTGGTAATACTCAAGCCCCATCAAGGGAGAGCCAAGCTGCTAGCCTAGTAGAGTTCATAGCATGCACAATCATATTTTGTGCACAATCTACTGTGAGCAGCATCTCATTCTGGAGAGTCAGAACTGGCCTATTTTGTAGGTGGAGCTTGGAAGAATTCCACAATTCTTTTCCTCCCAATTTGACCCCTGGATTCATCTGACACAGAAGCATTGCCAATACTGTCAATCATAATTAGATTAAAATAGACACCAATCAGAGCAACTGCGAGATCGTAAATGTTGAATCCAAGTAGGGACTCAGTGACAATACCTTTAGGAAAGGTATACATGTTTAATACTACTTCCTGGTACTCTAATCACTCTTTCCCCTGCCCTCTCCCAGACCTTCCATCAAAAGCATCTATCCCCTGTTCAGAATACCGTGAGGACTCTAAACAATAATTAGCATCATCAGATGCAAAAAACAAAAACAAAAAAAAAGCCTTTTGCCTTCAGCTTGCTAAGAAGCCTCATTCCTTCCTCTCAGACAAGAATCTGATCACAAATTGGGGCTGAAACTGGAAGCAATGCAAAGGCAGTAGCCTTCCCCTTCAGACAAACATCACCCATCAGCTTCAACCTATTCTGTCTCCCAAAGACTGATCACCAAAGCCCACCACCAAGTCATGTCCCAGGTACATCAGCTATTCTGTCTTCATCCATGACCTGGCAAGGCTCCTCTGTGACAAACAACTGACAAAGCAATGGGATAAGCATGCAAGATCCAAAGGAGGTATTTTCTCTGTTGAAGGAGTTTGGCTGTGGAACATGCATCTAGAGGCAAGGCTAAACTCGAATCTGGCCACCTTTAAGGCTTTTGAATACAGCTTTTCAACTATAATAAGACTGTATGGGTATATTTAATGCCATAATGCTAGGGAAGGAGAAGAACAGAAGAACCCATGAAGTAGACACAAAAATTTAAATTCCATCGTACCTTCAGAGGAAGGAAGAGACAGAATGTGTCTCAGATCTATGAATGTATTAGTCGGAAGTCTACTTATTCATATAAACCTAACACTATAAGTTCCTATTGCACAGTTTCAGGTAGATTGTAAAATATGGACTATTTAGTACCACTATAAATTACAGTGGTAACATATTTGTCTGGTGCCAGACGGGTGTACTATACCCTTTGCAGTCAAATGATCCAGCAAGACTGAAATCTAATTTATGCTAACTCAATGAAATGGACAGCACATGGTGAGTAATGGGGTAGGCAAGTGGACTGACAGAGTATCTTCGTTTTTCCACAGAGAGCAGACTGCATGTTTTACTTTACGAAAAACACTTGTTTAAGTGTCCTCGGTGTCGTAGGCTGTATTTATTCACCTATTCCTATGAAAACTGGAAAACAGACCATCCTGAAGTGCAAAGAATAATAAAACTAGCCTTCTTGAGGCTAGTGTCAGGCACGGTCTCACCCACACTATCCTGTAATTTTTTTTTAAACAAATTTCTGCAGATTTATTATGCCCCTGCCAATTGTTATGAGCAAAGAAATGGCTTCCCCAGCTAAGAAGTCAAACTGGAATCTGCCCCCTTCAGAGACAGTGTAGTTGCAGAGAACAAAACTATAACGAAAACTATGTCCTTTGAGCAGAATTACACATGCATTAGCAGTTACTATTGCTAGAGGATTTACTCTGCCACAGCTCTTTAGATATAGTTAGTTACCATGCTGTCGATGAAGTGACCTGTAGCTCACAAAAGCTTATGCTCAAATAATTTTGTTAGTCTCAAAGGTGCCACAAGTACTCCTTTTCTTTAGACAAAAGAGCAGTCTCTAAATATTACCTACCTACATAATGGAATTCTTTAAAAAACAGACAGCCTAAGGGCCCAAACTTGCACTAGTGAATTACACCAATGCAAATCCTTGCATGGACACACATCTGCTTAAATCTGTGTTCTATCAGTTTAGCTTGCAAGGGCAAGCTTGACTACAAGTATTATATTTAAGCCAATTTAGTCAAAGAGGTTCAACTTTATGCATAGGCCAAGGGTGAAATCTTGTCTCTATTTAACTAAATGGGAGTCTTGCCATTGACTTCAGAAAAGCCAGGATTTCACCTCAGACCTTTATGACCAAACAGACAGTGAGGGAAATGGGTGGGGGGAGCAGGGAGAGAGATGTAATTAGAAATAGAGAAACTTTAGACAGAGAAATGTATAGCTTTATAATCTGAAAAGCCATACTGTCAACAAAGTTTGGGCCCAGACTATTTGGCATGAAATGTCACTCAAATTCTTCAATTAAAAGTTAAATGAAGCAGACATAATAGCTACCATATTGCTTCTTCTAGACGGACCCTAAAATACATAGTGCTTGTTTACTGAAAAGCCAGATGGACTGTGCCCCTCCTGCTGGCTAAATAGTGAATGGTTCCCAGAGCTATAATCTACATAACAGGGGTTCTCAACCTTTTTCTTTTTAAGCCCCCTCCCCAACATGCTATAAAAACCTCCACGGCCCACCTGTGCCACAACTGTTTTTCTGTATATAAAACCCAGGGTCGGTATTAGAGGGTAGCAAGCTGGGCAATTGCCTAGGGCCCCATTGCTCAGACTTCAGCTGCAGACGGTGGGGTTTTGACTTTCTGCCCTGGACCCCAGCAAGTCTAACACTGGCCCTGCGTGATGGCCCCCCTGAAACCTGCTCATGGGCCCCAGGGAGCCCCAGACCCCTGGTTGAGAACCACTGCTATAGACCAAAGAGCCTGCCAACACACTTGTACAGATTTTCCTCAAAAAGAACCTCAGAAAAAAAATACAGTTCAGAGAAGAGTAAGAAACAAACAAGCCAATGTACTGTCTGGTTTAGGCCCACACATTATTTACTACTGTATTACAGCAACATTTACAGGGCCCAAGTGAGATCAAGACCACTACCCATGTACATACAGTCCCTCCCCTATAGAGCATGCAATCCAAACAAACAAGAAAATATTAAGTGTTTTCCTCATAGAGAATCTCTCTAAGCTTATGTTGCCAACAGATTTGTTTGAAATATCCCCTTTTCCATGAGGCACGTACGTGAATGACTGCATGTTCACAAGCACATGGCTTGCAAAAGCCCTAAAAGCACACTCTGCTCTGTGCATGCCTAAACAGACAAGAGAAGGAACAAGCACAGAGCTCCTCACCCATCTGACTGTGGTTCATTTGAAGGTTGACTTGTTATAGCACAAGACCCAGTTTGGTTTTCTGTATTCCTCCCCCCCCCTCCCACGAATGAAAATAGCTTTCCAGGATCCTTTTTAACTTGTATCCCATTATTCCTAAACCTCTTAAGTCCATGCCTTTCTTTTACCTTTTTTTTTAAGCAAGACTAATTGAAGCGTGATATGTTTATTTTCTCTTATGAAGTTACTGTGAAAAGGGCAACACCGGTACTTTTAGTGAAAATAAACTGTAAAGGTTCTGTGGCCCGCAATGCACAGGAGGTCAGACTAGATGATCATGATGGTCCCTGCTGACCTTAAAGACTATGAGAATATGGGCATTTTAGAAGTTATTGGCAATTTTTTACAAGTAGATTATAGTATTATATTTTTAAAATAAAATTGCAAGTTTCCCTTAAATGCCAAAAAATATTACAGCAACCAGCAACTAACTTAACCTAAGGCATGACTGTTCTAAGCAAAATTGATGTCTCCAGAGATCAGCACTTAGCTTTTTTCTATAATGCCAGTGACTATAAAGTAGTCCAGTAACTCATACTGTAGGTACACTCCACAATTCATTTAGTCCCATTTTCAAAAAGGCTATAACTTCAAAATTACATGAGCAAAAACTGAAGTATACATGTAAGTTGCACTTCCGTGAAGTTTTAGGCATCCAGCTACTCAATTTGAATGTGCAAAAATGTAAGCATGAAAAACTGCTCATACAAGAATTTGATAGCTCAGACTGCCTCATTTTGAAAATCTGACCCGGAGCCGACACTCCTTTTTATGTCCCACCACATACTTTGCCACTTTGTTTTTACCTATTTCATATCTAATGCACAGAGCCAATAATCCAGAATAAAAACAGAATTTTGTCCTTTTGAAATTAAAGTGGACTTTGGTACAGAATTTTAAAATCAGATCCTAACAATAGTTAACAAAACTTGGCAAGCACAACCAAATTTAATACAACACAGCAATCTGTCGTAGGCTCATATGTAGAGACAGCTTTCTGATTCTATTTAATTTAAAAGTCAAGTCCTTAAGTGGCTGAATAAAGACTTAAACAGCTTTCAGAAAGGATTCCGAGTTTAAGTAGTTTGAAACACTATTCTCCTTACATGATGCCTCAAGCTTTATGATTAAAGAGAATCAAGGCCAGTCAGAAGGAACAGAGGAACAATACAGTATTAAAGTTCATTGAGTGCTTGTTAATAAAGGTGCCAGAGTAACAGCATTAAAGACAGTCCATGTGTATAATACAGGCAGTGGTGGTACTGAATCTCTCATTCCTCACCTAGGAACCTCAAAGGTGATAGATGATTGCTTGTATTAGATGTACACTCAGCTTTTGGAATATGGATCCAGGTGGTCAACAGGAATGCAAAATACCATAGTTCATTTTGCAATGTCAGACTAATAGTAACTGGACTTCAGCCACTTACTCATTTCACAAAAGCCCGTCAAGAGCCATTAAGTGTGTAACCAGATTTCTTGCTGAAGAAAATAGGCACTGTCAGGGACTAGGGTCAAAACTTTTATCTTTAGCCACTCAAGTTCAGATACCTAGAGTCATATTTGAGCACAATGTAAAACTACAATCAAATCTATCCCACACAGAGCCTCCTTAGTCAGGAAAGGGAGAGGAGCAGAAGACTCAGCCTACAGAACTTCCCCATGCAGACCTAATTTACCTGGGAGGTACTGAAATTGTGATGGGTGTTGGAAAACCCTACAACAAATAGAAAAATAAAGGGGGCATTTCCAGACATATTGAACACCCTCAGCCCCTATGAAGCTCAACAGGAGTTTCACATGCTCAGTCATCATGCCGTGGACTGGTGCCCAAGTGTGGATTTTGGTGCCTAAATTTGGCACCCAAGTTTGAAAGTTCCTGCCCTAGAAAAGAAAAGGGCTCCCAAATGCAAATACCTAGCAGATGATCACAAACCATGACACCACAACATTATCTTGGTATGTCATCATTAGTACTAGTGATTTTATTTAAATATGACATCTACAATACAGAAGAATGAACAATAGAAAAACAATAGGAGTTACAAGCTCAGAAAGGGTCTCCAAATACAGAGGCATATCTGATCTCCCAGCCAGAGTGCCAGTTGATTCACGGATGGTTATCTGCAAGAGAGGGAATCTACACTCCGACTTTTCTGTATTCTGGAAATTCCTTGTACCAGTAGGCCTCTGGGGTTTAATTGTGATCTCCAGAAGCATAAGCAGCTTGGACAGAAGATGGTGAGGCTGCACTTGGAATCTCAATGGTCTGTAAGCCTACATATGGTTCTTGTACAAAATATCTACAGCCAAGCCAAGAGATTTTACCTGCCTTCAGCCATAGACATCATGAAGAACCATACACATGAATTTTTTAGGATACCAGACATTCAAGACATTTGCTCCTCATCCTGATTAGTATCTACACTCACACACTATCCTTCTGTCACATAAGAGCTCTCTGCCTGCCAACCTAACAGTGGAGGGCTACAGGAATTTCAGCATGGGAGAGACCCACATTACTATTCGTCTATTCTCTTCCTACTTTTAAGTGACAACTTAATGTTTCCTAAGGTATTTATTAATTTGACCTCACATGGCCCCTGTGATAGAGGAGTCCAATCCCCATCCAGAGGTTGGCAGGGAAGACCAGTTGCTTGCTCTGAGCATAGTGATTTGCAGAGTAAGGAGGCTAAGCCTGCTTGTATTCCTATCAACATACCACACAAAGACGTACTAAAGAGTTGGGGCTGGATTCTGGTTGCAAGAATTGGGAAGGCTCTGCTGGGAAATAGCTGGAGCTAAACTCACTAAAGTAAGGAAGAAAGGATGATAGAGTTGGTTCTCTTCCATTCTGGAACCTGGATGAGACGAGCCAGGCTTTTGCCTTTCTTATACATTTAGTCTCCATTTTGGCTAAGAGACTCCTGCTTCATTTGTGTTTGAGCCTTGAGGCAGGACATACTTGCAAAACTGAAAAGATGTGTAACAATATACAAAATGTTTAGACCCTTTCCTGCTGCATGCCACAGCCCTAAGCACCCTTGCCCTTTCTCTTAGAGCAAACCACTCCCCTCCCTTAATTTCAGTCACTGTGAATTGTATGCAGGTGCTCTTTTGATATGCAGTAGGCTTTCACTATATTTCACATTTTCAACTCCACTGCACAGTGCTTCTGGGAATCTTTGCCATGGAGAGGCAGTGATTCACAAGAACATTTAAAAATAATGATTCCTGCAGATTAATTAAATGCAGATGGAACTCTTTTTAAGTAGGTTTTACTTTTGAGCCCTGTGTTATCAGACACTTCTCTCTCTTTAGTGACATTAAAGCCATCTGGTGTGCTCGAAAAGTCAGGGTGGAGGAAAAGACTAGGAAGACAGACATTTATTCAATCCTAGTCATACAGCTTAGAGGCATGCACTAATTAAAGTTCTGGTACATGTATCTTCATGGGTCATATATCAAACGGACAAAGGTTTTTGAGAGGAAAAAAAGCCTACAAACTTTTTAGTTTAACAGATAAAAATAGTTATAACCCCAAAGAAAAAAACCTGTTCTGCACACACAGTCTCTCTTAGGAGCTGAACTAGTCATGGACATATTTTAATTTCTTGACCTATTTCTTAAGTTTTAGGCAGTTATAAAAATTATTAATAATAAATAAGGTTTGTTTAACATAGCCCAAGGGCAAATAAACTTTACACAGCGAGTGGTGCACTGGCAACTCATCAGGTGTCATGCCTGATCTGTAGAGTTCATGCCATCAAATAAACACACAATATTGGTCAGGACTTGCGTCTTTGTTAACAGACCGATAGAAATGCCTCTGAGTTCCACAGCAACAAAACCTGCCGATGATCAGTTTTTGCCTGATTTTGAAGTTACAGGACAAAGAAAGCCAGAGGCCATATTTGGTTCTCTGACTGCACTTTGGACAACTCAGCTGGCACATAATGGTGCCAGATTGAAGTGCATAGGGACACAGGATAGGACTTCATTCTACACCTCTCTGATTAAATAAGTTTTTATTATTTACTTCTAGTGGGCACTGCAGAGCTCAGACATCTAGGAGAGAGTGAGCTTATGCTCAAGCTTTCTGGCTCACGCATCTGAATTGTTAGCTACATACCAATTACTGTTTCTGTTGGTTATGCACAAACCAAAGAAAGCAAGCAGGGCTTTTAGCTCCCTTGTGTAGTATGCAGGGCTGAAAGTTATGAAAGCCATATTTTTATTTGTTGACTGAGTAAATCTATTATGAAGTCCTTAAGGGAAATTAAACATGGACCCCTCCCATGTCATTTTCAAAGTTGTTTTTTCTGCATTTTAAAATTGTAGATTAGATTGCCAAAAAGCATCATCTGAAAATAAAGTTCACTAGATGCTTCCATTCAAGACTGAAATTTGTCTCATTGGAGAAATTAAAAGTTCCTGCTGCAAAAATGGGAAACTACTGTTACGAAACTGAAGGTGTGCAAAAGTTTGCCATTAATTTTTCATGGTGTTAAAGCAAAAATAAGTCATAGGAAAGCGCTGCAGTTAGAAAGATCAGATCCTTGCAGGACCTTAATCTTACTAGTATAAATGCAGTGTGTATGGAAACAATAAACCAAAGCTTTTCCATCCAAAAGTTAGCTACAGTATGTTTTGGGAAATTAGCTGATGACTTGTTTCCATATACTTCCAAGAGAAAGATCCCATTAACAGACTGTTTTTCAGAACAGTGTCTGGAAAGGGAGATATAAAATTAAGAAAAGGATATACGTGCCTACTGTTCCCTGGATATACATAAAGGAGAAATATACACATCTTTTTAAAGTTACTATTTGATCATCCTGAAGCAGTAAGGACAGAAAGTGAAAAGTGTATATTTAAGAGTGAAATATGCCAGTATAAAAGGTAAGAAACAGATATTGGTATACCTAAAGAATTACAGTATATTTCAAAAAGCTTATAGTCTGCTAAGAAAGACTACAAGCTTTACATGAGAAAAAGTGATTGCTCCACTTCACTCCTCTCCTGAGAAGAGTCAATGTTTTCTTTTCCCCCGCCCATCATTCTGCTCACTGGCCTCTAAGTACTCTCCTGTCAGAGTAAGGGCAATGAAGATTTATTCTTCATGTTCACAAATAATTATGAAGATAGACAGTTTTCTTGAAAGTAAAATAAAAAAGTTATCTGAACTCACTTCTCCTGTAACATAGAAGTCATTTTTCTGATAGTCTGGAAATAGCTGGAAAAACTGGATGAGTGCACTGAAATATAAATAAAAGTATAAATCAGGATTACATGGAAATTAACCTCACCCCAATTAAGCAACATCATTTTAAAGTAGATTTACTCCAAATACACAGCAGAATCCCATATGGAGTTTTATAGGATATGTTTGTTAGGATTAATACTCTCTCCATTAGAAAACTCATATCACTAGGGTCTATGGGTTTTTTTGTTTTTAAACCTACTCTTCATTTAATGAGCATGTCAAATATATAGTTCTGGACTGAGTAATCTTCTGCTCCAGTGTTCACAGATTTTCTGGAAAATGCAGCAGATTTAGAGATCACAGGTCATTTTTAAATCGACCCTTAGAGAGTAAAAGTTTTTGAAACACCATGATATTTAGAAATTCCTGAATCATTTGAGAGAAGTTTGCATAATGTCCACCCATGCATTAAAGTTTAACTAACTTTAGTTTTCTTACTTCAATCTCAGTGGAACTTCATTTTGACAGTTTCAACTGATGAAGCTAGGTCTACAAACCATGGAAGCTATAAACCGCACTGTCAAAGGAAACAAAGCAGTCCTTTCAAAGAAGGCAGAAAGAGGAAACTGCAACTGCCTTTGACTTATGCCCAAGCTAAGAAGGGTGCGGTCTTCCCTCTGAAGTGGTGCCACAGAATAACCTACAGACACCACTGTGATCATAACTGGGCTCCCAACACTTTGAAGGTACAAGGGTCCATTACTAAGATTATAAGAGTGAGTAAAGTTGCTAACACAGTAGGCAACCACCAACAACAAATAAATAAATAAAAAAATGAGAGGGTTGAAGTTTCATAGGCGGCTAAAAAAATTGACCACTACTGCTCAATTTCCTGTAACTAGACCCAAATTTCTGATGAAGATTTTAGACCTTCCTTCCTTCCCCTCGCCTCTGAATTGCAGGAAAGAGGGTGGGATGCATGAAAAATGTGAAACCTATAAAGGGACAGCTGAAATCAGTTTTCTGCACTACCCTTTGATTAGCTGTTCTTCAGCTTGGAAAGCCTGAAGCTAAAAGAACTAAAAAATAGCTATAAACAATGGACGCTTTGAATCAGCCTCTCTTTATACATGTCATGCAAAAGGAGATGTGTCTCATGCCTGCAGTAAATAGCCACATAGAAGGTCAGCTGGAATTTGTAACAAAGTCCTAGAGAAAAAGCTAACAACAAAAGACAGTTCCAAAATGTATGAAATTACTTCTTGAATTCCATATTAAAGCAAAGATGTCTGCCAGTTAAACAAGTAAAATATTTACTATGGGAGTAACACAAACAAAAAGGTACTTGGCACTTCAGAGGAAAAGAAAAAGCTGCAGCTTCATCAAGCCAGGTGCTACGCACTCTGGCCCAACTCAGCAGAGCACTTCAGCCTGGAACAGCAAAGTGTGTGCTTCTGTGCTCAGCACCCTCTAGGATCAAATTCTAATGCTTAGGAATAGAGAGAGACATGCATCCCTCACCAGATTTTGTGGTAAAGCAACTATTCCTAATACAAGGTATTCGGTGTAGTCTTCCACCCTTCTAAAGATTCTGTTCTGCAAAAGGACCAGTGGAAGGGTAGGATTACATTTTTACTCTATGTAGGACATAAAAACAAACACACAAAAACCTCTCAGCAATAGGTCCTTCTCTACAGGGGCAGGCCACCCATTCTGAATAAATTATTAAGATTCTCCAGCCCTGTTCCAGCACCAAAACCCATGCAAGCAGAACCCCACGATTTCATGGAACCCCACTGAGGTTCCCCTCTACAGCTCTCAGTGCGAGATCACAGTCTAAATCTTGATTTACTTTGCTCTCTTTAGCAATGTGTATTGGCTGAGGAACCTCTGGCAACAGTTTACTGATGAAGGACTGGGAACAACAAGGACAAGAGGCTGCCTAGCAAGAGGAATTTTTTAAGACAGACATTTGGAAACCAGCAATTTGAAGAAGGGGGGTGGGGAGGCCATTTTAAAGAGCACGAGCAGAAATCAAGGAAACATTTAACCAAAAGTGGCTATAAAGAGTATAGGGCGCAAAGGAATGGAGCAAGACATGAAGAACAAATAAAGCTCAAGAAATTCTGTTATGGCCCCTACTTCCTACATCTAGGCGTTACAGGGATCAGGACAAGGTACAGAAGCATACTCAGGCTGGCAATTTTTCCCTCATCTTTTTGAGTCCCCATCCCTCCCCCTCCACTAATTTCTCCTTAAGTGCTTTTTTTAAAATTTTGTTTTGTTAAATATACTGGTTACTGAAACAAATCATTGAGTGAACTTAAAGTTCATTCCTGCCCTAGAGAGGTTACTGAATGCAGCAATATTCCCCATATATGCTCAAATTTGGAATCTCTCTAGAACTAGAATGAACTATAAGTGTATCCACTACATATGATCCTAATGTCATGTAAAAATTCCTTGAAATAAAAAGGAAGAAAACAATTCTTATCTGTAAATGCTCATTAAAATGATTTTAGAAGCTGGCCACAAGATGTCAGCAGTGCTAGCTTTGGGGACATAAAGATGAACAGGCATGAACACAAAGAAAGAAATGGAGTAAGGTGGCACAATTTACCTGTATAAATCTCTTCCTACATCATCTTGGTTTACTGCATATCCCGTATCATCAGTAAAACTAAAGCCAGTCCCAACCTGATAATGAAATGAAAAATCATGGGATTTGAGAACAAAATTGCTTCTAGCTCCTTAACGCTTTTTTTGCCATGTGGCAAACCAAGATTCTGTAAAGTATATGGTTTCTCTCAATTAAAAAACTGTAAATTAGGTTAAAACTAATTAGGGCATTTAAAAGGTAAGAAACTTTATTTTTGCACATTCTATGCTCTTTTCTGAGATAGTAATCTCACCCAATGGTGCAAAATAAACCCAAACTTTCTTCTTGGCAAGTAAGAGAAGAGTGGAATATATCCTTGATCCTTTTATAAAAAGCAAAATTGCTTTTAAGTGCACATTGTTAGTAATTTGTAAATCAGTCTATACTACACCCAGTCACACTGTAGAACGAAGAGAGTCTTCCAGTTGCACACAAAGTGATGCAACTAGCATTTGTCACATGTAGTTCTGTCTCTCTTCTTCTACATGTCTAAAGAATTGATTACCACGAAAACGGTTTAAGAATGGACCCTGAAAGGAGAATTATCAAGGCACCATTTTAAAAGTATACATAGTTAACTTTACAATATAGACAATACACCTAACACACACACTTTCATATTTTGTACTTACTGGATTGTCAATGTAAAGCATGGAAAATTTAGATGTCCAAGGAAACTTCCGTTTAAACACTATTAATAGAAAAGGCATTGCTGTTAGCCATCAACACTTAAGCTATATAATCAAGGAGTTATGCTGTGAAAAGGACTAGCAAATAGCAATACAAAGTTCTCACCATTTATCTCCATCCCAGATAAAGATAAACATGTTCCTATAACTATTTCAATGGCACAGGTTGGAAACAGCCATAATACTTGATACTAATATGGCTGTGAAAAAACTAAACAAGCTATTGTATTTTGCCGGTACATTCCATATTATAGATGGGGCTGGTAGCACCACCTATTATTAAGGTTGCCTGACACTTCCCCATTATAAGTCCATGTTTTCAGTTGCTTATAACTTTGCCAGAATAACCATTCTGGATGAAATTTTCATGCCCTGTGTCTGCCTTGGCTGATGACAGAAAAGATCGATTTTTTTTTTAAAAATCAGTCTAAAGTTTCAGACAAAACTGGTTCAGTTGTTTCCGAGAATGAGGCTAAAGAAAAATACATGGTTTTGTTCATGTTAAAAAATTCTGACAACCTATTGTGAGGCAAAAATATATCACTCTGCCATGCTACAAATCTCCTGTATGGCAAAGCCTAATAATAAAAGCAGGACATTCCAATTTTTAGGGAGTTAAAGTAAACCAATTTTTTTTAAACAGTTTCATATGCTTCTGCCTATCTGGGAGAATCAAGGAAGTACTTCAAGAAGGGATGTTCTTAATCCAGTCAAATCATGTTACAAGTCTGATCTAGTAAGATTCAATCAGATTTCCAAAGCATACAGGTCTTCTGCATTTTCTGTCCCTGATCCAGCAAAATACACACTTAGCTCCATTAGCTTCAACAGGATCATGCACGTACGTTGCTTGATCAGGGTCTATCTGAACCAGCATTTTTGAGATTTAACCATTTTCTACCCTCATCCTTCCAAAGAAAGACAATTGCATAACTCCCATTACTTTTGTATGTTTAGGAGTTAAGCTCAATGCAACTCTTTATGTTGCATGCTAAAATCTAAGCCCTTTCCTTTAAAAAAAAAAGAAAGAAAGAAAGAAAAAAGTTCAGTTCTACTTCCCACACTTTTCACAAAACAATGGTTATTTCCACGCTGAATGAAAAGAGAAGGCTTATTTTGGGAGCAAGATGACCAGAAAGTTATACGTTTTTAAAAATTATATTCTTAAAACTTTCTTAAAGCTTTACTTAGCTTTCTGTGTTGAAATAAAATACATTCCCAAATATGTACAAAACGAACAGTATCAGAAGATAAACCGAATAGTTTTCAAATTACCTCAAAAGGACAAAATTAAAAATTGCTCTGGGTCACACATGCACAGCAATCAGCATACAGAAAAGATAAAATAATTCCATTTAAGTATGTTAAAACTCTTCACTGCAAGGTGTAAAGCAAAGGCTATGTCTACGCAACAGAGCCTATGCTGGCAAAGCCCCCTAGTGTAGACACAGTATACACCAACAGAAGTAGTTTGTTCCACCAGTGTTGGAACACCACCTCCCCAAATGATGATAGTTATATTAACAGAAGCATTCTTCTGTTAGCAGAGCTGCATCTACACTGGGCGGTTTGTTAGCATAGCTGTGTCAGTCAGGGTTGTAGTTTTTTCACACCCTTGACCAGACAGCTATACCAATTTAAGTTTTAGGCGTAGACCAAGCCTAAGTAATAGAAAAAAAAAAGTCTCTCCAGAATTCACAGAACACAAGTAACACTTACATCTGAGATTCTTGTCGACAACATATGGTCCATGTTCAACAAAAAGCCCAAACATTGATGTTCCTCCTGGTCCACCCTGGAGCCAAAGAAGGACTGGGGCATTCTCTGGCTGCACCTGTTTAAAGAAGAGACAAGAGAAATAGACACCATTACATGAGGGGCTGGTCTACATTACCGCTTAAGTCAATGTAACTTAGTGCTCTCCCGTCAGCATAATTCATCTTCACCAGACGCACCACATTGGTGCAGCTGCACCTGTGCAGTGCAGTAGTGTAGACTTGTCCTGTGTGAAAAGAAATACACATTATTCGTTACCCTCAGTGACAAGAATTGGTTTTAGCCTTTCCGAATCATTAAGGGTCTGTCTATGCTGCAGCTGGGAAGATGTGATTCCCCATACATGTAGACAGACTTGCACTAACTCAGCTCATGCTAGCAAATTGAAAATAGAGTAGTGTGGATGTAATAGCACTGGTGGCATCTTGGGCTAGCCACCTGAGCTCAAATCCAAGGTGTTGGGCAAGCACGACTCAGGTGGCTAGTGCAAGCCACCATCAATGCCACAGTGTCCACAATGCTATTTTTAGCAGGCTAGCTACAGCTAAGCTAGCACGAGTCTGTCTACCCGGGCTGGGAATCATACCTCTCAGCTTGCAATATTGATATACCCCGAGTGTCTTACAGATCTCTCGGATGTTTCATTCTTGTATGGATGATTTTTCTATAGGGGATGTTTGCCCCCAAAATAGCTACTGCTAGGGAGAGCCAGACAGCCTCTACCAACAGTCAATGGGCAAGCTTCAGAAATGGTGAACAGGAAGAGGCAGGTTTCAAAGCCTGCCATTCAAGAAGTAAAGAATGATTGGGACTTATCTTGGGAGCAGGTGGAAGAAATGGAGACTTGATAAGTAGCCAGGACATAGTGGGTTGCAGAAAAACATGGAGTTGGGGGGGAGAGAATTAAGAGTAGTTATCATTATTCATGATTTGCACTGCAATCCTACCTAGTGGCTCTATTCATTGATCAGGGCCCCTATGTACAAACACAACAAAAAGTCAGTCCCTGCCTCAAAGGGCTTAATATCCAAGTGCAAGACAACAGATCAAGACAAGGGGAGCACAAGATGACAATAAGAAAAGAATAGTCAATAGTATGGCACAGAGGAGCAGGTGATGAGAACTGAAAAATGCTCATTGTTAGTTTCACTTAACTTTTCCTAGCGGATTTCATTTTATTCACACTAGCAGAATATTTGGGCTCACAGTACTGCAGGGAAACGTTTAAGCTATTTTCACCAGGGTTTTAAATTTTTTTCCCCCTTTAGGCAAAAACTTTCAAAACAGAAGGTATCATAAGGTCATGATGTTTTACAGCAGACCATCGCAATTTAATAGGAATAGGATTTCTGAAAAAGTTTTCTTGATTTCACCAGAACTCCAGCATTAAGAACAAAATTTTCAAAAGTGTCTAAGACCCATTTTCAAAAGTGACAAACCTAGGAGCCTAAGTGGCACTGACTTCAAAGGTGCCTCTTTGGAAAATGGGACCCAGGGCAAAAAATATTCAAAAGTGCCTAAATCTACCATTTCTTTATCAAGAAGGCCAGAAGAACCTAGAAACACACTATGAAGTGCCAAATACACTAATCTCTTTTAATAAAGTGTCTTCTACCAACAGAAGAAACATCATTTAAGGACCGCTACTGATGATATTAATGAGTATATATTCAGTTGGACTTCTGTGGCAGCTGTTCACTGAATTCTTCTGGTGCCCCCTACAGGCCATTTTTTTAATTTGCTGAAAGCAAAAAAAGTTTAAGAAGTTTAACTCTAGATGGTTTAAAAAAAACCTACTTAGTACATTTTTCTTTCACTCTGCAGCACTAAAATGCTTCTTTTGAGTAACAGATATAAAGAACCATTGACTGGTTTCTCCAGTTTTAAGTAGCAACCCTCTGTTAGAGGCTCCTTCTCAAGTCAATTCTGTATAAATAATGCTATCCAAATAGGAGGATCGGGAACATGGCAGGTTATTTAACAAGAGTATTCAATGTAGAAACAGTGGGGTGTCACAACAGCACCCAGGATTAGTGGATTTTAAAGCCATTTTACAAGTTAATATTGTTAGAGCGCATCCTTCTTAGCAGTTGTCTATTGTTATTCAAAGAGCAAAGTTCTCTTTCCCCAAGATATTCAGAAGTTAACTCTTATTAATAAGGCTTAAAAAACCATGATGCAATGGGACTTGTCGCCCTGATGGCCTCAACTTTATCTCCATTTAACTTCACATTTCTGAGATTTTATTATTTGTACTGTTTTCTGAAATCCATCCTGACAGGGGCCTGCTGATGACCTACAAGCCATTTTTCTTGTACTATACAGAACTCTCTTTCTGGTAACTCTTTTCAGAGCTTCTTAAGGCCCCATTTTATAGACATCCAGGCCCAATCCTCAGCAGCTATAAATTGTCTTCATGCCATTTCAGTCAGTGGAGCATTTCAAATTTACATCATCTGAGGATTTGGCCCCTGGTTTGTATAAATGGACAGTGCCTCTAAAATCAGAAAATTAGTCTGGGAAAAGCCAGTTTCCCTGAAGACTTGGGGCAAAATCTTGGTCCCACTAAAGACCATGTCAAAACTCCCATTAACTCCAACTGGGTCAGGATTTCACCCACTGGGTGGGTGTTGATTGTGCAACAATAGATGCTGGAACATTCTTTCACAGGAGGTGCAGCCCATTCTATTCCAGAGTCTCTTTGCACCTCCCCCAACATCCTTTTGAAGCATCATATGTCCAAAAAACAAACAAAGAAACAAACCAGAAAGCAAAATTTGCCAATTTAAGATTAATTGGCTTGCTTTAGACCAAATACCCCTCATGCTACTAGCTGCTGATCCAAGCATAAACTTTTCAGCTTTTTCCAGCCATGTTCTAGGTTACCTCTTTAGGAAAGAGGTTTCTCTTGGAGGTAGTGAGAAGCCTTACAAGACTTGAATGATGGTTTAGTAATTTTGAGACATAACATTCTTTCCACACTTCATATATTACTCTTTCACGGTGGGATATTAGGCATTTTAGAGGTGTTGGCATAACTGGCCCATTTAATTGCTTACTAAATACCCAAGGGGTGAGGAAAACTGGCAGGTGTTTAAGTCTCAGTGAGGTCCAACAACAGAACAGGGACTATTGGTTGGCACAGCAAGAAATGAAATTAAGTAAAGGGTGGAGAAAGATAAGAGAAAGGGAAATGCTAAAGGAAGAATAGTTTGCTGAATATTTTGAATTTGGGGATGGGAAGAGAACAGGTTACACCCTGAAAAGCAAAGTTCGTAAATATGTAAGGCAAAGCATTTAGATACCACTTTTCCTAACTTTAGTGAAGTCAACTATTCTGTGAATTTTTTCTTCAGTTCTTCCACATCCCCTGTAGCAGAATGTTTTCCTTGTTTCAACAGGACAATCCTCCGATACTTCACCCTCTTAACAATGCTTTCTCGGGGCCAGGAAAGATCCTCACATACACTACTTGGCAAACCTGAACCTAAGGAGTATAACTCTATAAGTAAGTTTTATTTACATAAGTTCTTGAGAAAGAGACCAGATGTCTCATCAGCCACCTGAAAAAGTCAAAACAGCTAGATATTATTTTGTGAACACCCAGCTTTGTAGCACAACAAGGGAAGCTACAGCAAAACAGCCAAAATGCACAAGGCCAAACATAGTATGCAAGAGTCAGAGTAGTCAGTTACATCAATGCATGGAGCCCAGTGATTAGACAAATAAATGTAAAGATTTGCATCTGAAGAAGTGTTTTTTTAACCCATGAAAGCTTATGCCCAAATAAATCTGTTCGTCTTTAAGGTGCCACCAGACTCCTTGTTGTTTTTGTAGACAAATAAATAGCTATCTAAAATAGAAGACTAAGTAGTTGTAGACACTAACTTCTTTTCAACAGTGACAAAAGTCTGGATAAGCAAACTTTCTGAAGTCAGTCAAATCCATACAATCACTATTAACTATCACAAGTCCATGCTCTGAGATACGGAACTAATCTTGGTGACATCGCCTTGCCATGTCTCAATGCCACTTCCCCCTTTAGATACGGGCATAATTTAAAAATTAAAACTCCATCATACAAGCTGGTACAACACATCAGTATCCTCTCAGAGCAAAAAAATAATATAAAGCTGGGCTAGTTGATTTTAGGTTGGGGGGGGTTAGTAAATAAACCATATACACCTGTTGGAGATTGCACACATCATCCATCCTCTCAAGGGATTCATTTTGCTAACAGTTTGGAAAATATCAGCTTTCTAAGGTTCAATACTATATTTCAATACAGCTTCCCCTATATTCTCTAGTAATTTCAGAATATTAGATGAATCCCCCTGCAATCTAATAGTTAATACTGAAGGCCAAGATTAGAAAGTTATTTTCCCCATAAAAAAAAAAAGGTCATCCAAGATTTATTTTTAAGAGAACAAAGTTACAATGACAAGCTTTCTATCCTATACATGATGAAATGGGCATAATTAGAGCTTGGAATAATTCTCAGCTAAGGAACAGATTGACAAAAGTCCAATCTATACAGGAGACATAAGAAGGAAGAGGCAGAAGGTCACAAACAAGAAGGCTAGTGAGATCAAGGACAAGGAAGAGAATAGCACAGTGTGGGTAAAGATACAAAAAATTAATTAGCAATAACAAAAGTGATAACCATTTCAACCTCACTTCAATCTGTTGCCTGTTTCTATAAAGTTGCTTTGATTACGAAACCCCCTCTAGACGCAGCTTCCCTACATTACAGCAAGTTTGCACAAGTTTGATAGATACCACACACACACAGATCTGGGATCAATTTTGGACTTCAAGTCAGTCTACAACCATTTCAAGCCAACCTGCAGCCAACTAGAATGCTGTGGGTGGAGGAAAAGAAGGAGGTAAAGTACAAGCAATCATTTCAAGAGGAATTTATTGTGTTGTCTGGCTACCATTAAATAAATGTTCACCCTTATTAAATAGAAGTTCATGTTTGGCTTGTGTTATGCCTAGCTTTCAAGGTAAAGTACTGCTATCCTGTAATGTCAGCTTTCTGTTGTAAATACACTAAGCAATGCCATAAGTATGGGGGGAGAGGGCTGTTTTGTTGTTTAAATGGCACAGGAGTATTTCATCTCTGTAGTACGTTTACCTCAGCAGGGAAGAACCAGAAGAAGAGATTGCTGTTGTGAGTCTTGTTCACTGTGAGATAGCCAGAGTAACTCTTCACATTTACTCCTTGGAAAGGGCCAACCAAACTTAACTGCCTTCCTAGAGAGACCAAAAAGATTCAAACAAGCATTAATAAAGAGAATGGTATTCAGGTTAACATGTCTGTCATTACAAGGAATAAACCCAAGGACATACAGATCCCTTACTGACCAGAAAAGAACAGCCCACTATCCACTCCCCTCCCATAGCAAATACCACCCCTCAAGAAGCCATACCTCCTGGAGCCTACCCTTTCTCCACGGGATCTGGAATGGGAATTCATCTCTCTGAAGACCTCAATTGTGAATGGGAGACAACATCCAAGAGCACTTCTGGTTCTCAAAATTTCCACAGCCTGAATACAGAAATGCCTCCCTTTCCCTCAGCGTTAAGGATATTAGCGGGATTCTAAGATGCAAAGTTCCAAACTGAAACTTTCCAAAGGCTGGGATGATTCAGATTCTGTGTGCCAGGTCTAGAGATAAGCCTCAATTTAGAATTTACATATATCTCAATTCTACATTTACTACAAACACACATGTACAACGATCAGGGGAAGAGGAAGAACACTAATCCCCTTACTAAAAATCAACGAGTAAAACAGATACAAGAAAAGCAATGGAGTTTCTCTCATCAATCAGGCCCTCTCTCGGATGCAACTTTTCTTGTATGAGATGCAACATCTGAACCAGCTTAGTCACCTCCTACATCCATGTCATTTGTCACGTTTGTACCAATCTAAGTGAACAATTTTAGAGGTGTTAAAATGAGATTGCGCATTAACTAGTGAGATTTTACTCATCAAAATTCTTATTCTTCTATCTCCGTACTTCTCAAGGCACTTCCACAGCAGAGGGCTATAGTTAGGCCTCAAGTTTCTAATACCTCATTACTTTTAAAAGACTATTTTACATTATGTTTAGTAGTATTTTATGTAGCATCACAGCTAACTAAGGGTATGTCTACACTACGGAATAAGGTCGAATTTACAGAAGTCGGTTTTTTAGAAATCGGTTTTATATATTCGAGTGTGTGTGTCCCCACAGAAAATGCTCTAAGTGCATTAAGTGCATTAACTCGGCGGAGCGCTTCCACAGTACCGAGGCTAGAGTCGACTTCCGGAGCGTTGCACTGTGGGTAGCTATCCCACAGTTCCCGCAGTCTCCGCTGCCCATTGGAATTCTGGGTTGAGATCCCAATGCCTGATGGGGCTAAAACATTGTCGCGGGTGGTTCTGGGTACATATCGTCAGGCCCCCGTTCCCTCCCTCCCTCCGTGAAAGCAAGGGCAGACAATCATTTCGCGCCTTTTTTCCTGAGTTACCTGTGCAGACGCCATACCACTGCAAGCATGGAGCCCGCTCAGGTAACCGTCACCCTATGTCTCCTGGGTGCTGGCAGACGCGGTACGGCATTGCTACACAATAGCAGCAACCCCTTGCCTTGTGGCAGCAGACGGTACAGTACAACTGGTAGCCGTCATCGTCATGTCCGAGGTGCTCCTGGCCACGTCGGCTGGGAGCGCCTGGGCAGACATGGGCGCAGGGACTAAATTTGGAGTGACTTGACCAGGTCATTCTCTTTAGTCCTGCCTGCAGTCAGTCCTATTGAACCGTCTTATGGTGAGCAGGCAGGCGATACGGACTGCTAGCAGTCGTACTGTACCATCTTCTGCCGAGCAGCCATGAGATGTGGATGGCATGCAGTCCTTCTGCACCGTCTGCTGCCAGCCAAAGATGTAAAAGATAGATGGAGTGGGTCAAAACAAGAAATAGACCAGATTTGTTTTGTACTCATTTGCCTCCTCCCCTGTCTAGGGGACTCATTCCTCTAGGTCACACTGCAGTCACTCACAGAGAAGGTGCAGCGAGGTAAATCTAGCCATGTATCAATCAGAGGCCAGGCTAACCTCCTTCTTCCAATAAGAACAATAACTTAGGTGCACCATTTCTTATTGGAACCCTCCGTGAAGTCCTGCCTGAAATACTCCTTGATGTACATGCACCCCCTTTGTTGATTTTAGCTCCCTGAAGCCAACGCTGTAAGCCGTGTCGTCAGTCGCCCCTCCCTCCGTCAGAGCAATGGCAGACAATCGTTCCACGCCTTTTTTCTGTGCGGACGCCATACCAAGGCAAGCATGGAGGCCGCTCAGCTCACTTTGGCAATTAGGAGCACATTAAACACCACACGCATTATCCAGCAGTATATGCAGCACCAGAACCTGGCAAAGCGATACCGGGCGAGGAGGCAATGTCAGCGCGGTCACGTGAGTGATCAGGACATGGACACAGATTTCTCTGAAAGCATGGGCCCTGACAATGCATGCATCATGGTGCTAATGGGGCAGGTTCATGCTGTGGAACGCCGATTCTGGGCTCGGGAAACAAGCACAGACTGGTGGGACCGCATAGTGTTGCAGGTCTGGGACGATTCCCAGTGGCTGCGAAACTTTCGCATGCGTAAGGGCACTTTCATGGAACTTTGTGACTTGCTTTCCCCTGCCCTGAGGCGCATGAATACCAAGATGAGAGCAGCCCTCACAGTTGAGAAGCGAGTGGCGATAGCCCTGTGGAAGCTTGCAACGCCAGACAGCTACCGGTCAGTTGGGAATCAATTTGGAGTGGGCAAATCTACTGTGGGGGCTGCTGTGATGCAAGTAGCCCACGCAATCAAAGATCTGCTGATATCAAGGGTAGTGACCCTGGGAAATGTGCAGGTCATAGTGGATGGCTTTGCTGCAATGGGATTCCCTAACTGTGGTGGGGCTATAGACGGAACCCATATCCCTATCTTGGCACCGGAGCACCAAGCCGCCGAGTACATAAACCGCAAGGGGTACTTTTCGATAGTGCTGCAAGCTCTGGTGGATCACAAGGGATGTTTCACCAACATCAACGTGGGATGGCTGGGAAAGGTGCATGATGCTCGCATCTTTAGGAACTCTGGTCTGTTTCAAAAGCTGCAGGAAGGGACTTTATTCCCAGACCAGAAAATAACTGTTGGGGATGTTGAAATGCCTATATGTATCCTTGGGGACCCAGCCTACCCCTTAATGCCATGGCTCATGAAGCCGTACACAGGCAGCCTGGACAGTAGTCAGGAGCTGTTCAACTACAGGTTGAGCAAGTGCAGAATGGTGGTAGAATGTGCATTTGGACGTTTAAAGGCGCGCTGGCGCAGTTTACTGACTCGCTTAGACCTCAGCGAAACCAATATTCCCACTGTTATTACTGCTTGCTGTGTGCTCCACAATATCTGTGAGAGTAAGGGGGAGACGTTTATGGCGGGGTGGGAGGTTGAGGCAAATCGCCTGGCTGCTGGTTACGCGCAGCCAGACACCAGGACGGTTAGAAAAGCACAGGAGGGCACGGTACGCATCAGAGAAGCTTTGAAAACCAGTTTCATGACTGGCCAGGCTACGGTGTGAAAGTTCTGTTTGTTTCTCCTTGATGAAACCCCCCGCCCCTTGGTTCACTCTACTTCCCTGTAAGCTAACCACCCGCCCCTCCCCTCTTCAATCACCGCTTGCAGAGGCAATAAAGTCATTGTTGCTTCACATTCATGCATTCTTTATTCATTCATCACACAAATAGGGGGATGACTACCAAGGTAGCCCAGGAGGGGTGGTGGAGGAGGGAAGGAAAATGCCACACAGCACTTTAAGCACAGCACTTTAAAAGTTTACAACTTTAAAATTTATTGAATGACAGCCTTCTTTTTTTGGGGCAATCCTCTGTGGTGAAGTGGCTGGTTGGCCGGAGGCCCCCCCACCGCGTTCTTGGGCGTCTGGGTGTGGAGGCTATGGAACTTGGGGAGGAGGGCGGTTGGTTACAGAGGGGCAGCAGTGGCAGTCTGTGCTCGAGCTGCCTTTGCTGCAGCTCAACCATACACTGGAGCATACTGGTTTGGTCCTGCAGCAGCCTCAGCATTGAATCCTGTCTCCTCTCATCACGCTGCCGCCACATTTGAGCTTCAGCCCTGTCTTCAGCCCGCCACCTCTCCTCCCGGTCATTTTGTGCTTTCCTGCACTCTGACATTATTTGCCTCCACGCATTCGTCTGTGCTCTGTCAGTGTGGGAGGACAGCATGAGCTCGGAGAACATTTCATCGCGAGTGCGTTTTTTTTTCTTTCTAAGCTTCACTAGCCTCTGGGAAGGAGAAGATCCTGTGATCATTGAAACACATGCAGCTGGTGGAGAAAAAAAAAGGGACAGCGGTATTTAAAAAGACACATTTTACAAAACAGTGGCTACACTCTTTCAGGGTAAACCTTGCTGTTAACATTACATACATAGCACATGTGCTTTCATTACAAGGTCGCATTTTGCCTCCTCCCACCCCGTGACTACCCCCTCAACCTTCCCCCCTCCCTGTGGCTAACAGCGGGGAACATTTCTGTTTAGCCACAGGCAAACAGCCCAGCAGGAATGGGCTCCTCTGACTGTCCCCTGAAGAAAAGCACTCTATTTCAACCAGGTGACCATGAATTACATCTCACTCTCCTGAGGATAACACAGAGAGATAAAGAACGGATGTTGTTTGAATGCCAGCAAACATACACTGCAATGCTTTGTTCTACAATGATTCCCGAGTACGTGTTACTGGCCTGGAGTGGTAAAGTGTCCTACCATGAAGGACGCAATAAGGCTGCCCTCCCCAGAAACCTTTTGCAAAGGCTTTAGGACTACATCTAGGAGAACCGCAAATGCCAGGGCAAAGTAATCCTGTCACATGCTTACTTTTAAACCATGTATAGTATTTTAAAAAGGTACACTCACCAGAGGTCCCTTCTCCGCCTGCTGGGTCCAGGAGGCAGCCTTGGGTGGGTTCGGGGGGTACTGGCTCCAGGTCTAGGGTGACAAACAGTTCCTGGCTGTCGGGAAAACCGGTTTCTCCGCTTGCTTGCTGTGAGCTATCTTCTTTGTCCCCAAAACCTGCTTCCGTATTGCCTCCATCTCCATTGAAGGAGTCAAACAACACGGCTAGGGTAGTGGTGGCTGAACCCCCTAAAATGGCATGCAGCTCATCATAGAAGCGGCATGTTTGGGGCTCTGACCCGGAGCGGCCGTTCGCCTCTCTGATTTTCTGGTAGGCTTGCCTCAGCTCCTTCAGTTTCACACGGCACTGCTTCGGGTCCCCGTTATGGCCTCTGTCCTTCATGCCCTGGGAGATTTTCACAAAGGTTTTGGCATTTCGAAAACTGGAACGGAGTTCTGATAGCATGGATTCCTCTCCCCAAACAGCGATCAGATCCCGTACCTCCCGTTCGGTCCATGCTGGAGCTCTTTTGCGATTCTGGGACTCCATCATGGTCACCTGTGCTGATGAGCTCTGCATGGTCACCTGCAGCTTGCCACGCTGGCCAAACAGGAAATGAGATTCAAAAGTTCGCGGTTCTTTTCCTGTCTACCTGGCCAGTGCATCTGAGTTGAGAGTGCTGTCCAGAGCGGTCACAATGGAGCACTCTGGGATAGCTCCCGGAGGCCAATACCATCGAATTGTGTCCACAGTACCCCAAATTCTAGCCGGCTACGTCGATTTAAGCGCTAATCCACTTGTCAGGGGTGGAGTAAGGAAATCGATTTTAAGAGCCCTTTAAGTCGAAATAAAGGGCTTCATTGTGTGGACAGGTGCAGGTTTACATCGATTTAACACTGCTAAATTCGACCTAAAGTCCTAGTGTAGACCAGGGCTAAATCTGCACTTGCCAAGCGAACAGTTCAATGTCTACATGGGGATAAAAGCCACGCAGGTCAGCTGACTTGGGCTCGGGCTACCGGGCTAAAATTTGCTGTGTAGAAATTCAGGTTCAGGCTGTATCCTGAGCTCTGGGACCCTCCATCCTCAGAGATTTCAGGCGCCAACCCAAGCCCAAACATCTATGCACAATTTTTCAGCCCCGGAACCTAAGTCAGCTGACCTGGGCCAGCAACAGGTCTATTTGTCTCTGTGTAGACATACCCTATAGCTTCCAAGCTTCAGTAATCGACAGCTGTTCCCAATCATTAGGTGCAAGTTAGTAAGGTTCTACAGAAAGTTTAGAAAGAGGTAGGTTTTCTAGGCAGGTAGTTTGTAAACTTCTTCTTACCTTCCTCAGTTCTCCCACTTTCAATATAAGGGGTAAGGAAGAGTGGGTGCCCTGGGTCTCCTTTTGATGGTGTGGAACACTTGATCCTTCTAAACATGCTGCGAAAGGCACTCCATTGTTTATGAGCACGACCTAGCTCGAAGGTCACACTCAGGCTCAGCAAAGTCAGCAGAACAGTCGCCTTCCACATTTGGTCATTTAATCCCTCTAGAAAAGAAAGCATACCACAAGTCAGATACAAAAAGGAACTTGCTGCTGCAATCACTGTGTTTTGCTTAATGGTTTCTCATGACTCATGTCATAGTTTTATCGCCATCTTAACACACTATTAGGAATCCTGTAGGCACCCATTATCTAATATCTAACGCAGAACAAAGCACTTTCACTTCAGTTTCCACGGTAAACATCTGATGAAGTGAGCTGTAGCTCACGAAAGCTCATGCTCAAATAAATTGGTTAGTCTCTAAGGTGCCACAAGTACTCCTGTTCTTTTCACTTCTTTAAGTTGTTCTCACTTCCACAGCAATAAAGCAGAAGTGTAGAGTTGCTGCTGTCTTACAAGCACAAAGCAGACAACTTGCACTACTGAAGGGGACCTGGAAAGCTTTCACAAATATTCTTAAGAGGCAAGATCCCACCTCAGTAATATTATTCTTAAACCAGAGAGTGGCCCAAACTACCGAGTACAAGCCTTGCTCTTTAGTATCTTGAACTTTGGAGTGGTTTCCCTCTGAGATATTGGCTCAGGCCCACACCCACATCAGAGTTAAAAATGTGATTTTTGCATTTTAAAAACAACCTACATACAAGTCCTATGTGCAGCATTCAATATTGTTTCTCCCTCAATGATTGTTAGTACAAAACCCACAAAAACAAGGAACAAAACACCAACACAGAAAGCAGACAATAAAAGTCAATCCCAGTTGCCCAGTCTGGGAGAGGGCCTGTGTGAGAAGCAGGGGCTGCTTGAAAGCCTCTCCCTGCGGAAGCCTGGGGTAGAGCGGTTACTTTCCTCATGGCAGAGCCCAGGGAAATAGCTGAAGAGAGGATGGGCCAAGGACTAAATCCCTGTGACCAAAAAGGAAAAAGAGCTGCATGAGCTCTCCGAGGGTCCAATAAAACAGAGTGAGCCCAAACAGGGCTGGGGCAAGAAAATGGTAAGCAAGCCAAAGACATCCTGGCGATAGTGTGAACCCTTTTAGCTGAGCAGTGAACCAGCTGCCTGGAACTCTCTCATTAAGGGATGGGCCCCAGGACTTAGGAGAAAGCAGGGTTTCTCAAGTCTATGTAAAGGGTGGAGGCCATTTTGAATGGTATTTGAAGACCCAGAAGGAAGATCTTATATGTTACTAAGATTTGCAGCACGCTGTTATATACAAAGGGGAAACCAAGGCAGTGGTACATCTAAAAAGATTAAGTAGAGATACCAACTCTCTTACAAGCATGTAGTGTACCTCAGGAGCCCAATTACAACAGGTTACAGCCCCCCCCCCACACACAGAGTATCCCTTGGAATTAAAAAAGAGACATTACATAAGAAACAAAACATAAGGAAGTGCAAACATTACAGCCCTCTGTCTCAGTTTTACTGAAAAGTTAATATACATGTAAAGATATAAATATTTACACAAGCTGTTACATTTAGGGCCCCTTCTACATTGGGGCTGGAGCCATGTTAGAAGCAGCAGTTTAAAATCGCAAGAGATACTGCTTCCTTACACAGGCCCTCTGTAAATATAGACAAGGCTTAAGAGACCAAAGTAAATCAATGATAATTCCAGTTGTGTTCAGAGATCATGCAGCAACAGAACTGCTCTCTAATGCAAAAGAAGTTTACCCTAGCTCTAAATTGATTTTCTTGTATTGCAGATTTACGACAAATGAAACTTTACTGTCACACACATCTCTGCTAAGAACAGAATGACCTCAGAATGCTTCCTCTTACCCTTCTTTCCAGTTTTAGCCCTAGAGAAAATCACTGCAGAAGAAAACTGATGCTTTTGCTTGGATTTTTGTAGCTGCTTCAATTCAAGTTTTTCTTCACTATTTTAAGTCATTCATTTAAAGACCATAATATATTTAAGTACATGTACTTCAATGTTCTTGTGACCTTCCTGCAAGGCAGACACTAATAAAAAGGCCCCACTAATCGTAACATACAGGAAGTCCTCAGAATTTAAGAACATTTAAGCACACTTCAAATTTTCCCCCATGTGAAAAAAGTTCATGGATCCTACTGAAAATCCATTATACAAGGACAAAAAGTCAGTAGTATATCTTACAATTGGTTTCACATTAACTGCACTCCACTCTACAGAAAAGAAGCATTTAAAAATGCCTGTGATCGAGAAAGCTTCCAGCGTGCATCAAGCTCTCAGGATGCCCAAGTCTACTTTTGAAGTGCCAAAGGGTACCATGTCCTCCTACCCAAGCTACTTCCAGTGGTTGCGGTGCTCTTGCTGACCCCCTGTGATAATGCAGCTCTGTTTTTGAAAGAGAATGCCAGATAGACATTTTACATGTGAGGGGATTTAGTCGTCAAGCTAACGCTAACTGGACACTGTCTGGGCACTGATCAAGAGGAGCCTGGAAGGGCTCAACACAGTTATACAACTGCACTTACTCATGCAAATAGTGCCATAAAAGGGCCCCCTGGGGTTTCTCACCCAGGTGGGGAATCTGATTACACCCAGTTATTTACACTGGGTGTCTTCAGCCCAGGCCCCAGCTCCTTGCAACTTGTAAGGGCCCCTGGTCCTTTGCAGGCCTTCATAAATCTCTCTAGCTTACCCTGGGAGTTCTCTGCACTCTCTGTAGGGTTGGAGTGAAGGGCTCCCAACTCTAGGCTCCAGGTGTCTCCCCAGAAAGGCACTTCTGCTCCTTCCCCCCCCAGCTGACTGGCGTTTCTTCCCTTTTAAAGGCCTTCTCCTCCCACACATGACTGACAGGTCTGGAACTAGCCCTGCACCCAGGGCATCACCAGTGTGAGGTCTATACACCCTATCAGTCCATTTAGCAATCCACTGCTAGTCTACTGTAGGGTTGCCACCTGTCCAGGTTTTACCCAGACGGGTCTGTTTTTTGGCTTCTGTGTTTAGGTTGCCTTTTAGGGTTGCCGGGTGTCTGGTTTTGGGGACCTGGCAACCCTAAATGGCACTGGAAGCAAAAAGCCCAGTTACCACAGGGCATGGGGAGATGCCAGGTCATTAACCCATGCCAGCCCCTGCTCAGACAGGGCTACCTCCTACTTGCAAGGTGGCCCGGGGGAGAAGCAAGAGACGTGGACAAGGTCTTGGGGAAGCGGTGGAGCAGGGGCAGGGCTGAGGAAGAGGCAGGACAGGGTGTGGGGCTTCGGGAATCCAGTTACCAGTAATTAGAAAGGAGGTAACCCTAGTCTATTGGGCTACTACAAAAAGCAATATAGGAGGACTTTGCCATCTCCATATGAGACCTTTGCCATTATCTTTTAACTATTTGCATGTGTGTGGTGTGGATTTATATCAACAACCAGCAAGCTGTTTTAGACAGAGGAGTCTAAGTAAGTGCTACCTTGGGACAACAGAATACATGAGACAAGTAGTTTCTAGGATCCAAATCGGCTACTTTAACATCACTGTAGGAAGCTAGTAATGTCAAAAATAAAGATGAGGTAACAGCTCAGATTGATGTTTAAGTAGCTAACCTAATTCCAGCTCTTTATAAACTGATGTTCTTTTCAAATGTGTTTAAGAAAATTAAAGTGTTCAGTAAAAAGATTAGCTTTTCAGTGACAAATCCATCTAGAAGTATGTTGAGTTACTTTGATGGAACAAATTTATTATAGGCCAAATTCTTCAAAGCAGAGCAATTCACTGCAAGTATTTTATCCGACCCTCGAGCTCCCGCTCCACCCGCCCGGTGCTCCCCCGCCCCCGACTCACAATTCCCTCGATGAGCACCATCTGCCGGCACACAGCGCCACACTATGCAGGTGCGACTTCACTGCGCTGTTTCCGGGATCGGAATCCCACCCCTACACAGCAGCCCACCCAATCCCCTCCTGGTCTTCTATGGCCCCACCCTCGAAACCACCCAGGGGCTACACCCGTCCCAGCTAGGGTGCCTCAGCCTGTGGCGGTGCCTGGTACGGCCACCTTGGTGTCACCGCCGGCAGGGCACCTAGGAGTCCCCAGTACCTCCCCCTGTAGAGCCCCCCCCATAAGCCCCTCCTCAGTGATATTCCTTATAGAGCCCCCCACCCCCATACTACACCCCATAGAGTCCCCCTTTCCCATCAGGCATTCATGACCTGCCATACAATTTCCATACCCAGATGCAGCCCTCAGGTTTGCCCACCCCTGTTATAGCTATTGTTTCAGGCTGTTTGAAGACTCAGACATCTTTTCTACACTGGGAAAATGAGGTTTGTCTACCAAACATGACAGCTAATAAGTTACTATACTACTACCACCTGAGTATACTGGATGTTACATAGTGTTTTCAACATGTTAATTAATACAATAGCCAACACATTTTCTAAACATGGAGGACGGGAGTAGAATTCAAAATTATCTTGATGATTTCAGAGGAATTCTCTGTTATCAAGAAGACGAAATTTAATCCAGACAAGTGCAAAGTACTGAACTACTACACTTAGGAAGGAAAAAAAATCAAATACACAAATACAAAATCTGAAATTGCAGACTAGGCAGCTGTACTACAAAAATAAAATAAATAAATAAATCTGGTGGGCTATAGAAACCACTAATTGAATGAGACAACGGTGTGATGCTGTTGCAAAAAAGGCAAATGTCACTCAGATGTATTAACAAGAGTCATATTTTTCCACTCTATTCAGCACTGGTGAGGCTCAGCTGGAGTACTGTGTCCAGTTTTGGGCATCATACTTTAAGAAAGATGTGAACAAATTGGAGAAAGTTCAGAGGACGGTAACAAAAATGATAAGAAGTTTAGAAAACAAGACCTATGAGAAAAGATTGAAAGAACTGGAACATGTAGTCTAGAGAAGAAAAGGCTCAGGGCAAGGCAAGGGGGAAAACAAAACAATTTATTTTTTAAATCAGATTTTTTATTAAAACTGGAATTTTTCATTTAAATTAAGTACACTTCAAAAAACCTATTTAAAATTAAATTTGAAATTGACAGTTTATGTTGAGGTCTAAGTGTCTTTTAATCTATTAACAACATTTTAATCAAGTACAAAAATATTAATCAGTATGTTTGCTGCCAAGTTTTAAAGAAGGGCAAATCACTGAACCGGCGGCAATCACTGGCTTAGCACCTGGAAGTAGAATTCGTTCAGGTGCTAAACCAGCTTTTGACAGCAGTAGCCTCTTCTGCAGGTACAGAAAACATTTTCTTCATTTCAGTTTATTCAACTAACTCAGTTCAGTGACTAGTTCATTCAAAGTTAAGAGACAACTGGAAGTTGAAAAGCAGGAAAGCTTGTTTTCCTCTTCCTATCTATAATAAAAAACTAAGAAAGATGGACAGATTGACCAGAAACAATCAGTTCAATTCACTAAACTACAGATCATACTTTCCTTATTTTAATAAACCAGTTTTAAAAGAAAAACATGTTTTGATAAGAAAAAAAAGTTTATGTATGCAGCATATTTAAGATACTTTTATTAATAAATATTTGAATTCTGTTTGTGCATTTTTGACTGACTTTGAATTTCCATCCAAATAAAGTTTACACAAATTACAAGTTAAACAATCAAAGAAATTCATCATGCACCATTTTCTAACATAATAAATGTAAAAAGAATCTGAATAAATGTATATTAAACTACATAATTGCTTAAATAATTGTGTATAATAGTGTATCCTCCTGGTTTGCAAAAAGAAGCCACAAATTTAGAAGAATGAAGTCATGTCGTCGCAATGGGAAATGGAGTGAATGAAGATGGAGGACAAAGAGACAACAGGGTTTAGGAAAAACAGGAGAAAAAGAGTCAGCATCCTCCATCTGGCAGGATGGAGGTGCTGCTTCCAGAGAAGTCATGTCAGAAATCGGCAAGAAGGTCAGTTTTCCCATGATCAGTGTCCGTTTTTGCACCTTGGGATAAAAAAGTAAATTTTGTACTTTATAATTTAATTGAACGAAAAAGGTTTTCCTTTTGGCTCTAGATATACTTCCCAGCTAAGGACCAAGATTTTGCCACTTTTACAATGCATAGAACTGCTGTTGCATTACTACATGTGCAGTCCCACTGACTGACTGCAAGGAGCTGTTTGCAGAGCAAGATGCTACTCACTATGACCGAGTGGCAGAATCTGACCCTAGGAATTTTAACACTTTTTCCC
Source organism: Caretta caretta (assembly GCF_965140235.1). Lineage (NCBI taxonomy): Eukaryota > Metazoa > Chordata > Testudines > Cheloniidae > Caretta > Caretta caretta. Next base: position 205,934,539 of record NC_134207.1, on the reverse strand, counting down.
CAGCAGTGGATCTATGGAATCAACCTCCTCACCTACCACTCCAATCCCACAAACTACATCTAGGATTTTAAGTAGTGCAGAAGAGTCAATTCTGTAGTTATTTTCTGCCTCTTCCCCCCAACCACCTTATTTCTGTATGAATATGCTGCAATGCCAGCCCAATTGTACCTACAGAGGCAGGCAGGTTTATGAGGAAAGGAAAGCTAATCCATTATTCCTCCCTTCGCTCTGATTTGACATTACTCTCAGCTCAATAAGGCTTTTTTGAAAAATCATCCTCATCCCCCAATATTTTCAACCTAAGTGCTCCTTCTTAACTACAGAAGTGGTCTCTGCAAAACAGGGTTGAGATGCTTGCACTGCTGCTATTCATGTTCTTGGAATAAAGAGGACTTCAGTTTCTAAATCTCAGCAATGGTGTCGCTAGGTCAGCATTTTAGGAGGATCAATTAATTGAGTTTCAGAAGTGCCTTTCAGTTCCTTTGCTGTGGATATTCAATGAAGTGCAGGTGCCTTCCTTGAAATGCTATTGCTGCTTTGGAGCCCTTGCTGGAAAATAAACCACAATATAGGAAACTGATGCAGTTGCCCTATATAGGCCTTTTTTCTTCTTGATGACAGAAGTTCTACACCATTAAGTCTGAAGCTAAGAATGACACACATTAAGTGCTGCAAGGGTGCATGGTGCTCTGTCATGAATAGGAGAACTATACCAAACAATTAACAGAGTCCATATTCCACTTCTTAAAAGCACAAGGTGGTTCTACTTATTACTGTATATAGACAGAGAATGGCAAGTTCATTATCAACAGAGTGGAATAGGTGGATCTTTATAAATTCTGTGAGGAAGTAGAGAATGAGGAAGTTCCAGTTGTACAGCATAAATGTCAAAGGACTCTCACAAGTCAGAAGTGGGCAGAGAGAGGGGTCAGGAGAGAAATCTGGGTAAGGTGTAGTGATTTGAATGAGATACAGTAGAGGAATGTAGATATATAGCAGTCGGAATTAAAGAGGAGTGTCTTGAAGGCAAGTGGCATAGAACTGGGGTGACTGATTCACTTTCATTTTTCTGAGCTGGACAATGTCTCAAATTAGAGCTACCACTAAGTCAGTCTAGCACTTTTCATTAACACTAAAATCACGCTTCAGTGAATAACTGAAAGCAACTGCAGAATTCTTGCAAGCAATTGATTTAGAGATCTTGAGATTTTATACTACCTTCCCAGCCACAATCTGGATAAAACAGCCTTTGGTTTATCATGTAAATGGATATTCATTATTTAACCTTCTAGTGAAAAATCTGCTCAGAATGGATACTTCACAATGAAAAAAATGGAGAAACATGTTCCACTGGAATCAATTTATGACCACTGCTTTAATGCTGTTCTGTTCATTTACAGGCAGAGTTCTAAATTATAGAGTTCAGTTTATAAAACTGAACTGGAATACAATATAACCCACAACTTTGGAGTTTTATAGCACTTTAAAGCAATCTCCAAGTTACTTCTCAGAGGCGATAAAGAATTCAAACTCCCATCATGGATGTTCACTGGGGCAAACACACTATTAATCATTTAAGGGAAGAATGGTTTTGTGGCACATGACTAGGAGGCGGCAGCAGTATGGGCTCTAGTCAAAGCTGCATCACACACTTTCTGGATGACCATAAGTAATTCATTTACCCCATAGTTCTCTTTCCTAATCTGTAAAGATAAACTACCTACCTCATGTTAAAGCTGATTGTTTAGTTCACCAATGACACCCATTGCAAATAATCCAGATTTTAACCAAAACCACAAACCAGAGATCTTCAAAGATGGGGAGACCCATGGAATACACACAGTTGGCCAGCTATTGAGTAAAGAAACTTTTCTAACTTATTTAGAGATCAAAACTAATTTGAACTGGCCCACTCTCCCATCGTACCAGTACTTTCAAATCAGGCACTGTCTCTCTCAACTTTCTAGAAACCTCTTTTGCACAGAAAGCTAAAATCAGAAGAAGTGATCGCATCTGGACAATTAGGAAACAAAACTCATTTATATGAATCTTTGCAGACAGCTTTCCTCCCCCCGCCCCCCAAAAAGTGTCTCTATATCATACACTGGGAAAAGGATGCAGATACAAAAATTACACGATAAGAATGGGGATTGATCTGGAAAAGAGGACCAGCAACCTCAGTCTGTAGTACAATAAAAGAAAAATTCTTTAAGATACCGGTTCAATGGTACCTCACACCAGACAGATTAAAAAAAAAGAGAGAGATATTGAATGTGGAAAAATGTTTAAGAAATTGTGGTGAAAGAAGATTTTATGCATATATAGTGGACATGTCCAGCCACAACAGAATATTGGGAAGCAATCCGTAAGCAAAAGCATAAATTGTTGGATATTTATTACCAAACGACCCTTTGATAATCCTCCTGGGGCTTCCTAGTGAAAATGATCATGCAAAAGAAAATGAATTAATCTCTCATCTGCTAGTAGCTGCTTGGCTATTGGTTCAAAAAAAAAAAAAAAAAAGTTGTAGTTACAGAAAGATTAAGACATCAGTTACGTACCAGCAAAACAGAGGACAGATAGATGCTTAGACATTTGGTTACCTTTTATTCAATACTCAGAAAAAGTACGTTCATCTGCCAAAAAAAAACAAACAACAACAACAACAAAAAACCCACCAGCATGCCTGTCCAATTTTTTTTCTTAATATTAACATCTGATAGCCATATCTGGCCTGTTAAGTATGTGTGTATAGAGATTTCACTTAACAAAGGTGTTGTAATAATGCTCATTCTGTAATATCATAAGACACTGTTAAATACAAAGATCTGATGACTGTATTTCTGTGTAATGTCTCTTTAAACAAAAGAGACCTGTTGTAATGAGAGTTTTGTTTCTGATATTTACATGACAAGGATTTGTAAACTTGTTAAAACTTCCTATATAAATAGTTAAAGAAAAGCTGAATGTTTGGAGTGCATTGAGACTGATGGAAGTCCTTACTATTTACCCCAGGATTATGTAATACACTAAAGCAGTTATAGTAAGAAACCAAATATGAACAGTGCATGTTTTCAATAAATACTAAAAGAAAAAAAAAAGTTTAAAGAACTGGAGTGTCATTTAATTTGAAAGCCTTTCACTTTGAGATTGAGTGTACTAAATATACACATGTTGTTTTTTTTACTTCTGGGCAGGCTAGGAAAGTGTTACTACACTACCACTAATACAAGCAGACAGCCAAAATGCCATGTTTCAATGTATGCATGATAACTAGATCATGCTTGATGCTCAATCTAATTCTTAAACAAGTCTCAAACGGTTTCTCTATTGTACATCATTGACCTTTGGAGTCCAGAGTTTAAAAAAACCTGGATTTGGTTATAAATTAAGTAAATGTGATGGACACAAATGTTACTCTAGATTAATTGCAATGGAAAAGGGTGAATATATTATAAAGTCCTCTATTGCAAAACATTCCTAGACATAGTCCTTTGCTCTGTGAAACAGCTTTAGCATGACAGTCCACGTGCATCTCAATTGCAGTGAAGCTAAATTTGCAGAGTAGAATTATTTTAAACCATTACAAGTTAACAAAGGAATCTGTTTCTGTACAATACTTCAGAATGGTACAGCATTCCCATTTTGTTTGGCAAAGACTCATGACCCCTTTAGCAAGTAGTGAAATAAATCGCTCTTAGTAGCAAATATCAAAACACACATGGAGCCAAAAAATGTTGTTGAATAAGTTACTCAGTCACAGCAGCCAAAAATTCATGAATAGATAGAACCACACCACTGAGATTTTTATCTTCAGCTGCATTATTCATAAAAATCATTAAAAAGAATGAGTGATATATTTCAACACTTCCTGGTTAGTCTTGGGTTAAGTGCACAGCATATAAATAGCTCACCCAAAACTGACAATGAAGGATATTAAAAATAAGTTCTTACCTGTTAAAATGATTACTCCAATTCTTGCTTTACAAGCACCAACAAGTAGGAATTTATTCACAGTTCCCACAAAAACCGGGTGGAGCTACTTGTTAATCACAGCCTTCAAAACTTTTCTTCATAGTACAGCAATAATTGCAAGGAAACTGGTTAAGCAATAACCAGATAAGCTGCTGGCACAGTTCCACAGAGAATACTTACGCCCACAGAACAGCAATAACTCCGATGGAATGGGCTTCAGCTGCTGGCAGGCCTGCAATCCAGTAGGTTCATAAGCTTCTCAGATGCTCTCTGTCTCAAGGAGGAAGACCTTCTAGATCAGATGCTTCTCTAAACTCCTGAACAAGAAAAAGTTCATCAACCAAACATTTGTTTTATTTTTTTCTTTAAAATAGCTAGATAGATTCTTCTTCAGATAGTTTTAAATGACCTTTTTACATCAAATTCTGGATTTTTCTCCTTAAGAAACATTTGGCTGCAACATTGGTATAGTAATAAAACATCACGACAGAGGAATGTCATTGCCACATCAGCCAGGAATGTTGGCACAACGCTTCATGTCACCGTATCTTTGTGGAAAGATCAGGTCACTGGCCACTTGTCTCAGCAGATATAGGACTTCATAATGATGCTTTGATCACAATTGGCTACATTCACGTTCATCTCTAAATGTTGTGTATCTGACAATTACTCTTAGTGGAGTACATAATACTGAGGCACAATAGCGAATCTATACATAAGTTTGCAATAAGGTTCCATTATAGGTTTTATATTTAGGTACACACCCCTATAACTTTGACTAGATACAATTGGTTTGGCCTCAATGTTACATTTACTCTGAAGGCTAAATATGCAGGATGTTTTTTGTTTTTTTTTTTAAATGGAAAAACGTTAAGAAATTCATACACTTTTTAAAATTAAGATCATTAATAAAATGTTTATCACAATTTCTTTCTGTCCCTCTGGCACCAAAATGGCTTATTACCCATTCAAGCTTTTCACACAGTTAAATTTCTTTGAACTCATGCAAAGGTCATACATATATGAAGGAGAGAGGTTATGACTAGTGCTGGGGAAAAAATTTCAGCCAAAATTTTTTTTCGCTGAAAAGTGCATTGATTGAAACATTTCACAAATGCATGTCAATTTCGATTATTTCAAAGCAAAAGGGAAAAAAATGTAGGAAATGTCTAACTGGGAGTTCATTTTAACTGAACCATTTTTTTGGGCTAGATTCACAATACCAAGGAGGAGGTGATAATAGTGGTGCCCCCCACACTGTAGTTAGGGAACTCAGTAACCTGGGATGTTGGAGACCCAGATTTGAAATCCGCTCTGGAGTGAGGACTGGAATCTAGGTTTTCTCCCTTCTCATCCCAGGTGAGTGTCCTTATCACTTGGCTATAGAGTGTTCTGGGGGTGGGTCTTTCTCAGTCTCTCCTGTTGAAGTTCATTGTGGGTGAGGAAGGGTGTGTGAAAGAGAATGTCTTTATAGCCTGGTGGTTAGGGGACCCACTGCCAGGACACCCAGGTTCCAGTCCCTGGTCCGATAAATATTTACACAAGTGGAACAACTTCAACAGGAAAGACCAAGAGCCATATGGCCTCACCAGAAAGAGGAGAAACCTGGATCCAAACTCTTGCTCCTGGGCAGGGATTCACACTGGATTCTCCCACATACCAGATGGCACTCCTACCTTGGTTTTGTGCATGCCAGAGGTGCCTAAGCCTTTTGTGAATAGAGCATTGTGCTTTTATCCTAAAAAACAGTTTTAAATAGCCAAAAATCAAAAAGAAACATTTCATTTGTCAAGCAAAATGTTTTGTTTAAGCTGAAACAAATTTTCTTCTAACTTTTCAATTAGCTGAAAATTAAAAAAAAAAACAAAAAAAAACCACACACCCCACATTCAGTTCAGGTCAACCTGAAACAGAAACTTTTTGGAAATGCTATCAAATCAGTCAGTTATTTGCACAGCTCTAGTTATGACTAAGGTATTAGGCATTCCGATGCATCTAACGCTAATGTTAGAGAGAATATAGGAGTGGTTTGCCCTCTGGTGGTCGGTCAGTAGTCCTTATACACTGTTTATAATTACTCCTTCATGGCTGTGAAATAATTTTTTTTTCTTTCCTGTAAATCTCTCTCCTGCCCCACAAACATCATTCCACTTGTTTACTAATTAGCTGCTTCATTTAAGTCACTCAGAGTTTTGGAGGAACGTAGTAAACTTCGGCTCCAGCTACACACAAATTGCATTGATTTCTAACAGGTTTCAGAGTAACAGCCGTGTTAGTCTGTATTCGCAAAAAGAAAAGGAGTACTTGTGGCACCTTAGAGACTAACCAATTTATTTGAGCATAAGCTTTTGTGAGCTACAGCTCACTTCATCGGATCCGATGAAGTGAGCTGTAGCTCATGAAAGCTTATGCTCAAATAAATTGGTTAGTCTCTAAGGTGCCACAAGTACTCCTTTTCTTTTTATTGATTTCTAAATGGTTTTAGGTAAAATCAGAGGGGTCCGTAGAGCCCAAATTGGAGCACTCAAGTTGTCAGCAACCCATTAAAATGGGAAGGTTTCCTCTGGTGGGCACAGACAAGGCTCTCACATTGTAAGCAGGTGGTAGTGATTCATTCCAGACCTGTCAGGTAACCCCAAAAAGTGTCACAGTTGGAGACTCAGAAAAACATCTGATTGTTTGGAATAGTCTTCACATTTTGAGGCTGCCTCCCCACAGTGCTCTCTTCTGTGAGCTTCTGGAATAATCGCTCTCTTCCCTCATCCACATCTCTCCTACTGCAGTCTTCTGTAATAGCTGAAGTCAAAATATCATCACAAGGCTCAGAAAAGCCTGGCAACTTCTCTACTGGACCTCCAGTGTTGGTCAAGGCACCCTAGACTAACAGGGGCTGGAATCCTTAACAAGGTCTTTTAAAACCTATACATGTTCAAGGCATTGGTGCATACTGATCTTTACAATGGCCTTTTGATGTGGGAAGTACAGTTCCTCCCTTGCTCTGAACAGTGTATACAGAGAGTGTATATAGTCTATACTAAAAACCAAACTCCAGGAGGGGCATTGTAAGGAACAGGCATCAGAATATAAACCTCAGCCTAAGTCTTCCTCCCCACTTTAACTGTTTGAAGTGCTTTCTGAACAACTATCCTCTCTGCCCCATAAAGACAAGCTGATCCTTTTTTAGCCTGGTCAGAGCTAACAAGAACCACCTATCAGCATGAGTAGTAACTTATTCTGCATCTTCATGCAGGGTTTAGGCTCAATCTTGGAGTAGCTGACCAGAGGAGCTCTGCATTCCTATGCAGAATTCTAGGAACTCTCAGCTTATTGTGACAAATATATGGTGACGAGTATGTCCCTGAACACAAAGGATGTCTATTTCAGGGTCTGTCCTGATGCCCCAGTCAGCTCTGTAAGTAGCAGCATTTTGTCCCCAACTGAGCTGCTGAAGTTAACAGGAGACTGCCAAGAGCCTGTGTACCTCAGCAACCACCTAACATCAGGCCAGCCATGTCAGGCCACCCTTCCTCTGCTACTCAAAGAGTAATGGTCCAGCTGCAATGGAGAAAAAAAGCCCTCAGAAATCTGTGTGTTTAAGAATCAATAATCCTTACTATCTCACTCTGTAAAAGACAAAGGGACTTGCCCAAGGTCACAAAGGGTAGCTGGGCAGGGTCAGGAACAGATCTCCTTAGCCTGGCTACACGAGTTTAGTCACAAGGTCATCCTTTCACCTATGGCACCATAAGGCTATGTCTACAGTACACACCACCTTCAGCAGCGTGTAGGGTATGCGCAGCCACTCGCCGCAGTGAAAAGCGGGCTGTGCCCACACTGCCAGGGGTCGCTACACGTCAGTGAAAGGCTCTGAAAGGCAGGAGACAGTGGAGTGGGAAAAGCTTAGCACCAACCTTTCCCCACAGAGCGAGCCTTTCTCTGCAACAGGGAAGAGCTCCAATGGCAGGGAGCTGGCAGAAGTCTTTGACAGCTGCTTCCCCGCCACTGGGGCCTTTCCTCACTGCTGGAGTCTTTTCCTTCCACAGGGCAAGGCTCCAGCCGCAGGGGGACAGTGGGACACACCACAGCTGTAGACAGGAAAGGCTGAGTAGAGCACCCTGTAGGGTATGTACTTGAGTACACAGGGTTCAGGGTTTACTGGCCTAAGCAATGCCTCACCCTCTACGCTGCTCCTTTAACCCATGCCGGGCTACTGGAGTACATAGGCTACATTGCTGGCTTCTTTCAGTTGCATGTAGAGTAAGACTCACACGACTGTTCACAAACAAAGTTCCTTCCTCCAGTTCTCCTGGTCACTAGAAATCCCTCTGGTAGGCAAAGCTACCTGCCCCCTGCTGCCTTCTTCTTCCTTCCTTCCCCAGCCTGTCCCCCTCTCCCCCAGACCCTCCCCACTTCTCTCTCTGCAAACTCCCCCTCTTCTGCACACCCCCCCCCCCAGTACTGCAACGCCACCAGCCCTTTGGCGCCCACCCTGCTGCTGCATTCTCCCCAACACGCCTCCGCCGCTCCTGCTGCACCCTCGCCGGCTCAGTAACCCGACCCCCTCCAGCAGCCCCCGGCTGTGGCAGGCTGCGGGCCCCTGCAATGCTCACGGGAGCGGCAAATCCATCCACCATCCAACCCCCCGCAAGAAGGGGGTGAACGCCGCTGCTCCCTTCCCGGCGTGCAGAGCCGGCCGGCAAGAGGCCAGGCAGCGCCCCCCGCTCCTACCCGCCGCAGCACTCACCAGTCCCCTCCCGGCTGTGCGGGGGAGAAACCCCGCTCACACGCACCCCGCGGACAGTCTCCGCCAATCACAGCCCGAGCAACACCCTGAGGGACGGGAGGCAAGAAGGTAGCAGCCAGCACCCGCTTTAAACAGATGACCCAACCTACCCCCTGCTCTTGCAGGTCGCATCCAGCAGGGAGCAGCAGGGCCGCAGGGCCCTATAGCAAACAGGCAGGGTCACAAACGTTGTAAACGAATCTGTGTATTTGCCCCCCATTTTATTTGGGGCTGTAATTCTGCTGAGTGCCTTGGGAGCTGGGAGGGGGGGAAACGTGCAATGCAAGGGGAGCCGTTCTGCACTGCACAACATGTTTGTGTTTTGCTACTCCATAGGAAAATGGAGGCCCATCTGTTTTCATCCTGGTGGTTGAAGAGTTATTATGCCAACTCTCCATGCACTGCTTTGCCAGGAACCGGTCACTTCCCCTTTTTACTTCTTAAAGGAACCGCACTGGAAAGAACTGAACAGCTGATATGTCCGCAAATATGTAGATTTTCAAAGACCAGTTAAAAATCATATCGTGGTTTTTTTTTACCACAACTTTGTGCTCACAATAAGACCAATATTATTGCAAATGAAAAAACAATTAAATTCAAGCTTACTTTAACACTTAATCTGTTTACCTTTCCGTTTCCCCCAACTTGAAATATAAAAACGTCTTCATTAGTTTCACTCTAATTTAGTCACTTTGCTTACAGAGACATACATGTGAGCAGGAGCTCACAGCAGTTGAGAGCTAGCACTTCTGAAATACAAAATAAATATTTTGTGACGTTTCACTTGAACAAATGTAACCCTTCTGGCAAGTGATTAATGGAAGCAAAAAGGGCCACATTCAATAGCTCTAGAGCACCTCTTGGCAAATAATCCATCCACTTATCACTCAGAAACCTGAGAAAACTAAACAATCTCTTCCTGGGTGCTCTTAACAGGCAGAACTTCCCCCACTCTCAAAGGCTCCAAGACTTGTGTCTGAGGCTCACACAAGGAAATCTTTATAAACTTGAGAAAACACAGCAATAGAATATATATGAAAATAAAAAGTAAAATTAACCCCCTCTCTCAGTAACTTTGGCAACTCCCTTCCCTCCTGCCAGTGAGAATGCCCACAGGTAATACTCCCTTGACAACACACTTCACCCATCCAACAAACCCACCTGTGGTTGGGAATCAGTGAGTTGCAGTAAACCAAGTGTCTTTTTAAAGGTCTGTCTCCATCCAAGAAACTGCTTGTCTGGCACCAACACCTAACCCAGTTTAGTGATTCAGCTTTATTAAGGTGATGGGTGGGTGATGCCTCAGAAAAGTTCTGTTGTTGTCCTGTGTGTCGTCTCGCACTATGAACTCCTCTGCAATGGCTCTCACAGCAAAGTCCTCAGTCTGCATTGTCTCTGGCAGCAAGATCCTCAGGGGAGGGGAGCAAAGAGTTCTTATCACCCTGGAGTAGAGCACTTGCTGCTTGGAAATGATCTCTTTGCCACAAAGTAAGGGGTCTTTCCCCCTCTGAGAGCCCACTACCCCAGAAAATGCGAGTCATAGAATATCAGGGTTGGAAGGGACCTCAGGAGGTCATCTAGTCCAACCCCCTGCTCAAAGCAGGACTAATCCCCAATTTTTGCCCCAGATCCCTAAATGGTCCCCTCAATGATTGAACTCAGAACCCTGTGTTTAGCAGGCCACTGCTCAAACCACTGAGCTATCCCTCCCGAAATCCAAGGGTAGTTATGGTGACTCATTCTCCTTTGGAGCTTCTGGCCATAGGGCTTACACAAGAAAATACCAGGCAGAAATAGAAACTTAAAGGAAATCCCACAACTTGTCAAGTCAGTCTGCAGTTTAGGAGTTCTTCTGGCCCTCTCACTGATGGTGAGTTGTCACACAGCAGCATCCATTGGAAATGGATTTATCGTCTCCGACTAGCTAAGAGACTGGAGTCCATCCTTGCTGCTACTGCTGACTTGTCCTTGATAATACAAGGCTGATGCAGCAACAGCATTTCAATGTCCCTGGGCCTGAAAGTATTATCCCTTAAGACAACTACAGAATACAGTAGCTTGCATTTACAATCACATCACCCTTTATTGTGCTTATTCCACTGGCTTCCCATAGCTCAAGTTTAAGGACTTGGTCCTTTATTTTAAGCTGCTCTGATATCATGGCCTGGGCCCAGGATAGGTAAAAGATCACTTTACACTCTGTCCTTGGCAGCTCCCAATAACTGACACAATAGAATTGTCTAGTGCAAAGATGAATCTCACCCCTGCTGCAAATAGAGCCTTTTAAGGGCAGGTATGAGACTGTGGAACTCCTTCAATGGGAACTAAGCACTACCTCAGAACTCACCACTATTTGGTACAGATCTTCTTTTACCATGACTTCACAAAAACAGAACAGAATATCACCTTAAAACACACAAATTTCCTCAGGAGGAGGGGTATGGAGAAGGAACCGTACATGGCAAGTGTCAGGCACTTAGTTTAACTCATTCTTAAAAGATGCTTAGATATTATATGAGCATAAGCTTTCGTGAGCTACACAGCTCACTTCATCGGATGCATCCGATGAAGTGAGCTGTAGCTCACAAAAGCTTATGCTCAAATAAATTTGTTAGTCTCTAAGGTGCCACAAGTACTCCTTTTCTTTTTGCGGATACAGACTAACACGGCTGCTACTCTGAAACCTGACATTAGATATTATAGTGATGGATATACGATAAGAGCCTGAACTGAACAAAAAGTAAAAGATCATTTTGGAAAGAAAATGGAGGAAAGTGTACAGCTAATTTAGGGATCTGGTCAGAACACCTCCTGATCATCCCTGTGTTACCATTTCTTGTTGACTCACTCTGTAAACAACAGCTCCACCGGCTATTACAAAACACATACAATGCTTGTTATTTAGAATGGAGTGGAAGGTTATCCCACCATATTTACTAACTTCCCACCTCAGTACTGCAGCCACATTTGTTTAAATACAAACTATAGTTTTTAGCATCCATTGTATTTTAATACATTATCACAGGGACACAGAAAAAAAACTAGATGGGAAAGGAGAAAGTGTGTGTTTAACAGCCGAGACTGTTATTGTGAGTTGTTTAGCTATTGCTTGAAGGGTAAGTTTGACAATAATTGAAAGCTAAAAGCTACTGACCGCTTGATGTAAGAACCACACTTCTCTAAAATGTTACCCTAACCCAATGAATTTATTGGATTTTGCACTGCAGCTTCTATAAAGTATTGTTACACATCAACAGTGGGGCCTGTTTCACTGTCGGAGGAACACTGCTCTGAGGCATATTGAAAATAGAACACCTAAAAATTGCTACAGTCTAGAGTGTATTGCAATTGTAGGGTAATTGCTTTGGTGAAAAACAAGGTCAATATTTTATGTCTCATTGAAAAGCAGTACTAGTATACTATTCAAAATTAAAAACAGCAACAACTTATATTTAGCTCTGATTCAGAGTTTTGGTTGCTTTAAGCTTCCTGTGACTGGATTGGCTGGTTCTTGAGCATCCTGGACAACAACTGTGTTAAATTTCTTAATACCACATTGGTCCTTTCCTGATAATCCTCCTGGGTCTTGCCTAGTTCTTTCTCAAAGACCAAAATGAGATGGAAAATTTCATTGTCCTCTGTGACCAAATTCACCCCTGTATTCACATGCTACACGCTATTCTCTTTGTACAAAATACGCCTTGTGAGGTATCATTTGAAAAGTAATAACTCACTGTCAGTAATATCAGGGTGAAACATATATAGCAACATTGAATGTAAAGTTAGGAACATAAGCTGAAATTATGACTGAAATGTATTTACCAGACAGGTTTGGGGAAGGGGTAAACCTGTTTCTCCAAGACAAAGGACAAGATGATGCATCCAGCCACATGTCATCAAAGTTGATTGGCAATCACCAGTCAAGTGACCGTCCTTTGGCAATGGAGGGAAGAAGGAACAGATCAATCTGTGTAAGCAGAGTCTGGATGAGCTCTCCCCTGACATCTTTTGGTGAGCTGTGGAAAAGAAGACTTCAGAATCTGATCTCGTTTGCATGGACACACCCACTCTGCCTAGGTGCTCAGCATGATGGGACTGCTTTCCCAAATGATCACTTGTGGCTGGTGTTGGATCCCCAGTCTCCTTGTTATTGGGGCAGGAATAATAAAGCATTGATATCCTTGTTGTGTGAACTGAGGGCAGCAGAACTGTACCTGGCATACCCCAATGGGGGGACTCACCCTCAACTGAATAGCACTTGCTAGGCAGGGGACATGAATTCACAAGCCCAATGAGTTGAGTGAGGGTGGGTTTTGTTTAGGGTTTTAGATGCTATTGTATGGAGAGACTTTGGAAAACCAGTAAAGTGCCTGAAACCACTATGGCTTATTGCTAAAAGCAGTGAAGTCAGCAGGCCTAGCTTAACCGAGGTAGGAGGGGAAGGAGGTTTTTGGGTGCCATAGAGAGGACAGCTTGACCCCATGTCCTTCCTGATAAGAATTTTGTTGAAGTTGCTGATACATACATTTTAGAAGAGCAGGATGTGCCCCAGGAATGTCTGTTGGGGCCTCAAGGCTGCAAACGCTGGAAAAACCCACACCTAGTTAATTGACAATCAGAAGGAACCTCTCACTTGACCAATGAAACTGCTTACTTAACAAGTTTGTTTTAAGGGACATGTCATTCTATTACTAATGTATAAATAAGGGGAAAAAGTTTGAGGTAGGGGGACTCTTCAGGACTGGACTCTCCCTCTAGATGCATCTTGTGTTCCCCACTAGCAGATGGGCTGCCATTGTGCCACTCGAGAGCCACACTCAGCTTTGGTAATTATCAAGGGTTGGGGGTGTTTTACTAACCTGTTGCAGACGTGTATAAGTGCTTGAGACTAAGTAAAGTTTAGCTTTAAGTGAAAGCACTCTTGTGTTGTCCTGTTTGTGCCAGCCATCTATCAGTTGGACGGCCATGTCTCCCCTGATTTATTTCCTGACACCACCTCACACAGAGTAAAAATTACCAAGAGCTTTGGGTTGAAAGAACCCTGGGTAACACTATTTGATCTGGGCCTTTTTCATAGTATAATAAAAGAGCTAATTTAGATTCAGTTGAGAGTCTTGTTACATGGTGTAGAGCTGAAATCACTGATATTTAGGTTTAGATCTTCTTTGGGACAGTGTCTATATTGTAAGAGACTGCCTAGTGTGTACCAGCAGTGAGGGTCTCCCACTAACAGCTGAAATCACTGAGAGCTGTGGTAAAGAGGGGGGGGGGGAGCTGAAGATATCTTGGCAAGTGGGTAGCTGGTGGAGAGGTGTGGCAAGCAGCTAGCAGTGTGGCTGGCAGAGAGGTGTGACCAGCAGGGTGGCTGGTGGACAGCCATGGCAAGCGACTAGCAGAGAAGCTGGTGGAGAGGGCCAGAGCAGACCCCTGTAGAGATGTGGCAATCTGCTGTTGGGGTGACGAGCAAGTGCCTGAGCAGTGTAGAGTGTAAGGTACCTCCTTACACCCCCACCCCCACCTTTCAGACAGAGTGGGAGGTGAACTCTGCGGATGAGCCTCTGAACTCTGGGGCTGCACTGGCGAAGGATAGCAACTGTGAGTGGGGTACAGAGAAGGGACGGACACATTAAAAGGACTTCTGGGTTGCTGGACTTAAGACCCTGAAGGGAAAAGGACACTGCCCAACTTACTTGGGGGTGGGTCTTTTGCTTATGGTTTGTGTTTATGAGCCCTAGTTGCAGTGTTTTCTCAAATGAATGCTGAGTTAATTCCCTACTTTTATTAAAAGTTTTTGCTACGCTGTCTCTGTGCTTGCAAGAGGGGAAGTATTGCCTCCTATAGGCGCCCAGGGGGTGGTGTGTAATTGTCCCAGGTGACTGGATGGGGGCTTCAGCTGGTTTTGTGTTGTATTGTTGAAAATGAACCCCTAGATACTGAACCCAGCCCTTGTTGTTGCTGGCTTCACCTGGCAGAAAGGTCACATCTGCATTTTAGCAAACAACACCATAGAACTTCTTTCACTAAGACACTCCATGTCTCCATCCTCACAGCTGGAAGGGACTGTATCTAGGGGTAACCCTCAGGAAAATGCATTTCAAAGAGTGAGTGGACTATAAAAGTGAGGGGCAAAAACAGCTCACTGTTGTCGTTTTTCTCTTCCAGTTTCTCTCTCTCTCTCTCTCCTAAGAAGACAAAGGAACCATCCTTTTGACTTTGGGAGGGATCCCAACATGAAAATTGGATTAGCAGTGTTTCTGGGAACATGTGGTAAGGATTTTATGTTGAACCAAGTCTAGTTTGTTAAGTTTTAGCTACTAAAAGTGTTTTATCTTTATTTCTCTTGTAACCATATCTCACCTTACTGCCTTATACTTGTACTCTCTTAAAATCTCTCTCTTTGTAGTTAAACTTGTTTTATTCTTTAATCTAAATGAATCCAGTGTTGTGTTTAAACTGAATGTTTAGTAACTCCAATTAAAGTAGCAAACAGGGCCAAAGGACCTCTAATACCTGAACTGTCCAGGAGAGGACTGGACAGTTCAAAACACACTTTTTGGGGGGAAATCTGGGACTGAGAGTGTGTTGGGATCACCCTGCAAGTGGTAACCAAGGCTGAGGGAAGTCAGAGTGTGACTGGAGTGATGCTCGTAGGTTGCAGCTATCCATAGACACTCAGGGTGTGATCTGCATGCTGTTTAGCCCAGGTTGAGAGCTACAGCAGCAAAGCATTGTGAGGCACCCAAGGTTGCAGGGTAGGTGGTGACACAACCCCTTGCTAATCTAAATTGCACCACACAAAGTAATGCCCTCCTTCTGTCTAGTCCACATTCATCCCTTTGTATGTTCAAACATCATCAGAGAGATTGGCCTCTCTATTTCCAATCTACAGCGAAAAGCTTGACTCTCTCAGTACATAGCCAGAGGTTACCCAACGTCACTAAAACTTTATTGGCCCTGGGCTTGGCTTGGTTTGGTCTTGAATAGTATGCTGAGTTTGGCCAAACAGGTACCTTGCTTAGGTCATCCATGAGCAAGGTGGGATTTCTTCTCCTACATTGCCGGGGTAGAAGAAACCTTATTTTCTGCTCTGGTGGATCTTCCTCATCTTTGGTTTCCTATGTGTTGTCATTTGGGCTTGTTTGGATTGTTTATTCCTTTATTCCAGCCCAGAAAGCCATAACCAGTTCTTATGCAAGAACACTTCCTTTACGGGATATCATATCCAAAACCAATGAAACCATTTCCCCCATGTGCTTTGGTATAGGGCATGGAATCTCCTAGACATATCTGTCCATTTTACTGCTCTTTCCTTTAGATTTTCAGGGGCAACACGCCCAGATCAAGTCCCTGGACCAAAATGGGTCACATGACCCTGTATTGATCCTTCTTCTGGAGAAGGAATTCTTCTCTTATGTGCTTACAGGCAAAACACATGCATTTTATTCAATGGGGTTCCATCAAATTATCCTCCAATAGCCATCTGTCCGACAACAGCTTTCTGATGCCCATAGTTCTCTCCAAACACTTGAACAGCAGGCATGCACCTTTTACCTATCTTGGTGATGGTATATCAGACAATGGAAAGTGCACATCCTGGACTCATGATTCTCCTGCATTAACAGATAAAGCTGCATCTCCATTGTGTCCTGTGAAGTTCTAATGCTTCACTATCACTGTAGTAATCCATAGAAGATCCCATTTACAAGGAAATACAGTAGTCCAATTAATTGGATGTCCTCGTCCCTTAGGGAATCATTTTTACAACTGAGTTGAATGTTAATGTTCAGCATTCCATATTCTAAAAGTGTCAAAAGATCCATCGAATAATCTCAGTAGCTACTCCTCTGATGCCATGATAGAGATAAATATTAATGTGTGGGATATAAATACAAGCAGTTGCCCTACAAAAACCACTAAAAATAATGTAAAATCCATCTCAGCATCCCATGTACAATAAATCCATGCACAGATAATGATATAATGATAATGTGAAATACCTAGTCAAATATCCAGTTAAAATTCATTTAATTTTGTACTTACAGGCACCAAAGGACAAATCAGTTAAGACAGTTTTGATAAAGGCTGCTTGTGACAGAAACATTCATTTATCTTTAGATGCCTATATGTATAAATTAAATAAGCATTTACCAATATTAATTTGCCTGCATATGGGTTTGACTGTTCATTAGCATCTGAGGTGACTTGCTCATAAATGCAGTGTGCACAAGGCAGTATACTAGATGAGAAGGTTTTCTATCCAGCCTGACTACGGATGTAATTGGTCATATGCTAGCAAGATTGATAACTAAACATCCACTCCTGCTCCAAAGAGTTAGCCACTGATATCAAAAGGAGCAGGATTTGGCCCTGTATCATAAAGAAAAAAAGAATTCAAGACTCATTTAGTCACTAATGCCCTGCTTTCCCCATATTACAGACTAACAATATAAAAGATAATTTTAACATGGGGAAAGAACATTTCATTTTATCAGAACAAAAAAAAAATAAGGACTCTAATTTCTTTTTCATCATGAAAACATAGTCACCATTGATATTCATAAGAGTTAAGAAGCCTAGGGATAGGAAAATGGATCCCTGATTGTGGTAAAATGTTTTAAGAAAATTCTCTGGAGCTTTATAATAACCACAGAAAGTGTGTATTCTTCTTTTCCAGTGGGAGGGGAGTTTGTTCTGCATCCACAAAGAGTCCTAGAACATTACTCTTGATATACTATATATTATCAACTTAGAGTTTGTAGGACAGAATCACTTCACAATCACATTTATAATCCCCCTCCTTCCAGCTCATGAAGTGTCAATGTTATTTACACACAGCCTTTTTATTTACAGCCTTTTTATGTATTTTATGTTTAACTTAATGTGCAATTTCAGGATCACGTCATTTGAGGCACTCACCTCTAACAAATTTTACTAGAATTTGCATTTTACTAAATACTTTTGATTGTTTCAGAATGTTAGCATGATAGTGAGTGCTGGGGTATGTTCATTCTTTAACAGCACTAAGTTGGTGTATATTATTTTTGATTATCCACCGAGAAGTATTTTTATTGAAAAAAACAACACTGAGTATTTTGACCTTTGAGAACCAGGAACATTTGTCCTTCCCAATTAATTTTATCTTCCCACTAGTACATAAAACTATATTGATGTTGTCTTGTGTCATCACAATTTTTATTGTGTTACAGTGAGAGAGAAACCATGGGTAAAATTTTGGCCTCATTGAAGTCAATGGCAAAACTCCCATTGACTTCAGTGGAGCCAGGATTTCACACTCTAAATAATTAGGGACAAATCTGGCAAACTCCTGTTGAGACAGATCCTTTGAGGAGCTGAGCAAGCCCAACTGGAATTTAGGATGTTTAGCTGGTACTTGGTTTATTGCAGGATGTTGCACAAGTGAAGTTTTTCCTGAGTAAAAAATCCTGACTCTCAGGATTTGATATATGGTCAGTATTTAAAAAAAAAAAAACATAATAAAACAAAAACTGGAAGACCTTTATAGCCTATAGGATTTCTATTTAAGTATGTTCAAATTCAGGTACTCTATTGTACATACCTTATTTAAGATGCTGAAGTTAAGCCAATGCATAAATTTAAGTTCAAGTGGTCCCATTATAAACAAATCAATTGCATAAATCAATATGCAAAATTATTTTAAAGACAGCCTTTCACAATGGGGCAGATCTACGAGAGAACATTTGTTTAAAATAAAAACATGAACAGCAGCTTTCTTCTGTAGTAGTTTTCTGTATCTCCCTTGCTATTGTTGCAGCTATTTGTGTCTCATTACGAAAATTCTACCCCACAACCAGAGCTGGGAGAATAGAGGGAGAAATTATTCTTGAGCATTTACTTCTAAATAGACACTTTGTTGTCTGTGCACATTTAATTGCCAAAAGCAAATTAAAAGTGCCGTAAAGTTTTGGTTTTGCTAACATTTGCAGAAAGTAAATTTCAAGACTTGCTGAAATAAAATGTCTTTTGGGCAGAAGCTGAATTAATTTGTAAAGGTTTATTCCATGTGACTTAGGTAGCCAATCATACTATTTGACTGTTGAATTGTGCATATTTTAAGGAATATTTGTAGTGAACAGTTGGCAAACAAATCCATAGACTAAAATTTGTTTGCAAAAAGAATACAGTGAGTAAATTGGAATAGCAAATAAATTAATAAAAATCTTAGTATGTTTGCAGACAATTCACAAACAGGAAGAAAGCTATAATGACTGAACAGTTCACCGAACTCTGCTGTCAAACAAGCGCCTTCTCCTGTTATAATGAGAGCATAAAGCAGAGGCTTTGATATCACTGTATTGTCATGGTAATTGTGATGCCATGAATTCAGCATGATGACTTCACCGTTGGTTCAAGTAGGAGGAAATTATGGATTGTGGGAGAATGGCCAATTATCTATACTGACATTTAAATTAAGCCTAAGGTCAAGAAAAGTTATGCATAACACATGACATGTAAATGTATTGCATTATTTAAGTGTGATCTATCTGAAAATTTTCCCACATAAAAATCCCTCTTCAGTATCACTGTGCAACATATTTCATGGTTAGTGTGCTTAGCACTATCAAGAGAATTAAAACCTTTCAGAAATGGATACTGAATGGTATGAAGTATTGCACCTCCCCTCCCCACATAGACCATAACGTACAGTGATGGTATTGTTTTTGACAATCTTAGCAGAAAGCCTAGGACTAATTGGACATACAAACTCCTCTCTCACACCAAGATGTGGTCCTTTCAGGTGAGAAACAAGATACATTGGAAGGGTGGTGTGGGGAAAATTGTATTTTCCCTGTTCATGATGTACTGGTCTGATTCTGTTCTGTGGAAAAACAGAAGACTTCACTACTCAGAGTTATTAATGTTCATAAACAGTATGTGTGAAATCCTGGCTCCAATGAAGTCAATGGCAAAACTCCCACTCAGTGGAGTAGTATTTCACCCTAAGTGCCCGATCTAACCCTCATTAAAATAATTGATTGATGATTTATAAATATTGTTCATGTATCACTTAGTCATTTTATAAAATTACATAAAATATTTTTTGAATCAGTCGTTTGTATGATATTTTTCACTTAGGCCCTGATTCAGCAAGAACCTTAGCATGTGTCCCATTGTAAGTACACAAGTAGTCCCATTGAGGCATGTGCTTAAGGGTATGTCTACACTACGAAATTAGGTCGAATTTATAGAAGTCGGTTTTTTAGAAATCGGTTTTATATATTCGAGTGTGTGTGTCCCCACAGAAAATGCTCTAAGTGCATTAAGTGCATTAACTCGGCGGAGCGCTTCCACAGTACCGAGGCTAGAGTCGACTTCCGGAGCGTTGCACTGTGGGTAGCTATCCCACAGTTCCCGCAGTCTCCGCTGCCCATTGGAATTCTGGGTTGAGATCCCAATGCCTGATGGGGCTAAAACATTGTCGCGGGTGGTTCTGGGTACATATCGTCAGCCCCCCGTTCCCTCCCTCCCCCCGTGAAAGCAAGGGCAGACAATCATTTCGCGCCTTTTTTCCTGAGTTACCTGTGCAGACGCCATACCATGGCAAGCATGGAGCCCGCTCAGGTAACCGTCACCCTATGTCTCCTGGGTGCTGGCAGACGCGGTACGGCATTGCTACACAGTAGCAGCAACCCCTTGCCTTGTGGCAGCAGACGGTACAGTACGACTGGTAGCCGTCATCGTCATGTCTGAGGTGCTCCTGGTTGCCTCTGTGAGGTCGATCAGGAGCACCTGGGCAGACATGGGCACAGGGACTAAATTTGGAGTGACTTGACCAGGTCATTCTCTTTAGTCCTGCAGTCAGTCCTATTGAACCGTCTTATGGTGAGCGGGCAGGCGATACGGACTGCTAGCAGTCGTACTGTACCATCTTCTGCCAGGCAGGCAAGAGATGAGGATTGCTAGCAGTCGTATTGCACCATCTTCTGCCAGGCAGGCAAGAGATGGGGATGGCTAGCAGTCGTACTGTACCATCTTCTGCCGAGCAGCCATGAGATGTGGATGGCATGCAGTCCTTCTGCACCGTCTGCTGCCAGCCAAAGATGTAAAAGATAGATGGAGTGGGTCAAAACAAGAAATAGACCAGATTTGTTTTGTACTCATTTGCCTCCTCCCCTGTCTAGGGGACTCATTCCTCTAGGTCACACTGCAGTCACTCACAGAGAAGGTGCAGCGAGGTAAATCTAGCCATGTATCAATCAGAGGCCAGGCTAACCTCCTTGTTCCAATAAGAACAATAACTTAGGTGCACCATTTCTTATTGGAACCCTCCGTGCAGTCCTGCCTGAAATACTCCTTGATGTACAGGCACCCCCTTTGTTGATTTTAGCTCCCTGAAGCCAACCCTGTAAGCCGTGTCGTCAGTCGCCCCTCCCTCCGTCAGAGCAACGGCAGACAATCGTTCCGCGCCTTTTTTCTGTGCGGACGCCATACCAAGGCAAGCATGGAGGCCACTCAGCTCACTTTGGCAATTAGGAGCACATTAAACACCACACGCATTATCCAGCAGTATATGCAGCACCAGAACCTGGCAAAGCGATACCGGGCGAGGAGGCAATGTCAGCGCGGTCACGTGAGTGATCAGGACATGGACACAGATTTCTCTGAAAGCATGGGCCCTGACAATGCATGCATCATGGTGCTAATGGGGCAGGTTCATGCTGTGGAACGCCGATTCTGGGCTCGGGAAACAAGCACAGACTGGTGGGACCGCATAGTGTTGCAGGTCTGGGACGATTCCCAGTGGCTACGAAACTTTTGCATGCGTAAGGGCACTTTCATGGAACTTTGTGACTTGCTTTCCCCTGCCCTGAAGCGCATGAATACCAAGATGAGAGCAGCCCTCACAGTTGAGAAGCGAGTGGCGATAGCCCTGTGGAAGCTTGCAACGCCAGACAGCTACCGGTCAGTTGGGAATCAATTTGGAGTGGGCAAATCTACTGTGGGGGCTGCTGTGATGCAAGTAGCCCACGCAATCAAAGATCTGCTGATATCAAGGGTTGTGACCCTGGGAAATGTGCAGGTCATAGTGGATGGCTTTGCTGCAATGGGATTCCCTAACTGTGGTGGGGCTATAGACGGAACCCATATCCCTATCTTGGCACCGGAGCACCAAGCCGCCGAGTACATAAACCGCAAGGGGTACTTTTCGATAGTGCTGCAAGCTCTGGTGGATCACAAGGGACGTTTCACCAACATCAACGTGGGATGGCCGGGAAAGGTGCATGATGCTCGCATCTTCAGGAACTCTGGTCTGTTTCAAAAGCTGCAGGAAGGGACTTTATTCCCAGACCAGAAAATAACTGTTGGGGATGTTGAAATGCCTATATGTATCCTTGGGGACCCAGCCTACCCCTTAATGCCATGGCTCATGAAGCCATACACAGGCAGCCTGGACAGTGGTCAGGAGCTGTTCAACTACAGGCTGAGCAAGTGCAGAATGGTGGTAGAATGTGCATTTGGACGTTTAAAGGCGCGCTGGCGCAGTTTACTGACTTGCTTAGACCTCAGCGAAACCAATATTCCCACTGTTATTACTGCTTGCTGTGTGCTCCACAATATCTGTGAGAGTAAGGGGGAGACATTTATGGCGGGGTGGGAGGTTGAGGCAAATCGCCTGGCTGCTGGTTACGCGCAGCCAGACACCAGGGCGGTTAGAAGAGCACAGGAGGGCGCGGTACGCATCAGAGAAGCTTTGAAAACCAGTTTCATGACTGGCCAGGCTACGGTGTGAAAGTTCTGTTTGTTTCTCCTTGATGAACCCCCCCGCCCCTTGGTTCACTCTACTTCCCTGTAAGCTAACCACCCTCCCCTCCTCCCTTTAATCATTGCTTGCAGAGCCAATAAAGTCATTGTTGCTTCACATTCATGCATTCGTTATTCATTCATCACACAAATAGGGGGATGACTACCAAGGTAGCCCAGGAGGGGTGGTGGAGGAGGGAAGGAAAATGCCACACAGCACTTTAAGCACAGCACTTTAAAAGTTTACAACTTTAAAATTTATTGAATGACAGCCTTCTTTTTTGGGGGCAATCCTCTGTGGTGGAGTGGCTGGTTGGCCGGAGGCCCCCCCACCGCGTTCTTGGGCGTCTGGGTGTGGAGGCTATGGAACTTGGGGAGGAGGGCGGTTGGTTACAGAGGGGCAGCAGTGGCAGTCTGTGCTCCAGCTGCCTTTGCTGCAGCTCAACCATACACTGGAGCATACTGGTTTGGTCCTGCAGCAGCCTCAGCATTGAATCCTGCCTCCTCTCATCACGCTGCCGCCACATTTGAGCTTCAGCCCTGTCTTCAGCCCGCCACTTACTCTCTTCAGCCCTCCACCTCTCCTCCCGGTCATTTTGTGCTTTCCTGCACTCTGACATTATTTGCCTCCACGCATTCGTCTGTGCTCTGTCAGTGTGGGAGGACAGCATGAGCTCGGAGAACATTTCATCGCGAGTGCGTTTTTTTTTTCTTTCTAAGCTTCACTAGCCTCTGGGAAGGAGACGATCCTGTGATCATTGAAACACATGCAGCTGGTGGAGAAAAAAAAAGGGACAGCGGTATTTAAAAAGACACATTTTATAAAACAGTCGCTACACTCTTTCAGGGTAAACCTTGCTGTTAACATTACATACATAGCACATGTGCTTTCGTTACAAGGTCGCATTTTGCCTCCTCCCACCGCGTGAACGGATTTTGGTTGAATGCCAGCAAACATACACTGCAATGCTTTGTTCTACAGTGATTCCCGAGTACGTGTTACTGGCCTGGAGTGGTAAAGTGTCCTACCATGAAGGACGCAATAAGGCTGCCCTCCCCAGAAACCTTTTGCAAAGGCAGAACCGCAAATGCCAGGGCAAAGTAATCCTTTCACATGCTTGCTTTTAAACCATGTATAGCATTTTAAAAGGTACACTCACCAGAGGTCCCTTCTCTGCCTGCTGAGTCCAGGAGGCAGCCTTGGGTGGGTTCGGGGGGTACTGGCTCTAGGTCTAGGGTGAGAAACAGTTCCTGGCTGTCGGGAAAACCGGTTTCTCCGCTTCCTTGCTGTGAGCTATCTACAACCTCCTCATCATCATCATCTTCTTCGTCCCCAAAACCTACTTCCGTATTGCCTCCATCTCCATTGAAGGAGTCAAACAACACGGCTGGGGTAGTGGTGGCTGAACCCCCTAAAATGGCATGCAGCTCATCATAGAAGCGGCATGTTTGGGGCTCTGACCCAGAGCGGCTGTTCGCCTCTCTGGTTTTCTGGTAGGCTTGCCTCAGCTCCTTCAGTTTCACACAGCACTGCTTCGGGTCCCTGTTATGGCCTCTGTCCTTCATGCCCTGGGAGATTTTCAGAAAGGTTTTGGCATTTCGAAAACTGGAACGGAGTTCTGATAGCACGGATTCCTCTCCCCAAACAGCGATCAGATCCCGTACCTCCCGTTCGGTCCATGCTGGAGCTCTCTTGCGATTCTGGGACTCCATCATGGTCACCTGTGCTGATGAGCTCTGCATGGTCACCTGCAGCTTGCCACGCTGGCCAAACAGGAAATGAGATTCAAAAGTTCGCGGTTCTTTTCCTGTCTACCTGGCCAGTGCATCTGAGTTGAGAGTGCTGTCCAGAGCGGTCATAATGGAGCACTCTGGGATAGCTCCCGGAGGCCAATACCATCGAATTGTGTCCACAGTACCCCAAATTCGAGCCGGCAACGTCGATTTAAGCGCTAATCCACTTGTCAGGGGTGGAGTAAGGAAATCGATTTTAAGAGCCCTTTAAGTCGAAATAAAGGGCTTCATTGTGTGGACAGGTGCAGGTTTACATCGATTTAACGCTGCTAAATTCGACCTAAAGTCCTAGTGTAGACCAGGGCTAAGTATCTTGTTGAACAGGAGCCGTAGGCCCAGATCCTCAAAGATATTTAGGTACCTGACTTCCATTGATCCCTTTGAAGATCTGGCCTTAGTTTGCTTTAAGGGCTTCATCTCTGGTCTAAGTTCTTGCAGAGAAAGAGCTCTATTTTTTTGTGATAAAGGAGCCATCTTCAAATCAATTTGAATTTTAAAAATTATGTTTACTTGAATGGGACTTTTACAGATGAAATGACAGTAGGATGGAGCCAATCTGAAAGCTGTTACAGTACTTGTAATTAGAGCCTTCTTTGGGAAGAAGTAAAAAATAGCATGAAAATTAACTTTTTTTTCCTGCTTGTCATCAAAAATTTTTGACAAAAATGTTTTGACTCCTTCTACTCATAATAATGTATTTGGTGCCAGTATATCAAAATGCTTTAATTATTAATATTGGTTTTGTCGTAGTGCCCAAGAACCTTAATCCAGGATCAGAGAGCCCCATTGTGCTAACTGCTGTACAAACAAACAACACAAGGACAGTCCTTGCCCCAAAGAGCCCACAATCTAAGATTAAGTCAAAACATGACATGTAAATAAAGAGGAAAAAAAGAGAAGACATATGGGAGAACATGGTTTTGAGAGGTGGGAGTGCATGGAGTATAGAAACCCCATACTGGGGCAGACGGGGTTAAAGACAGTGCTAGGTCCAGGAAACCCATACACCAAGGATGCAACCCAGCTCAGAAGGAGGGAGGTTGGGGAAGACCGACCTACTCTAAAAGCTTGTGACAAGGGTGCTGTAGAAGCCTCCAGGAGGGAGTAAGACTATAAACTGAGCCTGGCTGAGGCTGCTGGTTTGGTTATCCTTTCTCTTTCTTCTCACCTTATCTGGGACTGAGAGCAGGGAGAGAGAAGCAGCAGAAGGAAATGATGCAGGGAGAGTAACTCAGAAGACACCTCTGGGGGCCAGATACTGTTGACCCTCCTAGAGTCCTGGGTCAGAGCCAGTGGAGTGGGTAGGCCTGGCCTCCACTTCCACTGCCCCCACTGCAGAAGGGACTCAACCCACTTGTCCATCTCACTGCACCTCTGATTAAAGGGGGACCAGAACTGTAAGACCAATCCACCAGGAAGGGATACTAGGTGTGCTAACCACAAAGACACCTCACCCCCCAAGGTCTCCATTACAAATAGAAGAAAGATGTGGGTGTATTAGTTGATCACTGGATGACTATGAGCCACCAATGTGATGCGTCTCTAAAAAAGGCTCATGCAGTCAGGCAAGGTATTTCCACTAGAGAAATGGCAGTGTTAGTGTACCATTATACAAGGAATTGGTGAGATCTCATCTGTAATACTATGTGCAGTTCTGGTCTCCCATGTTTAAGAAAAATGAATTCAAACTGGAACAGGGGCAGAGAAGGGCTACTAGGATGATCCGAGGAATGGAAAACCTGTCTTATGGGACGAGACTCAAAGAGCTTGGCTTTTTCAGCCAAACCAAAAGAAGGCTGAGGGGAGATGTGGTTGCGTTTTATAAATACATCAGAGGGATACTAGGGAGGGAGAGGAGTTATTAAAGTTAAGTGCCAATGTGGCTACAAGACCAAATGGATATAAACTGTCCATCAACAAGTTTATGCTTGAAATTAGATGAAGGTTTCTAACCATCAGAGAAGTAAAGTTCTGGAACAGCCTTCCAAGGGGAGCAGTGGGGCTTCAAGCCTGAGCTTGATAAGTGTTTGGAGGGGATGGTATGATGAGACTGCCTATGATGAGGAGGCCCTGCGCTTTGGGGGGCCCCATGGCGGCCACCCTGAATTGCTTTACCCTAGGGACGGCTCTGTGTGTGTGTGTGTGTGTGTGTCGTGTGGGGGGTGCTAGGCTGGCCGGGGGGGCGGGTTTAGGGTGTGGGGGGCCAGGCTGGCCCGGGGAGTTAGCGGGGGGCCTTGTGCTGGCAGCAGGGGTTGGGCCCACACTCAGCA
Organism: Caretta caretta; assembly: GCF_965140235.1. NCBI lineage: Eukaryota > Metazoa > Chordata > Testudines > Cheloniidae > Caretta > Caretta caretta. The sequence continues at coordinate 205,907,935 of NC_134207.1, read as the reverse complement.
GCGGCGACCCCAACCTGTCTCACTCCACCCCGCCTGCTCCCTGCATTGCTCAGGGGAGAGGGAGGAAGCCAGAAAAAGGTGGAGCAGAGGCAGTGCAGAGGCTTGGGGGAAGGGGTGGGGTGGGGGTGGGGGTGGGGCCTGAGGTGGAAGGGGGGGGGTTGTCCCGGGCCCCACAGCCCCCCAGAGACAGCCCTGCCGCCTATAATGGCATGTAGCCAATCTAAGACTGCTAGCAGCAAATATCTCCAATGGCTGTTGTCATAAATATAAAGGGAAGGGTAAACCACTTTAAAATCCCTCCTGGACAGAGAAAAAATCCTCTCACCTGTAAAGGGTTAAGAAGCTAAAGGTAACCTCGCTGGCACCTGACCAAAATGACCAATGAGGAAACAAGATACTTTCAAAAGCTGGGAGGAGGGAGAAAAACAAAGGATCTGTGTCTGTCTGTGTGATGCTTTTGCAGGGGACAGAACAGGAATGGAGTCTTAGAACTTAGTAAGTAATCTAGCTAGGTATGTGTTAGATTATGATTTCTTTAAATGGCTGAGAAAATAGCTGTGCTGAATAGAATGACTATTCCTGTCTGTGTGTCTTTTTTGTAACTTAAGGTTTTGCCTAGAGGGATTCTCTATGTTTTGAATCTAATTACCCTGTAAGGATTTACCATCCTAATTTTACAGAGGTGATTCTTTTTTACTTCTATTAAAAGTCATCTTGTAAGAAAACTGAATGCTTTTTTCATTTTTCTAAGATCCAAGGGTTTGGGTCTGTGGTCACCTATGCAAATTGGTGAGGATTTTTACCAAACCTTCCCCAGGAAGTGGGGTGCAAGGGTTGGGAGGATTTTGGGGTGAAAGACATTTCCAAACTACGTTTTCCTGGGAACCCAGATAAAGTTTGGTGGTGGCAGTGGAAGTCCAAGGGCAAAGGGTAAAATAGTTTGTACCTTGGGGAAGTTTTAACCTAAGCTGGTAAAAGTAAGCTTAGGAGGTTTTCATGGAGGTCCCCACATCTGTACCCTAGAGATCAGAGTGGGGAAGGAACCTTGACAGCTGTTGATGGGACACTAGCTGGGGAGGACTCTGAGTTACTACAGAGAATTCTTTCCCCTTCCTTTGCAGCATGGGGTACAGATCACTTGAAAGTTTAAACCGGTGTAAATGGTAGATTCTCTGTAACTTAAAGTCTTTAAATCATGATTTGAGGACTTCAGTAACTCAGCCAGAGGTTAGAAATCTATTACAGGAGTGGGTGGGTGAGGTTCTGTGGCCTGCAACATGGAGGAGGTCAGACTAGATGATCCTGATGGCTCCTTCTGGCCTTAAAGTCTGTAAGTCTGAGTCTACAAGTGGTCTCTATAGTCACAAGTGGTAGTCAGATCAATAATGTCAAATGGTACTGGCGGAGTTAGTAGTTATCTAATATCTCTAGGCTTGCCTTCAATTAGAGGAGGAGGGACAAAAATAGAAGTTCACTGATTCTTTATTTTTGGAAAGGAGACAGAGAGACTGTTTCATCACACAGAGTCCTGAACTGCATTTAGAGCTGCTGCTGTAAGCTACTGTGACTCACATAATTAATTCATACCTGAATACAGTATGCATCTGCTGTTTACTGATGTTTTAGTGCATTTTACTCATTAAAGCTTGTGCTCATAATGAGTAAAACTTCAAATTTCTGCACAATATACAAATGTTGGTTATACATTACTTATGAAGGTCTCTTCCTCATTCCCCACGCATTATTCAACCTTTGATGTTATGTATTTCCTGCCTTTCATGTTAGGCAATATAAACATCAAAAGATGGATTAGTGTTTTATGTCTTTGACAACACTCAATCATTGTGTCAAATGTCACACTCTTCTTATTCAGAGTGTTTATATTTTTATTCCTATAAGCAAATCAGTTGGCCAAACTTTTTATTATTAGTTGTATAACCGGACCCAAACATTTTCAAGTTAGGCAAAATATTTACCCTCAGCCTGAGATTGTGGGTCAGGATTCATTCTGGGAGAAACTTGTTTAGCTAGGTTATGAAAACTCCAGTTGTTAATGTATATTATGTCATTGCTACTTTGCTATAATAACTTCAGTGGACTAGATTCAGCTAGGGTAAATCTGGGTTCTACCAGCACAATATCACATTCTAGTCTCCTGTAATTAGAAAGGACCCCATGGATATGGCTGCATAGGTGCAAAGTGGCTTGCCCCGGAGGCCATCATAGCCCAAAATGGGAGTAGGAGGTGAGGGAGAGAGGCCAGGGCTGCCTTGATCCAACACATCCTCTTCACCCTCTGTTGCCAGTCAGTCCTGTGGGACCCCTTAGAAAGTAAACAGCTTCCCTCTCACAGAAACCCAAAAGAAGGAAGATGACAATTCAAGTACTTGGTTGCTTTGGGTGAATTGTCTGGGGTTCAGGGGGCCAGGTTCACATAGGGATTCATAACTTGTACCTCTTTGCACCTTCATTGGTAAATCCAGTCCAGCTTCAAGATTATCACAGTATTAAAGGGTGGAATTTTACCTACCTAGCTAATAACGTATTTCCTTTTAATCCATGACTGTAGACATTGTTTTTGGCAACTCTAAATAAAGGAGATCTTTTGGTGGAGCAATAAGAGATAAGCTCAAATAAGAGGCCTTTGAGTTGGCAATAAAATTGTCTACTTAGTACAAATTACTGTAAGAGCTAGTTAGTGTTAAATATATGATAAGCTTTATTGTCAAAAGGGAAGAAAACAATGTAGGCTGTTGAGGAAAAGAGAGATTCTTGCCCCTCTCCTTTGTGTGACAGTAGCACTTCAAAAGCTGAAGTCAGGATTGTGGCCTGTTGTCTGGGTACTCCCCAAACATAGGCCCTGATCCTACAAACACATATGTGCATAATTGTATTTACATGAGGGGTTCCACTAAAGTCCGTGGAACTATACATAGGGGCTAAGTCATGGATGTCTGCAGGATTGGTACCATAAAAAGAAAGAGAGCCCCTATTCCAAAGAGTTTATAATTAGGGCTGGGCAGAAAATGGTTTTCCCAACCCACAAGAACTTTTGAATTTTTTTTCCTGTCCTGAATCAGGACAAAAAGTTTTTAAATCTCAAAAAAATCTAGTGAATTGACAAACCAAAACCAAATCAAAAACACAGATGGGTCAATTGAAATGTTTTGATTTTGAAACAGTGCATTTTGATTTTGGCCTCTTTTCTTTTATTGGTATTAAAAATTATAGTTCTAAACTAACTAATTTGAACAAAAAAAATGAAATTATTCATTGACAATTTCTAAGTTTTTTGAGTAGGAAAACTTATTGAAACTGACCCTTTCCTATTAACAGTTTCAGTTTTGACAAATAGGTATTTTTCAGCAAAAAACATTGAGAATTTCCAAACAATATCTGTTTATAATTCTGCAATTGAATCCACATGGTTGAACCTCTGCACCTATGGGTCGTACTATTTAAATAATCTCTGATAAATCCTGGCAGACTTTGTACTACACAGATTGCAGTATAAACCTTTGAGACTCTTTTATTTTTCCCCTTTTGTTTGCAAACACAAAGTCAATTAACAATAAAACCATTGTTAACATTAAGTTAAGGTTGCTTGGTGTGGAGCTCAAAAGCTTGTCTTTCACCAAAATAAATTGGTCAATAAAAGATATTAACTCACCCACCTTGTCTCTCTCAATTAAATAATGGTACAGAAATTCTTGGAATTTAATCATTGACTTCAATGAAAGCAGAGTATGGCCAATATTGAATGCTTCAAGAAATCCCACCTGTGTGGAAAATAAGCTTTCAGATCATCTTCATGCATAATACATAAGCAAAAAAGGTTGATCTTTTTCTATTGCAGGTCACTATTAATGTTGATGATAAGTGTCTCTGTAACAGGCTTTATTGCTGAGTAACCCTAAATTGACAAGCTGAAACCCTTTATAAAGATGCAGAGTAAATTAGTACCCTCATACTGGCAGGTGGCTTCATTTAGCTCCAATCGGGATGGGAGTGGGAACTTTTATCAGGATCAGAGAGTACTAGGATACAGGAAGTCTGGATATATGGAAAATTTAGGCATAGTCCATCGCAAGATGAAAGATTAGATTGAGGTTTATGTTTTGTTGCAGTTATCTGAGTACCTGATAAACCAAAACTCAGGAATGGTTAATTTTGGACTATATTCAGTATATGCATACTGTGGAGCAGGATGGAATCTGCTTACATGCTCTTTAAAATAACATTTGGAACTGTACTGTAGAACACAGAATACATTTTGCACTTCTGTTTTTTTTTTAAGTTTGTGTCTCCTTTGATCTAATACTTTCTAAATGTCACGGTCTTACATACTCTTTTCCATTGAATAAAGAGATTATCATGTCTTGGAGTGTGAAATAGCTCTTTTAATCTATTGGACATTTCCCTGAACTGTATTAATTTAATTTTGAACATTGTTGGAATGGATATGACATAGTCTCACATCTGCTGTATCACAAATTTCAACAATTTCTTCACCTTCAAAATCACAGTATTTCATAACCAGATCTGTCAAATCTCATTGATTTTGGAGAGAGACTCCCTCATTTGAGTTATTTTTGAAGACAGTTACTGGAGTATTTCGTTCTTATAAGAAATGACTTTGCTGTGTATCTCTCAATGAGACCTTTACAATCCCACTTTTTAAAAAATGTAACTCTTTCCTCACTTACATAGAATCATAGAATATAAGGGTTGGAAGGGACCCCAGAAGGTCATCTAGTCCAACCCCCTGCTCGAAGCAGGACCAATTCCCAGTTAAATCATCCCAGCCAGGGCTTTGTCAAGCCTGACCTTAAAAACCTCTAAGGAAGGAGATTCTACCACCTCCCTAGGTAACGCATTCCAGTGTTTCACCACCCTCTTAGTGAAAAAGTTTTTCCTAATATCCAATCTAAACCTCCCCCACTGCAGCTTGAGACCATTACTCCTCGTTCTGTCATCTGATACCATTGAGAACAGTCTAGAGCCATCCTCTTTGGAACCCCCTTTCAGGTAGTTGAAAGCAGCTATCAAATCCCCCCTCATTCTTCTCTTCTGCAGGCTAAACAATCCCAGCTCCCTCAGCCTCTCCTCATAACTCATGTGTTCCAGACCCCTAATCATTTTAGTTGCCCTTCGCTGGACTCTCTCCAATTTATCCACATCCTTCTTGAAGTGTGGGGCCCAAAACTGGACACAGTACTCCAGATGAGGCCTCACTAATGTCGAATAGAGGGGAACGATCACGTCCCTCGATCTGCTCGCTATGCCCCTACTTATACATCCCAAAATGCCATTGGCCTTCTTGGCAACAAGGGCACACTGCTGACTCATATCCAGCTTCTCGTCCACTGTCACCCCTAGGTCCTTTTCCGCAGAACTGCTGCCTAGCCATTCGGTCCCTAGTCTGTAGCTGTGCATTGGGTTCTTCCGTCCTAAGTGCAGGACCCTGCACTTATCCTTATTGAACCTCATCAGATTACATTTACATTACATTTAAACCTGGACAAATAATGTATTATTAATTGGCAATTTTAAATTTTGTTCTTTGCAAAGTGTTTGAACAAATTATGAATTTCTTGAATTAATTCATTATTTTAATTATTTGCCTAATTACGCTTAGTCTATAGCTCATCAATGAGCAATTCATCATGAAGATTAAAATCCAAGTTGTCTTGACTTCTTTTTTCGTCTGGCAAAAGTAGAACAATGAAAGGAACAACATGACTGCATTTGGATCCTAAGATCTCTTATCCAGTCTAGAGCAGAGGGGGTACTCATGTGAATGGCTCCAACACCTCCAGGATGAGCATAAATTGGGCAATCATCCGGGATGTGTCCAACAGTTTGCCACATACCACAGTTCGGTGATTCCCTCACTTTCGATCTATGGAGTAAGTGTGAGCTTACTGTTGGGTGCGGATACGGATTAGAGCTCTCTGTATACACCATGGGGAGGACGACACTTGCACATTTGGGTCATCAATTAGATTTTTGTTTGGTGTGTCAGCAGCCGCCCAGGCTTCAGATCATCATTTGTGAACATGCTTATCTTCCACAAGGAGGGCTGTGAGATGACACCAGAAAAGTTTTCTTGATTTTAGCTGGTGGTGAGGGGGTGTTCTAGGTCATGGTGGGGGAGGAGATGATAGCCTGCTTGCGGTCTCCCCTGCTACGTGCGTAAGCACAACAAATGTCATCAAAGTGGCAACCAAATGTCTGGAAAAGGCCTTCTGGTCAGCAAAGCAATGACAAAAATGGTTGTCTTGACTGAACACAGATCACATGTAACTCTCTCTTCCCAGACTGGAATCTTAGAATAAGATTTCTGGTGTGATTACTCACAGATAAAGAAAAAAAAGTTCACTTTCCATTAATATTCTCCAACATCTGCTTAAAATGTATTAGTTTCATTAACATTCCTGTAAGTAAACCTGATCACTAGAATATTCACAGAAAGTAAATATTAATTGTATGTGAACACAGACAGTGCAAATTGATTTATAATTGTGAACAAATATTCAGAGGAAACTGTGGTGTACTTCCAGCTCTATTCAAATTGCTACAGTTTGGGAACCCTGTATAATTCACTATTACTTTCTTTCTGGATGGGAAATTTGTAAGACTACCTCTCTGTGTCTCAGCTACTCCCTTGTAGTGCAGGTTCTGTTAATTGGGTGGGGGGAGGCAGGCAGACACTGGATCAGAAGACAAAGCGTGAAGGGAGAAGGACACCAGAATACAAGCGAGGAGTAGATACCATTGCAAAGCACTATGCACCCCTTCAGTGAACACCATTATAATCTTGATATTTACCAGTCCTATACCATGACTTCTCCAACTGGGGTCATAATCCCCTGGGGGTTGAAAACAGGTGTCAAGGGTGCACAAGAACCTCTCCCTTCTCATTTTACTCTCGGACTTTAAATTTTACATTGTGAGACACCAGCAACCAAAATGTTTGACAAATAACCAAAATGTGGAACACCTATATTTTATGTGTAACACCATAATTTACAGATTATAATTTACAGATTATAATGGTTTGTAATAATAAAACCTGCTTTAAAGTTTGTTTTCTCACTGTGTGGATTAAATAAACCAGTTTATATATATATACAGAGAGAGAGAGTGAGAGAGAACTGGAAATAAAAATTCTATCACATGCAACCAGAAAGCTCCCTGACATGGATCATCAGCAGAGTTTGAAAGCTGAATTTTCAGATCCCTAGCTCAGACCACTACCACTATAGGAATGACCATTATTGGTTATGTGATCTAGCTACTAGTGGCTGGAGGTTGACAAACATTTTGCCAGAAGTCACACAACTATTCAGAAGAAAGTTGTAGGATATTGGAGTTCTGGTTCCTCTTCCTGACTCTGGGAGGGGGATATAATTATTAGAGGATTTTGAAAGCACATATATTGGGCACGTTCATTCTGAAAGCTAGTATGGCCTGGAGGATAAGACGTGTGTGTTATGTGAGAGATTTGAACTCTAGTCCTAACTCTGCTTGAAAAGACAACTGCTCTGTTTATATGATGGAGGAGGCCTTCTCATATCCATTCTATGAATACAAGGACTTGGTAAGTAATAAGGTCTGCGAAATGCATGGAAATTTAAAGAGTAGCTAGAATAGATGAGATCTGAACTCATGATTTCCTTCTAGCTCAATGGATTTTTCTTTAGGCTATAGAGTATTTGGCTAAGAAGTCTCTTTCTCTCCAGCTGTAGAATACTGCCTGCCTCTCTAGTGCTGCAAAATAGGCAGCACGATCCAACCAAATATGGAATATGCTGCAAAATCCAATATATGTGAGAGGTCTGGAAAAGGGGTTTGGGGAAAATGGTTGAGAACCACTGTTCTATCCCATGATATTTAGGGTATTTCCTATGCTTAGGATGGGTGACACTCTACTAAATGTAACTGCCACAGGCAATCCATTTTAAGATTTTAATGGTACCCAGTGGATTGTGTTCTGTACAGATGGAAAGAGAAAGGAAAGGTGTCAGTAAACACAAAACAATGAAAGACAAAGGGGGCAGAGAAGGAAGAGTTTTGTAAGAGGAAAGAAAGTCAGGCACCTTGAAGAAAGGTAAGACAAACACTAGGCAGGAGGAGAGAGAGGGAAAGAAACAGAAAAAGGAAAACATTTGCTCCACGTTTGGAATCTCACTGAAGTCACCCAGGGTGTCTGGATTGTATTGTCTGGCTCTAGTTACAACGGGGGAGCTGACAGACAAGGCGATGGCAGCTCAGGGTGGGCGCGGGGGAAGGGGAGAAAGACTCCAAGCCAACGCGCTCTGCAGGAGCTTAGCAGATACAACTGCTACGTGAGCCACCCGGGAACAAAGACGATCCTTAATCGCCGCCGCCCCTGGCGGGTCTTCCCGTGTCCCCGGCTGGAGCAGTGAGTGCTCAACAGGCACCACCCTGCCCGCTCCTGCACTGGGCAGGGCTGGGGAAGCGCGTCCCGGCTCCCCCCGGCAGGCAGAAGGTGGCCCGCGTTTGGCACCTGGAGGAAGGAGCCGCCCAGTGCCAGGCAGCGGCAGGAGTATCGGCAGCGGGCGCTGGCTGCTTCCCCGGGCTTCCTTCCCGCCTCGGGCTGCGCGCCTCAGACCCACCCTGCCTCAGCCAGGGGCTGTCAGCCCGGCTCCGCGCTCCTTCCTTTGTGTGCGCGAGGGGGGCTGAGGCGGAGGAGGGGGCGTGGGGCTGCGCCCGGCTGTCAGCGCTGCCCGGCAGGAGGCGGAGGCGCGGGGCGGGCGGGACGGAGCTGGCGGGGGCGGCTCTGGGCACGGCCACCAGGGAACTCCCCGCGCCCCAGGCGGAGAGGAGGCAACTGGAAGCGCCGCGGGGCCTTTTCCCTGCCCCGCTGCCGAGCGGCGTCTGCACGCAGCAGCAGCAGCAGCAGCAGAGCCCTGCGACGCCTGAGCAGCGCGCAGCCAAGCCACCGGCCGCAGCTCGCTCGCTGGCCGAACAGGAAGCGCTGCCCCGGCGGCGGCTGCTTCGCACGGTGCGGCGCCCGCACTTGGCAATGGGTTGGGGACAGCGGCGGCAGCCAGGCAGCAGCAGCAGACGCCGGAGTAGCAGCGGGGCTAGGAGCTAAGGGGCGAGGAGGAGGGAGGATGGCAGCGTCCAGTAACTCCAGTTTGTCCGGCTCCTCGGTTTCCTCCGGTAAGTTTCTCTCCCCGCACCCCCGGGGTTCGTTCGCTCGGCAGGAACCTGCCCGCCGCCCCCCGGCTTGGCAGCCCCCCGGTGCTGCTGCTGCTTTGCGGCGCTTCCATGCCGCTGTTGCCCTAGTTTGTTTTCGTTTGCCAGGGCGAGCGTGTGTCTATGTCTCCCGCCCCGGCAGTCTCCTGCCTGCCAGCCGAAGGGGGGAGCGGGGTGGGGAGGCTGCTGCTGCTGCTGCGGGCGGTGTTTTCCTTTCACTTCGCAGGCGGCGAAAGGAAGCGGGGGAAGAGCGGGATAGAGACACACGTTGGTCCTGGCTGGCTGCCGCGGTGCTGCGGGCAGAGCGACGGCGCCTCCCGCGGGTAGCGCGGCCGTGTGACAAGTCAGGTAGCCCCCCCAATCCTCCAGCGGGGATGGGACGCTGCGCCCGAGAGTAAAGGGGCAGCGAAGCGGCCTCGCCGCGGTTTGTTTCAAGACTCCGCGGTTGTTCCGAGCCAGGGACATACCTGCGCTTGGGCACTCGCCGTGCAACAGGGACTAGTCAGCTCCGCTCCCTGCCCAGGCAAGGGGGTCGATGGGGCCACATTGGCAGCCCCTCTTTGTGGGCTTTTTCGCGTCCCTGTGAGCCGGGGGTGACGGGAATGGGGTAGGACTTCCCCGATCTCCTCGTGGGCTGGTGGTAATGCCTTGGGATTACTGTGAAAGGCGGATTTGTCATTATTTCTTTACAGTGTGGTTGTGCCCGGCAGGGCGTCGGCCGGTCTGAAATGCAGAGGAATACAAAAGTCCTTGCCCCAAAGAGTTTGCAATATGCAAATTACCAACTGAGACTTTTAAGAGTCGGGTTGCTTCTTTCTTGGAGTTCATGGGTTCTCAACCTTGGAGGTTGGGAAAAGGTTTCAGAAGATCATGACACCCCCCCCCCCCTCCACCAGCCTTTTTTAATGGCTAGATGGGGGGGGGGTCTTTGAAACTTTTTTCTCTTGTGACATGGAGTCATGGCTTGGGAAGGTTGTGATCCACTGCTGTAGTTGATCATTTGGACTAGTGAAGTAGCAGAAGAACTGAGAATGATACAAAAGTAGTACCATTGCTTCTCTAAGTATGACAGTTTGCTAATCACAACAGCATATCTGGAAAATAATTCCTTCATACTTTCTTCTCAGCTCATTGAATCTTTATAATGACAAATCTTTAAATTATGGTTGACAAGAAATTGGAAATAAATCACGTCATGATAACTAAGAGAGAGAAACGTTTAGGGGTAAATGTACTCACTGTACTTGTGGTTTGGTGCTTATGCTCTTTACTCCAAAATATTTTGAAAACCAGAGCCAAAATTCAAGCACTTATTCTAACCATGAGAGAGATTTTCCAAAGACAGGAAATTTATTGAGCATGTAAGCTCTTCAGGACAGGGACTGTCTTCTGCTCTGCGTTTGTGCAGAGCCTAGCACAATGGGGCCCAGTTCTTGTTAACCATTAGGCACTACCTTAATAAACATGATTAATAATAACAAAGTCATCAATTATTGGGAGTGGACCAAAGCCACACTGACTGAATTGGCCTTCAACACTGGTTCTCCACTTGTAAGGTAACTCCCTTCTCTTCATGTGCTGATATATATTTGTGCCTGTATCTGCAATTTTCACTCCATGCATCTGAAGAAGTGGGTTTTTTACCCATGAAAGCTTATGCCCAAATAAATCTGTTAGTCTTTAAGGTGCCACCGGACTCCCTGTTGTTTTTAAAGTCATTAAAATAATCAAGCTGTTTTCATTCTACTGATAACTATAAATATTTAGCAATAAATAAACTTAATTATGATGGTAAACATGACAATTGTATTCCTGTGATATGTAAAGATGGACTAGTGTGTAGTATGTATCTACATGATATACATCACCACTTTCATAAAATAATTTACTACCTTTCACTTTTACACCTTAAAACTTTAGGTCGTTATTTTTTGTGGTTATAGTTTTAACTAAAGGATTTTTTCTGTCTTCTTTTTTTTTTAAAAAGCAAAGGTTCCTACATACAGTAAAGTGTTCAATATTAGCAGCCCCGTCATATCTGACTGTGTGGAGCCACATTTTGGCTGTCTGTGGTTTCAGTTCTCAGAACTCAGCAAGTCTTAGAGCACTTTTTTAATGTCATCTAACCACATATGTTTGGTTTTAACTTTATTCCAACAGAATTATATTTGACTTCAACTTACCAAGATGAAGTCTTGCAAATGATATATAATTATTATTCTACACAGCGGAAGTGGGCAGGTTATGTTATATTTTACTACTCTTAGAGGAAGTGTGGTCTAGTGGTGATAGCAGAATGCTAGGGGATAAGACTCCTAGCTCTACCAGTGACTTGCTGTTTGACCTTAAGTGAGTCATATACCATCTCTGTAGCTTGGTTACCTAGCTCTAAAATAAATATATACACTAACCTACCTCAAAGGAAAGTTCAAAGTGTAAATAAATTAGTGTTTTTGAGATTTACCCTAGTACTAGGATAAAATATATGTGCAATTATAGGTGAATCAGTGTTTGTCTACATTAGGGATTTTCCTGTTGGTTGTTGAACTGGTGCAACCCTCCCGAGTAGATGTGCTGTGCCAGATGGATACCAGATTCTGGCCAACTTCCGAATAGTTGTTCGGCTGGGGAGAGGGCTTAAGTAGCTTCCTTTCCCCAGCACCCCTAAATGATGGGTGCGCTGCAATCTCCATCCAAGAATTTGTCCAGCCTGGGCTGTGAGAGCACGCAAGCAAGGGCTGGCCAAAATCTGATCCAGGAGGAATAGAAATATTGCATGTTTACAGAGTAATAATAGTGGAAATTACTGCTAGAAGGACAGATGGGAAGATAAGTTTGCCTTTTCAACATAAATTTTGATGGGACAATTTCCTGCTTTTCTGACCTGCACTTCTTAGAACATTGCTAGTTCTGTTCCTCAGTGGGTGCCAAACTCTGGGTACAAAGCTTATATTATAAAGAGATGTCAAGTTGAGCATGGCTCTGTTGTAGAGATAACATAGTTTATGTTCAGCTCTGAGGATAAAAGTACTTTATACCCACCAGCTCTCAAAGCCTAAGGACACATGACTGCACTTGACCATCTGCAGTGTAACATTTTCTCTTTCCTATACCTCCATTGCTTGTTAGAGAGGAGAAGTGTATAATAATGGCTCAAGTATGTTTTGTTTGAAGAAGCTGTGAAAGAATTTTACTGTTTTGACATTTTGCGAGCCCTGTTATGTTTTCTGATCTATTCTGTTAGCTTCTATCAACTTAATTGGGAGTTGCTGGTCAAAAACATAATTTGAGTCTTCTTTAAACAGTCATTTTAAACATGCTTTACAAACATTAATAAATTAATACTCACAACACTACAGTTGTTTTACCGATGGGGAAACTGAGCTAGAGTGGCATAACCAGGGCTGCAGAGGGATGTAGTTTTAGAGCCGTAGTTAGAACTCAGAAGTTCTTTGTTCCTAGTCTTTTGCTTTAATAATTAGAGAACCCCCCCCCCTCTCTCACAGATTGGTCTCCTGTATTATCCTCTAATATTGGTCTCCTGTAGCACTACTGTCATGTTACTAATTATAGTCTCAATATTGTTGGATACTTGCTTGGGGCCTGATCCAACTACTACTGAAGTTAATAGGAGTCTTTACATTGACTTCAGTGGGAACTGGATCAAGCTTTAATGCAAAAGAGTGGGTGGAAATGGAGACTATTTGTGCTGTATTTCCTCAAGTGTTATGTCACTAGGATCTGAGAATTATAGATGCTGTTCTTTAGGTCAATTTTTTGAAAGTACCTAAGTCCCATTGAAAGTTAATGTGACTTATGCACTTTTGAAAATGTGGATTATTAGTCACAAAAGACAACATTTTCAAAACCATTTGAGGTAAATGGTACCGAGCTATGTGAAAAGGAGGAGGTAGTGGTATTAAGCAGTTCCAGTCAATATTCTTTTCTGGAGCCTTGGTGGATCTGCACAGCATATGGAATGTCAAAATTACAATTACTTCCATCGTGAATGTCTTCCTAGCTTCCCAGCAAATCTCCCATTCAAAGCACCCAGGTGAACCGCTGCTTTACACCATTCCCACTCCTGTACCTGCTCTCCTCAGGAGTGCTGATTCAGCCATCATCAGCATCTTTTCTTCCCATCACACCATCCCCTGCTTAGGCAGGCTCCCACTTCTACACTTCAACCTCCATTCTCTCCTGCTCACTCTTTGCTCCCACTCATGGGTCTGCATCTCATCTTACTAACCCCTACTCTAACTCCTGGTCTTCCCCTCCCAACTCAGCATTCCCCTCCTCCCCCCATAGTGACACAAACCATCCACACCTCCTACTTCAACTCTCAATACTATCCTTCCTGCTCTCCCCCAGTCGTACAGGTGGCTGAAGCTTTGTTTATAACTGATGAAGTGCAGGCTCCATTCTCACTTTCTATGGGACATAATTTCCATGGTGTATGAGCATCAGGTGAAGAGAACTCTCTGTTTCCTTTTCCCAGTGGGCTTCCACTCTTCTGTATTTGATCACACATGGATCCCGTCCCAGAAGAATATTTTGTACTCTTTGTCACTTATCAGTAAGAGGGTATTGCCAGCAAGAGGCTCAGCCATGTTAATTTTAATAACTTTTATTAAAATACAGTTGATATGTTTAAAAATGTTTCTCATTCTGTGTATATTCAGAATGCTGTTCTGAACAAAACTGGTTATACTTTCCTTTTTTGAAAAGAGAGGATAAATTTAGCTTGTTTCTTTTCTTAGTTAAAATACTAGTCTTAAACAAAATTAATTATCCATCCTGAAGTTTGGAATAAATATCTTAAAGTTTCATTGGCCAGTGGTCCTTCATTAATCAACAATGAAATGTATGATTTATAAAAACAATTCTAAAAAACAATTATAAAAACAATAATAAATCTAAAAGGGTCAAAGGCTATTTTTATAAATGAACTGATATATTTTGTATAAAGACAATCTGATTGCAGACGTGGTGGTTTTACATATAGTGTGCATTGTGAAAAGGTGTGCAGGAAAGACTTAGCACATAAAGAAAAATATCAGGCAATTCCACTAACTTAACAAGGTCAAAATAAAATATTAAAGAATAATGACTCCCTGGGGGACCATGAAGATGCTAAGACGTGAAATAGGCATATATTGTAAAAATGAAAGTCAACATAAGCTGATTTTAATTAAGATGCTAGCAAGTGAAAAGAAATGAAGTTGGTATTGAACACAGATTCAGCAAGATTTTAATAGGGAAAAAGATTAGTGAGTGAATGTAGGTTTATTCTTCGTGATGTAATAGAGATAGTGTTATGAAAATGGAACATGAAAATTGGATATTCTGCTGATAAAGTGCTACTTTTGATTGTAAAATGGGTAGTAAAATTCATTTTCCCCCTTTTCTCCATGCAGTGCTTCTGCTAACTGTAGGGTTTAATCTTGACCTTAAGCTTAGAAGTCATTTGTCATCTGTGTTTGAGGAGACTGATGAACCTATAATTCAAGAAAAAATACAATAAAAATTCAAAAGAAAAAAGGCCTAAGTGTCTAACACGATCTAATGAAAAATCTAAAATTTACTTACTAACTGTATTGATTGCTGACTACTGAGGATTAATATTAATTAGGTAACTGTTACAAGAACCTCTGCATTAGAATTTAGTTTGTATTTATTTGCTGCATAGAAAAAGTCCATTTTTCTTCTTGATCGACTTGTCTCAAAGACATATGGTTAGAATCAGACATCCAATGTTTCACCCTGTCGTTATGGTGATCGTTTTGGATCCCTGTTAAATTGACGAGGTTCTTACCTTCTGTTTGGTGCTAGGGAGGTTTAGATGTGCCTGAACGCCCAGGAGATTATAAGGGACTCTTGAGAGTGAGACCTTCTGCACTATCTCATACATGGTTTTGCCCATGCTGTTTTTCAAAAGGATTTTTTTTTCAGTAAACTGGTTTATGTCAGTCTTAAACTGTAATATTTTAGCTAACGATTTAGTTAGAAAACATGTTAATTGTTTAAAACAATTGTTTTAAACAAACAAAAACGTTCCTTATTCTGAAGGGCAATGATGACAATATTTTTCTTTCTGCTCTTTATGCGCTGGCAGAAGATATTCTCATGCTGGGGGGCCAGTCTGTTGTTCCTCCGTGTCTCTTGCTTTGTAGAAGAGAAGAACTAGGAAAATTATATCTTCAGGAGAACTATATATTAAGAAATGCCACATAAATATTGAACAAAAAAGCTTTTGTTGCAGAAAAATGTAACCGGATTTGTACTAGAAGCTATAAATCTATCATTTCGTATACATCACTTTCTGTACAGGTGTATTCACAATTCATCTGAGAATTATATACAGCAGCTAGCGTAAATGCATACTTTTAGCTTCTATGAATAATAATCCATTCTTGCACTCTTTTTCTGACCTTTGATTTTGAGAATATAAATTTGAGTTTTGCATTTAGAGATGGTTGTTACTAACTAAGAATCATGCATAGTTCAGCAACAATAGTTTCATCACCTTGTTTTACTCAGCAATAATCCAGTTCCTGAGGTGGGAGAATTAGCAGTTTATTCCTGGTACAAGGGAATTAGTGTTGCAGTACAGTGCTACAGTAACATTGGTGTGCTTTAAGGTTTGCAGATAATACATTAGTATGTGACAATATGGACTCCTGCCTTTGGTAAGGTAAATATACAATAGAAAAGTTTTTAAAATTTAGGAGAATTTGAAGGTGTAGGGTGCTGTCTCAATATTATTTTTTAATAAAATCAATACAGTAAGATTATCCTCAGAACAGACCATTTTTTCATTGAGCTGATATCAGACATTCTGATTCTCTTTGGTCAAGATGGCTTACTTGTAGCATAATAACTGATAATATAACACATGCTAGTTGAGCGCCTGTCTAATTATACGCAAAAAGAAAAGGAGTACTTGTGGCACCTTAGAGACTAACCAATTTATTTGAGCATAAGCTTTCGTGAGCTACAGCTCACTTCATCAGATGCATACCGTGGAAACTGCAGCAGACTTTATATATACACAGAGAATATGAAACAATACCTCCTCCCACCCCACTGTCCTGCTGGTAATAGCTTATCTAAAGTGATCAACAGGTGGGCCATTTCCAGCACAAATCCAGGCTTTCTCACCCTCCACCCCCCCACACAAATTCACTCTCCTGCTGGTGCTAGCCCATCCAAAGTGACAACTCTTTACATAATCAAGTCGGGCTATTTCCTGCATAGATCCAGGTTTTCTCACATCCCCCCCACCCCCATACACACACAAACTCACTCTCCTGCTGGTAATAGCTCATCTAAACTGACCACTCTCCAAGTTTAAATCCAAGTTAAACCAGAGCATCGGGGGGGGGGGTAGGAAAAAACAAGAGGAAACAGGCTACCTTGCATAATGACTTAGCCACTCCCAGTCTCTATTTAAGCCTAAATTAATAGTATCCAATTTGCAAATGAATTCCAATTCAGCAGTTTCTCGCTGGAGTCTGGATTTGAAGTTTTTTTGTTTTAAGATAGCGACCTTCATGTCTGTGATTGCGTGACCAGAGAGATTGAAGTGTTCTCCGACTGGTTTATGAATGTTATAATTCTTGACATCTGATTTGTGTCCATTTATTCTTTTACGTAGAGACTGTCCAGTTTGACCAATGTACATGGCAGAGGGGCATTGCTGGCACATGATGGCATATATCACACTGGTGGATGTGCAGGTGAACGAGCCTCTGATAGTGTGGCTGATGTTATTAGGCCCTGTGATGGTGTCCCCTGAATAGATATGTGGGCACAATTGGCAACGGGCTTTGTTGCAAGGATAAGTTCCTGGGTTAGTGGTTCTGTTGTGTGGTATGTGGTTGTTGGTGAGTATTTGCTTCAGGTTGCGGGGCTGTCTGTAGGCAAGGACTGGCCTGTCTCCCAAGACTTGTGAGAGTGTTGGGTCATCCTTTAGGATAGGTTGTAGATCCTTAATAATGCGTTGGAGGGGTTTTAGTTGGGGGCTGAAGGTGACCGCTAGTGGCGTTCTGTTATTTTCTTTGTTAGGCCTGTCCTGTAGTAGGTAACTTCTGGGAACTCTTCTGGCTCTATCAATCTGTTTCTTTACTTCTGCAGGTGGGTATTGTAGTTGTAAGAAAGCTTGACAGAGATCTTGTAGGTGTTTGTCTCTGTCTGAGGGGTTGGAGCAAATGCGGTTGTATCGCAGAGCTTGGCTGTAGACAATGGATCGTGTGGTGTGGTCAGGGTGAAAGCTGGAGGCATGCAGGTAGGAATAGCGGTCAGTAGGTTTCCGGTATAGGGTGGTGTTTATGTGGCCATTGTTTATTAGCACTGTAGTGTCCAGGAAGTGGATCTCTTGTGTGGACTGGACCAGGCTGAGGTTGGTGGTGGGATGGAAATTGTTGAAATCATGGTGGAATTCCTCAAGGGCTTCTTTTCCATGGGTCCAGATGATGAAGATGTCATCAATATAGCGCAAGTAGAGTAGGGGCTTTAGGGGACGAGAGCTGAGGAAGCGTTGTTCTAAATCAGCCATAAAAATGTGTTCTTGACGGCTTGTAGTCCATAACACCATCCTGGCTACTATGGATGTAGAAGCCCTCTACACCAACATTCCACACAAAGATGGACTACAAGCCGTCAAGAACACTATCCCCGATAATGTCACGGCTAACCTGGTGGCTGAACTTTGTGACTTTGTCCTTACCCATAACTATTTCACATTTGGGGACAATGTATACCTTCAGATCAGTGGCACTGCTATGGGTACCCGCATGGCCCCACAGTATGCCAACATTTTTACAACAATTTCCATCCCACCACCAACCTCAGCCTGGTCCAGTCCACACAAGAGATCCACTTCCTGGACACTACAGTGCTAATAAACAATGGCCACATAAACACCACCCTATACCGGAAACCTACTGACCGCTATTCCTACCTGCATGCCTCCAGCTTTCACCCTGACCACACCACACGATCCATTGTCTACAGCCAAGCTCTGCGATACAACCGCATTTGCTCCAACCCCTCAGACAGAGACAAACACCTACAAGATCTCTGTCAAGCTTTCTTACAACTACAATACCCACCTGCAGAAGTAAAGAAACAGATTGATAGAGCCAGAAGAGTTCCCAGAAGTTACCTACTACAGGACAGGCCTAACAAAGAAAATAACAGAACGCCACTAGCGGTCACCTTCAGCCCCCAACTAAAACCCCTCCAACGCATTATTAAGGATCTACAACCTATCCTAAAGGATGACCCAACACTCTCACAAGTCTTGGGAGACAGGCCAGTCCTTGCCTACAGACAGCCCCGCAACCTGAAGCAAATACTCACCAACAACCACATACCACACAACAGAACCACTAACCCAGGAACTTATCCTTGCAACAAAGCCCGTTGCCAATTGTGCCCACATATCTATTCAGGGGACACCATCACAGGGCCTAATAACATCAGCCACACTATCAGAGGCTCGTTCACCTGCACATCCACCAGTGTGATATATGCCATCATGTGCCAGCAATGCCCCTCTGCCATGTACATTGGTCAAACTGGACAGTCTCTACGTAAAAGAATAAATGGACACAAATCAGATGTCAAGAATTATAACATTCATAAACCAGTCGGAGAACACTTCAATCTCTCTGGTCACGCAATCACAGACATGAAGGTCGCTATCTTAAAACAAAAAAACTTCAAATCCAGACTCCAGCGAGAAACTGCTGAATTGGAATTCATTTGCAAATTGGATACTATTAATTTAGGCTTAAATAGAGACTGGGAGTGGCTAAGTCATTATGCAAGGTAGCCTGTTTCCTCTTGTTTTTTCCTACCCCCCCCCCGATGCTCTGGTTTAACTTGGATTTAAACTTGGAGAGTGGTCAGTTTAGATGAGCTATTACCAGCAGGAGAGTGAGTTTGTGTGTGTATGGGGGTGGGGGGGATGTGAGAAAACCTGGATCTATGCAGGAAATAGCCCGACTTGATTATGTAAAGAGTTGTCACTTTGGATGGGCTAGCACCAGCAGGAGAGTGAATTTGTGTGGGGGGGTGGAGGGTGAGAAAACCTGGATTTGTGCTGGAAATGGCCCACCTGTTGATCACTTTAGATAAGCTATTACCAGCAGGACAGTGGGGTGGGAGGAGGTATTGTTTCATATTCTCTGTGTATATATAAAGTCTGCTGCAGTTTCCACGGTATGCATCTGATGAAGTGAGCTGTAGCTCACGAAAGCTTATGCTCAAATAAATTGGTTAGTCTCTAAGGTGCCACAAGTACTCCTTTTCTTTTTGCGAATACAGACTAACATGGCTGTTCCTCTGAAACCTGTCTAATTATAGGGAGTAATCAATAAATCAAATGCCAATCCCTGTTACTCTGTGTCAAGTCAGATTTCTTCACATCAGTCTCTAAGATATTACAAAGTATTTTCATGTTGTTGTTGCACCTTGCCATCTCCTCAGCTCCCATTTAAGCATTGATGTTCTTAACTCCTAGAAATTGTGGTAAAATACAGTTCTGTGTTTTCCTACCAAAAGAAGGAAATGGAATGGTGGAAATGGTATAGAACACCATTTGCTGACCCTCATTTGCCATCTTATGTGGCTTTCTTAAGGAAAGGCATGCTCAGCTGAGCTGCTGGAAGTAAACTACGTTTCTGGTTTAAAAAAAATGACTTGTTGATCATGCCAGTCACTCACCAGTGGACTAATTTGAAAATCCAAAAACACTTAGGTCCCTCTCCTGCAAATACTTACGCGTATTTTTAACTTCACTCATATAAGTAGTCCCATTGAAGTCCATTTAATGTAAATTCCTTAATACTGCACCTTACTGAGCATTGTGAAAAGGAAGGAAGGCTGAAAGATGGAAGACTGGTGAGAATAGGTGGGCGGAATTAAAATTGATTGGTTGCTCTTAATTGAATATTTCTGTGGCTTTCAGTATGTGTGTGTTTTTAAATTGAAGTATTTTGCCTGAGAATAATGTATATGAGTCTTATGTAACTAAAAGCAACCAGTAAGCCAATAAACTAGCAAAATATCTCTTTTTGAGGAGATTTTGATAATCTTTATTCTCTCTGTCATTTAAGCTTTAAAAATTCTGATGTCAGTTGTGGTATGGAGAAGAGTGAGTGTATGTGTAAAAGAAAAGCCTGTGTTTCTCATGACATATTTGACGTTTAACCTTCCAACTGATGCCAGCAGCAAGTGATTTACGGTAAATCTATCAAAGATGGAATTTTCTGTGTAACTGTTTATAAAAAAAAAAGTCTTGTATATGTTCTGATCAAAGCAGTGTGCTTGTGTATCAATCACTTTTGTTATTTCAACTTTAAACATATTTTTATCTGCGTATTTAATGTAGGTTGCAGTGTAAGAATGAATTAGGAAATTACAATATTTTGACATATTGAAAGATTATTTGGTTACTCATTTGGGCTCTTTTCAAGGCACATAAGGGAACAGAACAACACTTATCTTGCAGACGTGCTGAGAAGGATCAAGTGAAGGGCAGAGACCGCTGTAGAGTATGTTTCCTGGCGTTGTGTGGTTCTTATGCAGCACTTCTCCTGCAGAGACGCAATGTAGGAGGCATGGTCTGCTGGAAAGTGATGGGATTCAGTCACTTCAATGTGGAAAGTTTCCCTTTAAAAGACACGGAATTTGGTGAAATATTTTTCTGCTGCTCTGAGCAGTACTGAATCAACCTGAAAGCCAAATGGACCACTTCAGAGATGTCATTTGTGCGCAACTGACGGGGGAAGACAGGAGTAGCACAGTGACAAGCCAGCCATTTTCAGCATTTGCAAGGTGTCCAGGTGACAGGAGAAACAATTTGTTTATCTGTATACTGCTGAAGTTGTGCAGGATTTCCATTGTGATTTCCTGCAAGTTTCAGGCCTGTTGCGGGGATATGAGGCTATGCCTCCTGTCACTTCTGCACGTCCAGCATGCCAGTCTCACTAAAGGGAGCATGCAATGAATCCTTAAGAGCACTGATTGTCTTTCAGATGAAACCTGCACAATTGTGCCTCTGTGTGTAGGAAGGGGAGGATATATCCTTGTTACTATTTTTAAATAAATGTAATCATATGTAACATATTTTTGCAAACTTTATTATGCTCTACTGATAGTTTAAAGGGCCACAGATATACTGCAATATTTTCACTTGATATTAATGTAGGATCAAATTCTGTCTTCCATAATGGCACAGAGGTACATGACAATGGAAGATTATTTATGCCTGTATTCTGGCTGGCAGTGCCCCCTGCACCACCCACATACATATTATTCCAGTTAGCAGGGCCGGGCACGTGGGGGGGGCAAGCAGGGGCACAGAGCTCCTCCAGCCCTGGGGCCGTGGCAGGGGCACAGAACGTGCCCCTCAAAAAGTGGTCAAATATAAATTCCTGCACATATCTCTGCCAGTCAGGAACAAATATAATCTGTGTGTTGTGTAAAGTGCGTTGTTGCTATTGCCGGGTCAGGTAGCATGCACATACAACAAATGGGCAAACCCTGCCATGATATAGTCAACAGACCCTGAAATATGGAAAAGGTTCTTGGGATTGAAATGTGGGATTTAGAAGTTCTGTCTTGCAGATCACACAACATACTTTGTAGTATAAACAATACTATAGTATGTAATATAGAATAGCCTTGTGGTTAAAGTAGGGGGTCAGGAGTGCTCAGCTCCCTCTTCCTAACTCTGCAACTCACTTTGTGTGCCCTTGAAAAAGTTACTTAACCTCTCTCTGCCTCCATTTCAACCTGAAGTGTAGAAAAAATCATAATAGGCCCCTCCAAATAATGATATATGCTTACAAATCATTAAATAACTCAACATCTGTTTATTTTCACTCACATTTAAGTGCACTCAAGTGACTTTTTCAAGCTTTTTCCTCCAACCATGAGGGCTAAAAACTTACATGAAAATTTCTGCTTTCATTTTAAAAATACAGTAATTACAGGATTTCTTGTAATCACAGCTGGGACTTTAAGAAAAATGCTAAATATTGTAAGACCTGTAATAAAAATCATGGGAGTTGCCAATACCTCATTTACTCCTTTGTAAAATTATATTTACATATTTCACAGAGGTGCTGTGAAGCTTATTAATTGTTTGTAAAGTTATTTTGGTGAAAAACCCTATATAAGTGCACATTGTTAGGGCCTGCCCTGTAAGGTGTTGAGTTTCTTCTGCTCCCAATGAGGCTGAAGTGGTAACTCAGTTGTTTGTAGGATTGGGAACATATTTATCTATTTTTATACAATCAACATCATAATAGTATCTATTGTTGTTAAGGGCCAAATTATTATAGGTTTTATGGTGAACCAAAAAGGGAATACTGGTACATAACACATTCAGTATTTCTTGTATTCGCTCCATGTGGATGAAGAATAAACCAGTTCCTCTAATGATGCATTTTCAAGAATTATGCACAACATTTAAATTATACATAATTTGTATAAATGTTTGCTTACTGAAAAAGCAGGTTCTTTTTTTTCCCATTTCCAGGCAGGCAGACTGAGATGATGGACAGCTTTTAGTGACATGCTATTTTTATTCTACAGTTGTTTTATTTTGAAATTCGAAACCTCTGGTTAGGTTGGTTTTGCTGCTCAAACCAGTTACTGGGGAAATTAAAGTATACTGCATCCTATAATGTCTTTACATAAATTTGACTCTAATGAAGATTCAGTATTTTGATTCCAAGCTTCCTCTAGCAATGAAAATACAAATTTGACGTATCAGTGGATAGTGTAATTTTTCATTCAGCTCAGTGGATAACAGTAAATGATTGGACATGATTTAAACAAGGATGGCTGCCTTGGATAAAACTTTAAAGCTTTGGATCAAGAATGCTTGAGGCTAGGAGAAAAATTAAAGACATGGAAATGGTGATAGAAGGGCATGCTTCCCCCCACTTTTCTTTTTGCCTGAATACTACGAATAGTTCTAAAGATGGAATACCTTTGAGAAATCAAACAGATGAACTGGAAAACAATCTAGATTAGTAAATGTCAGGTTAGTTGGAGTCCAAGAAATTATGTAGAAAAAGAGAGTGTGATTTTATTTAATGCAGTAGGAAAGTGAGAATACATAATTTTCAATTCCCTTTATAAAGTGGTGTGGTGAGTCAGACAACAATATTTAACAGAGGTAGATTTATAGTTTTTAAATTATAGACTCTGGTCACCAGTTTAGTAGCAGCTGAGTATATGTGAATGAGAGAGAGAGAGAGTGAAGTCTTAAGCCTAAATATACACACTGATTAATATATTACTAAATGTGTTAGTGTAGTCACATGACCTTGTGCTCTGATTCCATCAGATCTTGCTGGGTGAGTATGTGAGTGGGAGACTTCCAAAGAACACCTAACAGCTGCAGGAAATGGTGCTGGTAGTTTAGTATGTACTCTTCTTCCCTCTGATTGAACCAGCATCAGAGTGTAGTGTTAAGGGGTACTGATCTGCTGGAGGAAGATTTCAGAGTAACAGCCGTGTTAGTCTGTATTCGCAAAAAGAAAAGGAGTACTTGTAGCACCTTAGAGACTAACCAATTTATTTGAGCATGAGCTTTCATGAGCTACAGCTCTGATGAAGTGAGCTGTAGCTCACGAAAGCTCATGCTCAAATAAATTGGTTAGTCTCTAAGGTGCTACAAGTACTCCTTTTCTTTTTGGAGGAAGATGTGTTCTTTTGAATGAGATTTTAAAGAGATTTAAGAATCCTATAGCACTCTTGAAAGAGTAGAGGGTTATAATTCGGTGTCCTTCAAAATTCCAACTCAAGCAATTATACTCTGCTTGTTTAAATTCCACTTGAGAAGGCAGAGGGAATAGGTATTCTTCACAAACTGTTGTGTAGTGTTGATGTGCACTGCTAATATTGTTGATGTTGCATTGTTTTAACTCAGAAGTGCCTGTATTTAAATGCTGGATTAAG
This sequence comes from Caretta caretta, assembly GCF_965140235.1. Lineage (NCBI taxonomy): Eukaryota > Metazoa > Chordata > Testudines > Cheloniidae > Caretta > Caretta caretta. The sequence continues at coordinate 205,883,725 of NC_134207.1, read as the reverse complement.
TGATCCAGTATCGCCAACTCCTAGTGTGGTGTTTTTGTTTTGTTTTTTTATTGCAGATTCTCCTCATAAGATTAGCTTTAAAATGAATGCTTTCATGCAACCAAACTTGGTTTGTTTTCAGCCATTTTTTTCCTCCATTCACTTCTTTATCCTCCTCCCAGTGAAAGACCACTCAATACCTTGCTAGACTCTGATGGCACAGATTCTGATTTCAGTTATACTAATGTAAGCCTGGAGTAACGTCACTGAGATAACTACTTATAATCTGATGCTGACATTCCTTGATCAGATTTTTTCTGATAGACATTTCAGAACATATTAGTTGCTTGGTATCTATTCCAGGTAGTTTGATGCTGTTAATTTCTGACACTGTTAAAGTACCACGTGGAGTGACAGCTGCTGAGGTAACTACTTGTGGTTCTTTTACTCTTTGAAAAGCAAATTATTGTAGACATGCAAAATCTTTGCAAATGAGCAAGGACATATGAGTGAATTTTGCATATTTTCCTTGTTTTAACAAAAGTATATTCATGGGGGAATATTATCTCATTTGTGGATATTGAGTCAACAAAAAATATTTTTGGAACTTTTTTGCATATCTGTAATATTTTTGTTAGCTTCTGAATAATATTTTCTTTCCAACTCCCCTACCTTGCCATATGGAATAGAACTTTGAGAAATACGCTTCCAGTCAGAGGAGCTCTCTGATAAACTCTGTAGTTACCTCAGTTTACTATATCGCATAATTGTCTTAGAACCTTCATAGTCTATGTAAATACAGGCATTGGCCCTCATTTGATCTTGCTTACACTTGAATAAAACCGAGGTAAATCCTTGGAAGTCCACAAATGAAGTAAGTAAAATCCACTTAGTCATGTCTAAATACTGGTAACATCATAGCAGAATTTTCAGAAGCCTTCTTGATCCATCGCTAACTTTGCGCACTCAGCAGCTGACCTCCCAGTGATCTGCTGCACACCATCTATCCATCTCCTTTGCTGGTCATCCCCTTACTATGATGTCCCACCACTGTTCTTTTCCCGATAACATTAATCAGGTGTATAGATGAAAATAACCTCATGTGATCAACATGCATAAGTTTGTACCTGTTGATTTCCAAGAAAATAGTCTGCTTCATGCCAATATTTCTAATATAAGTATTGGTCGTCTTTTTCCATCCAGAGGATACAAGAGTCTTCACTAACTTCACATCTTAAATGCATTAATTTCCCAAGATTCACATTCATAAGTTGCTATGGAAAAAATTAAGCTTTTCACCAGTTGAACCTATGTACCTTTCAAGATGGCACAGTTTTTCCACACTTTCGTATGGGAGGCTATGGCTGAGTGAGCCATCCCCAGTCATCTTCTGATTTCTTTGGAGCAGGCTTCTTGGTTGTGTTTTGTCCAAAAACTACAAAAGGGAAAAACTAGTATATGTGATATCAGGCTCAAGATCACTTTACAGAAAAATTGGGTGAGAGGGAGTTATTTTAAAGCCAAACACACATTTGACCAGTCTATCATGACCCCCAAAAATCAAATATATAGTCTTCAAAATTTATACTCCAGGAGCCAAGTTCTCTTTTGGGAACTTCATTTGAGTTAATAGACCTACTCCAATACTCCTGTTTCTCCCCTGAGGGCAAAAAAAAAAAAAAAAGCCAAGTGAGATTTAGGCCTGATATAATTTTCTTTCAAATCCATGAATCTTTCTACTGGGACTTCAGTGGGAGTTGGATAAGGCTCTTAGTTGCATTCTTGTGAGCATAAGTTTTATGTATGCTATCATTAACTAGGTCACCTTGTACTAACCTAATTGGCTTTTATATTCTTTCAGTGTGACACATGGGTTAGGTTAGGTGGAAAATGTCTAGGCTAATCTTTAAATAAATGCACAACCAATTACCCATTTTACTTTTGAGTGTCAAACCCTTGTATACTTTTGTTTCAAAATGTATTTGAACAGAAATATTTAGACGATGTGTTATAATCTATGGGTTACATATGATGAGAGTCTTTATTTTATTTCTTGTTTTGCCATTGACGTTATATATGACTGTGGCCAAATCACAGTTGCTCCCCTTTTAGTGATTTGGTTCCTTGAACTGTAAATCTGAGTAGAAGACCTTGGTTAGATAATTGTGTTTTTCTAATGAGGTTCCCTAGCAATAGCACACTGTGACAGTCTGATTCTTATTTACACTCTGGTTCCTTTACATCACTCTGGCAGTGAAAAGGTGCCTTAAAGTCATTGTTATAATTTCTTACTTCACACTGCCAGAATGGTGGAAAGGGGCATCCATGAAAATGAGAATTAGGCCCCACATGTTTAATTTAAATGAGAATTAGTAGTCTGTTGTATACAATATGTACTCTATCTCTGTGTTGAGTTTTCCTTTGGACGCTTTTGATTTTTCTTTCATTAAAATATTCAGGGAAACATCAACTCTCTGTATGCAGTGAGCTGTATGGAGCAGTTTGGACTTGGTGCACTACTGGCGAGTGGGGGAAGGAGTGTGCTCCCACACCTTGCATCTCTAAGCCAAAGACCAGGCTCGGTCCTGGTCTTGCACTCCCTGCCTGTGTCATCCAAAAGTGGTATTGAGAGGCAAACCGGAGTGCAGTTCTAACTAGCAAAGCTGGCCCAGCACAGTGCACCTGTAAAATGAGATTGCAGACATTACATTTTCCCTGCTTTCCAAAGCAATTGTGCAGACAGTGCCCCTCTGTGTGCTACTGCCGGAACCCCATTTTCCAACCATGAATTGTGGCTAAAAGCCATAGGCTATATTTTGTGTGACAATGGGTTCACTTAAATACCAGTTTTCAAAGGTTTTACTGGTTCTGCCCGTATTCCCCATTTTATACGTACACAATTTCCAGTCCGTAGAAACATTTAGTGTGTGTCCACTATTGATGAGGATAGAGTCGGAGAGTTTAGCAGAAAGAATAATTTGTACATGTAGGAATTGGGAAATCAAACCAGAGTGTTTCAGATTCTAAACTAGCAATATTATGAGAGACTCCAGAGGAAACCTTCAGTAAATTCATATCCTGTCTAGTTAGCGCCTTTTAAAAAGTGTCGATGTGTAACAGTGTGTTCACAGAGCCACGCAGTCTCGTGGTTGGTGTGCCTGACTTTCAGTCCCTTGCTTCCCTGGCTGAGATGCCTCAGTCCCTAAGGAGGTGTGGAAGGGGAATTCTTCATCTCCACTGGGTCCCAGCCCAGGGCCCTTTGTGAAGCAATGCCAGTAGGGTCTTCATAGCAGAGTCTATGTCCGCTGCCCTATGCTAATTCCTATCTGTCTCTTAAGTTTGGGGCATGGCCCCCATAGTTGAAACAGTCTGTAGTGGCTTGCTTGAGTACCGTCTCCTTGTGGACATTTTGCAGCATTCTGTTGCGGCCTCAGGTCCCTCTGGGTGAGTTGGACATAAGATTGGAGAGGCTTAACCCTGCAATGTTTCTAAAGTTAAATCAGACAGTTCACTCACTGCTGGGTGCTCCTCAGTCTTCTCAGCAGTCTCCCTGAGTCAGGGATGCAGTGCTTTTCCCCAGTGACTGTCCGGTATCTTGTGATAGCTCCCTCCATACATAAGGGGAGCAAGTCCTGCCTCTTCACCAGTCAGCCCAAAACTGAGCCAGGTTTTCTCCTTTTCTTCCCCTTCCAGCCCTGGCATTGTCTGCAAGCCAGTTCTAGTCAAAAGCTAGTTTATAGTTTATAGCGGGGTGGAACTAGCTGGGCCCATAGGCTCTCTTTAACCCTTTTCAGGTTGGTGTAAAGTTTCTCTGCTTCATCACAATATTATTATGTATTGATTTATTTTTATCAGATACTTATGGTAAATATGAAGTCCATAAATATCAATTGTAGTTAATTCTATAACCAAGCAAACTTTGCCCTCCATCCTTTGCCTCTGTAGTAATCTCCTGTAAGGAATTTATAATGGATAGACCATACAGTACATTCTGGAAATAGAAAACAAAGTTGAAGCAGGTTTTCCATTGTGAGATCTTATTTGATCTGAGGAAGAAATTGAAAAAGGTTATCCCTCAATTGCTACTCAGCAAGACAACACTACATTTGTTTGTTCTTTAAATCTAGCTAAGATTGCTTTTGTGTCCAAGCAATCTCAGAAGCTTGCTCTCGAGTTTGGTTTACTTTTATGTCTCTGGAACTCTAAGATGATTCTATTAGTATGATAGTCTACTTATCCTGTGTTGTAAGAAATATTATTCAGAGTTGAGTATGGGTGTCGAGACTAATGTTTTTCTTGGAAGCATGAAAGACTGGCTCTTAACATACAGATTATTGCCATATTGATTGCTATAGCTTCAGCAGTCAGATCAGTGTCTATTAATAAGGGCCCTTAATCAGCGTGGCACCTACATGGTCTAAACAAGTTTGGTAAGGTATTGGAGGATTGTCATTTAAGTGCTCTAAATGTTTCCATATATACAAGCTTTTAGACATTTAAACAATTTGAGGATATTTAGATCAGGATGCATCTATTGTTTGTGTGTAGTTTATTACCTGACATTCTATAAAACAATTACTGTAGTGCTCAAAGAGAAGAAAATAGCAAGCCATTTAAAAAAAATATTGTAATTCAGTAAAGAGAAAAATTTCTCAGATACCAACTCATCAAAAGATTAAACTTAAAACACATTCTTTGTGAAAATCAAAATGATACCATTTAAACAGGAAGTGATTGCATAATTAATATGTACCCAGAGTCCTCTGCCATCAGATCCACCATGCTTAAATCTTCATGATTTTCCATTGTGGGCAAGAAACACACACTTTTTGAAACCTCTTTAAAACCAGAAACAATTTACCTAAAATTAAAACTTCAGCTGTCTTTACATTTCCACAATTGGTTTCCATTCTAACTTGCATTCCCTTATAACTTTCTGAAACTTTCATCTTTGCAGCTGTTGTTCACAGAATTGGTCTTTGCCAGAATATGAATTTTGGTTTCAATGCTTTTAGAGCGCCAACCGATTCAAGGAAAAAAAGGGAAAATAATTAAATAATCATCTTAAGAATTTTGACGTTGTATAGATTAAAAGAACCTGAATTTTTCAAGCAATACTGTCGTCGTCTTCTTTTTTTTGGATCCATTTTGGAAACAGAGGACCAAAAATTACACTGTTCTGTGAGCTATAATTTTGTTCGCAAAGTGGGGAAAAAAACAAGATAATCAGAATGAGGTAATTGTAAAAAAAATTGGGGTTTGTCTAATATGAGAACATACACATACTTTTAAAACCTGTCAATAGTTCAACAAAATTTAAGTTTCTGGGTCCAAGTTGATCTGGAATGGCTTGATGGAATGAAGTGGGGCACATGCTAGGCTTTCTTTCTCAATCTGATACATTCTCCACTTTGTTTCACTGAGCCATTTTTCATGCTCTTGATCCCTGAAAAAAGAACTGCTTACAACAGTAGCAGGATGGACATAAAATGACCAGCTGGATTTTATAGAGAGAGGGGACTTAAGAGACCACATAGATATTAACTATTTAGGTCTTTTAGAAATAGAATTCAAAAATAAACTTAAAAAACAAAAAAAGTGAATAATGAAATGTCTTCCAGAAAACATTTTGGTAGACCAGTAAAAATAATTTCAGGGTTAGTAAACTTTCCTGGGAATTGCTTCTGGAAAATAGACAGACAGGTTTTGATCTTGTCACCAGGCCATCTTACCCGGTCTGTGCTTGCATTTGCTGCTGTTTCAGTTTTCCCTTTTGGGTGCCTCAATAATCCCACAAAAGGCAGTCTCTGTCCAGTAAACCAAAGGTCAAAATGAAAACAAAATGCCCTTTGGTGATTGTGCCCTCTGACCAGGTCTCTCAGAATCCTGAATAAAGTCTGACACCACAACACAGTGTTCATGGTCTCATCTTTGCCATCGTCTTGGGGTTCCTCTTCAGTACTAGTCTCTTGATTCTCCTTTATCTCAGTAGCAACTCCCAGGGCTTTTCTGCCTGGAGTCTATCCCTGCTTGTTTGCATGAAGCTTCTTCCAGAGCTTTCTACCTGAAGTCTTTCTTACTCCGGAAGAGGATGCAAGACCTCCTTTCCCTGGCACTTCCACAGAGCCTTTGCCTACCTCATGACTTTCTGTTACCCCGATTGCTTTCCCTCAGCATCTCTCTTATGATTCAGATGCTAGATTCAAACCCATGTGTCTAGAGATGTAAAAGCTAGTTTATATACAAGAGAGAGCACACTGTCTAGTTCTGATTTAAGTTTTTTATATTTTTTCAAAAAAATTGCAATTGGAGGCAGAGACATAGGTGAAATAACATCAATGCTAACAACATTTGTGGCTAATCCAAGAAAACTGGCAAATGAAAGATGCTTTCAGTTGACTCAGTTGTCAGCAATTTCTAGACGTGCTGAGCAACTTTAGGTCCCAATGACTTCAATTTAAAATTCTTGCATTCCATGTTTGTATCTTGCAGGGGCTGTAATTTTAGCATTTTTAAACAATATTTGTTTAGTAAGATGATTAACTACTTAAGTCTTCCATTAATTTGTAAGATAGCAGCTCTTAAACAAAACAACTTCTATGGACAAGTCTGACGTTATCATATGTGTTGATTGATGTTAATGCCTTCCATACATAGTGGACATTTAATTGATAAGGAAATTAAAGCACCTCACTGACTCACTATACAGCATAAAAGGAATGTTGGGGTTAACTGCAGCCACAGTTTTACAGCATACAGCAAGATCATGCAACAGGTTAATGGGGAAGCAAGAAAGACTTGTATCTTATTTGATCTACAGAGGCGGGTTGTGAGTAGGCAGAATTTTGGGTAATTGGCAAGGATACTGCAGTTAACACCTTCTCTTGTGTAAAAAGAGTCATGAAATCTTTAGTGGTTCAAAGTGTTCTGTGCCTTTGTTTAATGTTTTGCTCAAAAGATTGACACATCCAGCAACACAGTGCCCTCTAATATCATGTTGTGACACTGGTTCAGTAACAAGTCAGAAGGAAAATACCACCTACTGAATCATCACCAATCCACGGGCACTGAGTGGCTTGCCTTTTGTAATTTTCCATCCAAATGCTCACCAGGACCAACTATGATTATTTTTTGATATTTGGCAAGGTCAATGTTCATGGTGTTATGGCTGCATGAATAAGGTAGTATTAACTAGAATATTGGAGGTAAAAGTATCTAGCAAAGTACTCATCTATATAAGTGGCTCATGCTTCAAAACAGAAAATATGTATTTATAAACATTGCAGTACAGCATTTATTTCCAGGATATCCGATTGTAACCTCAACATTTGAATTAAAAGCATGGATACTCAGGCCCTGTAGTTCATAAATGTATGTAAACACACTCATATTTTGGCAAAACATCCACTTACTGTACAGTGTAGGGTATTCCAGGGAGATTTTTTTATTACTCTGACAATCATTTGATATATATATTGGTGGAACATTTTTATTTTTTTGTAATTTCTGTAAAGTGCTGTATGGCTTTTCACTAATGTGTTGAATCTGATCATTAGACCTGTCGAAAGCTGCAAGGCTGGCCTGATGTTATCTCCCCTTAATAATGCCACCAGGGTATTACTTTGCTGCATTGTTTAGTACAGGAGACTGCTTTGCTTTTCATTTATAATTCTAGCCTTGCTAAATGTTTTGTTTTGAAGTCATGTTAGTTTTGACAGTTTCCTCTGCATTTTGAAATATCTACTAAAAGGGACAAGGTTATAATCAAATATTTTTGGTAGCCTGTATTTTTCAGTTAATTCTTGCATGTGAACTTTTGCTTTAGTTACACTGTATGTTCAAGTGTGGTTATGGTCAGAAAGTAACAACTTAAAAATAGCACCTTCTTTCTCAGCAGATCGTTCTGTATTTCTTCAAGTCACGTCTACAGTTTTTACTGATTATTATCTGAAGTTTTATACTAACACTAGCACTAAGGAGCCAATTCAGGTACGTAAAAGTGAATTTAGGTCTGTTCTGTTTGCACTGAAAATAAAATAGTCAGCCATTGTGAAATGCAGAACCTTTGTTACTGGTGATGGTGGAAGAGGCAGAAAGAACAGAAAGCGCTTGACTTTCAGATTCCAGTTTGAGTCATCTCCTGATTTGCTTACTGAACATATTTGATTTGGAAGTAATTAAGAATAAGTATGGATGCTTCAGTGCCATTTTAATAATAAGAGGTAATAGTAATATTTTTATAGCCCATTGTGGGTGAAATTATTGCTTCATTGAAGTCAGTGGCAAAACTCCCATTTCATAGAATCATAGAATATAAGGGTTGGAAGGGACCCCAGAAGGTCATCTAGTCCAACCCCCTGCTCGAAGCAGGACCAATTCCCAGTTAAATCATCCCAGCCAGGGCTTTGTCAAGCCTGACCTTAAAAACCTCTAAGGAAGGAGATTCTACCACCTCCCTAGGTAACGCATTCCAGTGTTTCACCACCCTCTTAGTGAAAAAGTTTTTCCTAATATCCAATCTAAACCTCCCCCACTGCAGCTTGAGACCATTACTCCTCGTTCTGTCATCTGATACCATTGAGAACAGTCTAGAGCCATCCTCTTTGGAACCCCCTTTCAGGTAGTTGAAAGCAGCTATCAAATCCCCCCTCATTCTTCTCTTCTGCAGGCTAAACAATCCCAGCTCCCTCAGCCTCTCCTCATAACTCATGTGTTCCAGACCCCTAATCATTTTAGTTGCCCTTCGCTGGACTCTCTCCAATTTATCCACATCCTTCTTGAAGTGTGGGGCCCAAAACTGGACACAGTACTCCAGATGAGGCCTCACTAATGTCGAATAGAGGGGAACGATCACGTCCCTCGATCTGCTCGCTATGCCCCTACTTATACATCCCAAAATGCCATTGGCCTTCTTGGCAACAAGGGCACACTGCTGACTCATATCCAGCTTCTCGTCCACTGTCACCCCTAGGTCCTTTTCCGCAGAACTGCTGCCTAGCCATTCGGTCCCTAGTCTGTAGCTGTGCATTGGGTTCTTCCGTCCTAAGTGCAGGACCCTGCACTTATCCTTATTGAACCTCATCAGATTTCTTTTGGCCCAATCCTCCAATTTGTCTAGGTCCTTCTGTATCCTATCCCTCCCCTCCAGCGTATCTACCACTCCTCCCAGTTTAGTATCATCCGCAAATTTGCTGAGAGTGCAATCCACACCATCCTCCAGATCATTTATGAAGATATTGAACAAAACCGGCCCCAGGACCGACCCTTGGGGCACTCCACTTGATACCGGCTGCCAACTAGACATGGAGCCATTGATAACTACCCGTTGAGCCCGACAATCTAGCCAGCTTTCTACCCACCTTATAGTGCATTCTTCCAGCCCATACTTCCTTAACTTGCTGACAAGAATACTGTGGGAGACCGTGTCAAAAGCTTTGCTAAAGTCAAGAAACAATACATCCACTGCTTTCCCTTCATCCACAGAACCAGTAATCTCATCATAAAAGGCGATTAGATTTGTCAGGCATGACCTTCCCTTGGTGAATCCATGCTGGCTGTTCCTGATCACTTACCACTTTACTACCATGGAGCCAGGATTTCACTTAAAATGTTCAAAGAATTCTTTTAATTAATCTCACAAGTCTCCTGTAAGCTAGGTGAGTAAGTACTATTACCCTCAGTTTACAAACTGAGATAGAAAGATGAGGTGACTTGGTCAGTGCTGCACAGGAATCAGCTGTGGTGCTAGGATTATAACTCAGGACCTAATGACTCAATCTTGTGCTCATTCCTGCATACTACACTGTCTCTGACAGAGTAACTTTTCATAGTGTAAATGCATGTTTTCTGGCTTGTTTATTTTTCTTGACCTTTTCATTTTATCATGGACTTCGTTAACATTATTTTTTCTAGTTCATTTACAGCAGTTCTGTTTCTGACTAACAGATATACTCTCATCCTTTTATGGCCATAACAGAGAACATTTTTAAATCATTCTCCTTTATTGAGTTGGCTGCCTTCTCTCTGCAATATGCGAGCATCTTTATCCTTTCACTTTTGTACACTTACATTTAACAAGTGTAGTTTAATTGCTCTGGTATCACCTTTTCCATAAAACTTTATAAACTTTTGTTGTTATTGAGTAATTCATTTCTGAAAATAACTTTACTTATCTCAAATCTGTTTTCACATTGATAATAGAATACATCTACTAACTATGTGTGAATATTGGTTGAGGTACTTTCCTTCAGATAGAAATAAGAATTTACCCAATTTCTGTATATACTTATTGTTATAGTGCTGTAAATTGCAGACAATTCAGTTGTATAATGTGAAATTCATAGACATGGTTTGGTTCTACATTGTATCCTGTACAAGAACCTCAGTTATTCTTATAACAAAGATACCCTAACACTGGTGGAAGTGGCAGTTCCATCCAGTATCTTCACTGTGCCAATGGAAACTAATAATTTATCTTTTAAAAATTCCTAATTATTTCTCCAACCTATGTCTTGCCCTACTAGCTCTGTTTTAATGTCCTACATTCTGCTCTATCAAATGTTGGGGTTTTTTTTGAGCATACTGGCACGTTACTGTGGTTTAATAGATATTAATTGCTTTTTTGAGGAAGGAGGTTTAGCATATCCAAAGCTCTGAGGTACCTCTTTTTTTTTTTCCTGCTCCATGCTCAAGTCCCTGTTCTTCAGCAATCTTTCCCTCAAAGGATAAATGACCAGGGTGTCCCTTTAGAGCCAATCAGTCTTCTTGTTAATTGGCAGGAAGGTTGCTATTCAGTAAAATAAGGTACTCCCTTCTCCAGGAAAGAAACACAATGATCTGCAACAGTTTCAGATGCCTTTGGGGTGAGAGACCTGAATAAAGTTCTGAACATAGGTTTCTGTGTGTAGTGCAAAATACTATTACCAAGCCATCCCTCCATGAGTGTTTCTAGCATTGTATTTCTCACACATATAGCATGGTTGTGCTATAGTATGGAGTTTTAATTCATTATACGCAAATATTAAAAACTGAACATCCGTTGTTTTCCCCTAAACATTGTAATTAGAGATGTGCCAAAAGTGAAACCTTGATCCTGAACACTTTTGCGTTCTGGAGGCATTCTGATTTGAATTCCTGGATCCAAACCTGCCCCTGCCATTTTGAACCTCGTCAGATCCGAAACCAAGAACGGCCTGTCTCCTGATTCCAGTTGGGTTGCAGCCAGAATCTCATGAGAACAGCCATTTTTACAACATTTCAGCCAAAGGTGGTATAAATCTCATGAAAACAGACGATCCTGTGAGATTTCTGCCATTAAATATAGGGGAAGTCTCTCACGATAAACTGTTTTCACAAGTTTTCTGCCACTCTGGGCTCTTATCTGTTAATCATAATTTGGCCTCAAACCTGAACTTTGATTTAAAACTAATACAGGTGAGTATTCAAACAACTCCCTTGTTCTATGTCTAATTTTAACTTGATGACACTACTAGCATGTTACTTTTCAAAAGGTGGGAAGAGGGAGAACAAAGTAAGAGCAGCCATGTGTGACCTGCTTTTTATATTTATAATATAATATAAAATAATTAATTCTATGACCATTCTCTTACCTCTATGGCCTCTGTAACAGACTGAGTCCTAATCATGATAATCAACCACATATGTGGAGACTGAGATGATGCTCATTGTGATAGTCTGCCTTCTCCTTTCAGCCTGGTGAATGCCACACAGAGGACCTATGTTTAAAAACTGGGAAGCACTTACCAAATCTGTGGGCTATTCCAGAGTCACATGCAAGGCTGTGAAAACCTTTGGGATTGGTACCATTTCCTTTCTTCCTTAGAATCATAGGACTGGAAGGGACCTCGAGAGGTCATCTAGTCCGATCCCCTGCACTCATGGCAGGACTAAGTATTACCTAGACCATCCCTGACAGGTGTTTTGTCTAACCTGCTCTTAAAAATTCCAAGGATGGAGATTCCACAACCTTCCTAGGCAATTTATTCCAGTGCTTAACCACCCTGACATTTAGGAAGCTTTTCCTAATGTCCAGCCTAAACCTCCCTTGCTGCAATTTAAGCCCGTTGCTTCTTGTCCTATCCTCAGAGGTTAAGAAGAACAATTTTTCTCCCTCTTCCTTGTAACAACCTTTTATGTACTTGAAAACTGTTATCATGTCCCCTCTCAGTCTTCTCTTTTCCAGATTAAGCAAACCCAGTTTTTTCAATCTTCCCTCATAGGCCATGTTTTCTAGATCTTTAATCATTTTTGTTGCTCTTCTCTGGACTTTCTCCAGTTTGTCCACATCTTTCCTGAAATGTGGCACCCAGAACTGGACACAATACTCCAGTTGAGGCCTAATCAGCGTGGAGTAGAGCAGAAAAATTACTTCTTGTGTCTTGCTTACAACACTCCTGCTAACACATCCCAGAATGCTCTTTGCTTTTTTTGCAACTGTATTACACTGTTGACTCATATTTAGCTTGTGGTCCACTATGACCCCCAGATCCCTTTCTGCAGTACTCCTTCCTAGGCTGTCATTTCCCATTTTGTATGTATGCAACTGATTGTTCCTTCCTAAGTGGAGTACTTTGCATTTGTCCTTATTGAATTTCATCCTATTTACTTCAGACCATTTCTCCAGTTTGTCCAGATCATTTTGAATTATAATCCTATCTTCCAAAGCACTTGCAACCCCTCCCATCTTGGTATCCTCCTCAGATTGAATTGCATTGAATACAAAATAGGAGTTTAAGTTCCTCAGTTACATTTATGCAATGCCACTGGCTATAGTAGGTTTGCATGGGCGTACAAGGGGGAAGAATTTGACCTCAACCATATGTATTCCTCAAGATGTAGGGAAAGCATCCAGATAGGCACGGTGTTTAGATCCAGCATTCTCTCAATAGGTTCCAAAAATATTAGCCAGAATATTACAGAAGTTGATCACAGGTTTCATTTCAAAATTGTGAGTAATCATTTAAATCCAAGTGTACTTGATTTTTGTGGTGAAATTTAATATTATTGGAAAACCATTTACATTCATTCTCACTCTTTCTAAATTGTGAATGGGCCAGATGGTGCTGTGCTATATATGAGGAAAGCAATAATTGCAGCTCTGAAAATGAATGACTACTTTTGGTGGCATGACACCAATTTTATATGAAAATGAGCCCCAGTTTATTGACTGAAGCATGCACAGGGAAAGAGGGGAGTGTACTTATGTCTCTGCTTCTCCCTCCTGTTATTCTTTATGTATTTTAAGAAATGTCTTATGTAAATAAGAACCATTAAAGACAGGTATTTTGTTTTCTGTTGACGTGTCAAAAAATCCTCCATCTCCTCCCAAACATTTTAGAAATCTGACAGTTTTGTTTCATTACTCCTGCTCACAAGTTGTACCTTTTGGTAATTTGGTAAAAAGTGTTGTGTAGGCTTCTTCTCTGCATTTTCAAGGATATAACCCCTCATCAGTGGCGACTGGTGCCCATATATAAGGGCTGAGACTGGAAATTAGATACCACCCTCTCCCCTTTATTCCCCCTCTGCCCCAAAACAATTATTTCTGACCCCACACATGCAATCATTTCTGATCTCCCAAATAAAATCAACCAGCTAAAATATTTGCTCCCCCTGTAAAAAAAATTCTGCTCCCCCAGCTCCTCTACTGTAATTCCCACCTCTGCTCCTACTTAGCATGAGCAGGCACCCACCCTCTAGACTCTATTTCCTACCTCGCCAGGTGACAGGCTCCCGGTCCCCTGTAATATCTCCTCCCCATGTCACAGGTTGCTCCCGCAGGTCACAGCTTCCCGCTTTTTCCTCTTTTCTCTCCTTCATCAGAGGTCCCTAACTTCTGTCTCCTTGAAATTCAGGCTGGCCAGCTACTCACTCCGTCTGTCTCAGCTCTGCCCTGCTTAGGGTCTTAGTACTGTGCCTGAAGAAAGGGTGGAGCTCTTCCCTGAGGCTTCCCAGCCTCTTTGGGGCTTTCCTGTTTCACAGGAGCTTGGAGAGATAGGCTGTGAGCACGTGAAGTTCTCAGTCCTGCTCTGTGCTTTCAGTGGAAGGATGAGTTCTCATGGAAGTTAGGCTTCCACCAGCCCTGTCTGCCCCTGACTGCACTCAATGGTGCATTTGTCCTGCAGTTGGGAGTGTGATTGCAGCATTTGTATGCATATCTGAGCTGGCTTTAGTCTAGCTATCTCGGGTACCAGTTGCAGCGAAGAAGTGGCAGCACGGACTTCAGCACAGGCTAGCTGCTCAAGTACGTACCCAGGGGCCATGACGGGCTTGTACAGCCTATGCTGCTGTGGCTTCACGGCTGTTGCAAGGCTAGATCAAGGCTAGCTCAGCTACCTCTACACGTGCTGCAGTCACACACTCCCCCAACTACAATGTTGACACACTGTATGGTGTTGCACTGAAGAGCTAGAATCTGCCATTTCCTAATCCTTTCCCTGACTCACCCCTCCTGTTCTAACCTTTGTGCTGTGCAAACCGAGGGAGAAAAGAAAGGTATTTGTTTGTTTCAAGAGAGAGAAAAAGAAGAGGGGATTTAATATAGGGGACGAAGCCCTGTTCATTCCTCAGGACCAGGAACAACTGTTAGGCTATTTGATCTTCAGGATGTAACTTTCATTAGATTAACGTTAATCAAATTGGGTGAAACTGGGGAGTAACCATTTCAATTTGGGAGAGGCTATAAGCCTTGTTTTTCATGGTTTTGCAAGTTTTATGTAAAAGCTGATTTTAAAATATATTTTACATGGAGCCCAAACAAAAGTAAAATATACTTCTAACTTGAACAACTTGACATGCATCACAAGTTGTATCTTTTTCTCTTGTTGCCTTTTTCAGAAGCTAGTCTAATTTTTAAACTATTATAATCTTAATTTGCTTGATTTAGCAGTTTGAACTACGGAACTGAACTGTGTATTGTAATGTGACCAAAGGGTAGAGTTTACTGTATGTATAGATTTGGAATACTCTGTTTTAGATGACATGGGGAAAATGCTCTATATGGGACTTTTCTGTAAAGACTTCAACCTTCTGATAAAATTATTCAGGTTTATTAAGACTTTGTTTAACTTGGGTTCCAAGTGACCAATCTTATCTACAGTTGAAAGGCAACACTGAAAATTTGAGCCACAGGCCTTCTGTTTGACCAGTGTCACAATGTTACATTAGCAAACAAGGGAGAAATTTGTTTTTGAGTTTTAACTTTTCAACAGGAGTTCTGCTTTTAAGGTTATTTGCTTGGCCATATTTAGAAATATGTCATAGAGAAGATGTTTAATTGAATACTTATGAAATATATAAAACACCTACATGCTGATTTGTGATAGTGTAGATGTGTCTAATTATTGTGGGCAGAATTCAGCAGTGAAATACACTGTATAGCCAGATTACATCTGTTTTTGGCAAGTAACATTAAATTTCACTGGTGAGGCAGGTTGTGAATATGCAAAACTAGTGTTAGCTTATCTCCTCCTCCTGGTAATAATACAGTAATGCAAAGAGGTTAGGAGACATGAAGTAGCAGGAAAAGAATAATAATTAGTACTTGGCATGTTTCTGCTGAGGATCAAAGTGTTTTGTGAATATTAAGTGTTTAGGTGGCCACATTAGAAATGCTGATAAACAGTGGTATTACAGACGGAGAGACTGAGGCACAGAAATGTTCAGTGATCTATGTGAGGCAATAGAAGTGTACAGCAGAGCCGGGAATGAAACCCACATCTCCTGACTCCCACTCTGATGCCTTAACTACAAGATCAATAAGGTATTGCTGATTTAAGAGTGTTTGCCCACTAAAAATAATAGCTAAGCTCATGCAAAGGTGCTGTAAGGCCACCCAAACATGATCAGGGTGCAGGTAAAAACACCCCTCCTCCACCTTCCCTCTTTCCTAAAATCTTTAAATGCACCATATCCTATAAACCATCCTCCGCAAACTCCCCCTCTCACACAGTTATATGCATGTGCGCATATGCGCGCGCACACACACACAACAGGTACCCCACAAAGAAGCTTCTGTTTTCTAGGAAACAGGAACACCTTATCCCAGGAAACAACTATGATATATATACACTACCCATGGAGTAGATAAGCAGTAGGGCATAACTTGGGAAGCATTCTGTAAAGGTGGCTTCAGCAGCATCATGGAGTTCAGTTTCTGACAAAGGAAGCATCAGTGGGCATGTAGATGTAGGACAGATGCATTTGCAGATGGAGATGATGAGTTGTCATCTTGCCTTGGTTGCCAGACCAATGCCATAGCTTGTTATAGCTCTGACATTTGCTATGTCAAGGCAGTGTTTTCTCTGAGGACATTGCCTCAAGTTTTTTTCCTCTGTGTGTGTGTGTGTGCATGATGGCAATTCTAGCTTGCATCAGAGCTTCAAATATGAAAATTGTTGGGGTTTTTTATTCCTGCAAATAGGAGCTGAAATATTAAAAATAATTATTGTGTGCCAGATCTCTCCCAGTAAAGGCTGCCACAGGTTTTTATTTTGTTATGAAAATAATTAGAGTTTATTAAATACCAGGTTATTGCATCTGGCAGTCTTTAGAAACTGGAGTATGATTATGCATTTTAGCATGTGTGTCTATTTGGGTTGTACAATATATTTACATGAATTTAACTGTAAGTGGAGACACCAGTTAATTCAATAAACAGACATCTCTATAAGATGCCTTAAGAGGGAATAAAGAAAACAAAGGCAGCTGTTTGTACTTATAATAACACCTTCATTGATATCAGTATTATTTTGCGTGTCCTTTATCTACATTACTAAAATTAGATTAGGCCTCCATTACTAAAATTAGACAGGTGATTCATTGAATTAGAAGTGCTTTTTCTGATCCTTAAATGAATGAAAGGGGACCTCTTTTGAGAAATCTGTAATAGTATTAAATGTTCTATATCTCATCTCCTAAAATCTTACAGATAGAATATTAACTTTGTTATATCCACCAGATTAAAGAACATATCAAAAGATGTGGATGGGACAGGATTTTCTGAACTGGAGTTCGTTGGGGAAATAAGAGACATTATTCGGATAGCCTTATTTTTCATGTCACACATGGAATTCTGTATTAGACTCAGTCCTGCAGTTCTTACACAGGCAAAACTTTCACTGATTTCAGAAGTTTTGTCTGTTTAGGGCTTGACCCTGCAACATGCTGAGTACTTAGGCTATTGATTTAAGTGGGACTACTCTGATGCTCAAAGTTAAACCTGTGCTTCAGTCCTTCGCTTGGTTGGTGCCAAAGTGCTCAGCAGTTGCCAGTATTGGCCTCTTCAGGTATTTCTACACCGCTGCTTTAAGCAAGCCTCCCATCCCTGGTCAACAGACTTGTGCTAGTGAGGTTAGAGCTAACATGCTAAAAATAGTCCAAGCCACAATGTCCACACTGCTAGTTTTAATACGCTAGCTCAAGTCTATCTACCTGGGCTGGGAGGGTTGCTCCCAATTGCAGTGTAGACATTAGGAACTGCAGGTCTGGGTCCATTTTCAGGAATTTTACACACCCACAGGATGCATTCATTACAACAGACAATATATGTGTGATACAGTACGTGCACACGTTAAAACTTTTTTTACATAACTGTTTCTCTCCAAATGTGATTTCATAGTTGAGTCATGCCCTGATTAGCTATCTGGAACATAGATGCAGAGCTAATCCCCAGGAAAAATTTTACAGAAGAAAGGTCTTACCCCGGCATCTGTAAGGGAGCGAAGTCTCCTGTCTTAGTTTGCTGTCTCTTCCACCATGCCAAAATAAAAACAAACAGATATTTCCTTGATTCTCTCTCCATTTGCTACGACCATTGTAATGGTCACCGTTTGGTAGGTGAGTAGAGTGCATGGTCTCTTCTCGTATTTTGCTGTAAGTGTTACTCTGTTAATTGGCCTGCCTGTCATATAGGGATAGGACTAGCACTCAGTCTTTCTCCCTAGGACCAAGTGGCGTTATATTTGGCATGAGAAAGAAATTGGGTGTTCCATGGGCTTTCATGTAACTGGTCATCAAGCTTGAGCTGTGTTGCTAACAGCTCTCAAGTTATTATTTTAGCATTGTGCAATGTATACTATGTAACGCAAGCCAGCAACTTTCACGTCTGTTGCATTGCATTTTACACACTGTAAACTGTGAAACAAAAAATTTTATTTTGAAATTATATTTACAGTTCTCATGACTGAACCTTCTTTTATTGGTGGCTGTCACAGGGTGAGCTGGCCTTTATTGGGGGTTGGGCTCAGCTTCAGGAGTAACTCGAGCTAACTGTTTAATGAAGACCCAGCCCTACAGTTACCATCTCCTGTCACATGAGTCTGATATTTATTGCTGCCACCTGGGGAGGTGGGCTAACATTGCGTGGAGTCTGTGCAATGAGTATGCAAGCTGTGAAGAACCATCCAAGGGAGAGGCTTTGAGTTGGAGAGGAGGCGGAAAGGGGCAGGTGGATCAGATAACATGCATGCCTAGCCAACCCATCCTGTGGAGGGGTCAGAGGAATAGTGGCCACGGGGTTTGCTACATCCTGAGGCTGTAGTAGCTCTGCTAGTACTCTGTAACCTGATGTGAGGAGAACTTCATTCCCTGCTGCTGGCCCTAACAGTCAGACTAGTTAGGCTATGTGCTGAAAAGAGGATTTGCTCCTTAAGAATTACTGTTTTCCTTATTAGCACTTAAATATAGCATTTTAAATAATTAAGCCCCCTAACCATATCATCATACCCATTTTATAGATGTGCTTACTGAGGCACATACCCTGTGGCCAAGGAACAAAAGTGAATCTATGATAGAACCAAGAAAATAATCAAGGGGTGCAGATACACTTTTCCCTTACTAATGTAGTACAGATCACTAGAGACATCAATTCTTCCTCAGAAGGCCCAGAAAAGACAGGTTTTGAATTAAAAATGTTATTTTCAAATATGATTTTCAGTTTATATGTATGTTAGGAAGCATTGCTTTCTTTCTTGGATTTGTGGGTAATATGAGTGCAGCTTTCTGTTGTAAAAGAAAAAGCACTACACTTTCTAAAATGTATGTTTCACAATATGTATTGTTGAAAAATTAATTCCATTTAACTTCATTGAAAGAAATTTGAGCATCTGATGGTGTAATAAGTGTCTGTAGTGTAGTTCTCTTCTAAATACAGTTAAATGCAATCTTTTTTCTCTTTTTATATCTGGAAAAGTCTATGACAGTTGAACCAGGAATTTCTAAGTAATCCTTTTTCACATATTAACTTAGCTGTTACAATAGACTGGACTACAATAGAAAATTTTCTAAGTTTCTATTTTATTATTATGAATTATAACTAAGATATGATGACAAAAATTACTAAATATTTCTAATGTAATAAACACTAATATTACAGGATTGTATGTATGTTAAAAGTGGGGAAGATTTATACCTTACTTTCAACATACTGCTGTTAAAGTTGCGATATATGTTTCTGTTTGTCAGTGACAATGTTCAAAATGAATAATGTCCACTGGTGAACTAGACTATACCCTTCTGATTTATAGAAGGGTAGGGTAACTCTTCCCTGGAAAAGTATTTTGAGAATATGTGTTACGTGGTACAACTGCTGCATCCCAGAAGCATGAAGTTGCTCTTTGGAAATACAGTAAATATTTGAGACTGTAATAAAAGCCATTTCAGGCAGATATGGATGAACTGTATCTAGAGCAGGGAAGAATTCCAATAGATGCAACTTGTCCTTCTCCTTCAGTTTGAATACTGGTCAATGTAGTACATAATTATGTAAATTTTAGGGGAAAGGAGAGGTATGTTTGCCATACTTTATTATATTACATGGAAATCTGATTGCCTGGCTTGTGTACGCATGCTGAACACAGGGAACCTGTATGACAGCTTTTCATTTTGAAACTGTTGATCATGCTACAATACTTAGTCATGTTCATCCCTGGTATAATTGCTTTAGCTTCAGTAAGTTGCAGCAGGGATGACTTTGGTCCAGTGCACCAAATTCAGCTCTTGAATATACTCGCACAACACCACTAACTCGATCTTTGCATAAACACTAGAAAAACTTCCTGCATAAACATAAGGATCAATAAAGATTCCACTGATGATGTCTTTACATAAGCATTGGAAAATATTTCTGCAAATTGACTTTTTACTCTTAAAATATAGCTTTTAAAAATAGATATTTTTATTTACATTTTCCAATGATGATGGTGAAATGATAAGATGGATGCTGGATTGCTTTCCTTTAGTATCATCTAGCACAGGAACAGATTGTAATTAACCCTTATGTTGGATGTCTGCTGGGGTGGTGTCCAGGTGGATGTTAGATGTCTATGCAGATGTCTAGGCAGGGATGGTGTCCCAAGCCTCTGTCTGCCAGAAGCTGGGAATGTGCGACGGGATGGATCACTTGGTGATTGCCTGTTTTGTTCACCCCCTCTGGGGGCACCTGGCATTGGCCGCTGTCGGAAGACAGGATACTGAGCTAGGTGGACCTTTGGTCTGACCCACTATGGCCATTCTTATGTTGTTGTTATAAAGTGGTGGTTCTTGGTGTAAAAGGCAGGTAAAGACTCTCAGATCTAGTTTATTTTAGTAAACTTCTGTAAGTTCTGGTTCTTTGGTTCTAACTAAATTACAAAGTGTCCATGCAACCCAAGCATTGGGAGTTTGTCCATGGAGCATGGGTCTCAGGAAGAAAAACACTTAATGCTTTGCCAATTCAGTAACTGGACAGCTGTTGAAGTTAGACAGTGTAGTGATGTACTTGTTGCTACATTTGTTTATCTTCCATCGCTACTTCTGCTATTGTTTAGATTTGTGTTTTTAGTTAGTCATAAAATAGTTATTTTTCCAAGCAGGATTCTTCCTTAGGGTAGAGTCTGTGATCATCCCACCAGAAACATTTTGCCTATTACAGGAACATGAACAGACACACGCATAAGGCAGTGTTTGACATATAGAAATCCATTTCAGCACAAAAAACTATTAAAGTCACTGAATCCCACAGGCCAAAAAACATTAAAGAATGATAAAATGTTGCATAACACTTTTAAAACCAAACCCAGGGTTTCATTTATAACTAGCATATTTGAGGCAAGGCGTTTTTCATGCTAGAACCTGCGGATAGGATTAACTGAAGAGGTAATAGCACTTGAGCAATGTACATGCTAATTTCAAAATGCTTGAAGCTTATTCCTTTTTCTTCCTTGCTAAGTCTTCTCAGCTGATTAGTGATAAATCACTTTTGAGCTGGTGCACAGGGGAGAGTGGTACAAAAGTAAATGAAAGAACTGCAGGCTGATTTACTGGCTTAGTCTGCCAACACATCTGATGCACTGCCATTAGCCACCTTGAGTCTGGAGTAAAGAGTGGCACTTGTCAATGACTTTCCAAAAGGATATGAGTTTCATTTTTCATGATGATGATCGTGGTGACAGCACAAGCAATGGAAACCAGAAGGGAAATCGAGTATTCTTTTTTGTGCCTCTTTCAAAGAGGGAAATATGATTTACAGATACTAGATGCAGTGATATTTAGTAGTTAATGAATAACTGTACATCACATTGCCTCTAATCAAAGATTGGAACTATATTTTGAAAGCAGAGATCTGGGGAGCAATCACCCAGACTGCCTTCACCCAAACTCCGTGTTACATACCTTTCTGTCTGTGAGGAGCTCTTGTGCTGTACTAAAGAATTCTTTTCCTATTTTACTGGAAAGGTCAAATCTGAATTATCTTCCTGGGCCTGAGGAAACAGATCAAAACAGAAAGCAGGAACCATTCCGTTTCCCTTGTTGGTGTTTGGCACAAACTGAGGCCCTGGAAACATGGAGGCCACTATATATGAAACTGACCCTTGGCTAGTGAAGAGGACTGGTGTCCAAGATCATCGGTGCTTTTTTCAGAGAGGGCAGCCACAATGTACTGTCCAACAGCCAGCTACTCTCAATTAGAGCTGGCCAAGATTTTTTCAGCCAAAACTTTTTTTGTTGTTGTTGCAAATAACAAGGTATTCTGATCCTCATTTAAGCAAGTGACAAATCCTGCCAGAGCTCATGCAGTGTAGTGTTGATGGTATCAAGTAGCGATGATATCCTTTATAATGTTCAACATTGTTAGAACACCCATTTCCAGGCAAATTGTTAATTTAATCTGCTTGTGAAAGAAGGTTCCATGGCTGCAGGAGATCTTGGGAAGGTGGAGACTTGCCCACACTCATTCTCATGTTGGAAATAAGACATTTTTTTATGCTGTTTGCCGATTGTATTTTTCCCTGTCCAAGGATGAAGTTGATTGTGAAAGTAGAATTTTCATTGTTAGTATACCATTAAGGAAGAATCCCTGCAGTTGTATGTTTTCTAATACTTTTACCAGACACTGTTGCTTTGCTGAACTAAGATATAAATATAATTTTGTTTGTGTCAGAGTTAGACTCTTCCTAAAGCTAAGATTGTTTTCAGCTAAAGATATATGAAGTCAATTTTTAATTACATAGACAAAATTGGATCAGAGCAAATAGAACATTTTTCCTTAGTTTATATTTAATATAGTACTTCTTGGAATATAGTGGCCAAATTTATTTCTAAGTTTCTTCAGCAAAGAATGTATGAAAATTTGTACCTTTCAGAGCAAAAAGTTAGTATATACTTTTATTAATGGAAGAATATTTATGTAAAAGCATGAAATAGGCAAATCATCAAAGAGTAATTAATGCCAAACTAAGAAAAATCTCCAAGGGGATAGAATGTGAAGAATTCCCAATAAAGAGAGTGGAAATCAAGTGAAGCCCAGTCTATGTGATTTCAGTTTTTAGTTATTTATACAAGTTATAGGAACTAGGCTATGCTAATAAGGAAGTCAGCCTTTGAAGTACAAAGCATATGCAAATGTAGAAACCAAAATATGGCGTTTGGAATATAATTAAATGAACAGAAGAAATATTGAGTGCAGAAATATTTGTGTGAATCCAGATGGCCCACTTTAGCTGTACAGTAAATCCTATTTAGAAGAATTATGGATTAAAAAAATAAAGTTTAGAGGTATGATTTCTCTATGTCCCAAATCACTTTTATTCCTCTGGATTATAATTTCAGTTGTTAAAACAATATAGCAAGTTATTTCAGGTCAGGGATGGATCTAAAGGGTGGCATTGTTGCCAAATGCTGAGCTCCCTACTGCTTATATAAATTAAAGGGGTACAACATTTGGCTTGCAACCCTTAGATCTGAGCAAGCACAGCTGGCTGGGGAGCTATTCCAAATTCATTAGCTCTGCTCCTTCCCAGCTCCTCTTCCCATCATGAGACTGCTGCTCCTCAACATCAGTGCAGAGCCCCTTAGAGAATGAGTGAAAGAGGAGGAAGAGTGGAGGGAATAAAGAAACCAGGAGAATGGAAGAGAGAAATAGTTAGAAATATTTGGGAAAGGGGAAGAGACAGGAGGAGGAGAGAGGGGAATTGAGACACTTACAGAAAGGGAGATATGGAGAAGTGGAGGGAAGAAAAGATCTGAAGATGAAAATGACTCAATGAGAGAGAGGAGAGACTAAAGGAAAAAGTCAATGAAAAAGAAAGAAATGAGATGTAATTTTAAGGCTAAAAACCTTTTATACTTGTCCCCAGAGTTCACAGTGGACCTTACTAGTTTATTTGCTTACTGAACCTTGCCTTTAAATCTGTCTGTGCTTCAGCTCAGGGTTTTTTTAAAAAGATTATTTTTCCCCAGACTTAGGCCCACTCCCGTACTACTTGCTCTTGTGAATAGTCCCACTGACATAAATGAATAAAGGTAGTGAGTAAATGTGAGGAAAGGTTGCAGGATTCAGCACTTAGTTTCTGATCCTGCAAACTGTTTTGCATGTGCGTAAGTGCTGCTCCCACAAGCAGTCCTATTGATGAGACTGTTCACAGGAGTGAGTGCTGTAGGATTGGGCCCTAACACTAGTAAGCATGAAAAGTCTACAAAAAATCAACTGAAGACGCTCCATAGGACTACTCCTATGAGTTAAGTTATTCACATGCACAAATGTTTGCAGCATTAGGCCCTAAGGAATGGTTCCAACTTGTCACCAGATTCTGCCATTGGATGCAAACACATGGCTTCAGTCTTCTTTAGTGGATGACACATGCAAGCACCTGATGGGAGAATTTGGTGGTAGGCTTTTAAGGTAACACCTATGTGAGGTGATTAGGCTAGTGAAGCAATAGATTTTATCTTTGGGGAGTAGTGTAGCTTCGGGGAGGAGTGGTCTTTGCAACTGGATGGCTGTGCATTGGTTTACACTGTAAAATCTTTTTTGTAAGATGGTAGAGACAAGAAAAAAATACTAAATGAAACCTTATCCTTCGGAAAAAGGATATATGAATAAAATACCTGGGCAATTTTTTAACCCTTACACTGTAAGTATGTTCCTTTTTATTTCATTTGCTCAGTAAAATCAAATCTTTAAAAACAAAATTGAAACAGATTGAGCAATAAATGTCTCACTTGCAGGTGTCTTACTAGAAATTTAGAGATATAAACCTCAAAGGGAAAAGAATCTTCAAAATGATGTCATGTTTAATGAGCTGATTACAAATATTTGACCTCCAGAAGAGTAGAAAGCTCCACATTCATAATCCTGGAAAAACTTCATAAGGTGTAACAAGAATGTAGATTTAAGAATAAAAAGCTGAATCTCAGGTACTAGCTGAACTAAATATTTAATAACACTGAGGGCAATTTTGTGCAATGTTACTATCAAAATGACTAAATTGTTCTGATTTTCATTACTAAATGTCTGCTCTGAATTCTAAGTGGTTAAACACTTTTTGAAACACTTGCTGCATTTGTTCTTTACTTCCCAGTTTAACGCTTTTGTGCTAAGGAAATTGTATAAAAGTTCACTCCCACATACTTGCAATCCCCTTGCAGTACATTCAGTTTGTTTGCATCCTGTTTTGTTAAACAGATAATGATTAAACGCATTTTCAGTGGAGTACAGGACTTTCACAGAGACTCTTACTGCTGTGCAGTGGTCTCTGAAGATCCAGTATTTTAACTCTGTTGAAAGAGATTTTAAAATGTTTCCATACTTCCTGTTGTTGACAAGTATTTGGGTTTAGTTGTTTCTTTTACTTCTAATGATTATTTTGTATCATCATATGGCCCAAAGGCCCCAGTTAGGATCCAGAATCTCTTGTGATAGGCACTGTACAAACAGACAGGGAGGCACATTTCCTGCCTCAGTGAACCTGCTTTGTGCTTAGTCTCTGTCCTCAGAGATACATATGTGCACAGACAGCTTTCAGAGGCCAAAAGTGAACGCCTTGGATCCATAAACATGAACAGGCTGTGTTTAAAGGTTATGCTCCTTAGGAAATGAACTTGTCTCTGTCTGTAGTCTCATCTTCACAGACAGAGAGAGTGTGGAGTGCACAGTATGTTTTTAACTGCACACATTTCTATTGAGAAAAGTTGACTGGACTATTCTCCCTCTCACAATCTGTGTATCAGTACTCTTCCGACCAAATTCTGTCAGATGCTACAGTGCTATTTAGAATCTATTATGAAGTCAATAGGAGTTTTGGGTGCACAAGGAATATGGGATTGGGCCCTTTTTTGTGTTTGTTGCAAATATGAAGCATGTAAAAGTAAAGTTTAACAGGGCTTTAACTAGCAGAGTACACTTGTGGACTGAAAAGCCAGAGCCATTTCTTGATTTTTACAGCCATAATATCTAAAATGGGGTTGGAGAAGAGTTGCAGTAGTTTTGCTGGTTTGAGCTTCCTACACAGTCCAAAGGCCTGGGGTTATTCCTTGGTCTTACCTTTATTGTCTGAAAGTCTCCAAACTTTAGTAAAAATAGTTTGGTTTAATTTTATAAAGCATCATGATGCTATATACATGAATAAATAACACACATATAATTACTTCTGGGGATATTTGTCTCTCAGCGTGCACTTTAAAAAAAAATTTAAAAAATATCCTGGGGAAAAATGAACTAGTGTTGACACACACTAATAAATTAGATTTTTGTGGAGAATACTTTTGTCACACAGTCTCAGTTCTTAAGATGCTCCCTGAAGCTAATAGGAAGCCAGTGTAGATCCTGGAGAACAAGTATAATATGTTCTTTGTGGTTGTTACTGCCTATACTTGTATCACTTGGGGTTCCAGAGCAGATGTGGGAATGTTTGCTTAGTGGATAACTCCCTTCACCAGTGGGACGTATGCTTCTCTACAATACCTTCAGGATTTGTACACCAATCCACCTGCACTAGCACTGTTGTGTTCAAATGGTGCTTCGGTCAGCTAACTTTCAGCAAACATCCAATCTCAAATGGGCACTGGGAGTGCACAGGCACAGCACCATTTAAGTCTGGTGCAAATAAAACATTTGGTGAAACATTCTAGCTCCTGCTCTATCGAGCACCAGGTGAATGGAGAGCTGGCTTAAAGAGCCAGCTAGGGATTCACCTTGGATGGGTGAATCCAAGGTGACTCCCCGGGTGGTGTAAAACTGGCACAGCCGGCTCTGTGCCACCTTTTCCTGCTACTTCCCCCATGTAGTGGACAGAAGGATGCATAAGGGGACCACGCTGCTTTCAGGGGTCCTGGCCTAGTGGAATAACCCTTGCAAGGGGGGGTTCCCACTACTGCAGGATAGAACAAACCTGAGACTGCTCTAGTTCTGTCAATAAAAAGATTCACACTTTATTTTTCTTTGTGGGGGCAGTTAGTGCAGGCTTTAAATAGTAATTTAGAGTTATTAAAGAGTTGAATGTTTATTATATTTATTATATCTTACCTCCTTCTCATTCTGCTAGAAAGATACTTCACAATATGCCACTATGCCTAAACCTATAGAGAATCAGGAGGTAAGAGATTGTTAAAAGAAAAGGAGTACTTGTGGCACCTTAGAGACTAACCAATTTATTTGAGCATGAGCTTTCGTGAGCTACAGCTCACCGATGAAGTGAGCTGTAGCTCACGAAAGTTCATGCTCAAATAAATTGGTTAGTCTCTAAGGTGCCACAAGTACTCCTTTTCTTTTTGCGAATACAGACTAACACTGCTGTTACTCTGAAAAGAGATTGTTAGTCACCCAATCCTGTAGAGGATAAAGCTCAGCCCACCACCTGCAGTTCGCATATTTCCAAAGTCAATAACCCAAACTCAAAGAAGAGATTGTCAGAGTCTCACTTGATATAGAGGTGAATGACTGACCGACTTTCTTACCTCGTACGTGTAGTCGTATTAGCACAATTGTAGGGCATCTTTCTGATAGGATGGGCAAAACCATGACAAATCAAATTCCTGGTGAATTGTTTTCCCTTACTGGATGATAGAGTGAAAAGTTCACTTCTCCTCCTGAGCTGAAAGCTTAAAAATACAGGTAAGTTGAACTATGATAATTTAGACAAAGCTGGGTCAAGAAACTCTGGTTTTAGTCGCCTCATATAGTGTGGCTGAGGTAGTTGGCTTGGAGTTATTATATTAATCCCTACTTGTTATGCAGTGAAAGGAATGCTGCTTATAATAGACTGACTTCAAATTTCCTACCTGTTTTCTATACAATCAGCATTTACCTTTAAGTCTATAATTTGTTCCTTCAAGTCTGTATTAAGGAAGCATGACATGACTGCACTGACTCTATGAGATTAGGAGTGCAGAGTGAGTATAAATGTATTGTGAAAGAAACCACCCAGTACACTTTGCAGACTAGTAATTAATTATTTTTTCTGTTATGCGGCCTATGCTTTAATTTACTTTGCACATGAAGGGGGGGGGGAGGGTTTGTTTTTTAAGGAAGCTTGAATCTGAAGGTAATGAAGCAGTTTGCATTACAGCACGATTGTTTTGAGAGATTGAAGGTTGGTACTCCCAAATTTTACCTAGTTGTCATTTATTTTTATGGTCTTGATCCAGTTTAGACCCGCCTCTAATTCTGCTGGCTTCAAAGCTTCCTGTGCCCAACCATTGCCATGTTCTGCCCTTTCTCCTCAGGCTGCATGGCTGATTGAGACTGCTCTTTATTTATAGGTTGGAGTGTCATAATGCTGATTTCTGTATTATACAGCCATTCAAGACTTCCTTTTTTCTACTGTTATGTGGCAATCAGGTTTATGAGAATGAGGTTAGGTACCCAGCTCGAATGGTCAGTGATGGTGGAAGGAAAGTACCCACTGTAATCAGAGGCCTACGTCTGCGAAGAGGGGTAGCATCACCCACAGTATGAGAAGGAGCGACCCAAACCAACAACTTGGATAGTGGGAGAGCATTCCTATTACTTTAAGGTATCTAAAATGTAGATAGTTTAAAACAAATATCAAATCCAAATATTATTCTCACTCAAGCAGAGTGAGATTAACTAGCAGTCCAATCTTAAATACTGGTGCTGAGCGTCAGAGATCCGAATTTTAGTGACTCTTACGGGGGGGTCTGTTGCATGTGTACACAGAGTAAACCAAATGAGGAAACAAAACTTCAGGGATTGGAATGTGAGAGGAAGAATTCCAGTCTGGGGAAGAAGGGTGATGTGTGAATGGCAACCCTGGCCCAGCTCAGATAAGTGTGGGTTGGTTGGTGAAAAGTGCAGATATTGCATCCATAAACAGATGACATTATGCCTCTGGATAGGGAGGCTCAAATATATTGCGAGTGAAGTTACTGGTGCATGCAATGGGGAAATAAAAACTTAATGGAACAGTTTGCAAAAGTGAGTGATTTGGGGTGCCTCAATTTTTGGGTGACCAACATGAGACATCATAAAAGCGTCTGATTTTCAGAGTGAGAGTCCTCAGGTGTTTTTGAAAATCAGGCCCCTTTAAGGCAGAGGTCCCCAAAAACCCGTAGAGCCTCATGGACAATTCTGAACCACCTCCATTACTGCAGAAAGAAAGTTGCAGACCAATGTCTCAGATAGGGGAGAGATCAGGATCTGGAAGAGTGCTCATTTTGAAAAGGATGGTTTTCAGCACATAGGGCTCTTGTGGGATCATGAGGTTCTCCTACAAGCTGATGGGTATTCTCAACTTCCTTTGATTTCAGTGGAAACTGAGGGTACTTAGCTTCTCCCAGCACTGAACTTTCTATGTATAAGTACAAAGATGTTTCTATTTCCTATTACAGTACTCAGATCTTCCACAGGGGTCCTAATGATAAAATACACAGTATGTCGAGCCTTTTTCCCCTTTCAGACATCTGCCGTCTTTGCCTTGTTTGACCCTTTTAAAAAAGCAATTATTTTAAAAGCCAAGAAGAGGCAACCCAGCTAAGCAAAAAATCCCTTCTGACATCTGCACTGCTGCTAACCAAGAGAACTTAGCCTTCCTCATGATGGGATCATTGCTTTCATTGATTTGCACTCAAAACTCCCATCACCTTCAATGGAAGCTTTTGCATATAGGGATTGCAAGTTCAGGTCCAAGAGTTAGCGTTAGCCTACAATAAAAACATATGCTTACTTGTTATCCATTTGTTCCTGAAATCCTTTTTCTTTGGAAGAAAACAAAATAGAAACAAATGGTAACATTATCAAAAGCACTGAGTTGGCCTAATTTAGTGCCTATTAAAAAATAAGGCCAATGTTGAGTGCTTTTGAAAATCTCACCCAAAAACACTACAATACTCAGAAAGCAAAAGAGTTTTTTGGGAAGAAATGTCACTAAACTCATAGCCTAATATTGAAAAAGAATTTAGTCCTTTAAAATGCCATTGTTCAATCAATGTTGTTGCTTTTTATAAAAAGCAACAATCATTTTGTGAATTTCACTTGTGTATTTTGCCCTTCCTCTGTTGGCTCTGCAGCGTTTAACTAAAAGCTTTTCTAGCGCTGTGCTGATACTAAACAATTACGTCAGTGAACGAACAAAAGTGTTGTGTCAAGGTAAGATGCTTACAGTACAAACAGAAGACACTGTTAAATAGAAATAGGTTTAGGTCCAGTTTTTAGACATGCTCACAAATATGTGAGCTGAACTTGGTACTTGAGAATGTTAAATAGGACTTTTTGACCTAAGTGATGCTATTAGATCTGGACATTCTAGTCATAGAGTTTCGTCATGATGACCTAGTCTGACCACGTGTATCACAGACCATTAAATTTCACCCAGTTACCTCTGCATTTAGCCCAATAAAGTGGTTGACTAAAGTATAACTTGTGTTTTGCTAAAGCTTATCTTCCAGAAAGGCATCCAATCTTGATTTGAAGACTGCAAGAGATGGAGAATTCACCACCTTTTTTGGTAGTTTTGTTCCAGTGGATCATCACCTGCACTGTTAAACTGTGCCAGATCTCTCATTTGAATTTGGCTGGCTTCAGCTTCCAGGCATGGGCATAAAACAGGAGCCATTCTCTACGAGATTAAAGACCCCTTTTAGTGTCTGTATTTTTCTCTCCATGAAGGTACTTAGACCCTGTAATTAAGTCACCTCTCAATCTTCTTTTTTGATAAGTTTAAAAAAAATGGCACTCTTCGAGCCTCTCTCAGTAAGGCATTCTCTTCAGCGTTCAAATAATTTTTGTGGCTCTTTTACTGCACCCTCTTTACTTTTTCATAGGGCTGTCAATTACAGTTAACTCATGCGATTAACTTAAAAAATTAATTGCGATTAATCACAGTTTTAATTGCACTGTGAAAACAGTAGAATACCAATTTAAATTTATTAAATATTTTGGATGTTTTTCTACATTTTCATATATATTGTATTCTGTGTTGTAACTGAAATCAAAGTATATATTATTTTTATTACAAATATTTGCACTGTAAAATGATGAATAGTATTTTTCAATTTACCTCATACAAATACTGTAGTGCAATCTCTTTGTCGTGAAAGTGCAGCTTACAAATGTTGATTTTTTTTTGTTACATAACTGCACTCAAAAACAAAACAAGGGAAAGCTTCAGAGCCTACAAATCCACTCAGTCCTACTTCTTGTTCAGCTAATTGCTAAGACAAACAAGTTTGTTTACATTTACAGGAGATAATGCTTCTTATTTACGTCACCAGAAAGTGAGAAGAGGCATTTGCATGGCACTTTTGTAGACAGCATTGCAAGGTATTTACGTGCCAGATATGCTAAACATTCATACTCCCCTTCATGCTTCGGCCACCATTCCAGAGGACATGCTTCCATACTGCTGATGGTCATTTTTTTAAAAAATGCATTAATTAAATTTGTGACTGAACTCCTTGGGGGAGAATTGTATGTCCCTTGCTCTGTTTTACCCTCATTCTGGCACATATTTCATGTTATAGCAGTCTCGGATGATGACTCAGCACTTGTTCTTTTTAAGAACACTTTCACTGCAGATTTCACAAACCGCAAAGAAGGTACCAATGTGAGATTTCTAAAGATAGCTACAGAACTTGACCCAAGGTTTAAGAATCTGAAGTGCCTTCCAAAATCTGAGAGGGATGAGGTGTGGAGCATGCTTTCAGAAGTCTTAAAAGAGCAACACTCCGATGCGGAAACTACAGAACCTGAACCACCAAAAAAGAAAATCAACCTTCTGCTGATGGCATCTGACTCAGATAATTAAATTGAATATGTGTCGGTCTGCACTGCTTTGGATTGTTATCAAGCAGAACCCATCATCAGCATGGACACACTTCCCCTGGAATGGTGGTTGAAGCATGAATTGACATATGAATCTTTTCTTTAGTGCATTTGGCACGTAAATATCTTGCGACGCTGGCTACAACAATACTATGAGAATGCCTGTTCTCACTTTCAGGTTACATTATAAACAAGAAGGGGGCAGCATTATCTCCTGCAAATGTAAACAAGCTTGTTTGTCTGAGTGATCAGCTGAGCAAGGGGGGAGGGATATCTCAGTGGTTTGAGCATTGGCCTGCTAAACCCAAGGTTGTGAGTTCAATCCCTAAGGGGGCCATTTAGGGATCTGGGACAAAAATTGGGGATTTGCCCTGCTTTGGGGGTTGGACTAGATGACCTCCTGAGGTCCTTTCCAACTCTGATATTCTATGAACAAGAAGTAGGATTGTGTGGACTTGCAGTCTTTAAAATGTTATGTTTTATTTTTTAATGAAGGTGGTCTTTTTTACATAGTTCTACATTTGTAAATTCAACTTTCATGATAGAGATTGCACTACAGTACTTGTCTTAGGTGAATTGAAAAATACTATTTCTTTTGGTTTTTTTATAGTGCAAATATTTGTAAGCAAAAATAAATATAAAGTGAGCACTTTACACTTTGTATCCTGTGTTGTAACTGAAATCAATATATTTGAAAATGTACAAAACATCCAAAAATATGTAAACAAATGGTATTCTACTATTGCTTAATTGTGCAATTAATTTTTTTAATCACGCGATTAATCGTGATTAATATTGTTAACTGCTTGGCAGCCCTACTTTTTCAACATCCTTTTTAAAATGCGGACACCAGGATTTGAGGCTGTATTCTAGTATTGGTCTCACCAATGCCATATATGGAGGTAAAATCACCTTCTGCTCATATTTATGACTCTCTTGTTTATTGATCCAAGGGTCACATTAGCTCTTTTTACCACAGTATCAAACTGAGAGCTCATGTTGATTTCCTTGTCCAGTATGACCCCTAAAATCCTTTTCAGAGTTATTGCTTTCAAGGGTCCAGTCTCCCAATTTTTAAGTACATCTTATATTCCTTGTTCTTAAATGTATAACTTTGAATTGGCTATATTAAAATGCAGTTTGCTTGAATGGGCCCAAGTGATCCACATTGCTTTGTATGACTGCCCTGTCCTACGACTGCCTTGTCCATTATTTACCATTTCACAAATCTTCATGTAATCTGCAGAGTTTATCAGAAGTAATTTTATATTTGCATCCAAATCATTGTTGAAAATGTTGACTAGTATCAGGCGTAGTACTGATTCCTGCAGAACCCAACTAGAAATACTGTCACTGAATGGTGATTCCCCATTGATAACTACTTTGAGATCTGTCAGACAGTTCTTAGTCCTATTAAGGTCTCCATATTTGAATATTTTTTCCCTTTCAGTTTCATCTACATACAAACCACAGTGGAAAAAATAATTCACAGAAGAAAAAAAAAAGTCAGTGCTTCTATTACAGACAGCGGAAGGGCTGGCTCTCCATTCCACTGTGACTCTTTTATTCTGCTCTGGCTATGTAAACACTCCTATCCCCATTCCTACCCAAGAGGACTCTCTGGTTGGCATACTGCCAGTAGAATAGCTCTATACTGAGTGCCTTCAAAGGTCATAGCAAAGACATATGCTAGGGTATGACTAGGGACAGAGAGGTGCAGCTGGACTGCAATTATTCTTTGCTGTGGAATGGCCTTAATTGGCCATTTCAGCAAAGTGTCAAGTTAGAACAGCCCTGAAGCTGCTATAACGTTCGTTGCAGCTGACCTGGCCCCCAGCAGGCCTAAGAATGGAGTGATGCACAAGGCTTACAGGCAATTTTGCACTTCCATGCCCTATGCCAAGCACAGCTCAGCTGGAGTGGAGAACTGGATCCAGAGAAGTAAATAAACTGCTGCTACTTTTCTGTACTTCATGCTTAATTTTCATCTGATGTGGTAACTACAGAGTTTGTGTTGGAAGATGGTCTAGTTTTACTGTGGCTTCTGTAATCTCTGTATCATGCACAATCTTACAAAGCAGCTTCTTGTGATCATGGTTCACATGTGGCTCACAACAGATATTCATCCTCATACCTACTCCAGCATCAATACATTGAAAGAAGTTCCCCATGCTTTCTTCCAACAGCAGGGGGAAAAGCTCTCACTAAAGCTTTGCTAAATAGGGCTAACAGCCCATTGCATGTAATGATACATTGTTGATGATTTAGGCCCAAGAATGTGTAGTGCTGAGTCCTCAATTCCCATGGAAGTCAATAAGAGTTGAGGACCCTTCTGCATCTTTCAGGGTTTGACATTTGAACTGCAGACTGAAGCAGCATAGTCTAGTCTAGTGGATAAGGCATTAGATAGAGAGCCAGGTGACCTGGGTTCTAGTCCCAGCTTTGTTGCTGACTTGCCATGTGACCATGGGCAACCCCTTCACTTCTTTGTGCCTCTGTTTCCCTTTCCATACTTTGCCTGTCTTATTTAGAGTGTAAACTCCTTTTTTTAAAAGTGTTACATTAGCTACCATCCAGTCATATGGTACAGAGGCTGGTTATGTGCGATAGTTAGTAGTTCTACAATTTCATATTTGAGTTCCTTCAGAACTCTTGGGTGACTATCATCTGGTTTTGGTGACTTATTACTGTTTAGTTTATACGTTTGTTCTAAAACCTCTTCTGTTGACACAGCAATTTGTCTACCAAAAAGACTAGCTCTGATGTGGGGATCTCCACTACAACTTCTGCAGTCAAGACCAATGCAAAGAATTCATTTAGCTTCCCTGCAATGGCAATATCTTCCTGGAGTGCTCCTTTAACAATTTTGTGGTCCAGTGGCCCTGCTGTCTGTTTGGCAGGCTTCCTGCTTCTAATATACTTAAAAAAAATACTGTTCGTTTTTGCATCTTTCCTAAGTTACATCTTAAATTCTTTCTTGGCCTGCCTTATTATACTTTTACATTTTACTTGCCAGAGTTTGTGATCCTTCCTATTTTCCTCATTAGGATTTACATTCAAAATTTAAACAATGCTTTTTTGCCTCTAATGGCCTTCACTATGCTGTTCTTTAGCCCTGGGGGCATTCTTTTGGTCCTCCTCCTGTCTTCTTTTTTTAATTTGGGGTATACATTTAGTCTGATCCTCTATTGTGGTGTATTGAAGTAGTCTCCATGCTGCTTGCATACATTTTATTCTTGTGACTGCTCGTTTTAATTTCCTTCTACCTAGCATCTTCATTCTTGTGTAGTTTCCTTTTTTAAAGTTAAATGTTACTGTGATGGTTTTTTTGGAAATTTCCTCCCTATGTTTAATTACATCGTGGTCATTAACTAGAGCTGGACCGCTTGGTAATATCTCTTGGATGAGATTTTGTGCTCACTTGGGACTAAATCAAGAATTACCTCTCCCCTTGTGGGTTCCAGGACTAGTAAGCAGTCATTTATGGTGTCTAGAAATTTTCTCTCTGCATCAAGCCTTGAGATGACATCTACCCAGTTAGTATTAGGATAGTTCACATCCCCCATTAGTATTGTGTTTTTGTCTTTTTAGTTTCTCTGATCTCCCTGAGCATTTCAGCATCAGTATCCCAGTCAGGTGATCAGTAGTATATTCCTTCTGCTATAACTGGACCATGTATTGAGCTCTGTCCTTCTGTCTGTTCTCCTTCCCCAATGTAGTGGAACAAGCCAAAGGTTGATAGATACTCCTTCTACAAAAGATCCTCTCGGGAGCCACAAAAGGGAAGCTCTGCTAGGGATTCTGTAAGAGAAAAGGGGCTCAGTTTAGAAAGCTCATTGTGGTATCTGCAAGCCCACACAAGAACCAAGACTCCTCTAGACTCTGTGAGAGTGAGTCAGTCTTCCTCATCTCTTGAGAAACAAGTCAGACAATCTTCACCAACCAATGACTCTTCAGGGGTAAAATCAAATAGCCCCTGAAGAAGAAGAAAAAGAAAAACTCATAACACAAAAAAGAAATGCTTTCCGCTGCCCCCTCTATCAGATATTGCTTTATTATGCTGGCTTCTGGTTGCCAGCCCTTCCCCAAACAGCAGTTAACTTGGTGGTTTCCCCTATAAGGAGGAGAGTAGCCTTCCATCCAGAATAAGCATTTTTCTGTCTGGTGCAGCTTGTTTCTAATCCTTCCTCCTCCTCGCTCAAAAGAGGGTTTTTTTAAAAGGTCACCGGCAGCCCCTAATAGGACTTAGGTGTCTCTAGTTAAACTGAAGTAACCGCTTTTCAGTTCATAGGGGAAAAGGCCTTCACCATTCTAGGGCTGTGATATACACCTGTTTTCCACCGCTCTTACAGCTGTTAGGTCTGACTTTGTCACAAGAGACAGTACTAAAGGAAATATCCTGGGCATAAATATCAATGGGCATAATCTAAATGTAACTGTACATCATAGATTCAGGTTTCAGAGTAGCAGCCGTGTTAGTCTGTATTTGCAAATAGAAAAGGAGTACTTGTGGCACCTTAGAGACTAACAAATTTATTTGAGCATAAGCTTTCGTGAGCTACAGCTCACTTCATCGGATGCATTCGTTATACATTCAGTTACTCTTGGTAGCATCTGGGGTAAATAAACTTGTTTTAAAGGATCTAAATAGGAAGTAAATACAAAATTGAGAATTCCAGTCTACTGGGTAGATTTAATGTTGTCTAGAAATTACATTGACATGACAGACTAGCAGCTCCAACTTTCCTGCAATTTCATGTTGGGATGTGTTTTTTTTCATTTGTTTTTGTTTGTTTTGTTTTAAATAAGCTAGTATTCATTGCTTAGAGAAAATGTACCCAGTACTGACCAAGATACCTGGTGGTACTACAACTACCTTGAGTGTTGCCAATTAAGAGTACACTGCTGAATATCTTCATTGTTCAGAACTGGTAGTGATGTTCTGCAGAAATATTTCAAATAACTAAGGAACTGAATTTTCAAACAACATGAAGAAGTTTCAGGAAATGGAAGGTTGACTGCACACGCAGAAAAAGCAAGTGCATACCAAGGTGAATGCTGGTGCACACCCTTTTTAAATCAAGCATAAGTCTGCTTTCACTTTTTGAAAATTTGGCCCTAAGGGTCTGACTCAAACTGGCAAAAAACAATAACCAGAGTAAACACTATGATTTCTATCTTTAACTTCTCAATGCTGCTACTGCACCCAATATGTTAGGGAAAGGCATTCACTGTTCACATTTATTAATGTGTTTAACTTGAATAGAGTAAGTCACATTAACACTGGAGTTTCATACTCAATTTGCTAGCCTTTGTAGAGTTAAAGTAGGCCTTTAATCTTCACTTAACATTCCCTTAACATCTGTATACTTTTGAATGAGCTGAGTCATTATCTATCAAATGTTGCTCACAAAGGAAGCTTCTTCAACTCAGGATATAGAAATTAAAACATGGTTTCCTGTCTGTGTGTCAAAAGAAGTCACTTCAATTATTTACATTTCTCTTACCATTTCCTACCTTTGTTTTAAATATGTTTGAAACTATTTTCAAACTGAATTAAGTACAGTTCTAAAGATACACTTTGAACAGAGTTATACAACAGCCAACTTTCAGTTTTTAAATATGACCCAGCTAAGTTCTTCAGTGAACATGTTGCTAGATATTTAAGGCAAAATTCTGCTATTAGAGACAGCTTGTGGAACTGTTCTGCATATTTTCCATTCTGCCTCCTTGCAGATCTACTTTTGATGTCAGTGGTAAACTTTGCTTCCTAGGAACTGCAGAATATGCAGCAGAGATTGTACATTGTGGATTGGAAACAATTTTGCCTTTGACAAGGAACAGCAAAAAAAAAAAAAAAAAAAAAGCGGCCTCCTTTCCCCCCCCCCCATTACTACATGTTAGACTCCATTCTCAGGGGATGTTACTGAACTTTCCAAATGACTATTTATGAACAGATTATTTTTTGAAAGTACTCTTATTATTTATTTTAAAAAAATCAATCTTCTTTCCTTAGCATATTGAAGACCAAATCTTGCACTGAGGTGAAATCAATTGTATTCAAATGCATATGTCTAGCCATAGAATTTAACCAAAACCTGCTACCACTGAAATCAATGGCTAAATGCTTAAATGAACAGGTTTTTGGTCCTACGAGATTCTATTCGCCATCAACATGCCTTAAATTAATTTGTGAATCTACAATACTTGTGCCATATTATATCACATCAGTATTTCAAACATGTCTAAGAACACAAATCCAGCCCTGAGCTATATAGTTACAGGGAGCGGTGCGTGTGAGAGATTGTCTATTACTCCTGTGCAAATATTGGAGCAGCATCTCTTCCTAGCAGTGTAAATGACCATTAGTGTGTCCTCTTTATATATTTATGCACAACAGTATTGCTGTCAAATCAGCCATTGTTCCAGATAACTGAAGATTTCAGTGATCTGTCCAGTGGCCATTTTACTTTTTCATTTCATGAAGGCCCACATCTTCCCTTCAATGTATAGCTAGAATATCAGACTCCGTGATGAAGAAGCAAGCAGATGGAATCTACCTCCAACCCTTTCTCACCAACACCTATCACTTCTGCAGCTCAGATGCTCCAGTAACCTCTGTGTCCTTAAGGAACCTCTCACAAAGGGATAAGTAGAGGAAGTGTCATGTAGCAGTGGATCCCTGGGAACACTTTAATCCATCCTTTATGTGTTAGTGTACAAGGAGCCACCATAGTACTGAGCTCCGTGCTGGCATATGGGAGAAACAAGCATGCACGTCATTGGTGACACTTTGCCCCCAAATCCTACCCACCACAGCACAGCAGAACCAGTCACGGCAAGGGGCTCTCCCTTCTTCCCCTCTCCCATCCCTGTGGAAGAAAGGACAGGATTTGCCCCAAGATGGCTAACATATATCAGACATTTAGTTAAATGTCAGATAATAAGGAGTAAGTAATTGATTACAGGCCTAAATTATACTACATTCAGCCCTCACAACTTGCACAATCCCAAAGCCAATGGAGATGTATGAGATGAGGTTGGGGTAAATTAGTACAGAATTTGCCTGAGTCACTAAATTACACCACCAAAGGAATAAGTGTTGCATTTTAGATAATGCCATAAAGATCCTCTGTTATCCAGTAATTGCAAAAGCCAGGTGGGTTTGTATCAATATGTAGCTACGTACTGATGTAGGCAGGTGTAAATGACGTTCCCCCTGCAAATACCTGTCAGCTTGACCTTGTTTCTCTGGCAGATTCAAGAAGCCACGGTCACTGCTGCCTGTACTCCTCTGGAGCTTCTACCATGGAAGGGACGATTTAAAAATCCTGTGGGGTCTTTATAAGAGTCATGTTACTGATGCTGCTCAGGGAATGTACTAAGCACTGCATTCTTTGGTGGCTTCCAGTGGGCTTTCTTCCTTGGAGGCTGTCTGCCAGTGTTATACTTCAGAAGCCAACATAGACTTCAGGCTAAATTTAATTAATTATCTGCTACAGTGCAGCAGCTTTTAGAAGCATTTACACTTCCTGGCATTTTGTCCTCAGCATCTACATTTAGCAAGTCCTTGACCCACAGGGGAAGATGCTTGTTAAACAGTCTTAATCCTACTTTATCTATTTTAAATTTTGCTATAGCATCTATCATCTAAGTGTGCTTGAAATGAAAGAGCACAAAAGTCCAGTGCAAAAGGTGGTGTTCTCTCTCTTTCTTCAGGGGAGAAGGGTGTTGAAAATACAGTCTTCTCAAGATTTACATAATTTCAGTCAACCACTTCTGAAGGCGTATCTCAAACAGGTTATGAGAAAGCATTACTCTCCTTATCCCTGATAGCGGTATGATATATTGTTTAATCTATTTCACTGTGCACACAATGAGTACTATATATTTTTATAGAATGGTAATGTAAATTGAGCCTATTACTCTGAGCTTGATTCACCACTGCACTACTCCATTTTACCCCAGTCTAACTCTTGATTTCAATGGCGTTACACTTGCATGAAACTGGAGTACCATGGTTGTAAATCAGCAGCAGGGTGCAATTTGTACCTTTTATTTAAAAGGCTGCTAATGGCATTGGATCATATTTTGATGTTTAAAAGTAAGGACTGACTCTACTTAGTGGTACTGAATGCCACTAAGCAAAAATAATGCAGCCACTTATTGATTATTCCAGGCAGATGTTGGGGTGGAGTTCATTTTGTTTTATGCCTGGGGAGATTTTTTGAGGGATATTTATAGTGTCTTATGGGTGTGTTTTATCCTGTGGATTCTAGTGGGGGTTGTGATTTAGCTGTTCTGTTTTAGGGAGGGAAGAACCTTTTAACTGTCTCTGATGTATTTGATTCAAATGTATTTGGTTTCAGGTTCCTTTTATTCATAACTAGATATTACTGATATTTCCATACTATTTAATATTTATTGCACCACTTTCAAGTCAAACTTTTGGCATCTCCGGTTTTCTCTCTAATGCATTTAGTGTCCCTGATATGTCATCTGCAAAAATGACAGCACAACAAATATGCACGGTTTCATTCAGTGTATCTGCTTGAAAAGAAACACGACTTATTCCTGGATTAATTCTATTACTGGGATGCCCAGAAAGAACTGTTAACCTTGACCTTTTAAAATTGTTCAATTTACCCAGTATGTCATCAGTGTGTAAAGTCTATTGCACAATTGTATTTCAGAATTATGTCTCTCAAGAAGATATCTCAAAGGTCACCTGGCACTTCTCAAAAGATTTTTCAGTGACAAGTTGTTTACAAGATAAAATACCAAAGCCATAAATGAATAATGAATAGAGAGAGACTTGAATTCATAATAATTGTGTAAAAAAAAAGTGTGTGTGTAAGATCTTTTTTTTGTATTTAAAAAGAAAAAAATGCATCAGATGAAAAACTAAAGTGACACACAGACATGTAGTGCAGCAAGCTGAGAATTCTGTTCTTGAATCAAAGATAATCTTCTCTTCTGCTGCAATCTCTCCTATCCCTGAAATTCTTTTCTCTTTCTGGGGTGCTTTGTCCTTGCCATGTCCATTCCCCACCTCCCTTAACTTTATGAAGAATCCTCAGGTGTCCTACAAGGGTTAAATCTTTTCTCCTTCTCTTTGGTCCTGTATTGCATCACTCCCCATTTCAGATGAGCAGGACTGAATGTAACTCGGAGGTTGTGACAGGGGACACTCACCTCCTGACTGCCTCCTGGCAGTTGTGTGTGGTATTGCAATCTTTTCCCCCACTCCTGTACTCCCTCTATAGGTTGCTGACCTCAGTAGGCAGGTCTTCGGTGGCTCAGCCCACCAGCCAAGTCACAGCCTTTCTAGGATGGCCTGGAGGACCCACCTTCATTGTTCCTTTCCTGGGGCAGGGTGTGGTAGGACCATGAGGCCTCCAGCAGGAGGCCATGAAGGGCCTAGCACAATGTTTCCAAACCTTTTTGATACCAGGGACTGGCTTGCTGCCTTCCTAAACTGTGTCAGGGAAATCTCAAGGACTGGTGGTCCATGGACCAGTCATTGAGAAACACTGCCTAGTGCACCCTGTCACAGAGTCCTACAATGATGTTTGTTAATCTCTTGGGGGATGGAGATTGCTGAGTGGAGGTTTAAACACCTTATGATTAAGTGGTGTTTTTCCAGGTAAATTTCTTCAGTGCATATAAGAGCTAGACTTTGAAGTTTAAATATTATTGCAGTGAATAAGTTTCTGGGTAGCAGACTTCATACTTTATTGAGGTGAATTAGAGAAATTGCTTTTCATGCATCATAACTCATTAGTAAAGGTACTGCACCTACACAAAGGTATTGGACTTCAGTAGTGTGGTACAATGAGCACTGAGGGCATTATCCAGGCCCCACTGGCATCAAAGGATTCATTGATTTCTGTGGAGCTGGACCAGGGCTTGAGAACATAACTGGAAGACAGTTGTATTGCACAGGTATAGCTGAGGGCTTAATTTGGCCTGCAGCATCTTACTACTAGAAATGATGCATGAGAAGGGAAGGTACTCAGTTGGAATTTGCAGGGCTGGTAGTTAATCTCTCTACTGGGGGATGGATAAAACTTGCTATGGAAACTGTGAGATGCAATATACAGTGAACGGGGGAGGGATAGCTCAGTGGTTTGAGCATTGGCCTGCTAAACCCACCGCTGTGAGTTCAATCCTTGAGGGGGCCATTTAGGGATCTGGGGCAAAAATTGGGGATTGGTCCTGCTTTGAGCAGGGGGTTGGACTAGATGACCTCCTGAGGTCCCTTCCAACCCTGATATTCTATGATTCTATGATTCCACAATACCAGTTTCAGGTCACTTGTCAGGCTAGAACCGTGCTTTAAATTTAATAGGATTGAACAGTTCTGTGAGAAGTTGCTGACAACTTTTCCAGTGTGGTGTTACATATTCTATTCAACTCCAATTTAGTCCTCTGATGGCATTAGAATCTGCTGTCTAAGACAGTACATTAATGTTCATTTGTCTAATCAGTACTATACAGTAGGATCCAATAAATCTTGGTTTAGTTTAAAATCAGAAGGTGATGTTTTGAACATGAAGTTGCCATACTTTTTATTATAATATTGACGTTTAAAGGAGTAGTGCACTTCAGCCAAAAAATAAGTACTATCAAGTAGTTATTTTATTTTATTGAACAGAAGTGATGGGCTTGTTTGAAGGCATTTTAATTAATTGGTTTGTTTGACTAGTGAAAAGGCTACTTAAAGCAATACTAGCCTTCAATGTAAGGCAGATGTAGTAGGGTGAAAAGGTACAGCTCAGGGGTCTGAGGTTAAAGCCACTGAAGGTGAGCAGCCTAATGGCAATAAGTATATGTGCTGAAATGTTTGCAAGACCAGGCCCTAAGATAAACCATTTCAGCATGATGGCCAAGCACATTATTTCAAAAATATCAAGGGGCCATAATAAACAGTTAGTGGCAGATTGCCTACCCTGACTTGCTGACAGGCAGCATTAGGCAAGCAGAAACCCTATGAAAGTCTCCTACTAGGTCTTAACCCAGCATTCAGTGGGCATAGATTTTGCACAGCCACCTCCTTACACCTTCCTCTGTGCAGCCCTGGTAAAGGCACAGCACCTACACAAAAGTATGGGACTTCAGTGGTGGTTGCACAGTGAGCACTGTGGGCCTGATCCAGTCTCCACTGGCATCAGTGGAACGACTCATTGATTTCAGTGGAGCTGGATCAGGGCCCATAGGGCACTCTGGGTATTCTCAACTGGCATATGGGTCTTGAGGGAGAGTTGCCAGCTGGAGTAAATTAGAATAGCCCTGAGACTGTTCCAACATGAACCAGCACTTTGGGCAGAGAAGTAGGGTGCTTTAACTGGTTGGTAGTTCTCAGACTCTCTTTTTTTACCCTGACTCTCCAGGGTTGCCCTGTGTGGAGAGGGGAGCCATCTTCACTAGATGCTCCTCCAAGTTCAGGTACAGCCAGTTGAGCTACTGTTCTGCTCTCCTTGGGACATCCACATCCTGGCAGGGACGCAGCAAATGGAGCAGCCATTTTCCCATGCAGCAGAAGACCAGCTGAGGAGCTGCTGAACAGCTGCAGCCGGGAAGGGGAAGCAGCTGTTGGGAGTGCTCCTCCTGGGGCTGCTGAGGAAGTGATGGAAGCCAGGGGTGGACGGGTGAAGTGCTACCACCTACCTCCTTCCCACAGTGGTGGCCTGATTCAAAGACTTCAGTTTTAAAAAATATCAAAGGAAGGCTCATTGACAGTTCTTGTAATCAAATAACAATTTTCTTCTCCATGCAGTCACTCTCAATTGTGACAGTTTAGAGTTGTGATGGTCACTGTGGCCCTAAAATGTTATTTTTATGGAATTTTATATATTTAACCCTATGTTTAAAATATTATTGAATGAGCCTTTCATTGAACATCGGGTTTTCTCCCCTTCTGTACTGAGTGGCTTGTTTTGAAAATGCTCATTATTATTAATAGCAGTAGTAATATTTATTATTGATATTACTGTAGGGCCTAGAGGCCTCAACGGTAATCAGGTATCATTGTAGTATGTGTTGTACATATTCATAGTGAGAGACAATTCCTCTCCTAAAAAGTGTACAGTCTAAATAGATGGGAGAGGGAGGGAGAAAGGAAGTGTTATCTCCATTTTACAAAAGGAAAACAGAAGCACTAAAGGATTAAGTTACTAACGCAAGGTGATACAGTGTGTTACTGGCAGAACCTGGATTTGAACCCAGATCTCTTAAATCCCAACATAGTCCCTTAACTGCAAAACCATCCTTCAAGTCTTAGTGTCAAGGTATTCCTTGTTGATAAGTTACTGGGCTTTCTTTTTTTGTGCAATTAAGGATGTGAAAAATTAGTTCAAAGCATTCAATAGTTATACAGTGATTTTACTGTTGTACAATTTATTTTGCAAATCAACTTTAAAAAGAGAGGAGAATGTACTGATTCTTTCAGCCAGTCAATTGTCAAAAATCGACTTGAACTTAATTTTTTTGTTCCAAAGAACATCTTGTATGTATTCATATGAGAGTGTGTGTGTATGTGTATATATATATATATATACACACACACACACACACACACATATATACTCTCATTGGATATTTCTCCATTTTTATTCTTAAAAAACAAAATGTAGTGTGTAACTGTTCTTCAGAGAATAATTAACAAGTTTTAAATTATTGTAGTCCCCATTGATATAGGTTCTACTTGTTAGAAAGAATATAGGTCTTGCTGCTTGATATGCATCTTTACTTAGCTTAGGATGTATTGCTCCAGCAATGGTCTTTAGAGCTGTAACATCAGGGAAACTTAATTCTGTAGTTTGTGTCTGTGATTAAAGGGATAAACAACTTTTATTCTATTTTCAGCTCCAATATTAGATGTAGTTCAGCACAGCCTGAAGACTTTTAAATGTCTTTTTAATTCTGCCTGTGGAGCAGTTTACTTCACAGACTAATTGCTAATATTGTGATCCACATTTATTCAAGTTGTGCTTTAGCCACGATTGCTGAATTTTATTTCTATTTGATATGAACAAGAAGTCTTCTCATTTCTCAGAAGGGAAAATTCTTATCACAGTATTGATGTAGAAACAAGTCTTACACAGGAAGTGAATTTAAAAAGTGCTTGGTACTGCTGCTTATTCTGGGGTGCAGGTAATTTTAGATTAAGATTTCCCTAGAGAATGAATAGATTCTCATTAGCTCAGATACTGCAGTGCTCAGCAGAATCTGTGCTCATCAGCTGAATAGGCTGAGAAGTACTATTGTATCGTGGACAATTTTAATCATTACTAATACAGCAATTATTAATTTAATCTCTCACTAGAAGAGAGTGTGTGCTGTGTGGAGCAGCTGTCATTGCTATGCAAGGCTGTTGGGTGTGGCTGCA
Organism: Caretta caretta; assembly: GCF_965140235.1. Classification (NCBI taxonomy): domain Eukaryota; kingdom Metazoa; phylum Chordata; order Testudines; family Cheloniidae; genus Caretta; species Caretta caretta. The sequence goes on along the minus strand of NC_134207.1, from coordinate 205,838,801 downwards.
GAAACCAAATGCTTTCATTCTGGAAGGCAGAGCTCTAGATTGTGGCAGGGAAGGATCAGACAGTGGCATGTTGCAGCTTACAACAGGCTCTAGTTTCTGTTACGAAATACTTGAATACAAATAATATTATTGTTGTGTAGCGCCCCCTCTCCACCTGGTTACCTCCTTTAATGCCAATCCGCTTACAGGTATTGATGGACAGGTCTGGGTTCTTTTGGATTCCACCACCCACTCAGCGGGGTGTATCTTCTTTCTTTTTTTCCTATGAAATTCTTTGGCGGTGCCTCCACCCCCCTCGCTCCTTCCTGGCAGGGTCACCAGGGCAGCTGGGGCGGAAAATTCTAACTACAGAGTAATCCCAATTTACTTGCCAGATAGTTGGAGACTTCCAAGAAATAACACGAGCACATAAAAATATATTCAACACAATAATTATATTAAACAGGAGACAAATACAACATAACAGGGTAAAACACAATTTCTAGGGTCACCGGTGCCCACACTGCAAATACCCGTGACTCGATGTAGCAAATGTAAAATTAGGGTCCCGTTGGTACGCGTACTTTGCTGGGGCCCTTGATGACCTATAACCACAAAATTCTTCTCTGCAGTGGTTTAGCAGCGTGGCTGACTGGGTTCAGTACAGCCCAAAGGACTCACAAGTGGGAGAAGGTGGTAAATCCATCCACAGGTGTAATATGCAGCGGGTTATAAAATCCTCAAACCTTTACTCCCTGGCTTGAGGACACAGTTCAGGGAGTAAGGGGTCCCCAGAACAAATTCCCTGACTAACTAACTAAACGATGGTGCACTCACAAACTCCATGAATGATCCTCAGGTTCGAAGATGACTCTGGACTCCTCAGTCACTGCAGAGGGGCTGCTCTCTGTTGGCAGGGATCCTCCTCAGGCAGGAATCGGGCTGCGTCGGGGGTTACAGTTGTTAAATACAAGGTCTTGCAAAGAACAACACACCTGATCACCAACCCTGAGATCCTTGAGAGGAGTGTGGGAACCTGCTCATATTGATACCAATGGAGTATGGCAATTTACACAAGCTGAGGATCTGCCTCACCCACCTCCCCAAGTTGAAATAATGAACCAAACTTCTAATGTGGTTGGGGTCTAGTTCAGTAGCAAGTTACTCATTTTGCATACCCAAGAAATGGCAGTTTAATGCTAGTTACATTTTACCACTTACTCTCATTTACATCCAATTTCTGACTAATTTACATCCAGTATCTAATTTACAGCATCATTAAATCATCAGTGAGAATTTGAGTCAGACTTTGGACAGAGGTAAGTAAAATCAGTGATCAAATTAATGAGACAAATTCAGAGCTGCTTGAGCATGGAGCTGCAGAATCTGTACTGGTGGTAGGAGGAAGAAAGAGTGGCATGCTGGCTGGGCGGATATGTACAAGAGCAGAAGCTGGTGTGAGAACATTTATACCAAGAGTGATATCACTGACATCCAGGGATGCAGCAAAGGGTGTGGCTTCATGGAAATGTTCAATGGTTGGGACACAGCCAGGTAGGTCACATTCAGAGTTAGTACAAAAAGACAGCTGATACACAAAGGCTGCTGAAACTTAGGTCTGGCTATTTTTACAGGAGTCTAATAAGTGCAAAGATCTCATTCATAGCAGACATTGAACACCATTGATTCTGGATCAATCATCTATTGTTACAAAACCAGTGGGGCATTTTTTAAAAGGCAAGTGAGCAAGTGGTGTTGGATTAGTATAGCGCTCTTATTAAAATTAAAAATGGTGTTCTCTACTGTGACAGGGTCAGGCCAGATGGCTACAGGAGAGTGTTAGAAGGCAGATATATTAGTCCCAGATTAGGCAGGTCCATTTTCCCTGGGTAAGGTAACGGGCAGTTGCAGAACAAGAAGGAACTTGCTGGAACAAATTCAGGCAGGCAGGCTAATTAGGACACCTGGAGCCAATTAAGAAGCTACTAGACTCAATTAGGGCAGGCTGGCTAATCAGGGCACCTGAGTTTAAAAAGGACCTCACTTCAGTTTGTGGCATGCGTGTGAGGAGCTGGGAGCAAGAGGCACTAGGAGCTGAGAGTGAGAAGGTGTACTGCTGGAGGGCTGAGGAGTACAAGCATTGTCAGATATCAGGAGGAAGGTCCTGTGGTGAGGATAAAGAAGGTGTTGGGAGGAGGCCATGGGGAAGTAGCCCAGGGAGTTGTAGCTGTCGTGCAGCTGTTCCAGGAGGCACTCTAGACAGCTGCAGTCCACAGGGCCCTAGGCTGGAACCCGGGGTAGAGGGGCGGGCCCGGGTTCCCCCCAAACTTCCAGCTCCTGATCAGACACAGGAGGAGTTGACCTGGACTGCGGGGTTCTACCAGAGGGGAAGGTCTCTGTGCTGTTCCCCGACCCACATGGTGGATCAGCAGAGACTGCGGGGATTGTTCTCTTTCCTTTTTCCCATGCTGGCCAGTGATGAGGTTAGCTGAGTGAACGGCAGGTTTGAGCCACTAGCAAAAATGGCCAAACTGAGGGCTGCCGTGAGCCTCTGAGGCAAGCAAATCTGCCAATAAGCGCAGGACCCACCAAGGCAGAGGAGGAACTTTGTATGTATTGCTGTACATGCATCTTTTATGGCAGACTTGTAAAACGTTACTCGTAACTTTGTATTTGGAAGGCTGGTAAACATTCAAAAGGGCTGATGCGTTAAAATAATCTAAATACCTAAATTAAATTGATCTAGCCCAGTGATTCTTAATCGGTGGTACACATACCCCTGGGGGTATGTAGAGGTCTTCCAGGGGGTAGCTCATCTAGATATTTGCCTAGTTCTTCGAGTGCTTGCTCATGTCCATTCCATATTAGGTGTGTATGTTGCCCACATGCACCGATGCCAGAAGTTTTTCCCTCAGCAGTATCTGTAGGGGACCGGCTCTGGCATGCTCTGGAGTGGCGCCCGCATGGCGCGATATAAGGGGCACCGCCGACTCCCCCCACCCTCAGTTCCTTCTTGCTGCCAGTGATGGTGCTGGAACATCTGCTGCTTCAGCTAGCATTGATTTCTTCTCTGTTCTTGCAAACTTTGAAATCCTGTAAAATAGCTATATATAGTTAGTCATTTTCTTAGTTACCCTTAGTAATAGTTCTCAAATTCTCCGTTAGTCCCCAACGGGACCCAGCCGAGGGTCAGAGCATGTCCTGGTCCCTAGGCTTTAAGCCCTGCAATCGCTGCAGTCTATGCCCGTCAGCGATTCACATACACAGCTGCCTAAGATGCTTAGGCAAGGAGCACATAAGTGACAAGTGCCGTTGACACCTAAAGCCCTTCAAGCAGCTCAGGAGAGCTTGATGCTCTCAGTGCCGCCCTCACCTGCTCCTGCGGTAACCTGGTCTGGGGGGAAACCCACGTTAAGACCTATGTGTGTGTCCCTGTTCAGTGGAACCATTCCCCATTGAGAGAGACGTCCCACCAGTGTTCGCCCACCCGCAGCCGTCCCACCTCAGGACGGGAGAGGCAGACTGAGCAGAGCCCTCTTTGGTCCCCACACCACAGGGGCACTGATCGAGGGACTAGAGGTGTACCTCGCGGGTAGTTTGGCGGAGACCCTCTGAGGCACATGTCACCTGGCAAGAACTTTGGGACCAGCCCTGACCATCTTCAAAGGCTTGGTACCGATCCCGGTACTGATCAGGTACCAGAGACCACCCATCGCTGGGCCGTCATCACCCGTATCCAAAAGGAACGTCGCCGTACTCAGGACGATCCTCCTGGCAACCGGCTCATAGTAGCTCCTGGTCCTGCTTGGATGTAAGGTTTATTTGTCTTCCAGCCTTCAGTTGAGAGTGACCAACCACCAAGCCCTCCATGACTTCAATATGCGGCAAGCCATGGCCAAGTTCGAAGGGTGGCTCCCTGAGGCTTCCAAGAAGGAGTTCCAATCGATCCTCAATGAGGACATGAGCACAGCCAGGGTGGGCCTCCAGGCAGCGTCCAATGCCATGGACGTTGCTGCCTGCACCATGGCTTCTGCTGTCTCCATGCGGCGAGCCTCCTGGCTGCTCCTCTCTGGGTTGTCCACTGAGGCTCAGCAGTCATTGCAGGACCTGCCCTTCGACGGCCAGGCCCTATTTGCAGAGCAAACAGACAGCAAATTGCATGGCCTCAAGGACTCCCGCACCATCCTAAAAACCCTGGTCTCTACGTCCCAGCTGCGGTGCATAAGTGGTTCAAATTGCAGCAGCTGCTGAGCCAGGGGAGTCAGCCACGGCAGGACCAGCCCCATAAATGAACCAAGGGCTAAAAGCACCGCCCAAGCCACCTGCCTCCACCCTCTGCCCAGTCAGGCTCAACCCGTAATAAGCAGGGGGTCAAACGGTTGTTTTGAGGGTGCGCCCAAGGGCGACCTACCAGACTATTCCCCAGATCCATCCTTCCCTGTGTTCTCCAGCTGCCTTTCCCTCTTCCTGCCTGCCTGGAAGGCTATAACCTCAGACCAATGGGTCCTCAGCATGGTGGAACAGGGTTATACCATCCAGTTCCTTTCTACGCCCCCTTCACACCTGCCTTCCCTATCCCTTTTCAGGGACCCCTCTCACAAGAGTCCTCGCGCAGAAGGTAAAGGGCTTACTACAGCTGGGTGCGATGGAAGAAGTTCCTCTCAAGTACAGGAACAAGAGGTTCTATTCCCGGTACTTTTTTAATCCCAAAGGCCAAGGGCAGTCTATGGCCCGTCCTGGACCTGCGAGACCTCAACAAGTACCTAAAGAAGTAAAGTTCTGCATGGTTTCCCTGGATCCAGGAGACTGGTATGCTGCCCTTGACTTGAAGGACGCATACTTCCACATAGCGATCTTTCAAGGACACAGATTTTTCCTCCGGTTTACAGTGGGGCCCCACCACTACCAGTTTACAGTCCTCCAATTCGGCCAGGCAACAGCACCAAGAGTGTTTATCAAGTGCATGTTGGTGTTAGTGGCTTACCTCAGGCGCCGGGGTATTCAGATCTACCCATACATCGATGACTGGCTTGTCAAGGGCAATTCCAGGTCTCAAGTCCAAAGGGATGTCATGTCATTCAGGCCATGTGCTGCTCTCTGGGCCTACTGGTAAGCAACAAAAAGTCGCATTTATGCCAGTGCAGAGGATAGAGTTCATTGGAGCAGTCCTCGACTCGATCTGCGCCAGGGCATTCTTGCCACTGGAAACGTTCCACACATAGACGAACCTCATCACAGAAGTCTCCATGTTCCCTCTGACTGCAGCCAGGGTCTGTCTGTGTCTCCTGGGTCACATGGCAACATGCACTTACGTGGTCTGCCATGCCAGGCTCCGGGTGCGGCCCCTGCAACAATGGCTGGGGATGGTCTATTACCAGTCCCGGGATCCCCTGGAAAAGATTGTTACCATTCCTAGGCTATGCTTACCTTGCTGCGATGGTGGAACGACTGCAGGACAATTCTGGAAGGGGTTCCGTTCGATAACCCCCCTCACTGCATCGAGCTGGTGTCGCACGTCTTGGACCTCGGCTTGGGTGCACATCTTGGCAACCGCCAAACACAGAATGTGGTCCCCAGAGGAGGCAAAGTTGCACATAAACATCAAAGAGCTCCAAGCAGTCCGGCTGGTGTGCGGTGCCTTCCTGCCCCACCTGTCAGGCAAGGTGGTACAAGTCCTGACGGACAACACAGCCTTAATGTTCTACATCAACAGGTAAGGGGAAGCAAACTCGTTGACTCTCTGTCAAGAGGCACTCCATCTATGGGACTTTGGCATCAGCCACGAAATCCACCTGGAAGCTTGTCACCTTCCCGGTGTCAAGAATACGTTGGCGGACCAGCTCAGCAGGGACTTCTCCTCTCACCACAAGTGGTCGCTCCATCCAGGATAGCCTGCATGATCTTCCAAAGGTGGGGAACTCCCCAAGCGGACCTATTTGCTACCAGGCAGAACAGGAAATGCCACCGGTTTTGCTCTGGGCAAGGTCTGAGCAATGGCTCCCTCTCTGATGCTTTCCTCACATTGTGGTCAGGGAGACTGATGTACGTGTTCCCTCCAATTCCACTCATCGGCAGTGTCCTGGCAAAGATCAAGAGAGACAAAGCTCAGGTTGTCATGATTGTCCTGGCATGGCCTCACCAACATTGGTTCGGCACGCTCATGAGCTTGTCCCTGGCCCATGCCCAACCTCCCGGACCTGCTGTCACAGGACCATGGTCGGCCCCTACACTCCAACCTTGACTCCCTCCACCTCTCAGCATGGATGCTGCGTGGTTGAACCCCAAGGAACAGACCTGTTCAGAAGGAGTCCTGGGGAGTAGGAAGCCCTCAACCAGACTGATTTACCTGGCCACATGGGCGAGGTTTTCCCACTGGGCATCCAAGCATGGCATCTCTCCCAGATTCCATAATGTATTTAATTTGTGTTCGTAACCAATTGACTTTAAACTAAACTGTTTTGGTAGGATGAGTCACAGGGTCTGCTGGAATTTGTAGCTTATATGCCTATCTTTTTTAAAAAAAGCAAAACAAAACACATCTCACAGGAAGAGGGTATTTTTCTTGCTGTTAACTAAACTAAGCTTATGATCAAAAATCTGATAGATAACCTTTTTAAATACTTACTTGGCAGTCTTTTGAGTATATGTTCAGAATGTACAAGTTTCTTTTGAGAAACAGCTTTTCAGTCACAGAAGTGTTTTATTCAGCGACTCACAAGGGGAAAAACAACCAAAAAACTGTTACCATGAGAAATCGTAACTTCTGTTTTCTTTATAAAAATAAACAATTACTCTCTAACTCATTATAAAAAAGCAAAATCCAGTTGTATAGTTGAGGACCTTACTTTGAGTCCACTTTATTTAGATGTAGTCATCTACCACAGAGAATCTCTATGCATTCTAAAATAGCTAAATGTGTTACATACTTGGCCTAGATGCACCTTTTTATACTTGCAAAACAGGGAACTAGGATGTTAAACTGACTTCACACTGCATTTACATATTCATAATGGCCAGATTCTGCCCTCACTTGCTCTCATGCATGCTACTGAAGGCAGTAGTATTACATAGGTACAACTGGTTTCAGAGGAACAGCCGTGTTAGTCTGTATTCGCAAAAAGAAAAGGAGTACTTGTGGCACCTTAGAGACTAACCAATTTATTTGAGCATGAGCTTAGGTACAACTGAGGATTGAATTCAATCCTCTGAGTCAAATTTTGGATATACTTTGGTTTGAAGTATAGTGTTATATCATGCGGGTACAGAAACATTGTTCAGGCATCTCCCTTCATTATAAGAAACCAATCTAAATGAACGAATAGAGTCATTTCTGACTTTGAATTCTATGGATGATGAGCACCTTCAATTATCATTGAGTAAATGGGATTTGAAGGTTCTCAAGACCTTGCAGGATTTGTCCCTAATGACTTTGAAATACATTGTGTCATTGCTGATACAGATGAGAGTTGATCTGAAGCATTTTCTCAAGGTGACATAAATTAATTTTCACTGTGAAATTTTAGGCACGTAACTCCCATTAAACCAGTTAACATTTTGGGTAGCGCTTTGACAATGAGCTCTCCATAGCAAGTGACTAAAACAAGAATGAATAGTGTTACAGTTCAGGGCAACTGCATCTGTATTTCCCCCTCTATGGTCCAGCAAGGGCACCCAAACTAGGGTCCCAGCTCCTCAGCTGTCATCTCTCTCAGGCAGAGACCCATGTCTCTCTCCCTTTTGACCAGGGTTTCTCCAGGATGAACAGTTCCCTGCCTACACTGTGTTATTTCCCAAAATCCTTCTGTCCTCAGAGATGTGAGGCAAGGTAATTGCCAACAGTTATAACTTACCACACATCTCTTTCTAAGCAAACACTTCTTTTCCTAAGGTGAAAACATATTAAAACAATAAAATAACCTAAATTTATGCTAATAAGCTTAGCACAGATCATCCGTGAAGTCCAGCGAGGGCTCTGATTGGTTATAGTCCTTCCAACCCTTCCCTAGGATTGGGTCCCCCCTTTGACCAGAGGTCCTGTCCATTTGCTGGATCAGAAAACAGGCCCTGAGTCCATTTTAATTCCGGCTATTTAACCAAAAATCATTCTGGAGAATTCAGTTTGAATCTGTATATCCAAGCTTCTCTTCAGCTGGTGGTAGCTCTCTTGAGGTGTTACAATTTGAGTGCATTTGCTTAACCACCCCACCACTTTTCTTAGAACCTGGAGGGCTCCCTTCCCCATGGAAATACATACAGTCTCTCAATAGTACATATATACTTGCATTTTTAATATAATGAATTCCTAAAATACTTAAACTTTTTTCAATAAAATTTAACTTACTTCAGTAGGGTTTGTCAAGTATATTGTCATATCTGTCACAGATGGTTGTGAAAAGTATGAGAATATTGGTTCCTTTCAACTACACTTTCAGAAAATGTTAAATAAGTGTATTCCAAAAATTTTTCTGTTCAGTTCAGATGGCATATTGTTACATTATGATACTATAAGATCTCTTTAGCAGTAATAAAAGTGCTGTTCAGTTGTAAAAGGTTTCTGAAAGAACTACAGACTTTCATAAGGCAATTAAAATTACTACTGAGCAAGGAAACTATGGGATAAACTATGTTTTTTCCAAAAGGAAATGATGTGTAATGCTGTTCCAACAATTTTCCAATATATTAGTAGTTTGATTGCTATGGTTGTATGGAAGAATGTGTATTCATATTAATGTTTTTATGACATATGTTTATATTGACCAGGATCTTATTACTGGGTTTAGTTTAACAACAGGATACAGAAATTTTACAGGTACTATACCGGGGTGGGCAAACTACAGCCCGTGGGCTGGATCCGGCCTGTCAGGGCTTCGGATCCGGCCCGCGGGATTGCCAGCCCCGTGGTGCCGTGGGGCTAAGGCAGGCTTCCTGCCTGCCCTGGCCCCGTGCCACTCCTGGAAGTGGCCAGCACCACATCCCTGCAGCCCCTGGGGGGAGAAGGGGGACAGAGGGCTCCATGCACTGCCCTCGCCTGCAGGCACCACCCCCTGCAGCTCCCGTTGGCTGGGAACAGGGAGCCACAGCCAATGGGAGCAGGGCGTGGGGGGTAGCCACAGATGAGGGCAGCGCGTGGAGCCCTCTGCACTCCCTCCCCCAGGCGACACAGGGACATGGTGCCAGCTGCTTCTGGGAGCAGCACGGGGCCAGGGCAGGCAGGGAGCCTGCCTTAGCCCCACTGTGTGCTGCTGCCACCCCGGAGCCACTCAAGGTAAGCAGCTCTGGGTCAGAGCACCCTGCATCCCTCCTGCACCTCAGCCCCCTTCCCTGAGCCCCCTGCTACACCCCTTCCTGCTCCTCACATCCTTCCTGCTCCCCAACCCCTTGCCCTGAGTCTCTTCCTGCACACTGCACCCACACCCTGAACTCCCTCCCGCACCCAAGCCCTTGCCCCAGCCCTACATTCATGGCCCTGCATGCAATTTCCCCACCCAGATGTGGCCCTTGGGTCAAAAAGTTTGCCCACCCCTGTACTATAGGAAGACTTGTAAAATCTTCATTTCCATCTAAGAAAGTATGAAGCACGGCTCAGCTTCAGTGATAGCTGATAATGATCAATCAAATACAAACATTAACACCACATCAACTAATAATTAATTTAATTGGCTATCAACTTGATTGATGCACTTATACAAAATTGTACATAAAGAAGAAGAATTCCATTTTAATAAAATAAAAAGGTAAAGTGTGCAGAAAGGTATTGCTAATTTAAGATTCATGAGAATTCATCTCATTTTAATAAGTTATGAGAGCACCTGCTATAGCTTTTCTCTTCCTAACTATTACAGGCTACAGATAATAGGCTACTATTACAGCCATGTTAGTCTGTATTCGCAAAAAGAAAAGGAGGACTTGTGGCACCTTAGAGACTAACAAATTTATTTGAGCATAAGCTTTCATGAGCGATGAAGTGAGCTGTAGCTCACTTAAGTTTATGCTCAAATAAATTTGTTAGTCTCTAAGGTGTCACAAGTACTCCTTTTCTTATTACAGGCTCGTTTACAGAAGCAATTTCAATCAAAAATTACAAGATATTCCCATGCAAAAGAAAGTCAAAGGAGGACTTCCTTCTGTCAGCCTTAACTTTTTTTGTTTTTAAATCCATTAACTGTGAGGAGCGTGGGGGGTTGTACCTTTCATCTCTGAAGACCTAGGTTTGAATCCTGATTAAGCCCCCCAGTTCAAAAACGTACTTCAGCATGTGAGTAATCTCACTGAGGTCAGTTGTTTTTGCCAAGTACAGTATATTTTGTGATTGTTGCAAATTGAGTGAACAAACAGTTAAGCAAATTCACTAATTCATAATGGGTCTCCCAGTCTGTGTGAATTAGCAGATTTCTACTGTATTCTGATTACCCTAAATCTGCAGTGCAGGCTTTTAAAAATATTTGTGTGTGCACATCTAAAAAATGGTAAATGGATGGGTGGGTAGGAGAGAGTAAAAGGTTCATAATCTTTGAAAAGCTGTTGGCGAGCTTACACAATCCAGTTACAGGAATAGGACGACCCCATCATTTACCCTTGAATAGTAAGAAGAAAGAATGTGCCCTTGGTGAGAGAGCTGATAAAAATGACACATGGCAGACATAACAGAGCCACCAAAAGCAATGATTTGGATTTTGCTAAAGGTTAATAACTTTTCAGGGAATGTATTGGCTCCTTTGAGTCAGATAAATGGGCACTGTGTCAATTTATGAGTGCGTTTCTGGAACAGGAAATATGCTGACACTGTTTCAACAGAAACATGTCTAATTGCAATATTTCACCCTGACCATTGTGAATATTTGTTGGCATTATTGCAGTTATTTCAGTCACAAGTATTTCAAACAGTACATAGAATATTTTTATAATTTGCCTTAGCATGACGGTAATTCTGTATACTGAATAGTATGAGTAGAACTTTCAAAAGCTCCTAAGTCACTTAGGATTTTAAATTCTGTGAAGATCAGTGAGACGTAGGCTCCTTAGTGCCTTCGACACTTCTGAAAATGTTACCCTCTGTTCGTTCTTTCTATCCATCCATTGAGGCTTTTATAAAGTCCCTCTCATCATTAGATTCTCAGTGTTGTCTTTGACACGTATACACTGAAAGTTCAACAGTTCTCCATAAACTTTATTATTTATGCAGAAAAGCAAGTAAGATTTTTAAAAAGTAAAGAAAATATTTCTCTCTTGAAAACATTTTTACAGTCAGGTGGATATGATCATTTGAACAAACAATGAGTGCACTAACACTTCAGCAAACAGATAATCTTGCAAATCTTTTTCTGTCACAGTAGGGCCTTGTTGCCTTTCCTTCTAGTAGGTTTGTACCATTGTTACTTATTTTACTATTCAGACATTGACAGCATTTTGCTATTTGGTGCTTGGTAATTTTTATTGTTGTTGCATTTAATTCAATCACAAAATCCGTATTTTTAATCTGTTTTTTTGTGAAATACATCTGATCACTTCAGATTAAATTCCCTATAGAACTGGTTAGCAGTGTTTTATGTAAGCGAAAATACTTTTACTTTTTAAATCTGAAGCAGAAGGATGACAAAGTGAATGAGAAGGGAAAATCTAGAAAGACTGTACTTAGTAGAATGAGCCAATAAGCATGATACATACAACAGTATAATGCCAAGTTTATGGTAGGCTTAAAAGCAAAAGATACAAAATAGCTGTCATTTTATATTATTCTTATTAAAAGCTTATCGTTTCAGCATAATTACTGTGCAGAATGAAACTCCACCCCTTTTGCTAGCATTTTTGACACTTTCAATTATACATTATTGCTGATTTAAAAAAAAAAAAGGAAACAGCACAGTAGGAAACATCTAAAGTCAGAAGGAACATGCTAATTTTTAAACAGTGCTGTAAGTAAACAGATTTGGCGCTTCTTGTTTGGTACGTTATGCTGGAGGTCAAATTCTCTAATAGCCCAAAATATAAGTTAAAGCATGTTCTCATAACTTAATTTTTTAAAAATGGCTGTTTTCTGATGAAAATGAAAGTTTTCCAATAAATCTCACAACTGCTGGTTTCTGCATGGGCATCTCTGTGTTCTGCATGAAACATTAAACAGTGTCTGTGACACATTGAAATCTTTCAACAGCTCCATTGCTAATTATTAACTATGGGGGGGGAGTTCATTTTGCTCTTCACAACAGTCTGATTTAAGAATTCAGTGAGACTCTCATATGATTGTGTGGTTTATTCATTATTTAAAGAAAAGAACTGCCTTTCTTAAAATGCAAGTCAAATAGGATTATAACAGCTGCTTTAATGTAAGTAAAATAACCCTGCAAATGACAAAGCAAAATCTGAAAATATTACATATTTAAAATAGTTTCCAACATTACTGCAACTGGTGCAGTGATATGGTGAACTGAGGTAGTTTTGTGTGTATATACAATTTGCCAGAGGCTCTAAAACAAACAAAAGTATAATAAGCACTCACCACCTTCTGTACTCTCATTAGGAATTTAGATAAGAAGTGAAAAATGAACATTTGTTGTTGGTAAGTAGTAAGTACACAGTGGAAAACAAATAATGCAATGATGGCTTACGTGTTGGAAAAATTTATGCAACTGTCTCCTCTTCACTCCCCAGCCCCCTCCAGTCATTTGTATATTATAATTGCAATTACTTAAAAAAAATCTGTCAATAAATAGTGTTGTTTAATCTCACTATTCTGAAAGACAGCCTTTTAGTTAGCAGTTGCATGACAAGGTAGATATATATTTAATGTGAAGAACATTGTAAACAAGAAACCATGAGTTTAATCTTCATCCTCATTTTGAATAACACATTTTTTAAAGAAAACCCCTAGATTAAATAATACACTGTTATAGTAGAACTGTATAAAATCTATCATTCATTCACAGAAAATTTATATTCAAAAGCTGAATCTTTGAGATTGAACAAAAAATTTTTAGCCCTGGTTCAGAAGACAACAGTAAAAAAACAAAAAATGGTAACCAAGAGACTGAAGGAGTGGATTGTGTGGGTTGTTAGAACTGCACACTAGCCCCAGTTATTGACCCAGTGACTCCTAATGGCCTCTTTCTTACCATTGCCCACATGTCACTGTGGTTCTCAAATTATTTGTCAGAAAAAGAGGAGGACTGAAGTTGGAGCACTGATGGCAGAAAATTCAGGTTTAGGCAGACAGAAGTACAAAGATTTTCTATAAGCCTGCATTGAAGCCATGGCAAAGACAAAAAGATCCTTTTCCTTCTCTTCCATAGTAAAAAGAAAAGGAGTACTTGTGGCACCTTAGAGACTAACCAATTTATTTGAGCATGAGCTTTCGTGAGCCACAGCTCACTTCTGAAGTGAGCTGTGGCTCACGAAAGCTCATGCTCAAATAAATTGGTTAGTCTCTAAGGTGCCACAAGTACTCCTTTTCTTTTTGCGAATACAGACTAACACGGCTGTTCCTCTGAAATCTTCCATAGTAGCTGCCAAAACATGGCCAACAAGCTATTCAGGGTGACAAAACATTGATCAGACAGATTGCCCGTATTCCGCAACAGAGCCCAGCCCTACTTGCTGGGGAAAAACTAAGATTTCAGAGTACCCAGGTTTGGACACTGCACAGAGCCACTGTTAGTTGGAATGTGGAAAGAACGATATTACTATGCCATTTATATACTTGGGAGAATGATACTGTCACTATCATTTAGACAGTATTGTCAGTTTTTAAGCAATCCTATTGACAGGACCTCTGGATAGAAATTAGATAAATTGTAGAACTATTTTGAAGTGGAACTGAAATAGTTACAGTGGATTTCTCTTCAAAGCTAAGAGGCCAGTGCACTAGAGAGTAAATCCTGATTCTATGATGATAATCAGTAGTAGTAACTGTAGAATTTAATTTTGATCCATTACCAGAAGCACTGATTTTAAACTGTCAATATCAAATTATTTGGAGGAAGTACACTGAATTCTTTTCAATACTCCTGACAAGCTACAATGGCAAGACATCTTTAAGTAAGAAATGCTTTCACTCACTACATGTCATATATGGATCTTAGCAGTTAGAGCTCTTTTCCAATGGGTCATCAGTCCTAAAGTTTAAAACAATCAAGAGTATAGCTTGATTTCCATTGGATTAGATGTACTTTGACTACACAGCGCTCGGTATTTAAACTCCCGTACACCAAAATTGAAGAGCAATAAAAAAAAGCCGATGGACTTTTTTCTGAGACTTGACAATTGATCACCATCTTTGTGAACTGCAGTAATTGATTCAGACTAAATCTAGATTAAAATAACCCTCAAATTTTCTTCTTCAACCACATTCCAATGAATAATAGGTGATGTCTTTGGTGGCATAATAAAAATCTGGTCCATGCATGGAAAAAAATGAGACTTGAAGTCCATGCATTATAGCACATACACAGTTGTGTGTCTTGCATAATTACTACAGTTGCAATAAAATAATTATTTAGGTCTATAATTTGTAGGGGTGGTGGTTGCTGCGCAAATAGAATTTGAATATGGACCTCAAGTCTTGTTTTTCACAGGTTGTCCCTCATTTACCAAACATCATTTTTTAAGATGTTGGCCCTTTGTCTTTAGTTTTCTTTAATTTACAAAAAAAAAACCTTGTTACATGGATCTTGTATCTTAAAGCTGTCTAAAACCTTTCATACGCTCTTTCACTGTAAGCTTCATATTTATTCAACTGCTATTCTTCTCCTTCAGTCTTACATGAAAATATCTTTCTTAAGCAGTTTTTTATTCTATTTCTTCTTTGTGAAGACTAAAGCAAATTAACTGTAGAACTAATCTGCTGTTCCTCATTCCCATTTTCCAGTTTTCCAGTATCATTTTTATTTGACCAATTTTCTCCACTATTTTTTCTGCCTTATATGACTGAACTACTGTATATCGAGAATCCTTTGATTTGTTATAATATTTTCTGAAGTCAGCATTCAGCATTTCTTTTGTTCTCTCTATTATCCATTTAACTAGTTCTGGATAGTTTTTTAGTTATAATAAATATTTGTCTTCCAAATTGGTCGTATTTCAAAGCCTTTGATAAGCAATATTGTTGTTAGTATTCTTTATGTGAGTATCTGTTGCCATTTCTAGTCTTTCCAGCTCTTTTTATTAAATTTATGTTCCCCCTTCTGTAGTACATTCCCAATATAATAAAGAATTCAAATAAAATCCTCTGGACATTTTTTAGTCTTTCAAAGTCAGCTTTTCTAAACTCCAAAATGTTTGTATTAGAGTTGACCCTCTGACATTTTGTGATTGTTTCACATTTCACTGGTTTTTAAGTGATGTCTAGTGTCAGCCTTATTTGTAACACAGTACTTGGCTCATTTTCTGAAAATAGGTCCCAAATACTTATTGAAAGTGTGGGTCATTCAATAAAACAGCAATAGAAAACAAGCATTTACTACCTCTAGGAATATGTCAGCACATTTATTTTTGCATATTATTATTATTATTATCCAATCAGCACCTAATTACTGTGATCAAAGCTCACCTTCCTTCAACTTGGGCACTATTTAAAAAAATGACATGAAACCTGGATTCAGTGGTCTCTCTTCAAACCACCTGCATCTATAAAAAATAGACAGAAACAAAGAATATTAAATTGTCATAAAGTAACTGAGGGGATCACCCAAAATCTGATAGATGATCTCAATATTCCAGTGATCCAAACCAGGTTTCACCTGATGGTGAAAAGTGAAGAACAACCCAGGTTATTTCACTTCACATATGAAATAAGAGGGGGGAAAATCTGCAATATGTAAGGTCTTACATTTCAAAATTTGATTGTTGATTATCTCTTGGCTTGCTTACTGTTTGTGGAGAATGGATATGACCAGTTTTCTATTCTGCTAAATAGAGGCAAAAATGAAATAGCTAATGGTATGAGTAGCATCCATGGGGCCAGGAAACCAAAAAGGAGTGGATTACAATAATCTAGCTTGCAAGTGATGATGGGAATTGTATGATTACAGTTAGGTACATGGGGGGAGACACTTTCCAAATAATTCAGAGATAGCAATAGATACCCTGAGCCATGTTGAGAGTAGCCTTGCATGATACCTGAATTCTGCACTGTCCTATTAGTAGTGGATTCACCCCCTATTAATGGACAGATTCTACCTGTGAATTCCATTACATGTATCCCTGAGCCAGAAACAGGAACATTGTTGCTCTGGATTGAGTTTAAACCAGATGTCCATCTCTTCCCCAAAGACCTATGCCATGAAATATCATCCATCATGGTTTGACAGTAAATAACACTGATAGTATTTACACTGTGTGAATGGTAGGCATTATTATATGAGTCATGTATACTATATGATAAACACCTGGAGGAGCAGGATGGAACTCTGCAGTGTCATGCATTAGAGTCTCTTAGTAAAGGGACGTAGGTGCCCCTCACCACTTGCTGAGAGCTCCCACTCAGGAACATTTTCATCCACTGAGGAGTGAATCTATCCCCCTCCCCTCAGGGCCAACAGCCTGACAGATCTGACATAATCAGCAAGTGAGAAGATTGTCCTTTACATTGACTAATGTTATCTCCATACCACAAATCAGTTTGAAACTAGACTGTACTGTGTCAAGCAGTTTATAAACATTTATAGCCTTTTTTATGTATAAGAACATTACCTGATTCACTTTGCTTTTTCTGCTGCTACAGCTAACATTCATCTGTAAGCAGAGGTGATGGAACAATTTGTATTGGGAGGAGGGGGGGTTGGGTGCTGAAAGACATACTGTAAACCCTGTATATAATGGAAACCACTTCAAGCCCTGGGGTGCTGCCACACCCCCATCACCCCTAGTTCTAGTACCTGTGTCTTTCCATCTGTCCAAACTGTGTATACTTTCTCACCCAACAATTCATAGGCTTTCTTTTTCCCAGATCAATATCATAGATAAACCAATAATTGCTACCTTAATGGTTAAAGAGGTTAATGGAAAATATTGCTCAATTAGTAAAGCAGATTTTGTTCTGGGAAATGCAGAAAATTTTTAGGAAGCAAGCCGTGGAGGTGGATATAAACTCAGTAATAAAATGCATGGGGCCAGATCCTCTGCTATATTGTATGTCAGATTTTGTTTCTCCACTGACCCTGTGTATGCAAAGACCAGAGAAAAGAATAAAGTTTTTGACAAAGTATTGTATGTGATTCATGTTATTAAGTTGCATTGTGTTGAACAATATGTGAAGAACCAGTTATACAGAAGACCTGGAAAAAGAATATATTTATAAGTGTAATCTCATAGGGAAAAATGAGTGTTTTTCTATACTTGCAAGTTTAAATATAACTCACTGTTTTCATATTAATGTCCTCACATAATATAAAAAATAATTACCAATTATAATGAAGTAGAAAGCTAGTTACCCTCACATTGCTCTAATATATGCACCTCTTTTGATCTGAAAGCCCTTTAAATTTGGCAGTGTTATCTACAACAGATGAAGTGGATTTATTTGAAATTCAAGTCTAGTGGACTTCATGAGCAATATATCTGCAAATCGTTGCAGGTTATTATCCCAGGCAATAACTGTGATAATTGCTAGGTTTTCTCTTTTTAAAAACAAAGTAGTTAAAAGTGGCATACTGTAGTTAATCATTAACATTGCCAGTAAACAAATTTTTTCATGGAGGTATATAAAATGTGTGTATTTATAAATAGACAGGGAGAGTGAGCTGTTAAAATATAACTTAATTACATTAGCATAACACGAGTGGGAGTTTAGTAAATATCAAATACTTTAATTAGCTTGCATCTTTTTATTTGGAAGATTAATGACACCCCTACATGACTGTTTACAGTGTTTAACAATATGACAGTTTTGTGCCAAACTAGTATACATGACCCCTTTAGAAGTAGCTGTATATTTAACTGTTAGTATTCAAGCTGGGTAGGTTGTTGACAGTGGGGTACTTTGGGATCTCTGGATATTAAAGCATGAACCTTTAAAACATGAGCTAAAATACACAAGTCTGTTAGCCCAGGGTGTAGCAGGCTTGCCCAGTCAGTATGACACTCTGTCCTCTGCTGTTGGTGGCTGGGATATTTATATGAGCCTACTACAGCCTTTAGTTCAAGTAGTAAAGGCTCATGCTTTTAGATCTCGAAGTCTAAGGTTCAATTCCCACTTCCAACAACTTTCCTGGGGGCATCATGTAATGCTTTTGGTAACACAGAACATCAGCTTTTTGTCTCCTGTGTTGGTCTGTTCTTTGCATCAATGGATAATAATTTTAGTCTTTTACATTCAGTTGCAGTTTTTCCACTGTACATTTTTTTATTGCTGATGCAGTTTCTGGAAAATTTGTAAATCACATTTGATTAAATGTAAGAAAATTAATTGAATCATCCATGTTGGAATCATTGGATCTGAACACATCAGAGTCCAGTCTGAGTCACACATATTTATTGGCATGTTACTTACTTTAAAGCCATGATAAATAGGTTAAAAACCTGATCTGAAATCAAATTATAATTTGTTTTATTATGCCAAGCCAAGTAAATACTGTTTGAACTCCCTCCCTAGCTGACCAATCAAGTTAATTACTTTAAATATATTTGTGAGAAAAGGAGCTATGTGAAAATTGGTAAGAAATTAATTCTGTCATATTTTAATAATTTGTAAAAATGATATTGAGTCCATAAGTAGTGAAAGTGATATTCTTCTCTAACATCTAGAAGTGTACTGTAAATAAACATGCAGTTCTCTTGAGAAAGAAATGGGAATATTGCTGAAAAGCTGTGGTCTCTACAGTTTGACTGAGTGGCCAATTGATTTCTTCTTCTTTTTTTAAAATTCTAGATGCTGAAGAATACCAGCCTCCAATATGGAAATCCTACTGTGAGTATATCAGAAATCAGAATAAATATCAAAATCCTCTTAAAAGAAGTTTCAATGGAAGTTGTTTTCCCTCTCTTTAAAACAATTACCTACGTCCGTTCAGCTCTTGTGAAAGTAGGTGCATTGGCAAACTGAAGTTTTCTTTTTATTCAGATAACAGATACAGTATGGGTTGCAGCAATGCAAACTCCTGCACACTCCCTCATTGATGTGATGTTCTATACAGGCCATTTCTGTGGGTGATAGTTTGATCTCCCTATCCATTCAGATTTTGTTTCGTAGCTGAGGCTGCCAAAAAGGATTCCTGTTATGGCAATGAGTTCTTCACTGTGCATACTTGCCGAGCCTGAATTGACCTGAGTGAACCAAATTTTTTTATACAGGCCACAAAGCTACCTTCAGGTGATGATTGTTTTTGATCCCTAGCAATTTAATCTGGTTTTAAATTGGTGGTTTAGAAGTAAAAGGCCCAATATACTATTTTCAGTCTTCTGGACCATCCAGTTCTCCTACTTAAATATCATTTATATGAAGTGTAATGCAGAAATACGTTGTTGTATGCTACTTTTATTCCAGTTACACTGTACTATGATGTAGCACTGAGCTGAGACAAAGTAGTTGGCTTTTAAAATCTTGATTAAAATTTGATTGTAAAATTAATCTTTTATTTTAAAACTTCACTGAAAATTTTAATGAAACTGTAGTGTTGTTGTTGATTACCACATCATTATCAAAATGAAAATGCACAAAAGTACAAAGCCATGAAGTTGTGGGAACTTAAGGCACTGATTCACCAAAGTATTTAAACATGCTCATAACATGCTCATGACTTTAAGCACACAAGTAGCCCCATTGACTTGAGTTGCATACAATATTCAGTACCTTCCTGACTTCAAAGATGTCTCCTTAGAATCTTAGCACTGTGCATGAATGATCTTAGAAACATAAGAGTTGTAGCCCTGTTGGTCCCAGGATATTAGAGAGACAAAGAGGGTGAAGGTACTGTCTTTTATTGGGCCAACTTCTGTTCATGAGAGACACTTTTGAGCCTACACGAAGAGCCTACACTAAGCTCTGTGTGGCTCAAAAGCTTGTCTCTCTCAGCAACATAAGTTAGCCCAATAAAAGATATTACCTCACCTATCTTGTCTCTCGTACAAAAGTAATACAGCCCCAAAGTGCATTGTTTTCCACAGATTTGGTAGAATTATAAGATTATTGCTGGGAATACTTCTCCCTAAACTTGTGTTTTGCCACTGCCTTGTTTTTTCTGAGGAAAAAGTAATTTGTTCTAACTTAATAGAAACTGACAATGTGATAAATTAAGCCTGAGCAAGATTATATTGACTTCAATGGAACTAACGTATGCATGCTCTAAATTGTGCACACACTTAGTAGCTTGCTGAATTGAAGCCTACATTTGCTACTTCCCCCCCTCCACTAATCAAGCTGTACTGAATTTTATTGTTTTCAGAGACAAAATCCTTCCTTTAAAAAAATGGCAAAATTAACCATTTTGAGAGAGGTAGCCTGACTATACTTGTGAAGGAGTTCTTTAAATCAGTGATTTTTAGAGTGAAATCTTGTCCCCGTAGAAGTCAATGGAAAACTCCCGTTGACTTCAGTGGTCTCAGCCATTTTGGTGTGTGTGTGGTACAGCCTTTTTTGGAAGAGTCCGGACAGACCATGAGCTTTTCACATCACCCCAGAACTCTATCACTTGTCTTCTGTTGATCAGATTAGCACAGTGCAGTGAAGTATTTTTTCTTAGTTTTTGTTTTCATGAAACAGCCCATGGAAACTTTTAAGCAAACATATCTAATTTACAGAGCATGATAAATAAGTTATTGTTCAGATATATTCAGAATCCAATTTTGTGGTTGACGACCAAATCATCTCAGCTTCTAAACTTCATGTCTGAATGACTCTGGAGTAATTAACACAGCCCCAACTTGCATTGTATTTAAACACATTTGATAGTAGTATAAAATTACAAAGATTACTGTTGAGAATATTTCTCTGTAGACATATGTTTTTCATTGCAGTCTTGGTTTCTTTGAGGAAAATCTTTTTCTTTATTCCTTCCAAGAAATGGACAATATGATAAGTTAAACATCGGGAAGATTATGCCCAGTGGCGGTATTAACCTATGAAATGATCTATCACTGTGTCACATCATAGTTTTTGTTTAAATTAGTGTATGTATTTCTCTTGAAGTGTCTGTATTCATTGATATTGATCATTATTCATGTATTTGAGTTATTTTTTCCCTTTTTTTTCAATTTGTCAGAATACTACTAGAATATCCTGTATACAATTTTTAGTTTAAAATATCTTTAATTACTGAGACAAGGTAGGTGAGGTAATATTGGACCAAATTCTGGTGGCAGAAGTAATGTTCAGAGCTTTGTGAAGCTCAAAACCTTGTACCTTCCACCAACAGAAGTTGGTCCAGTAAAAGATATTACCTCACACACCTTGTCTTTCTCATATCCTAGGACAGACATGGCTGTAACACTACTGCATGCAACATTTAATTTCTGTATAAATTTAGAGGCACTATGTTGTCTCTTGATATTTATTGACATACAAATCAAGCTCCCAATCCTGCAATCTGCACCACGCTGGTGGAAGAGACCCATTTAAGTTTACAGTGCTCACGTGCGTGCAGAAATCCATCCATATGGAACAGCTTGCAGGATCCAGGCCTTACTCAATGACATAGCCTAAAAGATTGTTTTAACAATATTTGGAATCGCAGCTGTGTAGGTCTGCTGCAGAGAGGATGCCTATTTCTAATCTCTGAAAGGTCTTCAGTCAATGATTGTATTGTCAGAAGATGCACCAGACTCCGTTCCATCATTTTATTAGGGGATGGAGAAGACACATGATCATTACTTTGATATTACTAGTGGGAGCCCTGGTACAAGTTAGGAAGTAGCTAGAAGCCAGTGAACACTGAGCTACATCTTGGATTAAATTTCTATCTCAGTAATCAGTCAGTAAGTAAACATGTTTCCAACCGCTAAATTGTTTCTGTGTTCTGTGGCACATTAGGAAGATTATATTAAAAAATGTCTTTTCCCCTTCTGTCATTACTGAAGAAAGGAAGATAAGAACTGTAGTGTAAGCTAAACTAGTCTCCACTCTCTGTTTCATATGTGAAGCAGACAGTTATTTTTATATTTGAAGTAGAATAGGAACAATTTTTGTTTTGGCTCTCTAGCAGCACTGTATGTGTGCTTGTCTCTTGGAGAAGAAGAGGACCCCAGTTTGTTCTATTCTTAACTTGTTCAAGATTTATATGTTCTTAGGGTATGACTACACTGCAATTATACACCTGTGGCTGGCCCATGCCAGTTGACATGGGCTTGTGGGGCTTGGGCTATGGGACTGTTTAACTGTGTTGTAGACATTCAGTCTCAGGCTGTAGCGCAAGCTCTGGGACTCTGCCACCTTGCAGTGTCCTAGAGCCCAGTCTCCAAACTGAGCGCAAACATCTGCACTGCAATCAAACAGCCCCTTAGCCTGAGCCCTGTGAGCCTGAGTCAGCTGGCACGGGCCAGCCAGGGGATTTTAATTGCAGTATAGACACATACTTTCATTCGGGCTAGCTCTGTGGCTAGTTTCAGCATTTGAAAAGATTGTCCTTGTCATGTTGGTGTTCACCACACAAGATGCAGAGGGCATATCCTAGCACCAGCAGACCCCAGTAACCAACTCCCTCTGAAACACTTACTTCCTACCCCTGAACAGCTGGCAAAGGGAGAGTAATGAGGTAGAACATCTGAGTCAATGCTCAGTCAAAAACTAAGGCTCCCTTTCTGTCATGTTCTTAAACATGTGTCTGAGACCATATCTACAGTACCACTTATTCTGGAAACACTTACATCGCTCAGGGGTGTGAAAAAACACCCCTGAGCAACTTTAGTTTCAACGGTATAAGTGGTAGTGTGCACAGCACTATGTCGGTGGGAGAGCTTCTCCCACCACATAGCTATTGCCACTCACTGAGGTGTTTTTATTATGTTGTTTGGAGAGCTCTCTCCCATCGCTCATGTAGCCACTCTATGCCGATCTTACAGCTGCATTAGTACAGCTGTGCCTCTGTAAGCTCGCTAGTGTAGACAAGGCCTAAGTCTAAGTCAGTGAGTAATCCCACTAAAGTCAATCAAACTACTGATATGCTTACAGGTAGGCATGTGCTCAAGCACTGCTTAAATTGAGGCCTTGCAGCATAAATCAAGGATCTTTTAAAAACTTCTCCAGAAAGGAGGCAGTGGTTTCTATAGGTCCTTAAGTAAAAGCAGATGCACATATTCTCTACCCATCAGAGTGTAACTGATCATTAATCTTGTATACTTTAAGAGGGGAATCTTGAGTTCTTGACACATTACAGAATTTAAAAGGCAGCTGGAAATCAGTCACTTTCCCTAACAGAAGGAGGGTGAATATAAGGTTTTCAAGTGCCACCTGGGAAGGGATCTACAAATATTACACAAAACGCAGGGAGGCAGTGGTTGAGAATCCACCTTTCCTGTAGACAGGAAAATCAGCCATGCCACTGCTCAGCTGTGAGAAATTTCAGTTATGGGAGAAACCTCTTGGCTACTGTGAGCAAGCCCAAGTATAAAGAGGGAGAAACAAGAAGAGAGAGGGCTGAAGAGTTTTGGACTTCAAGGGAGCAACAACTCTCTGCCACAGGAGCAAATGTAACACCGACAGACACCGGTCGTCGTCAAACCTGCGACCTTTGGAGCTAAATACATGAGCCTCTACTGTATGAGCTAAAAGCCACATGGCTCTTAGCTAAGGCTGTAGAGCCAACTCATTAATCTCTCTCTAAGTGGTCTCGGTGCCACTAGATCGGACAGAGCACCACACCCAGGAGGTGTGAGAGTTACACTAACACCAGGCTGGCTCTGAGCTTCTTAAAGGTTCCTGAGTACAAGAAAAGAAAGTACATGGGGATGAAAGCCCTGAGGGTCAAGGGCTTTCTTTGGAGTTCATTTATATTCTATTTATATACTCTGCCTTTTTGTTGATTTTAATTTTAGCCACCACTGCCTGGGTCAAGGATTGACCCAGACCATTCGAATTAGGATTTCACCCAAAGTGGTGGTATCCTTGACCACTGACACCATCATTTTGTTGCTTGACCGCAATAGGTTTCACAGTTAGAGAACAGGCTCTCTTGAAAAGGAACTCCAGAGTTTCCCTTATTCATTCCAAAAGACAATTCAAGCCCTGTTCTCCAGCTGTAACAAAACAAGAGATGCGCATGCCCTCTAGTGCCTGTACAACAGAGCAAATGATTATTTAAAGTTTTGTTAACCCTTAGAAGATGCTCAGATTGGCTGTAGTGCATACCAGTGTCAAACACACCACTTACATTACAAAGTTATTGTTCAAATGTCCGCTTAAAGCCATTTTTTTAACTTTGATATTGCATTTTACACCCATTATTTTTGTGACATCAGTGTGAACTTCATCTGTGTTTGATGCTGGAACAAAGAGCCACTGCCAGTCTGTGGCAATCTCTAAGTAACAATGAATCCACTTTTTCCGAAGGTTAATTTTTCCAAGGCAAAAATAATAATGAATCACTTGGTTGAAAACATCTCCTTTTTTTGATCAAGGAGAATTTGTCTCTGTCTGTCAGCTCTAAAGGTAGAGGTAGACTGGGTCAGATGCAATCATATATTAAATACTATCACCAGCAATTATTTTGTTGGCATTTCAAGGCACCGTCTTCCTATATATTTCAAGACTTTCAAAAAACAGATGTCTGGACTTTTCTCAAGTTCTGAGCACTGAGCAGCTCCTGCTAAAGGGAATGCCATCAGAGTCCTGAGTGCTCAGCACTTCTGAACATGTATTGAAATGAATGGGAGCTGCCTAGTGCTTATCACTTCGGAAAATTAGGTCACTTAATCAGCCATCTAAATATGGTAGGCACCCATTTTGTAAAATCATGGCCATAGTATTTTATTTGTATTTGAATCACATCCATAGACTTAAAAATAAATATTTGATATGTGAACAAGGTAGAACACCTATAGAAAAGGACACAGCTTTTGATATCCTTGATCACTTTCACTCTCCTCCTTAGCTTCTCTTTGTTTCTGAAATGCTGTCCTTGGCCTTGACACCATCAGCCTCTTTCTCCAGCAGTTCCTCTGGGTTGTCTTGCTGTCAATTTAAAGTTAACGTGACCAAAACTGAACTCCTTGCCTTTCCAGTTTGCAACATTTCCTTGTTGAATTTGCTTGCTTGCCACCATCCAGCAAGTCATTCAGGCCTATGGCCTGGAGTCATTTGTTACTACTGCCTCTTTGTGATGGGGTCCTTTGCTCACCGCTGGAATGCCTCCTTCTCCTGAGGTTTAGTGCTGTATAGCAATGCCCCTTCCTGCAATTGCACACCGTTTCTCTCTCCATCTGCACCCTCACTCTCACTGCAGGAGATGCCTCTTCATGACTCAGCCCTCTGGCCAGGACCCTCAGAGTTTTTCCCCCTTCTGGGATGGAGTCATTCAAAGTCTCTTTTTTTCAAAGAGCATCCAGCAGTCCTCGCATGTGGTGCCCTGACCCTGTCACTCCTGCAGCGACCCAGGCACTCTTCCAGTTCACTGCTCTGCCATTACAACTTTCACAGTGAACCAGGGCCTGCCCTCTATTCTGGGTTCCAGCCCAGGGACCCTACAACACACAGCCAAGGTCTGTTCAGTCCCAAAATTTGCTGCTTCCTACCCTGCATCCTATAGGCTCTTTTCTCCACCCTGCTCTCTTCAAGGTATGCCCTTCCTTCAGGCCTAGGCCTCCAAGTTCTCCTCTTTCCCTGGGTTTCTTCCATTGCTCTCTACTAAACAGAGGGTGACTACAAACTTCCTCCCAGCTGCCTTTGCTGCTGCCAGCTTCCTGGCTTTATACTAGCCCACCCACTTCTGCACAGGTGAGCTTCCCCCTAATTAGCACTTTTCTCTCACCCTTAATTCTCCTGCCTTGCAGCCTACTTGGCTGATTTGGCCCACCTGGCCAGCTTAGCCCTCTCAGAGCCAGTGTGGGAAGTACACCCCCACCACACTCTTCCTCACCCAGAGGGAAGATCCATTCTTTGCTATTCTGAGCTATAGATCTACACCAATAACTGCTACTAGATAGAGTCCAATACAGCTCCTGATGGGAAGACAATTCAGAACTACTGTTCTGACTTTGGAAAAGAATCTGTCTCCAAAGTGGCCAGACATGACGAGAGTAGCCAAATTGGGTAAAAATGCGAAAAGGACTTACAAACACTTCGATACTAGACATCACTCAGAGAACGGCCAGATCTAGAACCTGGTGACTGTGTTTGTGACAAACTGGATGGAGAACTCCAGCTGTCAGAAGGAAAAGGAATTCATTGCCCAGATCATATGTGATTGAAACTGATGGTGGAGAGTTCAACGGAAACCATCAACATCTTCAGTTTGTTTCTCAGAAAGAACAATCAATGGAGCAAACTCTACGGATGACAGATGCAGAACAAGAAGAAGACTAAATGATTCTGAACAGACCACACCCAGTCGTTGCAACTAATGGACAGCTGGATGGACCAAGTTGTTACACATTCAGGTCTTGTATAGAAAACCAGTAAGATTCTGAGACACTTAATAGACTATGTACTCAACATTAAAGATAGCTTGACCATTTAGTTTTTTTTAAATGGGGGAAAGGTAAAACTAAAAGGGGGAGACATGATGGAATGCTAAAACTATATTACAGTATTCACCCATTAGGCTGCACCATGTGCAACATAACTTACCTGAGCTGGTAACAGCCATACTTGGCAGTGCATTAAAGTATCTTAAAAGAGATAGCAGCCCTGTAACCTACTACTTCGTCCATGTACAAGGAGCACATGACAACATTAAAGCAGTTATTATTAATTATTATTATTTGTGTGTTACAGTTGACTTACTGCTTCTTCCTCCATGACATTTTTAAGACCAAAGCTCTTTTCTCTCCCCACCCAGATAAATCTTTTCCAGACCCTTATCTTCCATCTGATTACTGTATAGATGAATTACCTAAGGCTCTCTGAAAACCACATCTCCCCCTTCCACTCTGCACAAAACATAATCTTTCTTGCTTTTCATTCTGATTGAACCTCTCCACTGATTATTCTCACTCCACCACATCAACCTCAAGTTTCTTATTTGGCTTTCAAGGCTTCTCATCACTCTGCGCCTCTCTCCTGTAATTATCCTCCTTGAACTGTGTTGCGTCATCCCCCTCTCTTTCCCTTCTGCTCTGCCAATGATGTGAGCCTGAAAGCCTCACTTGTCTACTTCATCCCAGCCATTTCCCCACTGTCTTCCAAACTGCTTCCTATACATGGAACACCCTTGCTGAGCTGTTCTGCAAAGTCATTACTTGGTCATTATTTAAATATTTCCGGAAGACCCACTTCTTGCACAATAGGTACAAAAAACAAGCTTTCTAGGTCATGTTATAAATTGTTTCTTTTATTTACCTTGTTAGTATGGCTGATTATTTTTTGACAGATTTTATTTTTGGAGTTGAAAAATGGAATTTTATCCAAGACTAAATTTGTGTTTGACAAAATTTTGATCATTGGAAAAAAAAACTTGAAATGAAAAGCTCTGGAGAAAAAAATCCATTCCACCCATTTTGAAATCGTAGAAAAATTTCCATGTTCTTGTAATATTTTACTTTCCTAATTCCCCCTTCCCTCCTTTTTTTTCTACTGGAGGGAAAAAAACATTACTTCCCTCTTGCCTACATCTACATGCCTCAATCGTCTGTCTTTTTAGACTGTGTATTCTTCTGTTCTTTTTAGGACTGTGTCCTCTGTGTTTGGAAAGTGCTTAGCCCACTCTGGGTGTTAGCACAATCAAAGTAAATAATAATAGGTATTAAATAAAGACACACATTCAAACTTGACTTACTCCAAATCACTTCCCACAATGTCAACATACTATTTTTAGATACTTACAATCAATATTCAAATATAAAATCTTTATTTAGTGCTCAACAGTGTTATCCCATATCAAGTTCAGTGCCATGCCATTTTTAAACATGCATCTTAAACTCTCATAAGGCCTTGGTTCAATAAGGAATGTATGCATGTGCCTAACTTCAAGCACTTGAATACTTCCAATTAAAGTTAATGGGACTGTTTACGTAGATATTTATCGTTAGGAAGAAGTAGCTTGCTAAATCAGCAGTATCTTCAACTCCAAGCATTCAAAATCATGAGATTTTTTTTTAGAAGACACAGTTTAGGTTCTTTGTAGTTTAGGGAATGCTGGGGGCCACAGTTTTTCATGTTCTGTGCAACCATGAAGCTTGCAAAATAGCTTTTTTCTTTTTAAATGAAAGCTGAGATCCGCACTTATTCCCATGACTCAAGGAGCTTGGAAAAATGCCATTTATCATGAGACTTGTAAAAAAAATTATGGGAGCTGGCAGCACTGAATCAGGCAGGTCCATATATTAATTCATAATATTGGATATATATTTATGGCCAGATAATACCCCTGTGCATAAAAACCTCCATAGAAGATAGGAAATTGTGAAGAGTTCTCCATTTTCATTTTCCATGTGATTGCCTAACTAGGGAGGGGATAGGGTTTTTCGTCCCCTGCTTCAAAACTAGCAGGTGGCATAACACCCAAAACTTGCATGTTCCCGAAGATTAGCAAAGAAGTCAGAAGTTACAAGTGGCAGAGGTGACTGTGTGAAAGTCCAGTACCGCCACGCTTCCCAAGTTTCTTCACAGCTTTCTTCATCCCTCTTTTAAAGGGTGATCCATGGTGCAAAGGGGCTCTGAAAAAGAGGTAATACAACCACCAACCATATTAGCTTTTCAGTAGATACTCCACTGTTTTCCAAGGCTGAGGGAGTTTCCCATCACTCGTCTTCTTCCCACAACCTGCCATCTTGCTGATCCACAGCCCACTGCGATCTTGGACTGGGGATCACAATATCATAGAGATGGGATGCCCATCTTCCCTTTATATGTGTATAGAGGTCTACATACAGTGGGCTTATTTTCAAGGGAGCAAGCCTAGCTTTGGGATTTTTACTAAAGCTGAGAAGAGAGGCACTCTATTTGCATTATAATTGCTTGCTGTCATCATGTGTCAACCCACGTTCACTACTTGTGGAATAGTAAGAGGAAGGAAGAAGCCTCCTTGAATCACAAAGGGAGAGTGGTAGGGGTCAACTGTAAGGAAAGATTGAAGAGGCAAGACCCAGAGTTCACTCAGTTGCTGTCCCTCATCTTTGGGAACCCTTGGGATGAGCAAAGTTGATCTGAAATATATTTGAGAATCTTAGGTAGCACATTAAAAGGAAAAAGAAAGTGGGAAAATGTTAGCATGTGGAAGCACTAGGGGTCTAATTTATTCTTAAATAGTTATCACTTGTGTCTTCAGTATGCATTGATAAGATTCTAGTGAACTCTTTTGGTAGTTTGTTGCAGTTCTTTCCTAGCCAATTCAAAGACACTGGAATTTTATTTAAAAATTCTATTATTGAGCTTGTCAGTAATACTGTATGCAACAAAGGAGTTTTATCTTGAAACATTCAGAAGGATTTGTTATGTTTGTTATATGTCTTGCAAGCAAAGTATGGAAATACACAGTGCCAGCACCAATAAAAAACTAAATTGGGATTATATGAATTAAAAATAAATAAATGTTACCAGTGTACAATTGCATGACTAATTTCCATATAAATGACTTGACTTCCGTGCATTTTAAAAACGTCTCTGTACCCCACCCTTTTTTATATATGTTTGCATTTTCTCTGAAGCATCTGACTAAAAATATCTGAATAAAAGTTTGTGTATATTGCAGTCCTCTAATTATTATTGCTTTTTTATATTTGACAGTGTATCAGTTACAACAGGAGGCACCGCATCCCAAGAGAATCATTTGTCCTCGGGAGGTCAGTTCTTCTTTAACTGTATCTTGTTAAATCTGATGAATTGTCAGTAGTGTATTCCTATTGGAGATCTTTCCTATCTGCTGTGAGAGCAACCGTCTATTTCCATTTTCTAAAATACTGTGGAACATATTATATATAATTGTTTTCAGATTATAAAGTGGGTCTTTAAAAATTGATTAATATTTGTTAAATCAGCACAGAGATGGGAATACATAAGATTTAACCATTGCAGAGACCCCTTTCCTTGTGCAGATGCTAATCAGGGCATTGTATGACTGTGCTCTATGCAGTACCTAAATGCTGTGATTCCCTTTTTTCATAGTGTTGTAGGAGAAGATCCATATATCTACATATTTAAAGATATGCAATGTTTTCACTCGATTCATGCAGTTTGTTCATAAAAAGCACTTTTAATGAAAGAAGGTTCACCTGTCCAATGTTAGCAAGAGCGTTCAAGATAAAATATTGAGTTAATAGCATTGGAACTCTTGTTCTGGCATGTCATGGAAAATTTGAAGTTTGTAGAATGTAAGAAATCTATGGAGCTGAAAGACTGCTGAATCAACATTTTCCTGCTTGTCTGCTTGCTTTTTTTTTTTTTTTTTTGCCAGTCATCTCTCCTAGTTTATCTAGTTGTCTTTTGAATATGGTAATACTTCTTCCTTCCGTACTGTGTCTTGGTAATTATAAAAATAGGATACTGTAAGTATATATTGATTTCTCCAATAAATTAATAAGATTGAGTTGTTTTTGGCTTCTAACATGTCAAGAACAAAGTGGCTGCAAACTCTTACAACACATATAGTTACAATAATAAATATTATGATTATTACTAATAATACTGAGCTCTTAGCTATATAAATTTTATACAGTAATCAAATGCAATTAACATCACAGCGCGTATATTTTTAAAACCCCCTGAATTTATAAGGAGAAATACATAGAAATTAATCAGTGTGATATTCCCAAATGTCTTAATTATCTGCTTTGCCCTCCCCCTCATGCTATTGTCTATTTAAATAGCCGATATCATGTAGTATCTGAGTGCCTCTCAAACATTAAAACATTTATCCTCGCAACACTTCTGTGGTGCAAGGAAGTGTTGTACTGAGGCATGGACAGATCAAGTGACTTTCCCAAGGTCACATAAGAAGTCTGCATCAGAGCCAGGAATTGAATGCACATCTCTTGATTTTCAGCCCAGCGCCTTAATCATAAGACCAAGCTTTACACTTTCTCTCATAGACGCCAGGTAGCAATTACCTGAGAATAGGGCAAAATTTTGGCATAAGAAGGAAAGCCTTCATGCTCTGTCAGCTAAGGGTGTACTCAAGCTGAGCATGCAAGATCATAAAAGGGACAAGCAAAATGCTAGTGTGGTTAAAGTCTCTCTCACTCTGTCCCTGTCAGAAATGCTGCTCAAGAAAGTCATCAACATGGTGACCCTCTGGGACTCCAATGCACATAGGCCAAAAGGCTTTAACAGAACTTTTCTCTCTTATTTTCCCATACAAAACTGATGATAGCTAGTGCTCCAGGGCTGTAGCAGTTTGCAAAAGGAGAGGCCATTAAGATTTTTATGAAATGAAAATCCAGATAATCAGTTCTTTCATAGTCATTCAGTACCATATCTTCAAAAGAGCCATGGGTAATAGGCATGGAAGAGTATCATTCACTCCCCACTTCTGCCTTATCTACAAATACTACTCAGTTGTAGGGTGAAGAAATACAACTTAATCAACAAGCATAGCAATTAAAAGGATACTGCCCGCGGAGTAAATGTGTAGGTAAACAGGCCAATCAAGAACTCTGCAATAGCATACTGTCTGTAACATAGTCCCTTGCTTTGGTGGCTGATGACTTTTTTGACAGGTGAGGCGCACATCACAAAGTCTCATAAATTCCAGTATACATCTTCCTCCTTATAGTCCTGGCCGGGGGTCTCTGCTCTGCCCCACCAGGACTGCAGCCTCCCTCCTGCACCTGGCACCTGCAGGGATCCAGTGTCACCTGCCCCAGGGCCATGCAGGGAGTCCTCTGCAGCTACACTGTCATGGTCCCAGCTCTCTCACTCACCAGCCAGGTGTTTGGGAGCCCTCCCCAGGCAGGAACTGTTCAGCAGAGGGGTGGGCTCCTCTGTGGCCAGGGACTTCTCCTTCTCCTCATAGTCCTGGCTGGAGGTCTATGGCTCTCCTCTGTCCCACCAGGACCGCAGCCTCTCCCCTACCCATTGCACCTGCAGTAAGTAAACCATCTGTGTAAAAGTTAAGACAGGACTGTAAGTAATTTATGGCTCTGTATCTTTGAGCTTTTCTACATTTATACTCTTTTCACTACTACCTGGATAAGAATCTTGTCAGCGAAAACAGGTCATCACTCCAGTTCAGATACATGCTGAACTGTTGAGAGTTGGGATATCTACATATTTCTAATTAATAACCACCGGCAGTGTGAACACTGTGAATAGCCCATCTTTCCAATAATATTGGATTTCTGCCAGTATCCTTGTTTTTTCTAGATTCCTTCCACAATATTTTAATGGTGGGCATCCTTTACAAATAAAAAGATTTATTTGGGCATAAGCGTTCGTGGGTAAAAAATCTGCTTTTTCAGAAGGATGGAGTGAAAATTACAGATGTAGGCATTATTATACCTGAAGAGAAGGGAGTTTCTTCTCTACCCCCTGATATTTGACTCAGTATATATATGGTGTGTCTCTGGGATTGTTCTACTGAAATGGTGGTTGAAAATGGCACATTTGCAGCAAAGAGTTATAGCAAGATGTGCCACTTCTTGTTTTTATACCAGAATAATATTTTTAATAGCATTCAATTTGAAAATGCCATTTCAACATGTTGTTTTTAATTTAAGTGAGTCTTTATTTCAAAAACATTTTCGTGTTAATAAAGTAAGAAATTACAGGATGAATGCTGATGGTGTTTGACTTGGGGACACTTTCAGTAACTATGGATAAACCAAGTTTTCTTTCTTTTCTTTTTTTTTTCTTTCTTTTCTTTTTTTTTTAGTGGGAGATGGGGGTTGTCTTGCAATGAGTCTTGAAATATATTATATTTGATAATAGGCTACATTTTTAGAATCATTCAGTATAGTTAGCTTCGACTGTTCTGCTCAGAGCAAGTCTTATTGACAGTCTTGATAGCAGTGTGCAGGTTAGTGGGCTTATCTACATTAAGGCTTTCAATATTGTTAACAGTAGTTCCACCGAACCAGTGTTAGCAACAGTGAGAAATTTGTCTGAAATTTCCCTAGTGTAGACAAGGCCTTAGAGCTTTAACTTATATTATTATGTAGAGAAATGTCAGCTAATTACTATGTTCATTGTTCTGAATTCCAGCTGGGTTGTGTCTAAAGCAAGCAAAAAATATGGTTCCTAGAAAAAGCAATTTCCTCTCTAATTTTGTATGATAATGAAAGGGAGAGGGTCTTTTTTTCTCTTACAAAAATGCCTTTTTCTCAGCTGAAATGTGAGACCTAGGATTCTAAGGGAACAAAATGTCAATATCCTCATCATCATCATCAATAATCAATACTAGAGCTGTCAAACAAATTAAAAAAAATTATCACAATTGAGATTGAAAAAGTAGCTGTGATTAATCATAGTTTTAATCGCACTCTTAAACAATATTAGAATATCATTTATTTAAATATTTTGGGTGTTAATTGCTTACTTCTGTGCTGCTGCGGCTTGTGGTGCCTGGCACTTGGCCTGCAGCTCAAGGCAGACTCTGTGCTGTTGCACGAGGGCCGCATCTTGCTGGAGCCAACAGCCATCCCATAGCCCTCTGGCTATTCCTGGCTCAGTCCAGGGGTGCCATTTCAGATTTTGGTTTGGGGTGGGTGTGTGTGTTTGGGGGTGAGGGTGGGGAGTGTGTGTGTGTGTGTGTGTGTTGGGGGGCAGGAGTGCTGTCTCTAAGCTGAGCACTCAGGAGCCTGAATGCATTTTCAGCCAGCAGCAGCTGCTGGCAGAGCACTCATTCCTGAGCCAGCAGCAGACAGGTTCCTCCAGCTCAGTGGGGACCAGGTACACAGGCGAGGCAGATGGACACTTCGACATCAGCCTACCCCTACCCCTGCTCTGCACAGGAGATAGGCTCCCAGTCCGGCATAGCTTGGCCAGTGGCGGTTCCATGGGGTAAGCGGGGAGGTAGGAGCAGCATGGAGCAGGGCGATGGGAGGTGAGCGGGCTCCCCTGGGTGGTGGCCCCCCTCACTCAGCCCTAAGGACAGAGGTGTCTTCCTCCCCACCTGGCCGCCGCCGAGTCCTGTCTCCAGAGGTGTGTGATTAACACTCATTTTTTTAAAAAAAGTGTTAATCTGTTTTGAGTTAATCACATGCATTAACTGAGATTAATTTACAGCCCTAATTAATACATAATAAAGACCCAGCCATGGAGTTTTAACTGTACCACCTAGAGTGGCATTTTGGATATTTGGCTTATCTTGACCCTCTGGATGTTTCGAAGTCTGTAAGTTGTAGGGTGGGAGGAGAGCAGGGAACATTCCTCATGCCATCCTTTTTGTCCAGATGGACCTACTGAAGGTGGAGGCCATCTGTAACTAGACAGAACCCTGGACTGTTTGAGAACTTCAGGTTTTCCTGAGTTTTGCAAATTTTTATAGGAAACTCATTGCCAACTTCTCTAACAAACAGCCCCCCTGACTTCCCTCCTTCATAAAGCCATTTGTTTCACGTGGTCTCCTGATATCCAGCATGCTTTTGACCACCTCAATACTGCATTCACCACAGCTCTGATTCTGGCACATGCCCCAATGTGACTCTCCGGGCGGTACTCTCACAGTGACTTGGACCCCAGCCAGTTCTGCACACATGTTCATACTATGCTTGAAAATTCCCCCCCCCATAGTAATGAACTATGAAATACTGGGCAAGGAGCTGCTTGCAATCAAAATTGCTTTTTGAAGAACGGTGTCACCACCTTGAGGAAGCTTGGCATCCGGTACAGGTTTTTACTGACTAGAAGAACCTCATGTACTGCTGCAAGACCCAAACTTTGAACCGGAGGCAGATAAAGTGGGCCTTGTTCTTGTCTCAATTTGAGTTTACTATCCCCTACCGCCTGGGAAACCAAAGTGGGAAAACTGATACTCCATCACAAAAAGGGGAATACTACCGGAAAACAAGGTACCTATCTTCAAGCCCCTCTATGTCTTCAAGCCTACTAATTTTGTCAATGCCGCAATTCATCAAGAACTGGTCTCCCACATCCAGTCCACCTCAAAAGAAGACCCATTCACCCAAGGGACCAAGTCGATGCCATTAGGGGATAATATGCATCATTCCATGGGGGACAGGATAACATCCTTCCCATATATGTTCCCCTGGGATGCCCCCAACTGGAGGTCCTAGAACTGTGCCACAACATTCCATTGATCACTTTGGCTGCCTTAACACCTCCTGCATGGTTGCCCTTTTTTTTCTGGTGGCCCCACATGCGGGTCAAAGTCCAAGTTTACATAGACTCCTCTGAGTGCTGTGCATGTACAC
The DNA here is from genome assembly GCF_965140235.1 of Caretta caretta. Classification (NCBI taxonomy): domain Eukaryota; kingdom Metazoa; phylum Chordata; order Testudines; family Cheloniidae; genus Caretta; species Caretta caretta. The sequence continues at coordinate 205,803,440 of NC_134207.1, read as the reverse complement.
AAATGCCCCGGACTAGACCCCATGGCACATTAGTCCCTCTGAAGACTCCAGCTAGGCCTTGGTCCACCATCACCTCAAGCTTAATTGTGGAACTCCCAGGATCAATGGTCATACCAAAACATATAAAACTTATCGTTTAGTTACCTAGGCAGGATTGCTTAGACTGTAAACTGTTACTTTGATCATAAGAACTTTGGGGCAGGGACCATCTTTTAATTAAATGTGTGTACAGTGACTGTGTGTAAAATGAGGCACTGATTTCCAGTTGTGGCCGCTAGGCATTACTAAAATACTACTAGTACTAATTCAAATATTCTGACAGTGTCATGAGATAATTCTTTTAGCAAAACCAAGAGTGGATATTTTGATCCCTTATTGACTGACTGACAAGTAGGTAACAGTTCAATTATAATAAAAAGAGGTAAGTAGACTCAATCACTTGCTAGTATTGTAGTTACATTTTTTTCCAAGGTTAAGCTGCTTAGGAATCACTGTTGTAAAATGAGCTCTCCATTTCTTCATTTATTATGTTTCGAAGGACACTTAGTCCTCTAGGTCTTGTGAACATGAGGTTTCTAAATAGGTGTTTAAAATGATTTGTTTGAGGTGAGAACTTTACATTAGCCAACTGCTGAGATACTACACAAGACTTTTCCATTTTGATTTAAAGGGGCTTACAGTCTTATCTAACCTGTTGCGTTGATGTGTCTGAGGTGCAGTTTGTGCTCAGTTTATAGTGGTAATCCAGCCATAACATGAAATAATCTAAAGATTAACTCCTTTTTCTGAACCTTCACATCTTACTAGACTGCTCTCATGGGGTCTAACTGAACTGAGAGTTGTTTTTATGGATGGTAGACTGGAAATGATTATAAAATCATTAGGTATAATTCTAAGTGCAAAAGATATCTGGTTAAACATGTAGAGAAACTGTCACCATTGCCAGAAATGAGCGCACTGACGTTGCTGAGTCTAAGGTCTTGATTCTCCACCCTGTCCATGGATTGGAGGGACATGTGAACCAGTTCCATTATTTAGGACTGTCTAGCACTGGTGTAAGTTAGGGATGCAGAGGAGCAGCCCTAAATTCCACAGATGCAAGGTCCATGCAGGCTCCTGTGCCATTGGCGTAAAAGATTAGGCATAATGGAGCTCCACTCTGTTATGGAACGAGGATGACTTGTGGCTCCTTAGAGACTAACAAATTTATTTGAGCATAAGCTTTTGTGGGCTAAAGCCCGCTTCATCAGATGCATGCAGTGGAAAATACAGTAGGAAGATAGATATATGTGTAAAAAGAAAAGGAGTACTTGTGGCACCTTAGAGACTAACAAATTAAAGTACTCCTTTTCTTTTTGTGAATACAGACTAACATGGCTGCTACTCTGAAACCAGATATGTGTGTGTATATATGTATATACAGAGAATTTTAACATGAATTTTTTCATGTTGTGTGTGTGTGTGTGTGTGTGTGTGTGTGTGTGTAATATATATATCTTCTTACTGTATTTTCCACTGTATGCATCTGATGAAGTGGGCTTTAGCCCATAAATACATTTTAATCTCTAAGGTGCCCCAAGTACTCCTTGTTCTTTTTGCTGATACAGACTAACATGGCTACCAATCTGAACTCTGCTTTGGGTTTCCCCCTTCCCTTTCCTGCCATTGATCCACTCCCAACATATGATCACTGATGCTGTGGGGTAGTGCCCCAGAGAATCAAGTCCAAAGCAGTTGTTAATCTTGCCACACACAAAGGATTGTCTGAGTCAGCTGGAATATATGTATTGCTGTACCTTTTTGGTATGCACATAAGGCCAAAACTTGCAGTTCTTACACAGTTAAAACTCCCATTGACATCAGATGAGGGTTTCGATAAATAAATACTGGAAGATTTGATCAATAATGCAATTAAAGTAGCATTATTTAATCTCTATGATTTGAGAATAAATGGCTCTTATCTCCCTGACTCCTTTTTACTTTAAACGTTTAGCTCTTTTTTATGCATAAATTAGTGTCTTTCTCATAGAATAAAGTAAAGGAGAGAGAACATTTATTGAAATTAGGTGTGTGTTATTTCTGTGACAGTACTTAAATGGAAAGAACTCTTCAGGGTGACTTCTCATTTCAGTGCAGTGTGACTTGGATGCAGATGATATACTTGAAATGACAATCTGCCATTTTAGGACATATTCATCTCCCACATGCATGATTCCCAATAGTTTTGTGGAGAATTATCCTGCACAGTGGCATAGGACTTTATTGCAGTATGCTGTACACTGAATATCACTCTGGGCAAAGTATCCTGGAATCACAAAAGGAATCAAATTTCAACGATATTAAAATGTAGTAAAGCTTTAATATTATTTAAAAGAACTATGCTTAATTAGCCAAGTTAACAAATAGATTTAATGAGAAAGAACTAAATTAACCTAAGTATTGAATATAAACTCCTGGTACTACTCCAGACTGTGTTTTGGACAATGTGCGGTAACATAGCGAGGGAAATCATGGAAACCTAGAATAAATGTTCCAATAAGTGTTTTGGTAGTGGGATGGGGGAATGTACTTTAACAGTCTAGGCGTCAGGGTTGGATTGCCCAGACTCTCTGAAACCTGATCTTCAGAAGGACAGTTCAGAAGTGCGGTGGTTATGTTGGTTTAATTTTGAGTTTAAGCATGGGAAGTCTCTGACTCTAAAATTAGATTTGTTTGTCCAGCTTTTGTATGGATCCTGGGATAGTTATGTTTACAGGCTACTCCACTACAGCTCTGATTTCCTGTTTGATTTAACAAATTGCTTATCTACCCTGGTGTTGGAGTCACTGAGGCTTATTGCCCTGAGTGATTTTAGCATCCATGCAGATGATGACTCTTCAAGGATCTCATGGCAACAACAATAACCTTGAAACTATTCAGTGTGGTTTCTGGCTCAGTGGACAATAGTGGTCATTCTGAATTGTGGGAGTGGGATTGGTGATTGCACACTTCTTAGATCAGACCATTATTGCCTGCAGTTGGAGGTTAGGGCTCACGTTTACTTTTTTGTAGAGAGGTGACCTTTTTTATTGGTCCAGGCTGGGTGATTATCATAATCACCATCTTTGTCTATTGGCATGGTGGTCCTGAGTGCTCCCTCACGCTGCACTCTCCTCACTGGTCAACACTTTATAATGCTGATCTGGCACAGATGATGCATGAATGGTGGAAATCGTGTTGGTCAGTTGTGAAATGCAACTGTTTCTTCCATAGAGAAACTGTGGAAAAGTATGTTGTGGCTCCAGTGGAGATGGTAAGAGCTTTCTTCTCTGGTATGATTTCTGTGAAGTCCAAGTAAGCAGAATGATCCTCAAAGTGAGTTTGTTTATTTTGGACTCCTTCACATCAGGTGGGGAAAAGTAACCCCTGGCTGAGTTTGTCAGTCTTGCTCACTGAGATGTATGGAACTTCCCTTGAAGTTCATGCACAAATTTCAGCTAGTACAAAATATTACTACAAGATTCCTCGGGAGTGTAAACCTGTGCTCCACACACATCACTGGCTTCCTATTTGATTACAGGTGTAAGTCAACTTGTTGATTTTGATCTATAAAGTCTATTATGAAATAGCTCTTAGTTATCTTGAAACCTCCAATCTCGTCATGCTCATTTCTGGTGGCTGAAATCAATGAGGATCTTCTCAGTGATAGGCCATAGATTGATATAGCTGCAGTAGAACATTTTCAGCAGCTAGCTCACCATTGTGATTTCCTCCCTGGTCTGACAGAACCTGAGTTTATGGGCCTTCAAGATATGTTGCAAGATCTGTCTGTCTATTCAGGTTCCTGTCTAAAGAAATGGCCTGGCAGGAGTTGAGAGTCTGTTGAGGTTTGTGGAGGTATTTTTAGGTTGATTGTGTCATTCTAGTGTGTTATGTTTTTGAACATGATCCTGAGATTCTACAGACAACTGGAAATAAATGAAAATCCCAGCCTCGTTGTCTCAGCCCTATAGCTTTCTGAGATAAATTGAGTGCCATGATGTTTACTCTGCGTGTGTCTTTCAGATGAAACTTTAAAAACTGAGGTTTTGGCTTCTCTGTAAGAACATTAAAGATGCAATTTCATTTTTTTTTCTTTTTTTTTTTTGCCAAAAATGTCTTCCTTGCACGTTTTGTGCAGTGCCCTGCCTGCTGTAAGGAACTCATGCAGTGGGGCTGGGCTTGTAATTATGAATTAGTATTGCTTACATGCTATTGATTATCATGTAGCAGTGGCCACCCATACTGGTTATATAAGAATTCAGCAAATGCTGGTCAGTGTTTGCTCAACACAACAGGTGCCTGGCTCTTTATCTGCTAGGTGCTGTGCTTCATTTGTGGGATAAAGACTGACATGGCTTCAGCTGAACCGGAGTCTGTTGTGAGTGTTATCGTGTTCCATGCTGACTAGCCATTGTGTCCACCTAAGAGATTGTATTCAGGGGCTTCACATGCACCTGGGGCCACGTTCTGAGACCCTTACTCAGGGTGAGTAGCAAATCATCAGTCTGGCCCATAGGTTTATTAAGATCCTCCAAGAAGAAAGGTGCTATATGTCATAGTTCAGGGAAACTGCACATGTATTTCCCCTCCATGGTCCACCAAGGGCACCCATTCTAGGCTATCACCTGTCTTGGGTGGAGACTCGCATCTCTCTTTCTCCTGACCAGGATTTTTCCAGGCTGCACAGTTCCCTAACTACCCAGAAAGCCAGAATGCCTAAATAGGCTAGTGTCTTTGCTTTCTGTTTGAAGGCTATGAACAGCTGTAATAGCTAGCGGTCACAAGCTCCACATAGTCCTTTATAAGCAAGCACACTTATTCTTAAGGTGAAAGCATTAGGGAAAAAACATGAAAAACAAAGTTCCTGTATACATGCTAAAAGCTCACCAGAGGACACGCATCAGTCTTATGGGGCCTCAGTCGGCCAAAGTCCTTCCAATCCTTCCCAGGAAGGAATAGGGTCCACCATGGGCAGGAAGTCCTGTCCATTTGCTGGATCAGAAAGCAGGCCCTGAGTCAATTTAAACTTAGGCTATTTATCCAAAAGTCCCTTGGGGTTTTTTTTGATCTGTTGGTCTCTGGAGAATCCAGTTTGAACTAATATACGTCAGTGTCCACAGGTAGGGGTACTTCTCTAGAGGTTTACCACCCAAGTGAAGTTGCCTAATCACCTCATGCTGTTCTTAGTTCCTGGCAGAGCTGTGGTCACTCTCCCCAATGGAATTACATACAGTCCCTGGCCCACAAATGGTACATAAACTTAACAGTAAGATCTCACAAAGATATTGCAGGAAATTGCCATATCTGTCACACTATGTAAATGCAAAATATGTTGTCCTTCTCTCATTATCAGGATTATATTACTTTGAGATTGACTTTTCTCTAGTTTTATGCTTAGGTGCATGGGTGGTGCGTGAATACCCCTTTCAGGGAGGCTAGCTCACCTGGTCTTGCCCCTTCCACCCGATTACCCCCACTCCCCCATCTCCCCACACCATGGCCAGAGGAGCCTGCCGCCTGTGCTTAAGTGTATGTATATATGGGTTTCACATAACTAGGTTTGAATGGTTTGAATAACAAAAGAAGCTCTCAACATCCTGCACATTTCTGCATTTTGCTGGTTACTTTAATTTAATAAGGGTAATGCCTCCCCACACTCCTTCTTTCCCTTTCATTTAACCCCTGTCTGCAATCTCCTCAGAAATGAGCTAGGGAGGTTAAAACCAAAATTCTAACTGGCAATCCTGCTAAAAATTATCTGACCATTCACTGTTTACACAAGATGTTTGTAAGTGTCTAGAAATTGAAAACTTGTGCTCGGACGTTCTTCAGATTTTGCTCTGAGTTCAATGTACGAGATTATTCTTTCTTTTATTCCGGCTTCTTAAATATCCAAAGTGTTCCTGTGCTCTGTTGTAGCAATTTACTGTTCTGAAGTAGGGGATTCAAGGGCTTGATACTGCTGTTGGACTACTGAAAGGAAGTAATTTCTAACACTAATTTCTTTATATCATGTCTGAGATGCCTAGTCTCCATGACCTCAGGGTACCAGATCAGACGTCTCAGTACAGCAGAGTATGTATTATTGCACCAGCAGAAAATTACTTTTTCTGTAATTTCATATATTTTTTGTTTGGAAGTATGGTGCCAGCTTCCGGTGCCCAGTAGAGCTCAATTGAAGAAAAATAGAGCTTAATTGATTTTTATTTTAAGTTTACAAGCCTACATTCTGGTTCCAGTTGTATTTTTCGTGCCATATAAGAGAGCAGTATCAAAGGTTACAGCTAAAGATCATAGCTGGAGAGAAATTATAGTGCCAGTCATGTAAAAATATATATATATTCCAGCTATATGAAATAGCCTCTGAGAATTTTGACATAAATTCAGGTAATAATTGGGCAGTAAAAAATTGACATTTTGTAAATTAATATTCAGAAAGCAAATATTTTTCTATAAATGTTGAGCAAACATTAAACAAAAACCATGTGTATGAAACCTTTGAAAGAAGTGCCCCCTGCTGGTGTAGTGTTTGTTTCGCTTGTAAACAACTGAAAAATGTGTGTGTACTTCAGGTTTCTCTGGTGCTTTTTATGCTGCCTTATATATCTGCTGTCTCCACAAAGTTTAAGATAAACTATTTTGCAAATCTGTTCTTTTTGTCTGTATAAACCAATTCCATGAACTCTGAGGATTGAGGATTTTTAACTTCATGGAACTTTTTTGTGGAACTCAATACCTAGCTTACACCACACAGTGGAACATTCACAGAGTAATACTATATCAGTTTGTTTACAATTGGTAAAGAAAGTCAGAACTGAAATTGGATCCTTCTCATTATACAGAGCCACCATGCACTTGTCTGTGGATCGCATGCTGAAATTGAGACAACGTAATAATTCAAATAAAGCAGGCAATTAAATAATACAAACGATTAAAACAAAGGCTTTAGATAAATGAAGGCACCCCAGCTCAGAGTTCATTATAGGACTGCAGCTTGAGTGGTAAACCAACATGTCAGAATAGCTGAAGTTTGAGTATAGGCGTGTTACTCTACTAGGGCTTGGTCCAAACCCATTTGAAGTAATTGGAAGTCTTTCCATCGACTTTGGCAGTGTACTTCAGATCAGGCTCATGCTTTGCTGAGACCTGAGGAATTTCAGACTAGAATTAAATCCATAAATCCTGGTGGGTTTTTTGTTTTGTTGGGGTTTTTTAAAATCTTCTGAGAACATTAAATTCTTCAGCTTTAGACATTTGTCATTTATAGGCAACAATGGCTAAGAAACAGCATGGGACAAAAATAGTCTTATTATGTAATATAAATAATAGATGAGAGAAAAATAGTAAATTCTTCATCTGTTTGATCACATCTAGTACAGTTGACTTACGTTGCCCCATTTGTTTTACCATTCACTGTATTTATAGTCATCACAAATCCATGAAAATAAAACTGCTTATTTATCTTTTTTATTTTATTTTTCACCATATGTTCTCTGTGTACTATAACTTCAGTTTAACATATCTTCACATACCATGGTGCTCTTGTTTATCTTTTTTTGATAGTTTAAGCATATGCTCTGAATTTGATGCCGCAGTCTTAATTGATGATCAGTGTTTCATTTGCTTGACCTTTATTTTAATGTTACTGGTGTAATTTTGAGTATATTGTTAATATTTTTCTTTCTTTTTATATTTAGGTGGACAACAGACCAAAATATTATGGAAGAGAGTATGTATTATACTATTCTATTTTTAATTCTTTGATAAGTAATCACTTGAGGTGTCATGCATTCCTTTTGAAATTATTAATACAGAAATAACAATACCATAGTGGAGATATTATGGCAAAATATTTCATTTCACTTTCCATAGTCCTAGCATGAAAATGTTTTGAATGTCTAATATTCCAGTTGCACGTGGATTCATTATTGTTGCCCAATAGTGCATGGCCTGTACCACCACTTCAGCATGTCTGCCAACTAGAGATGGACAAAACCATGGATGGTGTCTAAAAACAAATCCGGGGTGATTTGGGGAAGAATGGTTCAGACTGTTTCAGCTCTCCCTTCCTTGATCATTTTTTGGTTGTAACTTTTAACCCCCTTTTATTTTTACGGTTTTTCTTAATCTCGCTCATCCTATTCTTCCTTCTTTTTGGTGTGTGCTTACTGTACTTCTCACTACAGTGTCAGTGAGAGTATGAGACTGCTTCAGGTCTAAAGGCTGCCTTATCCCATGGGCATACGAGGCTTGAAGTGGTGTGTTTCCAGTGCAAGGAAGGGAAAAGGGCAGGCAATTCTGAGGCCTCAAAAGAGGAACTCCATTCTCCCGCTATGCAGTGGGAGTGTTATCTCCAAGTGGCTTGCATGTCCCTTGACCCAGAGCCCTGTATAGATAGTGTTCAAGGGCCACAGCCATTGTTACAGCTCATTCGAGACCCTTTACTTCAGCTGTGTAAGAACGAGAATTTTCCCTTCAATATGGTACTTTTCTGAGGCCTGCTGTTTAGCTTGCAATAAGGATTAGCTATATAATTTCATATTTTAGGGTTTTTTCACACTTAGGGCACAGCAGCTGTCAAATTATTAAAGAGCTCCTAATTATTATAGTTGCATCTTTAAAAGATAACCTGTGACAATACGGAATTCAGTCATAGCCACTCAAGTATAGAGTTTGAAAGATAGCACCTGGCTCATTGAACCACCATGCTTTCTAGCTCTAGATCTTTTAAAACTATTATCACTGTCTTTTGTACAATAAACTGGTCATTATTGACAGTGTGTGTATTACAGCGAACAGCCAAGAGAAAACTAAGAGCCTAAACTCATTCTTGTTAACTGGACTTGTTTGATATTAATGACAGTGAGTTTATTAATAAAGATGCATTTAAATTGTGTAATTTTAGAGCTGTTCATTCTAATTGGCTGACTTAGAAAATGCCCGTGATTCATCACCATAGTAGGAAAGTCCAAATCAGTCATAATTTTAAAAAGGAAGTATGCCTAATAATGCTTCGGAAAGATCACCTTAAACCGAATGCTTCTTGCATGTATTCAGCATGAAAAAGTGACAAGTGCAATTGCTGTTCAGTTCTCTTTACATCTAAAATGTTTTTCTTCTTCTTTTTCCCTACCAAACCAGAGGCAGCATTTTAAACCTACCATTTCTGACATATTATGTCAGAAAAAAGACAATGCTTAGGGCTAGAAGCTTTTAACATATTTACTCTATTTTTAGATAGCAGCATTTAAAATAGAAGCTTTTAAAAGCTCAAAGGGAAGATTTAGTGAATCAGCTAGCAAAAATGTGCACAACATAGTATTTAAACTACTTTAAAGACTGTATTTTGTCCTTGTTTAAAGGTCATAGCTGAAGAACTGATCAATGTAAAGTCAGCTGTTTGTCTTAGGGCCTGTTCCTTTTGTCACGGGGGGATGAATCACAGAAATTGTTGCTTTCTACAGAAACTGGCCAAGGAACTTTATTGAAATAAGGAAAACAATATTATCCCTAAGGCTACTCTTCATCTATTTCTCTATGTCACTATAGTGCACCTGACTAGAACCTTCACCAGCATCTTCCTGCCTTTCTGCCACACATTTAAAGAAGCAGTGCAGATATCCTCACTCCTTTTAAAAACCATATGTGTAAACAATAAAGGCAGATTTTAATAAGGATACTATCTAGAATATGTGCATTAATTTTAATTTATCTCTTTTTATTTGACAGTGCCTTCATTACGGCTCTTGTTTCATTCCTCTCATATAAAGTAACCATTGTAGGAAACTCCAAGCCTGATCATGCTCCCTCTTAGAGCTGGCTTAAAAAAAATGCTCAGAGTCCAACTGATCGCCATATTTGGGGTTGGAAAGGATTTTTCCCCCAGGTCAGATTGGCAGAGACCCTGGGGGTTTTTCTGCCTTCCTCTGCAGCATAGGGTATGGGTCACTTGCTGGTTTGAACTAGAGTAAATGGTGCGAAAGCTCATGCTCAAATAAATTGGTTAGTCTCTAAGGTGCCACAAGTACTCCTTTTCTTTTTGCAAATACAGACTAACACGGCTGTTACTCTGAAACCGGTGGATTCTCTGTAACTTGAAGTCCTTATATCAAGATTTGAGGATTTGGCCTTAATGTTTTTTTCTTGTTCTTCTATATCTAATTGTTCCTGCTCCTTGAGCTGCCAAGTATTGTGATGGTAGGAACGTCAAGATTCACACATCATTTTTACCTGCTCCAAAGTCTTTGCTTAAATTCAGATGGTCAAGCCCACAGTATTTTCCGGTAGCTGGGATAAGACTTTCCTGGGCCAAATTGAAAGACATTATTCTAAAATCATCCAGTGGAGTTACTCACGTAGTGAACAACTTTTTCTCTTTGCTCTGTCATTTCTCAGTTCAATCCCATCACCTGTGTGAAGCGTAATGTCTGTCGGCCTGGGATTTGGGGACCTGAAATTGTTTCCAGGTTGTTCCACTGATGCAGTATTTAGTGTTGCTATCCTATTATGGTCTACTACTAGTCACATATATCTCACTTAAATCAGCCATGATTTCTTGTAGTTTTATTTCTACTTATTATTCTGTAAATTGCTGAAATTTCTCCCCTCAGGTTTCATGGAATTATTTCTCGGGAGCAAGCAGATGAAATACTTGCAGGTGTAGAAGGAGCATATATTCTTAGAGAGAGCCAGCGGCAACCTGGATGCTACACTCTAGCTCTCAGGTAAACTCAGTTTTAATAAAACATTTCTAGATTAACTAGACATTTGGAAGGGATGGCGGAGATAATACCAGTCCCTTTGATTGAGAGACTGTCTGCCTTTAATTGCTGGGGTTTGCAACGAAGCATGATTTTAAACCTCCAGCTGCTGTTTGACAATCACATTTCTTCAGTAGCCTAGTAAGCGTTTTACCATTTGCATCTGGCCAAGAGTTTGCAACCTTTCTCTGTGGATGCGTACCTTGCCATTGTTATGCATGCTTTTGTTTCCTCAAGCTTAGACCATTGCAGATGCTCTGTACATAGGACTACTTCTTAAAACCATTTTGAGACTGACACTGGTGCGGGATGCAGAAGCTGGCTTACTGAGCAGGGCATCGTGCTGGGAACACATGACACTAAAGCGTCTCCGGGATCTGCACTGGTTGCTCATTGGTCTTTGGGTGGAGTGTAAGATCTCTGTTATGACTTACAAAGCCCTAAATGAGTTGGAACAGGCCAACCTGAGGAGTTGCCCCTCTCTCCCCATGCCACAACTGTGGTCAGAAGGGGCACATGTCTGGATCTCGCTCATTATAAATGAGAGGGGAGCGGTTGGCATGATGCCCTCTGTAAAGGCTTCAGTACTCTAGAACTAGCTTCCCCCCTCCCTTGGTCTGAATTTGGTGACCTTCCAGGCATACTGCAAAAGATACCTGTTTGATGGGGTTTTTTAGAGGGCTAAAGGTGTGTTCCCCCAATGATGGCGTGGAAAGGAGTCTCTGTAGGTGGTTCGCTGAATTCCTGTGAAATGATTACTTTTATGCTGATGGTTTTGATTAGGTGAGTAATAATGGTAGGCTGCCTCAAACCTTGGATCGGGGTCCTTTTATATATTGAATCTAAATAAAATTATTAGAAATCTAAAGTTTACTTTAGCATCTTTCTTTTTAAAGAGACATCAAGCTACTTAAGTGCAAAATTGTGTACATCTTAAACTGTTATAGTTTGTTGGGAAATATCCTCCAGATCCTATCACCTTTAACAAAATTTAAAAAATTTAAAGTTTGAAAAACATTACTATTTTTGTGGGACCTGCAAAAAGAGTTTCCAATTTTATACTCCCTTTGGTAAGTCTGTAACAAAAATTTTCTAGAAGAGATTTTCCACAGCTATGAACATTATACTGAGATCATCCTGATCAGTTATATTGGTGCACAAACAAGGCCGTCAGCAGAACCAAGAGTTGGTGGTGCTTGCTGTATGAAAAGTGTAGGAAATGAATAGCAGTGTTTGTCCAGAATCGGCTTTTGTCAATCAGTATAAGCATCCCTCTGATGTGTTGTGCCAGCCCCCTCAAGATGAGCACATACTGACTAACTGCATGCATTTCTGGGTGGCATTGCTTGTTAAACACTAGGTGGCCTTAATCCTTCAGTCAGATCCACATGAGCACAATGGGGTTCTGTGGGAGACTCATCCACACAGATCCATTTGCAATATTAGGACCTAAAAATGTATGTATAATCAGCAAGACTGTCTCCTGGTTGTTCTGATATTTTGTATTCTCTTTCTCTTTTTTTTTTTAATGCAGGTTTGGTAATCAGACCTTAAACTACAGGCTTTTCTATGATGGGAAGCACTTTGTGGGGGAGAAAAGGTTTGAATCTATCCATGATTTGGTAACAGATGGCTTGATAACGCTGTATATAGAAACCAAGGCTTCTGAGTATATTGCCAAAATGACCAAAAACCCCATCTATGAGCACATTGGATATGCTACTCTGCTTAGAGAAAAAGTATCCCGAAGGCTGAGCAGAACCAAAACTGAATCAAGAAAAGCTAGTGTAACAAGTGAAGAAAATACACCAGTTGAAAAGGTAACTATTCGGTATTATATGGCAACCAATCTACTGCTTTCTGTATATTTTTAATGGTTTGAAAATCTAAACGGAAACAAGTGTTTAATAATAATAATTAATTAATAACTATTAATTTTGCTGTCATTAAAGTGCTCCTGAGCCATTGAAATGTTTATATCCTGTTAACTGACTGATAACCAATCATGTGTACTTGAAATTACGGTTCAGTTGGGGCTTTTGAAAAGATAACTTCCCATCCACTACCAACACAAATGATTTTATGCATGTAGTATGGGACCTGACTACCATAGTTACAGCTTTTCCTTTTGCACCAACACAATGACTGGGACAAGCTGAGGTGTTGGCATGGCATTCTCAGTGGCAGGTCCCAGACTGTGGAACTTGTGCCCATTGGCCATTCACCAGAGCTCAAGTTTGTTACCTTCCAGTGCATGGTGCAAAGCTCCTCTTTTCTGCCAGTCCTTTGGTGAATGGGTCTGAAGTGGGGTATTGTCTTTGCCTTCTTTCTTTCTCTTTCTTTCTTCTGAGTTAAAATGGATTTTTCTTGCTATTTCTTACCTGACGATATGCTACAGCAGTATGTGAACTAGAACTTAATACTTTGAGAACTCCATCCGCATAGTAACCAGGTAAAAAGATAAAATTAAGAATTACACTAAATATGATAAACACTGTTGTAAACAGTGACGTGTGGTTTTTCCCATTTCTAGGTGGACTATGCACTAAGTAGCCCAAACAAAACTTTCTTCCTGATGCAGATGTTTTGGATGGATTAGCTCATTCTCATTTGTGGGGGGACTTCTGCATCCTGTTTTAGATTATTTTAATGTAAAGGGAGATAGTTGATATTTGGGAAGCAGTGACTGTATTTGTTGGAAAATAACATGTATCACACATGAATATAGCAGAGATAATTATTTTCATGATGACTCTGTCTGTCCCACTAAAAGACATTTCCAGGCAAGTTACTTTGTGTGATGGGTTACATATCAGCATTGACTGAACAGTTACTGGTTTGAATTTCTGACACACAGTAAAACAGGACAGATATAGGCAAATTGCAGCAGTATAGGAATTGTTCTCTGTAGTAGCTCTTATTCTTGAATAAGATGAAGTGGCATCCAAATATAGTCATCCACAGTAGCAAATGAATTGGATTAATAATGCTGGCTTTTTAGTAAAATTGCACAGCCTAGAGAAGATCTTTGGACAACAGAGTTGTGACAAAGCCCTGATTCAGATTCTATTTCAGCACAAATCCAGTGACAGTAATACAGTAGAACCTCAGAGTTATGAACACCTCAGGAATGAAGGATGTTCATAACTCTGAAATGTTTGCAACTCTGAACAAAATGTTATGGTTGTTCTTTCAAAAGTTTACAACTGAACATTGACTTAATGCAGCTTTGAAACTTTTGCAGAAGAAAAATGCTGCTTTTAACCATCTTAATTAAAATGAAACAAGCACAGAAACAATTTCCTTACCTTGTCAAATCTTCTTTTTAAACTTTCCCTTTTTTTTAGTAGTTTACGTTTAACACAATACTGTACAGTATTGGCTTTTTTTTGTCTCTGCTTCTTGATTTCATACTTTCCGTTCCAAATGAGGTATATGGTTGACTGGTCAGTTCGTAACTCTGGTGTTTGTAACTCTAAGGTTCTACTGTAGTATTTGGAATAACTTAGATGGTGGGTTTTTTTTTTTAAGGGAACAACGGAAGTTGGTCCAAATAAGAGATTACCTCACCCACCTTGTCTCTTTAAGATATGGGAAGGAATTGTTTAGAGACCGATGTCCTGCTCATTCTGATGATTCCTGTGATTGGATGCTGGCTGTTTTTGAATGCTAAATCAGGCACAAGAGTTGATATTTTGACTTTGTTTGGGGTACAATGAGTAATAAGAAGCAGAGTTTAGTACAACATGACTTTTCTCTTTATGGGTGGGTCAGCAGTTTCTTTTGTGTTGAGAATATATTTGACAAATAGTATGGTGACTTTAAAACATTAGTATGTGCCATTAGTGTAATATCAGTAGCCACTACAGTCCTAAATCCTACACACATTCCTTAACTTACGGAAATATTATATCTCTAATTAGAAACAAAACCAAAGCTATTAAAAAAAAAGTTTAATCTTAGTTGCAATTCTTGTCATCTCTGATTTTTCATATGCTGCAATGCCCTTGAGCACTTCAAAGGGTTTTATTTTAATCTACTTCTCTTCATAACTGATCATATTCTCTTTCATACTGGGACTTTGGCTGAAATTTTCAAGTTTGGGTACTTAAGGTTAGGTACCTAAATAAAAATGGCCTTTTAGAGGTGCAGAATGATGAGTGCTTGCTTAGCAGCTTTGAAAATTGGACTACTCTGATTTAGAGGCCTAATTATGAATTTGTGCCTAAATCTGAACATTTCTGACTTTGGGTCTGATCCAACTCCCAGTGGAATCAATGGAAAGACTCCTATTGACTTCAATATGGGTTGGATCAGGCCCTTTGTGTACGAAGACTCAGCTAAGTAAAAAGAGGTGGGGTGGGGGGGAGTCAGGAAGCATTATTTACATACAAAGTCCCCAAAGTGTATCCATAAAGGAAATGCTTGGGATCTTAGGCCTCATCCCATAAATATTTGTATGCTTCTGTAACTTCATGACAAGTAAGTACTGTAGTAAATGCCTGCAAGGTTGGGACCTTCAGTAGCTGCATTTGCAGATTCCTGGCTAATGGATAAACAGCAGGGCTTGAATTGGGCCAGTATATGCCCATTCACCTCTCTCAGCTGCCTGCCGGGGGATCAAGAATGGGAGCTGCTACTACTGAGAGGGAGCAGGAGGAGGAGCTGCTGTCAGAATCCTTCCAGCTGTCAGGAGCAGGAGCCATTAGTGCTAAGGAGTAGAGGGATGGGGGCTTCATGAGCAGCAGGGTTCTGGAGATGCTGTTGCAGCAAAAGAGTTCCTGCTCTCTGTGTGACCCCAGGCATGCCCATAACGAGGTAGAAGTTTCCTCTACGCTCCCCCAGTGCTTTTAAATCTGAGATCCCCAACATGGGGGATTTGAGCTCTCCAGCAGAGGCATTCATCCTTAGGTGGAAAGCAAGTAGTATTCCCACCATGACCATCACATGCAGGGTCCACCAGAGAAGGCCACTTTAATTTGCTACCTAAACTCTAGTGGAGGAAATCCACCCCTATTCTGTTTTGTTTGTGTTGAGACACAGTGCCCATCACAGTGACATCTGCTCATCACTACATTATTTGGACAAGTTGATGGGCATAACTTCAATTATGGGTGGAGTTTGGAGGAGTACCACTGCCTATTTTCCTCAGTCTGACCCCTGATAAAAAGGGATTGGGCTGTGAAATAAACCAGAAAAATATGAGTTTAGTTTTGTAGAAGCACAATAATAAGATGCTAGATTCCCTTTGGCTTGCTCAGTTTATTTCCATGCTACACCTAAAAAAAAAAAAATATTCCAGGGAAAATTTCTTGGGGAAGTAATGGCTCATGGTTGGTTGTACATAAGACTTCGCTTTTGTTTGGGGTTTGTTGCACAGCATTATAGATACAAGGCATATGTCTCCGTCACAAATCAAAACCCACCCAAAGCACTAATAAAAGATAGGCAATCACAAAGAACTAAAGTAACATTCAGGTTGACATATTTCTATGAAGTAAATTACTTGACTTGTATGTGGCTATAATTGAATTTTGCACAAGATGAGTTTTCTTTGGCATTTTGGAGTGAACAGGTGAGTTGAAAGTTTTGAATAATTGAACTGCCTTGTTTGATTGGGCTGCCTGGAATATTTTGAACATTTCTGAAATGCTAGGAAAGAAAATAGTGGAGAGAGACTTTCATTATTTCCCCAAAAGGGCTTGAGAATTTGGCACAGTACAGGTTATGCCCCAGTACTCATAGATTAGGTTTTTTTGAAGTGAAATTTCACTTCATATTGATACCATTTCCAAAGCTGTGAAACTGGTGCTCAAGGCATTCATTTCTTTAATAGATTTGTTATGCTATTTAGGAGATCTATCCATTCTTTCTTGTCCTGTGTTGACAACAGAAATTATTAAACATCTCAGTCATTCCAGAGGCCCTTTTCCCCTTTGGGTAGGTGAATGGAAGGTTGTCACAGAGGCACTATCTAGAAAGAGGATTCACAAATTTGAATAGAATGACTTGGAATTGCCTGAGGTACCTGTCTACTCCCGTGATGTGGATTCTGGGAGGTTGTAATTGGTGGAGTACTGCCCATTACAGTACAAGAGAGGTGGTTCATGTGCCAAATTAAGCTGTTTTTGTTTGTATATTTTTACTAATCCTGTTTGGAGTAATCCTGAGAGAATGTTTACCTTTGAGATACCTGATAATGACTAAGTATCATGCAAACCTCTTTCTGTCTATCTGAGTAGCTGGAAGATTTGTAGACATGCACTCGCCACATTTTATTTAGAGTGGGTTAAAACATGTTTAATCCAAACGGAGGTTAAATACTCTTTAAGAATGAGGAAGATAGGGGACATAAATTCTGCAAGATACTAGTTTAGCAAAATAGATAATATTGACAGTCATTTTAACCTGTTTGGACTTACATATGGATTGTGAAGCTTTATTCCATGAAAAAATGAACAAACCCTTATTGGAACGTTATATAATTGAGCATACTTAGGGTTCCTCTCCAACCCATACTGGGGATTGCGATTGCATATTCTGCGTTTGTTCTATTTATCGAACACTCTTCACATTGGGCAAGTACAGAATATGCAATAGCAAGATGCAGATAAACAGCTCACAGTATGAATGCTGGAAGAAAAGTTTGCTTGCTATAAGCAATTAATCTTCTTTTAAAAAAGAAATTTACAGTAGTCATTCATTAGTAAAATATATGGTTCTGAAATTGTGTGTTGCCATGATCACATGACAGTTTTTATTACTCTGTTAAGTGCTCTGTATATTACTGACCAGGAGAACATTTTTTGCTCTAATACTGTATAGGTCATACGAAATTTATGAAAATATCTTCAAAAGGTTTTGCATTTCAAAATGATGGCAATAAGTTTAGGTGTCTCTTTCCATTATAACTATCAATTTGATAGAGGACTAGTTGTAAGTAACTGCATTATTAGAATGTGTCTGCAAAGTTATAATGCCCAGTCCTCCTCTTTTGCACTTGATGGCAATATACCTGTTGACTTCAATGAAAGTAGGATCAGGCTCAGTGTGTATAAGTTGATTCAAACGTACGCATTGTTTGTATATGGAATGTATGTTTCTTAGAGTCCAATCACAAAATGCCTACACAGACTGCTCTATGATTATAGGCAATTGGTGAGATGTGCTTGTAACAATAAGGAGCCCACATAATCTGTGAGGAAAAACTTGACATTTGGAGCAAAGATGATGAAGGGCTGTGCTCAGAAACTTCATTAAACAGCAGGATCGTAGCAGTCCCTGATTGGTGCTGTTTCATAGAAGCTGAAATATTGCTGCTTGACATCGTAACTTTTTTACCCATTTTGCTGGAAGGAAGTCCCAAGCATTTATGTGCAAATGACAGAGCCCAAAATTAATATTGCAATAAGATTGAAAAGCTGAAATGACAATTATATTATGGAATCTGGAAGGTCTTAGATTACTGCAGGAAAAAAAATCCCAGTAAAATAATATAGTGAGACAGATAAAAAAGGTGTTCCTATTCAGGAACAGGTGACAAAAAAGGAAGAATAATTTTGCTGGAAAAAATAATGGGTGCTATTGTAGTCATTAGTCATGCTGCTCTCACATGCTTTCCCACAGAAAATAATCGGGCAGTTTGAGACTGAGGTATATTGTTCTCAAAGTATATTTGATTTTAGATGTAATCTGATTATGGAACTAGATCTCACTGAGATCACAGCATTTCATTACTGTAAATCAGAATTAGCTGGAGATAGCCAAACTCGGGAAACCTCTGGTTTGATTCAGTTTACAGAACATCCACACATGTGCATTATTATTCAAAGCTCAGCTGACCCATTTGAAAGCTTCTCCACCCCATCCTTCTACTCCTCTTTTCCCCACCCCCCTTCCCTGGACTTCTCCCAGGTCCCACTCCTGACCAACACTAAACAGGACCTTCTAGCCTTCTCTTCCTTCTTTATCCTTTATTTTCTGCAGCCCCCACTAGCATGGGAGTCTGTCACAGGATTCTAGCTGGTCTCTAGTGTCTCAGCTGGGACAGATGTCTGGATAGTATTTCATGTATATTGAGGATTTTCTTTCAGAAGTGTACCAGAGTGTGCTGTATGTTGCTAACAGGGGAACCCTCTTCTGCGCCCCCACCCCCACCCCGCCCTGCCTGTATAAGATTTGAACTGTTCTGCCAACCTGGAGCCACAACAGACTCTTTAAAAGACCGAGAGGGAGTGATCTTCACAAGATTGCACAGGAGGGAGGAGATGCCTTCCTGAATCTGTCAAACCTTATAAAAAGTTCAGATGCAATTTGGGGAAGGAGCTGATTTTCAGAATGGCTTGCTAGCTTTGTCTTAGGTACAGTTAGGACAATTGTCTTAGGAAAATTCATGTCTTAGGACAATTCATGAAGAAATGAAAATCTGGTAACAGTGTGAATAAAACCAGTTTCTCTAATTTTTAAAATATTTGTTGTTGATCTAGTAAAATATATAGAACTAATTTACATGTTATGAGCAAAACAAAAACAGATAAATGATAACACATCTACAGTATACTGATCAAACGTTACCGAGAAGTTGATAGATCTCTCCTATGCAGAAGAAATAAGTGTCATAAACTGATATTGACTCAAACTAATGTCGTGATATTGTGGAAGAGAGAAAAGATCACTTTAAAATATGTTCTGCATAAATGTAGCTACTAGTTTAGCTTTGAATTATGAAGTTCCTAAACTACCCCTATATATGTAGCAAAACTCAGGTATAAGACTAAAATCTGTCAAAATTCCTGTTTTTGAGGTCAGTTCCCAAACTCACCTTCGTCCAGTTTATCCTGCATCCCATTTCTTAAGTCTCACTCACATTATTCTCCATTGCCATTCATCTTCCTCCAGTGGAAAGTGGGTGTAAAATTCTACCAAATTTAAATGGTTTTGTTTCACACTCACTTTGCACATTTGTAAATCACTTCACAAAATTTGGGACAAGGCAGAATCAGACCTGAGAAGGTCCTCACTCCCTGCTCATATAAGAGCTGCTCCTGTGGGTGCGATTGCATTCAGACTAGCTTCTACAAATATTTCTATCTCATCAATACTACAACCATTTCAACACACAGTACTTATATGAACAATAACTTGTCTGAGGTTCTGATCCTGCAAAGGTCAAAGGGTCTCCATGTGAGCAGAAGGGTCTGTGGATGCAGATCCCTTTGCAGGCTCTGGGTCAGAATAGCATTAGTTATTTGAGCCCAGCATATTGTTATAGTTCCTTAATTCCCCTCACCTCTTGACTCTGAGCTACCTAGTAAGAAGGATAAGTTAAAATGATGATAGAAACTGTGAAGACAGGCCATCACGCCTCTTTTATTAGGGGTACATTGTCAACTACATATGCAAGTCCATGAAGTTCATTAGGACTTTGCGGCTGCTATTGATTTTTACATGGAGGATGCTCAATTACTATAGTGATGGGTGGCAATATAAAACCCTTAGACAGATATAGCCGTCAGCTGCATATTGTCCGTGATTGTAGTGCTGTTCCTCTGAGACCTAGTGAATAATAAGAGAGAATATTATTATTTTATTTTATTATATACAGTGACAAAAATGTATTTGGCATTTTTACAGCTGCCAGGAGCCTACAATCAAGCTTAAATATCAAAAAACAAATGGTGACTTTTTGGTGGGGGGCAGAAGTGGAGTTAAGTTCTTTTTCCTTCTGCCTATTGTCATTACTACTGCTCTGCCTATAACAACAGTATTATAAAGAAATACACACACTGGTACCTGGTACTGCAAGATGCTACATGTGGATGTATAAGGCTGCAGAAAAATAGATCTATTATACTATTTGAGAAATAATACAGTATCTGATCATGCAGCCCTAGTTACAGCATTTCCTGATTTGAGCACTTGATCATGCAACCTTAATCTTTTCTCTACATAATTTTTTACGTTTAATGTTCATTTAATATAGTTAGATTCTCCTTTCACATTATATTACCGGATGTAAGAGGGGGTATGCATGCAGTAGTTTTAATAGTACATTAATTTTAGCAAGTCACTTTATATTTTCATTGTAGTCAAGATAATGCCTTATTGAAAACTTACTGATTCCACAGTTGGGTAGTGAATTGTTTTTTGTCTTTAATATAAACATCTTGTTTTGCATTTGACCTGTTTTGTTTTCTTGTAAAAGATGGGATATTTTCTGTTGCCTGAATTTGTTATGCATAATATTTCTTTTCATTGTTTCCGTCTGGCTGTGTGCATGCAGAAGAGGGGAAGCTTCCCTGAAGTCCTCTTCAGCACTCTATAAACAGGCAAAACTACCAGTTTTTCCTGTCTAAGGAGAGCTGAAAAGGGCCCTGTGTGACTCACATTAACAGTGACGGAAGTTAAGAGCATCAACAAGAAAAGAGATTCCATATGTATTATTTATTTGCATTACTTCCCTGAGCTGATAACCTAACTTGGTACTCTCTGCTCAATAATGAAATCGGCTGCTGTTTTCATTTTTCGGGCTTATAGGTGTTAGTGCAGGGTTTGTCTCTGGTGCCTTAAGCTGAATCAGTGCTGAGATTATTCCTTCAGTCACTGTGCAAGTTGTAGGAAAGTTAATGTGTTACTTTATGTCCAACCCCCCTTCACAAAGCTGATATAACAAAATGATAATGAGCCCAATCTGATGCCCATTGAAATTAATGGAAAGACTCCCACTGATTTCATTGGGCCTTCGATCAGGCTCAACAGGTGGAGCTGTACTTGTAGTACAGGTATCTACATTGTTTTTATAAAAGTCTTTCTTAATCCAATCTTTAAAAAAACTTAATCAGATAACACAAATGCGGTATACCTTCCAAACCTAAACAAATCAGCTGTTGATTGATATTTCCTGAAGTCAAAATATCGAAATAATTCTGATAAATCTACAGTGTTGGCTTTTTTTAAAGCTATTAAACACAAGTCCATTGGCCATTGTTTACCTCTTCAAATACCAGCACTTTATCTGCCTCTGTGCTCTGTTGAACACAATTAATGATCTTTTCCTTTTGGCCTTTTTCTGTTTCAAACACATGAGTGATTAGAAAGATTCCTCAAAAAGTGAACTGTACATTATATGCAAATATGACTACATTGGTGATTTTAAAATAAAATGCACACCTGAGGTTTTAATCTTGACAAGGGTGACATGCACTGGGCAGCAGCCTCCAGCTTAAGCATTGCATTTGCTCAGTCACTGGAAAGTAAAATGCTGCTTTGTAGCTAAAAATCCATATTGACATTGTATGTGACTATTCACTAAACTTTTGCAGGTGTCCCTGAACTGCTGCCTATTCAGATTTAGGGCCAGATCCTCAGTTGGTGTAAATTGGCATAGCTCCATTAAAGTCATTAGAGCTACCCTTGTTTCCACCAGCTGAGGTTCCAGCAGTAGTGTCAAAATGAGCATGTTTGAACAATGGCTAACATTTAGATACTTCTGATTTTATTTTGAAAGCAAATATTGCCAATGACTTTTTTTTTTTCTCGTAACTTATTTGGCTATCCTGTAAGTATCTCAGTATAATGTTCTCCCTGATCCAACTCCTGTGCAGTTACTTATGAATATTCTTAAACTGTATGATCTTTAATGTCGGCTTTCCATGGGGTATTGCCATATTGACATTCATTTCATCACTTGCTAGATGTCATGAGTTTTGGTCCTAAAAGATGCATGTCTAGTTCACCATATTGTGAACTGAGACTTTTTTTTTAAACTCAGGGTGCTTTAAACAACTATTGATAAAGCTTGGGGAAAGAGGAAATGGTGGAACAAAAAGTAAAAGTTCAAGAAAAGCAAAACATAGTATCAATTTTCAGAAAGGAAAGGAGTAAACCTGCTGTTTACTCTTCTGTAAGGCTTATTCTTCTTCCTTAAGAAAAAGCAATACCATATTAAAAGAAAAAATAACTAGGTCTCTGATCCAATAGGCTCCTGTTTTTTAAAACTGTTGGCCCTACAGAGTTACAGAGCTGTGAACAGAAGGCAGCAAGTGTTTTTAAAGAATAAATATTGCAAGTCAGACTTGATTGTTTTGGGGTTTTTTGATAGAATAACAAAACTAGTAAACGAAAAGAATGAATGAGATACAATCATGCATCATGTTCCTCTGTGTGTATGTGTGTGTGTAATCTCTGGAAATTTATAAACTATCCATAACTCTATGAGTATGTCCTCCTGATCAGTATAATTATGCAGAAGCAATGACTAAGTTGCTAGATTTTATGAGTATGACCCAGGCCACAGCATACATTCCCAGGCCACACATACGTACTACGCAACATATCTACTACTTGTATTGGACTAGTCAAGATCTGTCTGTCCTTCTATATCTATAGGAACAGATTGTAGTGTTTGAGCCACTTGCCACTATGGGGTGAGGAGGGAGAATGCTGCAGCAGCAGCCCAGAAAGATTCTGGCTAGATAGAGCTCTAAGGACAACATTCAAGGTCACTCTTTGAAAGGCCCCTTCCCTATCTACCTGTCCTTTCATCCACCTTGGTTCTTATACTGGTGCCTATCGCCATGGTACCTAGTCACCCCTGTTCAGAAAGCTGGGGCTGCCACAGCCAGGAGCAGTGCTGCTACTTCTGAAAATGATTGTGCTCGACCCTTATGCAGGGATGAAGAAGTGGAGAAAAGCTCCTTGAGTCTCCTGTCCTCCTTCCTTCCCCCTGTGCATCCATGTACAGATGGACACAATTTAGCTCATGGTATTAGTGACCCTTGCATAATGCCCAATCTTTTATTAGTTACATCCACTGTCTTCAAGATTCTTGCTTCTCACAGTGGAAACGTTGGCAGCCCTACTGCCATAATTGGTCCGTCATATGTTTAAAGAGACTTCTTTAAATTGCTAGCCACAACTTTGGGCCTAGAAAGAGAAAGCTAGATTGGGGAGTTTGGATTGACTGTATGGAAGAGGTGTAGTGCAAGTCAGTCAGCCTTTAGGAAAGAGCCAAACATTTGCAGAGGACAGCCAGAGAAGAAGAAAGTGAGCAAGGAGGCCAATTTTGATGATAATACAAAAGTCTTTCTAGATACATTTATTAATTCCCACATGATGCACAAGACTGAATCTCCTATGTAATAGCTTTGTAAGAGTCAACTGAGATGACTTATGCAAAAAGAAAAGGAGTAGTTGTGGCACCTTAGAGACTAACAAATTTATTTGCGCATAAGCTTTCGTGAGCTACAGCTCACTTCATCGGATGCATTCAGAAGAAAATACAGTGGGGAGATTTACATACATAGAGAACATGAAACAATGGGTGTTACCCATTGTTACACTGTAACATTGTTACACTGTAACAAGAGTGATCAGGTAAGGTGAGCTATTACCAGCAGGAGAGCGGGGTGGGAGAGGGAGGAGAACCTTTTGTAGTGATAATCATCACTTGCCCCATTACCTCAGCCGTGCAGAACACAATGCCATCCACAGCCTCAGAAACAACTCTGACATCATAATCAAAAAGGCTGACAAAGGAGGTGCTGTCGTCATCATGAATAGGTTGGATTATGAACAAGAGGCACTAGGCAGCTCTCCATCACCACTTTCTACAAGCCATTACCCTCTGATCCCACTGAGGGTTACCAAAAGAAACTACACCATTTGCTCAAGAAACTCCCTGAAAAAGCACAAGAACAAATCTGCACAGACACACCCCTGGAACCCCGACCAGGGGTATTCTATCTGCTACCCACAATCCATAAACCTGGAAATCCTGGACACCTCATCATCTTAGGCATTGGCACCCTGACAGCATGATTGTCTGGCTATGTAGACTCCCTCCTCAGGCCCTACGCTACCAGCACTCCCAGCTATCTTCGAGACACCACTGACTTCCTGAGGAAACTACAATCCATTGGTGATCTTCCTGAAAACACCATCTTAGCCACTGTGGATGTAGAAGCCCTTTACACGAACATTCCACACAAAGATGGACAACAAGCCGTCAGGAACAGTATCCCCGATAATGTCACAGCAAACCTGGTGGCTGAATTTTGTGACTTTGTCCTCACCCATAACTATTTCACATTTGGGTACAATGTATACCTTCAAATCAGCGGCACTGCTATGGGTACCCACACGGCCCCACAGTATGCCAACATTTTTATGGCTGACTTAGAACAACACTTCCTCAACTCTTGTCTCCTAATGCCCCTACTCTACTTGCGCTACATTGATGACATCATCATCAGCTGGACCCATGGAAAAGAAGCCCTTGACGAATTCCACCATGATTTCAACAATTTCCATCCCACCATCAACCTCAGCCTAGACCAATCTACACAAGCGGTCCATTTCCTGGACACTATGCTAATAAGCAATGGTCACATAAACGCCACCCTATACCGGAAACCTACTGACCGCTATTCCTACCTACATGCCTCGAGCTTTCATCCAGACCACACCACACGATCCATTGTCTACAGCCAAGCTCTTCGATACAACCGCATTTGCTCCAACCCCTCAGACAAACACCTACAAAATCTCTATCAAGCATTCTTACACCTACAGTACCCGCCTGCTGAAGTGAAGAAACAGATTGACAGAGCCAGCAGAGTACCCAGAAGTTACCTACTACAGGACAGGCCCAACAAAGAAAATAACAGAACACCACTAGCCATCACGTCCAGCCCCCAACTAAAACCTCTCCAACGCATCATCAAGGATCTACAACCTATCTTGAAGGACGACCCATCACTCTCACAGATCTTGGGAGACAGGCCAGTCCTTGCTTACAGACAGCCCCCCAACCTGAAGCAAATACTCACCAGCAACCACACAACAAAACCACTAACCCAAGAACCTATCCTTGCAACAAAGCCCATTGCCAACTGTGTCCACATATCTATTCAGGGGATACGATCATAGGGCCTAATCACATCAGCCACACTATCAGAGGCTCGTTCACCTGCGCATCTGCCAATGTGATATATGCCACCATGTGCCAGCAGTGCCCCTCTGCCACGTACATTGGTCAGACTGGACAGTCTCTATGTAAAAGTATAAATGGACACAAATCAGATGTCAAGAATTATAACCTTCAAAAACCAGTTCAATCTCTTTGATCTCTTTGATCACTCGATTACAGACCTAAAAGTTGAAATGAGAGACTGCTGAATTGGAATTTAATTTGCAAACTGGATACAATTAACTTAGGCTTGAATAAAGACTGGGAGTGGATGGGTCATTACACAAAGTAAAACTATTTCCCCATGTTTATTTCCCCCCCTCCCCCCGACTGTTCCTCAGATGTTCTTGTCAACTGCTGGAAATGGCCCACCTTGATTATCACTACAAAAGGTCCGTCCCCCCCTCCACCCCCCGCTGGTATTAGCTCACCTTACCTGATCACTCTCGTTACAGTGTGTATGGTAACACCCATTGTTTCATGTTCTCTATGTATACAAATCTCCCCACTGTATTTTCCACCGAATGCATCCGATGAAGTGAGCTGTAGCTCACGAAAGCTTATGCTCAAATAAATTTGTTAGTCTCTAAGGTGCCACAAGTACTCCTTTTCTTTTTGCGAATACAGACTAACACGGATGCTACTCTGAAACCTGAGATGACTTATGAATGAGACAAGGTGGGTGAGGTAATATCTTTTATTGGACCGACTTCTGGCGAAAGAGGCAAGCTTTCAGGCTCCACAGAACTCTTCTTCAGATCTGTGGAGCCTGGAAACCTGTCTCTTTTACCAACAGAAATTGGTTCAATAAAAGATATTACCTCTCCTGCCTTGTCTGTCTCAGAATCCTGGCACCAGTATAGGCGATAGGCACCAGTATAAGAACCAAGGTGGATGAAAGGACAGGTAGATAGGGAAGGGGCCTTTCAAAGAGTGACCTTGAATGTTGTCCTTAGAGCTCTATCTAGCCAGAATCTTTCTGGGCTGCTGCTACAGCATTCTCCCTCCTCACCCCATAGTGGCAAGTGGCTCAAACACTACAATCTGTTCCTATAGATGGTTTTAACAACACTGCAGACATGATTAATGAATGTAATTGCACCAATTAAACACAAGGTGGCAGCTTTACTTAAGAGTTTTCATAAACTTGACTATTGCTTAATTCATTTATCAGTTGATATTAGTAGGTGCTTGTCCATTAGCACCACAGATAGTACAGATGTAAAAATATGAGTACTTGGAGTTGTGGCTGCGTTACATTTTTACCAATGATCATCCCTCCACATAGCTTATTTTGCTCATCACTGACCCTGCTTAAAGTATAATGCTTTGACAAACAAGAATTGAAACAAACACATAGTGCCTTGCTTTGACCTTAAGGTTACTGTTCAACCTCAAAGTTGGTTCTAAATTAATTTTTAGCTATTTAAATATACTACGATCAGAGATGTGGATGGTAATCATCTCATGCAAGAATCCAGCCCCCAGATATTTACTTAAACAGTGAGGGCAGTCACACACACAGGCATTGCTGTAGTTGATTCATTTAACTTGTTTGCAGGGTTGCATGTGTGAAGATATAACCTGTCCAAAACAGCTAAATGAAGGAGACTTACTTGCCCTCCTTAATTCACTTCACTGAGAAAGGAAGTTACAACTATTTGGTTTATGATTGGATATTTAAGATGGTGTGGTCTAGTAGATACAGCACAGTACTATGAGTTGGGAGACATGTATTTTATTCCAGGTCTATCACTGATTCATGTTAACTCAGGAAAGCACTCAGCCTTCCTGTGCTACAGTTCCCTGTCTATTTAAAAATGAGAATAAGTACAGTAAATAATTAGCTTATCTTTGGAAAGTCTGTGCATAAAAACTGATCATAGGAAATACCTTTTCATAGTGTGTGCAAGCAGCCTGTGAAACCATTGCCACAATTATCATGGGGGCTTGGAGCGTAGCCAAATTCAAAAAGGACTGGGTGGAAGGAGTAGTAGAAGGAGTTAAAAATAACCTTTTATAGTAGTAGAAGGAGTTAAAAATAACCTCTTTTTGGCAGGGATATATAGGCACATACTTCAGGGCACAAGCCAACTTCCCATTAATGGGGATTAGGAAGAAACTCCTTGTAGGCAAATTGCTCCAGATCTGCCTTCTGTAGGGGTACTTGCCCCTTCTTCTGAAACAGTTGATACTGGCCACTGTTGGAAAGAGGCTGTTAGGCTGGGTGAATCACTGGTCTGTTCTAGTAGAAACATAGGAATTATCATACAGTCCAGAATAGTGCGGTTGCTTTATTAATATTCATCTTTTAAAACCAGGTTTGACAACAGCATTTGAAGTATGCAGTGCTGGCTCATACGAACAGAACAGGCTACTCTAAATGGGAGTAGAAGGTTTAGGGCTAACCTGTGGCTTTGTCACACTGTGTGTATATGGGACAATGTATTTATTGTGCTGCCCAGGAGCAGAATGGGAGGTAGACCCTGCTGTGGGAGAGGGTTAGAGGGTGACATACCCTGCAATAGCCCTGTATCTGACACAGCAAACATTCCCTGGTGCTCTGGCGAAGGTACACTGGCCATTGCTTTGTAAAGGCCTGGTCAAGGCTCTGCCCATTCCCCACTCATTGCCTGGGGTGGGACATAGCTACTATGGGCAGCTGACACAGGGGACTAAGAGGGTGTGAGGACTGAACATTTTCCACTTTGCTTAAGGACATCACAAACCTTAGAATTGGTGGTCTCACTGCATGAGAAACCAGAATGGTTCATATCACAAATAGGAATTTATGCCTATTTTCAAGCAAGGTTTTTAGTTCATGTTCAGGAGGTTTTCTATGTGTATTATTTTACCAACTGATCAATAAAGCTGTAAGAAATAAAGGACTGTAGCAGACAAAGGCTAGAATGCTGACAGTGAAATAACATCTGCTCCCCTTCACACACATTTCACAGATCCCTAGTTGCTCCTGGAGCACAATGCTTGCTTGCCTTCATAAGACTGGTGTGTTTAAATATATGGGGAGAGATCTGGGGAACTCCTGCTGTTATAAATAATCTTGTTTTTAAGCTTTTTATTTTGTTAGGTACTAGAGAAAACATCTTCCTTCAATTCCACAGTAGTTCAATTAGTCCAGTTTCCCAAATCTATCTGGTCTGTAATGCACTGACAAACTATCTGTCCAGCCAAATGGCTTTAGTTCTAGAGTTTAGAGCAGAACCAGTATGGCTGGAAATAAAATCTGCTGGCAGCAAAACCGCAGGATCAGAGCAAAGAGAACGTGCTTTTAAAGGACTGTGGTCTAGCCATCTGGTTACTTTTAGACTTTGAAGTAGTAGTAAATAAGAAAGTGGTCTGTTCCTTTGCTTACTTGTAGAATCTAGAATGGATCAAATAAGCAAAGTAATAATTTGGTATAATCTAGTACACATGAGAAGTTGTATGCAATGCACTATTTGTATTGCTTTGATATAATGCTGTTCAGAAGAACGTTAATCTGTGTTTTCCACTTTAGAGTAAAGTGGCAGAAGTTCTATTTGGTTATTAACATAGGTGGTACTTAGACCTTGTACTGTCTCTCTGCACTTATTTCAGAGTAGCAGCCGTGTTAGTCTGTATCCGCAAAAAGAAAAGGAGTACTTGTGGCACCTTAGAGACTAACAAATTTATTTGAGCATAAGCTTTCCTGAGCTACGAAGTGAGCCGTAGCTCACTTAAGCTTATGCTCAAATAAATTAGTTAGTCTCTAAGATGCCACAAGTACTCCTTTTCTGTCCGCACTGAGTGAATTTCACACGGAAAGCACTAGATATGAGTAACTCACACAGTCTTCTTTCTGCCCCCTCACCCACCAACTTAATGACCGAAGCTTTACATTGCAAGGTTTTTGTATTTTTTTTCCCTATCGGTTGCGGTGTGTATAACATGCTCACTTCTTTTGCAAATATGTACTTGGCACATGACAACATGCTATGACCCATTATATTGACTGATTTGATGCCCTAACTTTTTTACCATCTATTACGTAGAACTAACTTGACAGTTTTGAAATAGATATCTGTCAACCAGTTAGACTGATTCCAGAATTCAGAGTTTTATTGATATAAGTAGAATATAACATTCCTTTGAGCTACAGTTCAGTATTATACTTGAGAATGGAGTGTTATAATGTCCAGGGTTGGAGATAGTACTGCGTAGTGAATATTTATATGTACTCTACTTCAGAAGACTCCTTTGCAGTGCAGACATGTGACTTTCCAGCCATTCATAATTATGTTTGAGATAGAGAATTTCAAATTAAAAGAAAATAGCCACATTTTAAATGTTTTCAAACCTTATTGCTCATCTGCATTACACCTAAAATGTGAGTCCTTATTTTTAAATAAAGATAAACATATGAACATTCTGTAAATGAGGAATATGGGATTTTAAAATTTCTTTTACCCAAAACCTGCCATTTTCCATTACATGTAATATTTGGATTATAATTATGAATGTCTGCAAAATAAAAACAATATAAATTTTTCTTACCAGGGTCGGCTAAGGTTTTGAATAGTAGTATTGTTACAAGTACACACAAGAATCCAGTAAGGTACTGATATATTAATTATTCTAATAATCACAGAAAAAAGTAAGGTATTCTGGTCATTGCTACCAATTTCACATGAATATACAAACGAATAAAAAGCTAATTAACTGAATATCTAAAGTTATTCTTGAAGATCCAGCTGGAAATGTGTCTAGAAAACTAGCATCACTGTTCTTATCCAAATACTATTGAAAACTCAGTTATTGAATATTAAATTCTGTGTCCTTGTCATAAGCAACAGCCAGAAAGGAAGTCAATACTAAATATATTGAAAAGGGCAAATATAGGGCCCATCTATAATAAGGGAAATAAGGACAACCCGGGGAATTACACTCCAGTCAGCTTAACTTCTGTACTGGAAAGATTATGGAGCAAATAATTAAGCAATCAATTTGCAAACACCTAGAAGATAATAAGGTGATAAATAATAGTCAGCATGGATTTGTCAAGAACAAAGTATGTCAAACCACCTTATAGCTTTCTTTGACAAGGTAACCAGCCTTGTAGATAGGGCGGAAGCAGTAGATGTGGTATATCTTGACTTTAGTAAAGCTTTTGATACTGTCTCGCATGACCTTCTCATAAACAAACTAGGGAAATGTAACCTAGATGGAGTTACTATAAGGTGGGTGCATAACTGGTTGCAAAATCATTCCCAGAGAGTAGTTATCAGTGGTTCACAGTCATGCTGGAAGAGCATAATGAGTGGGGTCCCACAGGGATGAGTTCTGGGTCTGATTCTGTTCAATATCTTCATCAATGATTTTAGATAATGGCATAGAGAGTACACTTCTAAAGTTTGTGGATGATACGAAGCAGGGAGGGGTTGCAAGTGCTTTGGGGGATAAGATCAAAATTCAAAATTATCTGGACAAACTGGAGAAATGGTCTGAAGTAAATAGGATGAAATTCAATAAGGACAAATGCAAAGTACTCCACTTAGGAAGGAACAATCAGTTGCACACATACAAAATGGGAAATGACTGCCTAGAAAGGAGTACTGCGGAAAGAGATCTGGGGGTCATAGTGGATCACAAGCTAAATATGAATCAACAGTATAACACTATTGCCAAAAAAGCAAACAACATTCTGGGATGTATTAGCAGGAGTATCATAAGCAAGACATGAGAAGTAATTCTTCCGCTTTAGTCCATGCTGATTAGGCCTCAACTGGATTCTTGTGTCCAGTTCAGGGTGCCACATTTCAGGAAAGATGTGGACAAATTGGAGAATGTCCAGAGAAAAGCAACAAAAATGATTAAAGGTCTAGAAAACATGACCTATGAGGGAAGATTGGAAAAAATTGGGTTTGTTTAGTCTGGAGAAGAGAAGACTGAGAGGGGACATAACAGTTTTCAAGTACATAAAAGATTGTTACAAGGAGCAGGGAGAAAAATTGTTCTGCTTAACCTCTGAGGATAGGACAAGAAGCAATGGGCTTAAATTGCAGCATGGGCGGTTTAGTTTGGACATTAGGAAAAACTTGTTGTCAGAGTGGTTAAGCACTGGACTAAATTGCCTAGGGAGGTTGTGGAATCTCTATCATTGGGGATTTTTAAGAGCAGGTTGGACAAACACCTGTCAGGGATGATCTAGATCAGGGGTGGGCAAACTTTTTGGCCCGAGGGCCACATCTGCATGCGGAAATTGCATGCAGGGCCATGAATGTAGGGCTAGGGCAGGGGATTGGGGTATGGGAGGGAGTGCAGGGTGTGGGAGGGGGTATAGTGTGCAGGAAGGGGCTCAGGGCAAGGGGTTGGGGCAGAGGAGGAGTGCAGGGTGTATGAGGGGGCTCAGGCTAGGGGGTTGGGGTGCAGGAGGGGTGCAGGGTGTGGCAAGGGGTTGAGGTGTGGGGTGGCAGCGGTGCTGCCTGCCTGCCTGCACTGGCCCTGCGCGCGGTTCCCGGAAGCGGCTGGCACCACGTCCCTGCGGCCCCTGGGGGGGGCAGAGGGCTCTGCTGCTGCCCTTGCCTGTGGGTATGTTCCCCAAAGCTCCCATTAGCCACGGTTTCCCGTTCCTGGCCAATGGGAGCTGCGGGGATGGTGCCTGCAGGTGAGGGCCACACACAGAGGTCTCTGCCTCCCCTCTCCCCCAGAGGCTGCAGGGACATGGTGCCTGCTGCTTCCTGGACTGGCTTGAGGCCCAAGGCGCCACAAAGGTGGCAATCCCGGCGGCCGGATCCAAAGCCGTGATGGGTCGGATCTGTAGTTTGCCCACCCCTGGTGTAGATAATACCTAATCTTGCCTTGAGTGCAAGGGACTGAACTAGATGGCTTCTCGGGGTCCCTTCCAGTTCTATGATTCTATGATCCATTGCAATAATGAGGATATATTTTTCATGAGACTCTTCCCATATCCTACTTGGACTATAGTTTTGTTAATAATAGTCTTTTTTTAGCTGCAAAACAGAAGTCAACAACTATGAATAGGTTTATAATAGCCCATGTGGGACCATGGAAAATTTTGGATTAGCTATGGGTAATCCTAATTTATCCTGTTGTTGTTATGCATTTTAAGATGCTATCCATGGCCTTTTGGTATAATTATATTTTTCACTGGATGTGTAATTTAGTTTCTGGAATAACAAGACAAAAGGTTATTTAGAATCTGAACTGACAACCAGGAAGCTGAAGTACTGGCATCAGTCTACCTCCTGACAGGTCTATAGCTCAAAGTACATTTAGAAGAAAAATAAAAAAGGTAAGAAGCTTGGCAGAAAGGATTTTCTGCCCAGATGTAGGTGCAGGTTCACAGCAGAGTACCCATCACCCAACAGTCTGTTTGTTTTATTTTCAGTTTCATGATTGTTTTGTTTGCTCCCTTCAGATCTA
Organism: Caretta caretta; assembly: GCF_965140235.1. Taxonomy (NCBI): domain Eukaryota; kingdom Metazoa; phylum Chordata; order Testudines; family Cheloniidae; genus Caretta; species Caretta caretta. The sequence goes on along the minus strand of NC_134207.1, from coordinate 205,770,269 downwards.
ATATGAGTACTTGTCATGAATAGTGCCAAAGGATAGGCCCCTTAATGTTGAAAAACCTATTTAACTTGCTCACTCTCATTTTTCATTGTATTGCTATAGTATAGTACTCTAGTAAATATTCAGTCATAGGTTTCAGAGTAACAGCCGTGTTAGTCTGTATTCGCAAAAAGAAAAGGAGTACTTGTGGCACCTTAGAGACTAACCAATTTATTTGAGCATAAGCTTTCGTGAGCTACAGCTCACTTCATTGGATGCTATAGTTCTGTACTTACTGTGATTGAGCCAAAAATGCCAGAGATTTTACTTTATTTTTTGGCCTGTTATTCTTCACTTCCTGTCTTTTATGGATGTATAGATTTCTGTACCTTGTTAAGTAGCTGCTGCATTTCAGTAGTGAATGAGGTGATTCCTGTGGGCCTGGTTTTTATTGAGGCCTTGCCCCAACTTTTGTTGCATGTGCACAAGTTTGCACAAATAGTTTTACATATGAAAATTCTCTTGCCTGTGCATACAGACACGAGGGCTGGAAAAGAGCAGATGTGTGAAGGTGTACACACAAAGGGGAGCTCAGGATCAGTGCCAGTATCTTTTTAGAGTGGTAAATCTCTACAGTGCTTGGGGATTCTTAGTGATGAATGTGCTATGTACATTTGTGATTGCAATAATTTAAGTTATTTAGAATGCTGATATAGCTAACCTGAGGTGCAATTGATTTTCTTATATTGTGATGCTTATTTAGTTACATTTAAACAAAACCCTTGAAGAAGCATGAGCCCTATCCTGCTAATAACTTCAATTGGAGTTTTATGTGCAGTTTGGCAGGACTAGGTTTTAAATTCACACTAAAAAACAAGGACAGTTAGGTTTTCAGATAAATTATTTTGTCTCTGAATCCAACTGCCCCAAAGGCCTGTGATAGATGAGATGGCATCCAAAATGGAAATGTAGAATCTCCAGCAACTTTTCTTCTTGTTGTGCCCCTTTACCAATTTCAGTGGCAAATACAGAAAATTACTATGAGAAAGCTGGAGACAGCCATTGGTAGTATACCTAATGAACCTTTCTAGTAGTAAACTGTAAAATATACACTCTATTTACCCTGGGCAATTTGCAGCCTCCGTCATCAAAGATTCTGTTTTATCACTACATCAAAGACCATGATACTTTAAGGCTTGACCATGACTTCACATAGCATTTAGAGCAGTCTTGACACTCGAATCTACTGAATCTCATTAGATTAAACAACCTTTCTACAAACATCTTTAAATGTAGTATTAGAACAAATCCAAAATACATAACTCTAGAACTGTTCCTAGATTTATTTTTCCAAAGTGCTGTACAAATAATAATGAATCTTCACTAAGACCTTTGTGAGGTAAGTACATTACCTTCATTTAAGAATAGCAAAATTGAGACACAGCATAAGTGACTTGGCTAAAGTCACACAGGGAGTCAGTAGCTGAGCCTCCATTAGCACACAGGAGATTTGGGCTCCTAGTACTATTCTAATTCACTAGATCACACTATTTCATATTTAAATGTTTTTTATCAAAGTGTCGCAGAATCAAAGGGTGAGGTTAGAAGAGCCATTCAGTGTGATAGCTTGCATTATATGGCATTCTCACTTGCAACTTACCTAACCTCATCTTGGGTATATCTCCAGTGATGGTTCTGCAACCTGTATTTCCTTTTTAGCCCAAACTTCTCCTTCCTTTGCTTTGGGCTATTTCCTTCAAGGTTTTCTTTCCTGTTTATATTGCTTTCCTTTTCTCACAGAGCCAAGCTTGAGAGCTTTTGGTGATGTAATAAAGGAACTCAGGGAACTGGTTTGGCAAAGGTGGCTTTCCCACCCAACAGCTGATGAGTCTTTTAAAATTGTGGCCTCTAGGAAAAATATTAAGGGTATGGCTAGATTCAATCAGATGAAAATTTAAAGATTTTAAAATAAGGAAACTGTGTTGGATCTACAGACCTTTGTGGTTTGTATAGGAAAAGAATATGTTGGGTGGGTGGGTGGGGTGGGGGTGTGTGTGTGTGTGTGTAAAATAATACATTTTTTTTATTTTGTTCTATTTTCAGTCTTTACTGATCTGTCCCTCTAACTTCCTAAAAAACAGCAGCAACCCAGTTGTGACTTCAGAAGAGGTTCCTGCTGCTCAGCTCACCAGTCACAGGAATGAGAAACTTAGCTTTATCTTTTTGCAGCTATTGCTGCTGCCACCTCCACTACCCCTCTCTTTTCCATGGTAGGTTGAGCCCAAAGAGATGAGATGGGATTGTAATCAGCCCATCTCCATTCCCGAGCTGAAGGATGGTAAGTATCGGGGCAAGACTTGAGGGACACCATGAAGCCCCATATGTCTAACTTCTGCCATTGTTCACTTTGACTTTTCCCTGTGGGGGGTGGAGGCGGGGAGGGACGGAAGTAGGAGTACCAACCAGTCCTCCCCAGAACAAGAGCTGCTCGGTTACTGATTCCCATGTTGAAAAAGAAGCCACTCCCTGTGTTAGCCTGCCACCATCCCTCTTCAGCAGAGTAGGACCTCTTGGCAGGTGGAGAAGGAGCCACTACTACCACAGCCTTGTAGCCGATGAAGAACGACCTGCCTGCTCAGCCTTTGGGGAAGAATTGGCAGCCAGGTGTTCCCTCCTTTTTCTCACGCCTGGGTAGGCAGCAGTACATAGCCTAGTATGCAAGCAGGGAGATAATCCATAGCTCCATTTGGTATCACTCCTTTCCGTTCCTGGGGAGTTAGGGTTGTGGTGGCAGCAGTTCCTGCAGGATCCATCACTGCTGCTTTCAGGTTGTTCCCACCATCTAGATATAGTCCTTCAGCAGCATGATCCAATCCCCATTCTGCAACCCAAAGCCCTCCTAGGGTCTGAGTTGCTGAGGGAAAGAAAGGGTAATCTTTGGATAAAGTGGCATTTTTCAGGTTTACCCGAGTTCCATGGAAGTAGAAAAGCACCATCAATTAGAAACTGAAGTTCCTACTACTTCTACTGGGGAACAGAGCAGCAAGATCCTCTTCTGATCTATTACAGCAGCTACTAAAAAGCAAAGAGGATAGAGGAGTAAACACTGAGAATTTATAACAAACCCCAAGATATGCCCTTATACATCCAGTGACATTTCCTAATATTTAAATGTTCATATAAAGTAAACAAAATCTTAAAAATTAAAATTGCACAATGCCTTTTGCACACAGTTTTTTTTATGCAGTCAGAGTACAGGAAAATATTCTTATCATATGAACTCTGATTCAGATAGTTAATGAAGATGGCATCTGCCTTGTTAATCTGTCATTAGTCTTGAGTGACCTTACAATGAACTTTCAATAAGGTTTGAAGGGGGGTGAAAGTTTTCCAATTTAACTGCACAATTTTCATGTTTAGTAGCTAAGCATTGGCAATTAAAATAACAATAATAACTACAGGCTCAATCCAGAAAATATTTATTACGAAGCACATTGTTTGTGATCAAGAGTAGTCCCATTAAATTCAGTGGGCATGGTAGTAAGCACTGTGCTCACTCGTGTCTGAAGGATCAACCCCCATAAGAAACTACACTGAGTCATCCTGATAACATTACAGGTGAAAGAAATTGTGCTTTAAAGAAATATTGGGCCTGATTCTCCATGAAGTTACACCAGTTTTAAGCCAGTGTAATGTAATCTACCAGCACAAACCTAATATAACTGAGTGGAAAATTGAGTGGAAAACATGTTTTAAGGGCATTTTTAACATCTACAGTAAAGAAATATTTACTTAGAAACTAGAGAATTCCACCCCCTAATGTTTTCCTTCCCTGGCAAAGTGAGGTGTGAAAATCCTTTTTAAGAATTTAATATTCAAATTATGCATCTGTGGGCACTACAGAAAAAATATTGGTGTAGGTGGTATCATGTTTTTACTTCCCCAGCACTTTTTATATTGTAATAGATTAACTGTAGGAACTCCTCACTATGGGTGATGTCCAATAAGTTACTTTGGTAGTTTTATTGTGCTTTGAAGATGATGTTTTATAGTCTGTCCCCTCTTCCTGTTAGGAGATGAGGATATTGCTCTGATAGCATCTGTATCAGGGTAGATCCAAGCAACACCAGAGGAAGAGACAGGCAGAAACACATCCTAGAGACTCTCCCTGCCAAAAGAAGCCTAGTCTTGGGGCCAGAGGGGCCCTGCCTTCCCACAAGTATTGGGCTGCTGCAAGTGAAAAGGCAAAAGAGAAGCAGTGGAACTTGGGGCATAGCTGAGAGTCAGAACTGAAAAGGGCTGCAGGGTGCCTAGAGCACAGGGAATACAAAGGTGCTGGAACTAGGGGTGCTGCCTCACCCCCTGGCTTGACGTGGTTTCGATCATATATAGGATTTACAGTTTGTTTCAATGGCGCTCAGCACCCCCACGATACAAATTGTTCCAGCACCCAAGTGGGAATAGTACGTTCCCCAGCATGTCTCTTGGCCTTCTTCCCAGACATTGGGGCTCACAGAAGTCGTGCCTGCTTTCCTGCTCCTAAAGCTGGTGGCTGCAGCTATTCTTTTGGCTCCCCTGGAAAAAAAGGAAATGGAAAGGAGAGGAGGAGAGCTGGTGAGCTGACAGCCATCGCATTTGAATGAAGGAGGCAGTTCCTGGCTGATCTATGAAAAAACACTATTCCTATTCCCTTGGAGGCTGCTTGAGTGCCATCCCAGAAGGTGTTAGGAGCCTTCATTGACATCAATGGGAACAAAAGGTGCGTAGCATCTCTAGGATAGGGCTCCCGCACGGCATCTTGCAGGATAAGGCCCTTTAGTACCATGCAGACCCACGCTGACGTTCACTTCTGCCTCAACCCCCCCAATACCCATAGTTTCTCCTCAGTCTCTTCCATTGCAGCAGCGGTACGCTCCCAAGGAGCGTTTTTGGTCCCACGCTTGGATTCTGCCTGTCAGTCTCCCTGGTGTGGCGCTACCGAGTCCGGATATAGATGCTACTGGAGCAACATCCTCAGCCCCAGTCTCCTGCAAAAAAGGGGAGGTAGAGACTGAGAAATGTCTAATTCAATCACAAATTAGAACAATTAATTTTTAAAAGCATCCCCTATTGGGGAGGCTCACTGTAGCAATCCCTCAGAATTTAAGAAGGGCATTTTTTATTAAAGTAACACTTTAGAAGCAACTGTAGTGTTCTTTTATCTGCTTCCTTCCCTCTGTTTCTCCTTCAGTCAATACCTTTCGGTACCCAGGCAGGAAAAACCCTCCCATAAAACACTCCATACCACCTTTCTTTCCTCATTATTTCCCATCTTCCCTTCCCAGGACAAGAAAAAGTATTTCTCTTGGCTTGTACCCACTTTATGCATCTTCAAAAATTCCACTACAGATACTCTGGTTTCTACCAAAGGGACGTCAGCACCGCAAAAGAAAACAGTCACGTTCCACCACAGCACAGAAGATACAGCAAGGACCAGCAGCAAAGAGGCTAATGGAAGTCCCTTAGCAAAAATTTGCAGTGCTTTGAAAATGTAGGGGTTAAACTGCAGGCTCCCCCGGAAGAACAAATATCCTAAATAGAATTGTTCTTGGCCAATATAGTACTCTTGGTACTGCTTGTTTAGGAAAGAAAGGGATTGAAATTCTCATTTTTTTAAATAATTAGGTTCCAAATTTCAGAAGCAAAGCAACCCATAGACTCACAGAACTTTGCATCATTGTAAGTGCAAAAGTAGTTGTAAAACAGAGTATTTAAGAATCTCTGGGGGTTTTTTTTGTCAATATGAACAAACCCAATATTATATTATGTGTTTTACCTAGATGTTTTAGCATCCATGCAAACTACTTTATTGCAGTGGTTCTCCAGTTGTGCCACCAATGCCACACAGACCACTTACTGGTGTTACAAAGAGAGGTGGCTAGTCATATGGCACCACCTCATCTTATAACATTAGATTGTGTTAAAGATGGCTAAAAATATGGTAAGCACTGTCCTAACTTCACTGCTCCACATGAGCAATTGCTGCAGTTGATGGCAATTACTGTTAGTTGGTGCTTATTGGCCGGGGATGTGGTCTGCACCATTGCAAATGAAAGGGGAGATGATCCATAAAACAATCTCACTATTCAGATGAGATCCATGCTATGAAAGAGCCTGGGGATCTCTGCTCTGAGGGTCTCATTTAAGCCTACAAGGAGAAGGCTGCTTGCAGTGTGAGGAATTCTGCTCTGGAAGCAGGTGGCTGTCTGAAGGGGCACCCAAAATCAGCTGCTGCTATTTGAGTAGGCCGAGGGAAAGGAGTTCCCTCACCCACTGCTAATGCTCCTTGTGTAGCTGGGGAATGAAGGTGGCTCCCAGTCTGCCCACACTGACTCCTTTTTGAGTAGGCTAGGAAGGAGGGGGCACCCCCTTCCCTTGTCTGGGTAGTTGGGGGGGGGGGCACCTACCACTCCTTGGTTGATTGGAGACAGCCCCTCACCTCCTGGTGTATAAGACCCAGTGGAGGAGGTTATCTCCTGGAGCAGAGGTCCCAGCAAGGTGGCCCTACTCTCACCTCCGTGCAATAAGGTGAAGGCTGAGTGTATGTCAAGCTGACACCACTCTGCTATCCAAGCAGGGTGCTATACTGGGGAGGTGGGATGGTGGCTGGGGTGCATACAAACACAAAAAGTCCTGTGCTGGGGTGACAGTAGAGCCTCCAAACAAGGGACCTCATATTCTTACTCATCTGAACAGATGTTACAAAGTTTGGGGTGACCTATTTGAGAGCCTTGGGCACAATTTTCAGAGGCGTTGAGCATTCACAGTTCCCACTAACTTAAGTAAGAAATGCGTGTGCTCAGCAGATCTGAAGGTTAGGTCCACTGAGATGGAAATTCCTATTAAATCATCTAATATATGTGGAATAGGTTTTAATCCACCTACAAGATTATTTCCCTTAAGCATATTCTCCAGTTCTCAACAACTGATATGGTTGGTTTTCTACTACTTCTCCTAGAAGACTACTCCAGATTGATTACATTATAGGTAGTGTGGTGTAGGAAAGCTGCCTGACATGATCCATTAAAAGACCCTGTTTTCAGCTGCTTATAACTTTGCCCAACTTCAGCCATTTGGACTGAAGTTTTCCATCTCAGCTGTCTGTGCCAGGCTGAATTTTTGGGGGAAATGTTCAGCAAAAACAGCTCCTCTGTTTGTCAGAGTGACATTAAAGAAAAACACATTATTTTGCCTTTGTTAAAAAATTCTTATAATGAGGGCTGGTTGGGAATTTTTTCACAGATTTCTTGTTTTGAAAAGTTTCAGAAGTGTTGAATTGGGCTGTTTTGACATTTTCTGAACAAAATGTTCTGTTTTTTTGGTTCAAAATGATCGTTTGTTTTGAAATTTAAATTTAGCTAAATTGTTAAAAAAAAATTAAAATGTCAAAATAAAAATGAAATATTTTGAATCAAAACGATATGATTAGTGTGATCCAAATTGTAATTTTTTTCAGTTTGTGAAAAATTTTGAGATTTTGATATGTCATCCCAATTTAGGAGAGGAAAATATTTTGATATCTTGAAAGTATTCCCAGGATGGGAAAACTGTTTCCCGCCCAGATACACTTACAACCATTTCATTGAGAAGCTCTTGCACCTCCATGCTTTGGAGCACGGTTTGAAAATTGGCCGGGGGATGGCTTTTGTGTCTTGGATGTGACTTTTGCCAGCCCTGTGAAAAAATCAACCCAAATTTGATCAAGTTGTAAGCTTTTGAAAAATCACACATGCTCAGTAGAGACTGGTTAGTTTGGTAACTAAATTTTCTAAAAATTCCATCTGCACTTAAGATGTTCAGCCCGGAGATGCAGGGACTGAGCAAGACTTGGCCTGCAATTGCTTTTTCAGGTTGCTGCAGCACCAGAACTGAGGGTAGGGGGAGTCTCTCTGTTGTTCTCAGTGGTCTCCCTAATGGCGCCCAGGAAGCAAGGAGGGGGAGAAAACAGCCTGACTGAAATGAAGAGTGGAACTAAGCTAAGAGGACAGGAAGGGGGTAGACTGGGGCACAGCTCTTGAGGAAACTGGGATGAGGATGGAGCACTGGGGAAGGGACTGAGAGCTGGGGCATAAAGAGGATATTGGAACTGGTATGTGGAACTAAGCAGCAAGAGAGACTGGGACAAAGAGCTGAGAGGTGTTGGAAGGGCATTGGGACACAAGCAGTCTAGAGGCGCCATGGGTAGAAGGGGTTGGGTGTGGGGAGGAGGCAGTGAAAACAGTGCAATCTTAATTCATTCCCTGTGTGCATATGCATTATGATACACTCTTTAATTGCGTGATCGTATATTTTTTTCCACCGGACCCTTACCTCATTCAGTGCACAGATGGATGGTGCTCAGGTAGTGAATCAGGATTATGTGGTTAATGAGCCTCCCGTGTCATTTGTTGTGAAGCTGGAACATGCACAGTGAATGAGGCAGGGGATTGCAGGAAGAAAAGGATGGTCTCAAGGTTAAGGGGGATGAATGCTGCCTAGAGAATTGGAATCTATCCCTGCCTCTGCCACAATGTTACTGTTTGATGCTGGCCAGGTTACTTAAACCAAACTTTTCACAGGTGGCTACTAATTGTGTGTTCCTCCTTTTCTGAATGCCCACATTGAGATCCTGGGGTCTGATTTCCATTAGTGCTGAGCCCTCACAACTACAGCTGAAGTCAATGGGAGCTGTTCTCTGGACATATGAAGTGCTATAAAATGCTAAATTCTCTGAAAAATTATGCCCCAGGTTTTCAAATTGGGAGTGCAACATTAGTGGACACTTTTGACATTAATCTCTTTCTGCCTCAGTTCCCAACCTGTAAAATGGGGATATTATCACCCAGCCCCTTATCTCACAGGATTGTGAAAATAGATGAATTAATGTTTGTGAAGTACTCAGACACAGTAGTGATGAGTGCCATAGAAAGGCCTATGGGGAAACTATTGATTCTGTGTGCAGAACAGGGTTTGGATGGTGTGACTACATACATTGAATAATGAAGATAAAATGAAATACTGAATAGCTGCTCATTCAGTGAGGACTGTCCATCTTGTACACTGAATGAGGCAGAAGTGCTGTGGAAAAAATAGTCTTTCATTACATGATAACAAACTATCTTAATGCATAAATGGTTGAATTAAGGTAGATTATTTTGGATGTACAGCCAATCGGTAAAATCCTACCCCCATCAAGACAATTACAAAACTCTCAGTGACTTCAGTGGGACCAGGGTGTCACTCTAGGTCTGGAAAGTAAATAGCAAATTATTTTGCTTTGCAGAAATTTACTGGCTTGACAGTGAGTAATCAGTTGTTCATTGAGTGCACAACAGCATGACTTTGGAAAACAGCCCCTGGTCTATTTCATTAACCGTTGGAAAGAAACAAAAGAAATAGGGAGTGTTTGGGTTTTTAGATCAAAATGTGACTGAATATAACATTCCTTACTACTAGGACAGAGGCCTGCCAGCTTCATGGCTCACACAGGCATAACTTTAAGAGTCCTATTACTGTAATAAAAAGAGAGGGAAATGAATATTACGCAGACCTCTTTCTCAGAAAATGCTTCACAGGCTTCCTCCATTAGACAAAACATATCCCCTCTGTGGTCAGTGACTTTCCATCAGCCAGAGGCAGGAGTCTTGTTGATATGCTGAGAATTCTTATTAACAGTTCCTCCTTACTATTAATAGTTATTATGGGTAAAGGTCCCAGTGTGTACTAGACACTTTATAAACAAATAAGGGGACAAGGTACTTGCCCTGGGCAGAGGGAACTTGCAGTCGGTAGGGGTTTTCCTGAAGTAAAATGAATATCACTAGGCCATTTTATTTATTTATTATTATTTTTAAGGATTTGTCCAGCATGCATAGCCTTAGTAGTTACTGCAGATGTTGTTTTCCAAAAGTTAGAAATTTCATAGGCAACCCACAATGGAATGCAAATATGACCATGGGTATGTTAAGAACTAGATTTTGAGTAAACCAAAAAGGAAACCCCAACAACCAAGAAAACAACCTCAGAAGTTAAACCAAACAGATGTACCATTATAATTCCCTGTGGACTGCCAAATTCCGGCTCTAGGAAACCATGAAAGAGACTAAATTCCAAACGTAGGGAGCCAGTAATGAGAAGTTCCCACTGCCAATCCAGAGGAGTTCCACCCTGGAAACTGACAGAGCATTGTAGTTTATTTTAATTGTCATGATAGGGCAAAGAGTGAGGTATAACTGCACTTTAAAATTAAAAGGAAGCTAGAACAGAGATTTCTTCAGCATAGATGGTAGGTGTTTACAGCAGCCCACGCCCACTGAAGAGGCTGGCAACGACATTTTTTATCATATGGAACTTCAAGTTAGCCTTCAAGGTTTAGCCCTAAGCAAAGCACGTTAAGTTAGTTCAGCTTGTAGGTGACCAAGGCATTGATGACCTTTGCAAAGTCTGCTTTAGAGCGGAAATTTCACAGTCTCGTGGCCAAATCAAATGAAATAAGATGTTACAGACCAAAGTTTTTACCTAACAGTCCAGGTGCAGTATTGGGGGGGAGAAAAAAACATTTTGGCAAAAGCTACATATGCACCCTTGATAGACAGTGCAGCACCACTGCTGCCCTTTTCCACCATGTGCTTCCAGTGACTGTCAGCACAAGCAATAGAACGCAGTCACATACTTCTGCTAATTCTGAATACAAGCACTAGCATCTAGAGCTAACACTGTTTTAATATTACATTTTCTAATATCTTTTTCCAACACCCTCTGGTATTTCAAAAGTACAGTGGAACACTTAGGGTGGCACTCTGAGTTAGGCCAGGGCTTTTTTAATCTTTGGAGACTTGGTTCAACAATGAATTAAATACAAATGAAAAATTTGTTCAGTGCTTTCAAACTGCCATGCATATCCTCTCATATCCTCACATATCCAGTCCAGGTTTTAAAAAAATGATTCTATTAAGTGAATATAAAATCATTATAACAATCAGATTTTGTGAATCTGAAACTCGTTATCTGAATGTTTCTGATATTCCATGAGACATTTGGATGATGATAGTTTATCTGTACACAGTTTGGCAATGTTACATCAATCCAGTAACCTCTGCTTTAGAGAGGCCCAGGACTCTTGGTAGCCTGGGCGTTGGAAGTAAGGATGAATGTTCTTCGGCAGATCCATGGAGATGCGTGCTATGCATGGCTTTATCTGGCACAATTGATCTTTCACTTTCATTAGCCCTTTACTAAATTCAACAAATGTATCCAACTAATTAAATATATATATATTCTTGTGCTGTGCAAGCCTATGTATTAAAGTAGTGAAATGCTATATTATGTGGACATAATAGTGCATAAATGGTAAATACTCTTATTATACTTTATTTTTCAAATAGATTGGTGATGCATCACATGGACTAAGCCTCCCTGCATATTGCACAATGAATGAAACAGCTGTTCAATATTTATTTTTATCTTCACTGTTGAGCGAGTGGACCCCCTGTTCATTCAGTACACAGTCCTGGGCTCATTTATTGCAGGTTGTCTGTCCTGTCCTAAGAGCCCAGATATGAGCTCAGTCAAAATTAGGTGTCTGTCCACAACATCTGTGCCTTAATTATTGCACCTCTTCCACCCTGTACACTAACTGACAGAGGGATTCTGTAGAAAATAAACTCTGCGGTACACTTAAAGTCTGTCTTGTCATGCACACAAGGGGGCAGAGTTCAGGTTGCACAAGTAATCTTAACGTAGGCATTTCCTGATTTTGGAATGCTTCACTTTACAACCTTACAGTCGTTTTTTAAATTTTAATGTCCTAAGTTAAAACAAATAAGAAAACAGACATTCTGTGATATGGAAGTACAGCATTTTTTAGACAGCAGTGCCACTCAATATTGTCTAAACCTTTTTTTGGTCAAAGTTCCAAAAAGCTTTACCGAACAAAGTGTTACCCTGAAAGGTAAATGTTTGTCAAAGTTATAAGCAACTGAAAAGGCGGTTTTCAGATGAAAATGTTAGGCAACTTTAACTGTGGCTGTCAGTCTAGTCTCCAGCAATATTTTCTCTTTTATAAACTCATATTTCATGAATATACATATGTGGTGTGGACTTGAACTTTTACAGCAGCAAGGTTTGTTTCCCAAGTAGGCTGGGGTTTGGCAGGAATTACAGTTGAGGGTTTCTGATTATAGAATATCTAAAGTTCCAGTTAATATTCAAGGAAAATTCTAGACTTTAACAAACAAGCTAAACAAATTCTTTCTGTTTTTCAGTTTATAAAGGGTTGGGGTTTTTGTTTTGTTTTGTTTTTATTAGAGCCAATAGATTTTCTGAAGAAATAGGGGGATTTGGTTACAGTGGGTGAAACATTGACTGTGGGCAAAATCTGACTGAAAGGCATACTCCGCAGTCAATTGGAAGCAGGGTTCTCCCTCCCCATACCCCTTTTTACTTCACATGTTAATCACTTCATCATTAAACTCATGTTAGTCTGTTCTTAAAGGAATTTTAAGACAAAGTATTTGATCTAGTATACTTTTCAGAACACTATGAAGTATTTTTTGGTATTCTAGTGCTAGGTCCTGACGCCAATGTTTGTAATTCTTCATTAAAATCTTGAAAATAAAATGTCTTGTTCTTGAAGGGTTTTTTTGTTCCATTTTATTAATTTTAACTCCTACTCCCCTTGATATTAAAGAGAAAAACTTATTTGTTATAAAAATAGATGCTGAAAATAGGGGCTGCTTGCCAGCCTGTCTGCTCTCTGGGTCTTTTTGTTCAGTGTTTGTACAACACTTACACAGTAGGAACATGGTCTATGACTGGGGCCTCCTGCATGCTATCACAGTATAAATATACAGGTTGAACCTCTCTAGTCTGGCACTCTCTGGTCCAGCAACATCCGTGGTCCGGCATGATTTTAGTTAGCCTGATGTCCACTTATTGTGGGCGAGGCCAAGTTTCCTGCAGTCTGGCAAAGTTTTGTTTACAGCTGCCAGTCCTGGCTTTCAGTGTTCTGTGCTGCTATTTAGCTCTAATTTACCCCTAAATTTAAATTACCCCTAATTTACCCCTCTTACTTCTAAGAAACCAGCAAACAGTGGAAGTGTTGGTAATGCTGCTAAGCGTAAGCATGTGTCAATATCCATATAGCAAAAGGTGGAATTGTTGCAGAAATTAGAAAAGGGCACATTGGTATGTTGTTTCATTTATTCACCGAGGTGAATAAAAAATAGAGAGACCTGCTCGCTACAATACTGTTTTGACCTCCCGTAGTTCGACAAATTCTCTGGTTCGGCACCAGTCAGGTCCCGAGGGTGCCAGACTAGAGAGGTTCAACCTGTATAATATAACAATAAGGGTCTGACTGCACAGTGAGTGGGAGTTTTACCTGAGTAAGGTATGTCTGCCCAGTGCAACCTGTGCACACGGTTCAACGCTCCACATTATGATCTATTTAAATCACAGTAAACCAGTGTGGTTTCTAAAATGAAATATACAGCTGGCTAGCAAATTCACAATCTCTGGAATACTAATTGATAATAGATTACTTTGAAGTTGATGGGGTTTACTGTTCACAGTAAATCTGTGGTTTACTATGGATTTAATAACACAAAGCAAAAATCTTCTCACTGGGTGATTCTACAGTTTCAAAAAGCAAAAGTGTCCCCAAAAGTTGAAGTGCTCCTATAATGATGATATGCATATTGCTAAACAGCTAACGACATATACACTGAAGTACTTCTAACTATTAGAAGTGTTCTGATCACTCACTTCACACTGTGTCACTATATAGTTAACAACATCATTTCACTGTTGGAAGGTTGTGTTTTATTTATTTATATATTTTAGAATAGCTTCTTTAGGCAACAAGTCAGTGTGATTAGTGATTCAAGATGTGTTGCAGATTTGAAGAATAAAAAGATAACTCTCCTAGAGGCATTAGCTAACTAACTATTTTATCCTTTTATGCAGTTGTAATAGGAGTGCCATCTCAACTTAATGTGATCAAGGAGTGATTGGAATGTTGATAATAATACTATGTTAAACTTTGTAAAACTATAGCGAAAATACTGGTCTGAATGTGCTCAGTCAGATGGCCCACTCCCAAGAAAAGACAGGCAATTACACAGAAGTGGGAAGCAGATGATGGAGAGCACAAGGTGAAAGCTTGTCCCCATGGTGGGGACTTACACTAAGAACCATCCCAGTGATTCTGAACTGTACTAACATGTCATCAGAATATTCACTGACTTCTTCACGTCCAAGACCAGGCTTTCTCAGTCAAAAAAAAAAAAAAAAAAAAAAAGAAAGATGATCCTAGTAGTTGTAAATTTTCTTTAACATTGCATTTTTGGGGAAAGAATATTCACAAACAGATTTATTGAGATGCCCAAGAAAAATTCCTAATTGTCAATTTGTATTTTTCTGATTCAGAGATGCATTGGAAAGGTTTACTAAAATCTTACCGTTTCTTTTAACTTGGAGTATAAACTTTGCATTGTTTCGTGATAAATTAGTGAGATGATCTCTTTATCTGTCCCTGTTTGATCTCTAAGACTCTTTTGAGCTGATTTGGTATTAAGCACTCAGCACAGGCTTTAAAAAGCAGTGCAAACTCCATTAGAATGCCTTGCCAGAATCTGGTTAGGTGACCCTACCAGACTGGTACAGACAACTGGACATCTGGATGTCACATATCTCCTTGGCCCGTATGAATCTGGGCAAAGATCTGTGGGTGTCACTGATGCCCCCACTGGTAGTATTCGTAGAAGGTCTACTTCTGGTGATAGATGAAGACCAGATATCAGATTGCGTTGACCTACCTATATGAATGCTAATAGGAGTAGGCAGAGGTGCTTTTTGGTGGCATCATTTTCATGTATCTGAGAGAGGCCAGTGGGAAAATTTCCAGTAATTACATCTTTGCCCCCAAGCACTCCCTCAGAGAGGCCTCCACAGGGCTCATCTTGCCCCTCCTCTTGTTCCATGAGTGTGTGGGATTATTGGGTTAATGAGAAGCTATGGGCTACAGTGCTTTCTCTGTCCTGGTTACGTCTAGTTCTTTTTTGTTTCATCTGATCCAGCCAGTGATGTAGATCAGGAGTTCCCAACCGTTTTCTTTCTGAGGCTCCTGCCCCAACATGCTCTAAAAACTACCTGTGCCACAACAACTGTTTTTCAGACAGCATTTGAGGGTAACAAGCAGAGCAATTGCCTGGGGCCCCACACCACAGGGGCCACCGTGAAGCTACATTGCTCAGGTTTCAGCTTCAGCCCCAGGAGGTGGGGATCAGGGCCCCGAGCTGCAGTCCTGTATGGTGGGACTTAGGCTTTCTCCCCTGGACCCTAGTAAGGCTAATGCTGGCCCTGCTTGGTGGCCCCCCGAGACCTGCTTGTGACCTGCCAGGGGACCCCGGACCCCTGGTTGAGTACCACTGTTGTAGAATACCTTCCTCTGTGCTTGTTAGATTGGTAGACTGGGTGAAGCAGACAGAAGGCTCACTGAGGAATACATCTGTCCCTGTTGAGGAGTATATTGGTGTGCCTGACATTTGTTACTAGAATCTGCAGCCTGAGAGTGGTGTTGGATGCTGAGCTGCTGTTTGACATTCAAATACAGCCATGTCTAGCAAAGCTTTTTCTCACCTACTTCTAACCTGGACATTACAATGGGTTCCTTTGGAAGTGGGTCCTGCTAACATGATCCATGCCTTTGCCACTGCCCCATTACATTATTGCAATGTGCTCTGCATTGGGTTACACCTTAAATCAAGCTGGAAACTGAAGCCACAGCAGAATGCAGCAGCTCATTCAGTAGGTCCATGCGCTCCAAGACCACATGACATAGGTGCACTGAGAGTGGCATTGGCTGGCTGCCTGATAGTTTCCAGGTAGAATTCTTAAGATTTTGAGTTTTGACCTCTGAAGCCCTCTGGGTGTGTCCACGCTGCACCTGACAGCTGTGATTCCCAGCCCAAGGTAGATAGGCTGGCCCTAGCACTGCTTAAATGTTTTTTTAAAAAGCAGTGTGGACATTGTGGCACTGGCAGCAGCTTTGGTAGCTGCCCAAGTCCCAGTCTACCCAACCCTCTTGGTCCGAAGTCAGGCGGCTTGCCCAAACTGCGCCAGTGCTGCAGTGTCCACACTGCTATTTTTAGCGTACTAGCTTGAGCTGAGCTAGTTTGAGTCTGTCTATCTATACAGTGTAGACATACCCTTAGTGGCTTTCTTGCCCATTAAAGAGATCACCTCAATCCTTGTGTCACACTGCCAAATGTGCAGTCGGCTAAGATGCTTGAGCTGGATTTTCCTTGGGGGAAAAAGAGAAGGAGCT
Source organism: Caretta caretta (assembly GCF_965140235.1). Taxonomy (NCBI): domain Eukaryota; kingdom Metazoa; phylum Chordata; order Testudines; family Cheloniidae; genus Caretta; species Caretta caretta. The sequence goes on along the minus strand of NC_134207.1, from coordinate 205,753,948 downwards.
CACAAATGGAATATACTGCCCCCTTTTGGTCCAAAACAACCAATATCTGACCCATAGGGTGTCTTCTCTTTACCCAGCCTTTTGGGTCAGGGATGGGCATGATATGAGCTCGTAATTATGGAAAATGCGGAGTATAGTTTGTGTGTGATTTTAGTTGGCTATTTTCTGGTTTCCATAGGAGCTGCTGGCTTTCTTTTGTCGTTGGTCTTTGTTATGTCAGAGAACTTAAGAGCCCATATAGGTTTTTTCCAAAAAATATTTATTATAGGTTAAAATAAAACAAGGGTGAGACAAGATGGCAGTCCCTTTACTGAAATTCCACTGTATTACAACCATAATAGGCTAACATGTTAAGCTTCTTAAAGCAAAGCAGATGGTTTTAACTGTAAAAAATGCACTTGAACCATGAGGGAATTAGCTTATTTGAATTGTATCTACAATATAAATTTTTTGCAGCCTAGTTTTAAAAAATATTGCACCCAGGGGTTGTAATTCCTAGTGCTGTGGTCTTAAAAAAATGTTTTTGTTTTCCTCCTAATTTATTAATTTTTCTTGATGTGAAGAGGGGTAATAGATATAGAGTGAAAACATACTATCCAGTGAGAATGTGCGTACATCTAGAGTTTTCTTTAAATGCACTGAAGTCTGATTTTAATTCCTTTCTTGCACACTGGAATGCTTTTGGTTAGTTTGTGTCAGCCCCATGCTGAGTAAATCCTTCATTAATACCTTCTATAATAAGTATGTCTCCTCTGTCCACCAAGGCTGGTGTGCTATATGTTACAAACAGCTGAGAGTCTAGGACATTGAAGCTAGGAAATGTATCCTGAATAGGCTCCAGCAAGGACATGACTGTGGTGTGCCTTTCTCTGGTAATGTTTATATTAAGTCTGTCTTTCAGTTGACATCTTTGGAGAGCAAAAATGAAACCAAGAAAGGGCTATGATTCATATCAGACCACTCAAGACCTGTTTCTTTTCTTATTGCTCATTTTCAGCCATGAAAATAAGCTTTTTATTTTGTTTCCAAACATACTGTTAACTGTTTGTTAACTAGCAGTGCTAATAAATTCTAGGCAAGACTGAGGTTTTCTTTGTAGTTCAACAGAACATCATGGAACACATGATAAAACAAAATGTGTGTTTGTATGAAGAGTGTGTAATTGAAAGCACAATCTCACTTGAAATTCTTCAGCAGAACTCCTCTTCTAAAACTGAGAGTTTATCAGAGCAAAGTACTGTAGTATGTATTGCTTAATGTGCAACTAAGTAAAACTGACACCACCTTACTGAACAGATCCTGATTCTGTGTGCATACATTGTCATATCTACTGGCCCATATCTATGAGATGCCAAGCACACTCAATTCCTATCCGCTTCATTGAGAGCTGAGGGCACTCTCTGGTAGGATTAGACTTTTAAAGAGACCCAAAAAAAAAAAAATCCCTAAGGTTTGCTTTGCTTTGTTTTGTTTTCTCTAGCTCCTGTTAGCATTGTAGAGACAGTACAGTTAAGAAGGAGCTTGCTGCACTCTGTTACTTTTTGTGTTAAGCACTACCACAATGTAAATGTTTAATAATAATAAACATGTAATTCCACAATGCCATGTTTAGAGTCCAATAGAAAGAAAGACAGCTAATTTTACAGTTGCTTGTGTCTTAAATCTGCTTGCCTTCCTGATTCATTAATAGTGAATAACTTTTTCCAGTGGGCTATAATTAAGGTGCCGTTACATCTAATGAATCATTCTGCATATTTTTATTCTCTGAAGGGAGGCTGCCTCTTCTTCATTATATTACTTAGTACATATAGCACTACATCTGTGATTTACAAGCTTGGGTGAACTTACGTTTCACTAAGTTCAGCAGAATTCAGTAAAATCATCTTTAAGCTTTGTAAATAATGGCTCACTATGATGCTCAGTACCCTGAGTAGAAAGAGGCAGGAATGGTGGATCATTTCCCTAATCTGAGATACTGGGTTAGGATCTGATTCTGAGTAGTACTGTGTGCTCTTAACTCCCAAGTGGCTCCAGAGGAAGCTGAAGATGCTCAGGAGGCAACCAGTGGCTCCTAGGGTTAACTTTTTATTTGCTGTGACATGCACTTCTCTCCAAATCCCAACATTTCTTCACATTTACTGTCTGGCAATTGTTTTGTCAGTGGTGATGCAGGACAGTTACAACCATCCTCTCGTGATAGATCGGTCTTATAGCAATTTTACAGATGGAAAAATGGAGGTGCAGAGAAGTTAATTAACTTTCCCCATGTCACACAGCCAGATACAGAACCCAGGAGTCCTGGCTTCCAGCCCCTTGCTCTGACCACTAGGTAACACATCCATTCATTACAGCATCATATTTTAAGAAGTCCTTTTACATGTCTTACTAATGTTTTTTTTACAAGTTGTCCTATTAGAAATATCTGATTGTTAGGTCACATGAGGCAGAGTAGTGATGTCATTCTCTCCTTTTTTTTAAAAAAAAATCCCTTTTTTGTATTGAGAGCAGCCATCTGTCCTCCTTAGAACAATCACTGAAGCAGCTGTGCATGTAGTGCCATCAATAACAAAAGCTGCTACTTCGTATCAGAGGGCAGCAGACTAGAGGTCGCGGGGAGTTATAAGAACGATCAGGGTCAACTGACACCTGATGCCACGTTGTATGGAAAAATAAAACTAGGATTATACAGCCTTTATGTGCGCATTGACTAGTAGATCAGTAGGGTCACCCTTTTGTCTGTGCTTTGTCTTTAGAAGCCATGGGAATGCATGAGTGTGTTAGGGATATTTCCCTATTACCACCTTCAGGGTTAAAAAAAAAAAAAAGGCAGGAGGGGGAGCTGCAAGCAATGAATAAAGCAAATATTACACCATTTCTTTTGAAAGGACAGAAAAGGGGCATTGGCAGTCAGTACTTTATAATAGTTCAAAATGTACACTGTCAAACATTTTGAGTATTCTATAGCAAGCTGTACCATGCAGTGCAATGAATCATGATTTTGATGTTGCATCTGCAGCATAGTGTAGTTCCCTTGGCTGGCTATGGGAACAGAGAACCTGATCCAGGTCCTGCTTCTGATTAGACATTCTAGAGGTGCAGAAACCTCAGAGGGCCACATAAATAGTCTGCATCTCAGGCTCACCTGTCCTGGGAGTTGGGCTTTGTGCATAATTGGGTGGAGGAGAGGAAGTGAATGCATATGTTACACAGGATGGGCTTGCCCATTCCCCTGAGCAGCTCTTCAAATCAGGTAAGTGAGGCCTTCTTCCCCCTAAGAAGCCCCAATCTTATGGCTAACTTTTACACTCCTTGTTCTGGGTCCATATAGAGAACAGGCAGTAATAAAAATCTGGACTGTAATAACCTCCTTATATACCGCCAGAAGGAGGAGAGGAATCTATGGGACTCGGTTCATTTTTATTAAAAATAAAAAATATATACCTTGTGGAGTGAGTGCAGCAGCTACCCTCTTTTCCCTAAAGCCAGATTGCTAAATGGGGGGCAGCTTTTACCTACCTTGTCATGTTTCTCAGGCTGAATTCCAGTTTTAAGCCATCTGCCAGAGATACAGCCATGCAGCCTTGCATCTCCTTGGATGACAATCATCTAGGTAGGAGTCTGCTCCTTACCACAGACACAGGGAAAACATTCAATGAAGCCTGGTCGGGTGGAGTGTCAGATTCCACATCTGGAAAGCTACAGACACCATATGCAACCACCGCAGTAGGATCCATCGTTGGACACAGAAGAGTGTCCATAGATGCAGAACGCAGGCTGGCCACATGACAACCACAGCTGCAGAGGCTAATAGGCACAGGAATAGGCCCAGAATAATAGTGCAACCCTTGGCTCTTCATCTGCCTGTCTTCTCTACACCAGACTTAAAATTACACGTATGCAAAACAGTTTCCTATGGCCCTCCCCTTGCTTCCAGGCTGTAGAAAGATCCTGAAACAGCAGGTTGTGATCATATCCTATAAAACACACCATTCTGCAGCAAAACTAATCTCCTCTCCCTTTCTCTAGAGACATGACTGTATTAGTCTGAAGTTGATTGTTTTGTCAAATGTAACGGTTAAGGTTTGTTAAATTGCTTTTGATGACCATACTCCTTCCAGCTATGTTCTCTGTGTCTCTGATGCATCATGTTCTGCTCTCCACTAATTGTCCACTTCATCTCCTAATTTGTATGTGTAGTTGATGTCCTCATGTACTTGGCTGCATAGTTTGCAGTTTTATTACAAGGAAAAGTCACAAGACTTTGTGGAAAAAATGTGAGCAGCAAAACAGAATAGGAATGTGTAACGTGATGGAAAATGTACAAACAGATTTCTAGTTCACACCCTTGGGTATTATACGGTGACACCACAATCTATGTAGGCTGGGTAGGTTAACGTTCGTATAAGGTTTACAAGAATAAGGCTGACTTTTTTTTTCTCTAATGCACACCCTGAAAATAGCGAAAGCTGAAAACAAAATCACACAGCACTTGGTGCTAATCATTCTCAGCTCCCAGTGAGGACCATAAGGGACAAGGCCTGTAAGAATCATCTCCTGATAAACTGTGTTTTATAGATTGCCAAATCATATCGTCTCAACAAGCTATTTTACTTTATATCAAATTATACTTCAACTTGTGGCCTTCAAGTTCACTCACATTTAGCTACCTTGCTCTAGGGGAAGATTCATGGCAATATTTGCTGTTAGTTCCAGAGAATGCCCCAACAGGCTTTCCATTCAGGCAGCTCCGCCAAAGTTACTTATGCAGTCATTTCAGAGGTCAGCACACTCTGATGAGTGGATAGTGGCTCAGAACTTAATGGCTATTTTTGTCTGGCTATGTGATTTGTGGGAAACTTCTCTGAAAATTATCCTCCTCCTCATTTTGTCATAAACCCACAAAGACTGGATTTTTGGTTCTCAGCACGAACAGCAGCACTGACTTTGGCACATACTGTTCAAAACAAGCCTACAGAATTAGGCTGCAGTATTGATTTCGTCTCATCTCGAAGGAAGATTTCCCGCATCACAATGCAGTATTAGAACTGCTATGACAAGAAAGTGAAATAAACAAAAGATTTTCTTCAGCTACGGAAATTTACATTTTAAATGTCACTGTCTATGCCACAGCCAACAGATGATTACAAGCCGCGTGTTACTGTCTGATAATGCATATCTCGAGGGCATTGTGAACCTTGAGATAGAGAAATGAGAATTATCCCATAAGCAATAATACATGACTGGGTGTGGGCTTATGGTGCCATATCTTAGACATGTGGTGAGGAGGTATGAGGTTAAACATCCAGTCCCTATGTCCATTGAGCAGACATGTTAGCTATATACTCTGGAGTTTATTATTGAACTCACTTGTTTTAATGGTCTGGCTGGCTGAGCTGTGCTCTATTCAAATATCTCATGATGTCATAGCTCTGAAATGTTGTAATTCAGAGCTTGATCTGTGATTTAGCTCAGTGGGAATTGAGGACTATCAGCACCTTACAGGATCTGGCCCTCAGTTAGATGGCTTCTTCAAATCAAAGACATTATCTAATGACATTATCTCATTATTATTCATGACAACTTCAACTTTGAATTATCCTAAAGGACCCTAACACTAAAACATAAATGTATCAATAACCAAATATATTCTACCAAAAAGGAGATGGGATTACTAATACTTAATTTATTTAGTCCAAGCTTATAAAATACAGAAGTGCTTACTTAATTTACTCTAAAAGATGTATAGAGAGATACTAAATGTCTGTTATTTAAAGAAAATACTGTCACAGCTTTGGCACCTCTAGAGAACATTGCCAATAGGATAACATCATCTAGGACTTTTGGCAAAATTTGGGTTAACTACTGTATCTGGATTCTGGTTAAACTACAGAAATAATGATCACTGGTGCTTTTATTATTTATAGCTGCAATAACTGTACACTGCTTTACAGATGCATTAATTTGAAATGTGCCTGTCCCAGGGAGGTTACAGTCTGACTCACTCAGATGCAGTACACAGGATAATAGTTCAATCACAATAATATGTGCTATGGGCCCCTATAGAGAGCAGGAGGGAGTACAGATATAAATTTAGTGAGAAAGGCCCAATTTTCAAATGAACTGGGATCCCAAAGGTAAAGTCTTCTATTAAGATTGCTTCAAAGCCGCCCCTTCAGGACTTAGGAGGAAACATGGGAGGTTTATTTTTGGATATATTGAATTGGAGGTGTCAGAGACAGTCAGATGTGAGACTGAGATGTTTGGGAGGTGAAGGAGACAGATCGAGCACAGAAGGATAGATTTGGGTGTTCTGAACATCAAAGTGGTAGCTGAAACCCTGGAAGCAGATTGGGTTGCCCAGGGAACCGTATAGAAGGGCAAGGAGAGGGGCCTGAGGGCAGAACCCTGAGGGATACTGACACGGGACGGGATCTAGACCCACCAAAGGAGATGCTGAAAGAGTAGCCCATGAGGTAGGAGGAAAGCAGAGACTCTCAGAAGCCTGGGGAGGAGGAGTGATTCACGCTGTTAAGGTCGCAGGTAATAAACACTTAAGTACAAAGAACAGGCCCATCAGCTTTGCCAGGTCATTAGTAACCTTGACAAGGTTGGAGCTGGATTGGAGAGGATAAAAGAGAGAGTGGGAGGAAAGGAAGTTGAGACAACAGGAGAAAATAGGCTAGATCTGCTGTTACCATGTTAATCTTGTGCTTCTTCAGGGCTACTCAAGGAGAGCATAGTAATAATTTATATGCTCCTTCAGATCCCTCTTCAAGACCCACATCTGTCATGATACCTACAAGATATTAGCTGACTTGTATTGGCTAGTTAGAGGGGCAGTAGGAGCTTGATGATATGTTTTTCAAACAAAATAAATATATATTAATGATTGTGTTTTACTACTGTCTTGTACCTTTTCCTCTTAGATTATGACAGGGACCATGTCTTCATGTATATGTGGGCAGTACCTAGCGCATTGTTGGGACAACCATAAGATACATAATAAGATTTATAATGAGAACTTTGCTTGTGTCAACCAATCTAGATTAGAAAATACTGAAATCTTTTTTGGATTAATTAGTATTTAACACATGGCACATCACACCTTCAAAGTGCTGAATATAGACTTTAATGTAATGTTTGTAAGAACTAAACAATGTTTGGTTTATTTAAAAAATACCCTTAGAAATGAAAATACTATAATGGACACTTGCATCCTTTAAGGGGGAGCTCACAGCTTGGAGGAGCTCAGACCATCTTGCATTCAGGCAAAATTTTTACTGATTTCAGGAGTTTTGCTTTAAAAAATCATTTAAATCATTTTAAAAAAGGACTGCAAGTGAGGGCATCAGCTGATCAGTGTTCTCAGTGCCACAATATTTGATGACATAGTTATTTCTTCAATATTGTTTTGTGCTCCTCTCACAGCACTGGTGGAATCTAGGCAAGTTGGTGTGCAGATAAATTATTTCCCTTCTGATGGAAACTTCCATCAAAAATATTCCGGGAAAAGTATGTTCTGTTTTGATTGATTGAAAAAAGAAGCAGCAGCAGACAAAGTTCTCTGTCCTCTGTCTGCTCTACTTTCTACTTTACTTTCCTGGAGCTCAGTTCTGCAAAGCTTCACTCACACAAGTAGTGACAGGTAGTCCTGGTGACCCTCAGTGAGAGTAACAGTTTCTTATATTATTAAGAAGATTTCAGGATCAGGCCCTGAAGCACCCCACCATGTACATCATGTAATGCTCAATGTCTATTACTGTTTCTCATGCAGAGCTTGTAACAATGCAGAAGCCTCTTTTTAACTTTCTCCTTTCATTCTCTTTTGCAGTAGGGTCTATGTACTGGTTTAATATTTTGTAAACACAGCCTTTAGTTCAGTAGCCCTCACGACCATTTCCCCGAGCTCCTTTGTGGCTTGTGGCTTATGAACAGCCTGGAATACTGTAGCATCCAGGCTTCTTTTGAGGTGGCTGCTCTGAGTGCCACAGACAGAACTCTTAAGGAGGAAATTAGAAAAAAAAAATCAATACAGTTTGCAAGATTTACACAGTGTGTGTCATCTCAACATTGTCTTTTTGACTCAGGCGAGAAAGTACCACCCTGCACACTGTGGAGCATATATCACACCAGCGAGGAAACAGGCAGCGCTTTGTTTATTAAGGGCTCAGTTGTGGATTTGCCACAACACCTGGGCATGGAGCAAGAGGTTGTTGCACCGCCCCAGGAGAGGCGCAGAAAAACAGATCGTGACTCAGAGAGGCATGATCTGCCTTTGGGTTCATCTCCTCCTTGAAGGCCTGCACTGGCCTTATAGCTGAACCAAAGTATGCCCCTTGGCAGACTAGCGGGTGGAGCCAGGGCTCCCCCACCTATTCACCCCTCCCTGCCCATCCCATCCACTTGCATGGGGGCTGTAGAGGGCGATGCAGCAGACCCCTGGGGGCTGTTCTCCTTCCCAGGCAGCCACCCACAGTATGGCTATCTGGTGCAGGGGGATAGCAAGGCATTTTTTTGCTCCTTTATTCCCCTGCACAGGCATGCTGGATGAGCCAGAAGGTGGCCTTTACTTTCAGCAACTCTTGAGTGCTGCCCACACAGCTAAAATTGAATTTATGCAACAAGAACAACAACAAACTGAAGATTTTTTTATAAATATTTATTCTTTCCTAGCCCCCAAATCCTTTTGGTAGCAAAGAAAGTTAGTTGTGTTTTGTGGAGGATTCAGTTCAAATCATTCAATAATCTCATTCTAAAAAGGCATGCTGAAAATGCTGCCACAGCTAAACAACACTTTTCCTTCCCTTACTATCTAATTCTGGTTTAGTGATATTTACTTTACTGTACTGTAAATGCCCAACTTACTGTACAATGCACATGGCTTACTGAGCGACTAAGCAGCTAAAATCCTACAGTCCATGGAGATCCCCTGATCCTCTCTACATCTTATATTCGGTTTTCGATTGTTATCAGTGTAAATATTTTGTTAAAACTAGCAACATATTTTCAGCCATCAGAAACCTCCATGTTAGCCAGAGGTATGTCAGCCTTAGCAAGAAATGATCTTTAAGTTAGTTGACACAATGTCCTGTACAATAGATCTTTTAAAAAAGAAAGGGGGGAAAAAAGCAATGAATAAAATGAATCACTTTTGAACTCTTGGACTGCATTGGAGCACAGGGAAGGAACAGAGCATCAGGGCTCATTACTTTGAGAACAGTTCAACTTGTTTGATTTTGCTGCTATTTGTTCTTTAAGTAGGGAGGGAGGGAATTTGTGTCCTATAGTATTTTGCCCTGAATCAGATCAGTTTTCAGCATCCTTTGTTGGACATTGAATCTACTGTGGCTTCATACAATCAAGCCTGTTAAGAGAATACATTTACTGTGCACCTGCCTGTTATACATCCTGTGTTTGTAGTGAATCCTATTAAACAAATACCTGACAAAGGCATCAGCATGGTGGATAAAGCAACCTAGTGGATGAATACAATTTCAAATACAATAAACAACAAATACTGATCTGCCCTAGACATACATATGAACTGGATTAGCTTGGTTCTCCTTCTTTAAGTCAATTAGCTAAAACAATCCTATGAGAAATGCCAGTATTTCCACTAGGTACTATATGTCTGTCCTTAAAATGACATGTAATGTTTTAAAAGTAATATATTCTAATATGTAGATATTTTAAGATGTACACTATATCATCATAATCCTGCAGTTTGAGTGTTGCATCCACAATGTTATGTAAAAATATAGCTTATAAATGGGATTTTTATCAGTCCAGTGGCATCAATGCAAATGCTAAAGCATTATGAGGAAGCTGACCTCGCTGACTTTGATTCAGTCATGTTGAATATCAGAGAGGAACTATTTCATGTTTATGTTGAGGGTTCATAGCTACATAAGTGTTTTTAAAAAAATGTCCAAAGGTAGTTACTGGATTATGATTTTCTCTGTCAATGTGACAGATACATTTGAACTCATTTGAAGCTGAAGTACTGAAATATAACGTGCTGAGCATTTAGGACAGAAGCCTTAAAGTGATGTGCTGATGCCCTAAGCTTTCATTCCTAAGGGCCTTATCCTGCTCCCATTGAAATCTATCCCTCTGAGAAGAAAAGGAGTACTTGTGGCACCTTAGCAACTAACATTTATTTGAGCATAAGCTTTTGGAGCTGTAGCTCAGGAAAGCTTATGCTCAAATAAATTTGTTAGTCTCTAAGGTGCCACAAGTACTCCTTTTCTTTTTGCGGATACAGACTAACACGGCTGCTACTCTGAATCCTCTGAGAAGGTCACTGTTATCCTCATTGAACGGGACCAAGAGCAGGTCTTAAATGAGTGTTAACGGGACTCCCTGAAGTAGAGCGGAAGATATTTGGGACAGGGATAACATTCCTCTGGATCTAAGCCCCGAACATCTGCTGGGGCTAGATACATGTATCAAATTGTACATCCCGTCCTACAACACTAAGCCCTGGTCTACACTAGGATTTTAGGTCGAATTTAGCAGCGTTAAATCTGTGTAAACCTGCACCTGTCCACACAATGAAGCCCTTTATTTCGACTTAAAGAGCTCTTAAAATCGATTTCCTTACTCCACCCCTAACAAATGGATTAGTGCTTAAATCGGCCTTGCCGGGTCAAATTTGGGGTACTGTGGACACAATTCGACGGTATTGGCCTCCGGGAGCTATCCCAGAGTGCTCCATTGTGACTGCTCTGGACAGCACTCTCAACTCAGATGCACGATTGTTTGCCGTTGCTCTGACGCAGGGAGGGGCGACTGACGACACGGCTTACAGGGTTGGCTTACAGGGAGCTAAAATCAACAAAGGGGGTGGCTTTACATCAAGGAGTATTTCAGACAGGACTTCACGGAGGGTTCCAATAAGAAATGGTGCACCTAAGTTATTGTTCTTATTGGAACAAGCAGGTTGATCTGGCCTCTGATTGATACATGACTAGATTTACCTCGCTGCACCTTCTCTGTGAGTGACTGCAGTGTGATCTAGAGGAATGAGTCCCCTAGACGGGGGGCGGGGGAGGGGTTTGCAAATGAGTACAAAACAAATCTGTTTCTTGTTTTGATCCACTCCATCTATCTTTTACATCTTTGGCTGGCAGCAGACAGTGCAGAAGGACTGCATGCCATCCACATCTCATGGCTGCCCGGCAGAAGATGGTACAATAGGACTGCTAGCCATCCTCATCTCTTGCCTGCCCGGCAGAAGATGATGCAATAGGACTGCTAGTAATCTGTATCACCTGCCTGCTCACCATAAGATGGTTCAATAGGACTGACTGCAGGACTAAAGAGAATGACTTGATCAAGTCACTCCAAATTTAGTCCCTGCGCCCATGTCTGCCCAGGTGCTTCTGATCGACCTCACACAGGTGACCAGGAGCACCTCGGACATGACGATGACGGCTACCAGTCCTATTGCACCATCTGCTGCCACAAGGCAATGGGTTGCTGCTTCTGTGTAGCAATGCAGTATCGCATCTGCCAGCACCCAGGAGACATACAGTGACAGTGAGCTGAGCGGGCTCCATGCTTGCCGTGGTATGGCGTCTGCACAGGTAACTCAGGTAAAAAGACGTGAAACAATTGTCTGCCGTTGCTTTCATGGAGGGGGGCAGGGAACGGGGGCCTGACGATATGTACCCAGAGCCACCCGCGACAATGTTTTAGCCCCATCAGGCATTGGGATCTCAACCCAGAATTCCAATGGGCGGCAGAGACTGCGGGAACTGTGGGATAGCTACCCACAGTGCAGCGCTCCAGAAGTCGACTCTAGCCTCGGTACTGTGGAAGCACTCCGCCGAGTTAATGCACTTAATGCACTTAGAGCATTTTCTGTGGGGACACACACACTCGAATATATAAAACCGATTTCTAAAAAACCGACTTCTATAAATTCGACCTAATTTCATAGTGTAGACATACCCTAAATGTCTGATTAAGAGCCGATCCACTGGAGAAGATTTTTTGGGCTCAAAGCTCTGATTTCTGATCTGGCAGTGAACAGGATGTATTAATTGAAGGATGCACAGAACCGCACCATGCAGCATGTTTAGAACTCCCGGCTGATCAGTTAACAGTGCCACTCACAGGGCCGGTGCAAGGATATTTTGCGCCCTAGGCGAAAGTCCACCTTGCGCCCTGGAGAGCTGCTGTCACAAAGGGACCGCTCAGGACCCTGCAGCGCAGCCTCGCTGGAGAACTTTCCTCCCCCGGGGAGCCGGGAGGTGAAGGTCCCCGGGAGAGGCAGTGGTGGTTAGTGCTTGTGCTGTTGATTACACGTAAATCACCAAATTCAGGCCTCATCATGGTGAGGAGCCCAGGAAGGCAGTCTCACACACACTCCCCTCCCGGGGAAGATTGCAGCCACCGCAGCAGCAGCGAGGCCGGGCTGGACGCGAAGTGGGATCAGATGGAGCGCAGCGCCCTGGCGGCGAGAGGGGAAGGCCGCGACAAGGCGCAGGGACCTCAGCGGCTCGCTCGCTTTCTCTTCCCCGCACGTCGGGGAGCTCCAGGGGGAGGGGACGGGACGGGACAGAAGCGCAGCCGGAATGGAGAGAAGCAGAGTTCCACGGGGAGCGAAGGCGGGGGGCAGAGGCACACCCTGGAGGGTCAGCCTGGCACACCCTGGAGGGTCAGCCTTGCATGCTCCACCTCTCCCCTTCCGACCCCGCGTTCCCTGTCCTCTGCGTTCTCTCCCCCTCCCCTCCATCGCTGTGTCTCCTTCCCTCCTCCTCCTCCTCCTCTCCAGCATTTTCCTCCCTCACTGCCTCCCCAGAGACAAGGGAAGTGCCTGGGAAATGCAACCAAGGCAGGTCGTCGGAGAGCCAGCCCCATTCTCCCATGAGAAGATGCGCCCTGCCTCAGGTCCAGGGCACGGGCTTCTGATACAGTGCGAGCAGCCACGCCTCGCCGCGGACCTCTCCCCGGCAGAAGGAGGCTGGAAGTGTCCCGGGGGGTGAGTCCCAAGCCCTCTGATTCTAGCTTCTTGATTTATTTGCTTCAGGCAGAGGTTTTCCCTGGCAGGAAAAAGGAACAAAGATGCACCCTCCTTGCGTGCACGGCTGGGTCGCCATGAGGCAACCTGTGCACAGCATGGGACAGAGCTGCCCAATGTAGTGTGTGGAAGAGACAGAGAGCGAGGGAGAACCCGGTTTCGAGGGAAGGCGGCTTGGGGAAAGGACCGAACTGTGCTTCGTCCCATTTTGGATGAAGCAAAATAAAAATTTGGGGCACCGCTTTTTGGTGCCCCCAAATCTTGGCGCCCTAGGCAGCCCTCTAGTTCACCGAAGGGTTACACTGGCCCTGGCCACTCAGTTGTGCTTTCAGTTGGAAAAGAGGGTGAGCGCAGCACCTGTTTATTTAGCAAGAGGAGCCTCAGTGGAAAAGAAACAGTAACTAACTACCAAGGCTTCTAAATCTGATAGGAGAGAGAGAGAGAGAGAGAGAGTTATGCTGCCAATTAAGTGGAAAAGAAAGGGAAAAGAAGTACATTCAGGAGAGAAACAACTAGGTCATGTCACATTTGAAAAGCTGATTTTGCAGGTTACAGGACTTGTTAGTGCACTGTATGAAATTACACAGCCTGATCTTACTGATGGTTGGCCATCTGTCCCTGCAGGTTTTCATATCGGGAGAGCACAGTTTTTACTAAGAGCATGTAAACTATGTAGTGGTGTTGTTTTAAGTCAGTGCATTAGATGAACCCCCTAGGATGTCTAAGGTATTGGGGTGTGGTAGAGCCAAAGGAAGAAACGACTTCACAAATTAACAAAAGTAAGTCTGTTTAGATCATTTAATTTGCTATTGATTTTGGGTTCAAGTGTGGAAAAGAATGGGCATTAAGGGAGAAACAAAGGGTGGCAGGGCTATTACTTGTCAGTTTCAGAAGCAACTCTCTGGTAATATTGTCCACTCCTGTAGTACCTTCCCTCTGAGCATGTCAAGCATGTTACAGACACTAGAGAATGAAGCCTCACAATATCCCTCTGAGGTAGGTAACTATTATCCTCATTGTACTGATAGAGAAACAGAAATGAAAAGATTAAGTGACCTGCCCAAGGTCATTCAGAAGCCCGTGGCAGAGATGGGATTAGAGCTCAGATTTCCTGTACTGGGCTTTAACCACAGGTTATCCTTCCTCCCAAACATACATACTGCAGAAACTAGAGTGGGGGAACAGCTGGACTGGTGCCACTTAGGCCCCAGACCTGCCATCTGATCTGTGCAGGATGCACCCCTTGCAACTCTGCAGAGCTCCATTGTCTTCCATGGGCCTCTGCAAAGGCTAAGGGGCTCCCCCTGTGATCTGATTGAATGGCTGGGGGCTTAGTTTCCAATTTTTACTGAATGTGATCTAATTGCTCACTGCTAAGTGGACCCCCAACCAAATGCAGGCCACAAAAATGCTATTAATCCTTGGAGTACGACTGGATTTTTCACTTGCACAGGATATGAAAAAGAAGAGATTTTAGCCCTGCAAGATTAAACAATCATCAGGGTTTAACGGATTTAATCCACTGGTGTTCAGACTGGAATGACTCATAAGTCTCCAAGTCTGAGTGTAATTGGATGCAGCATCAGAGCCTTTTTAAAAAAAAAAAAAAAAAACATGCTACCAACTAGAAGTGATCTTTCCTTTGAAATTTGTTGTGGCATGAGGCCATAAAGCTGTCGCCCTGCCTGTATTTCTTCAGTCTCGCTGGATACCGTTGCTGGGGGAGTGGGGGAGGGGGAGTTTTGTTCAGTACATGAATTCCGACTCTTGTTTCAGGCACACGTCTGCCTTAAGAAATAGCACAAAGCAGGCTGTTACTTATTCAGATGCAGAAGCTCCTTCCATCACACAAGACGGCCCATTCAAGTCACATGCCAGAGGTCTCCGCAGAATGGGCTGCAGCTGCTTCAAATCTGCTGTCTAACATTAGAAGCAGTTGGACAAACCTGAGTACAGTAAGCCTCCCAGCCTCAGAAGAAGACAGGAAAAAGATCTGGGATCCAAGCACTATGTTCTCTGAGGAGCTGTGGCTTGAAAATGAGAAAAATTGTGCTGTTGTTCACAAGTCTAAGCGAGGAAGGAAACGTCAAGAGCTGCTGGCAGTGGCATTGGGGGTTAAGGCGGGAGTAAAGGGGGCAATATTATGGCAACCTCTGAAACTCTTTGCCTATTCACAGATCACCTCTTTGGTCAGAAGAGCAGCTTTAACTCAAAACGACAACCATTGCAACTATGAAAAAGCACACAATTTTAAGGTAAGAACAGCTTTGGGATGCTTCTGGTTTAAAGGTTGATTGGTTTTTCCTGTGTAAAGTTTTGCACTGTGATTATATATTTCCATATAACTCTTTATGCCACATCCAAGAGGAGTATTTCAGAAAGTAGTTTTCTTCCTGTGTTAAAATCCATTGATTGTGTAATTCTTAACACATGTCGACAGGGCTATTTAATATGGATAACAATCTCTCTCAGAGCACAAGCAAAGTCAAGACCCTGCTGGATCCTGCCAAATGACAGATTTATATTTGAGCTCCTTAGACCCAGATGTGTTTTATTTGTTTCTTGGAAATGTTACTTCAGATTGATCACCTTAATCTTAAAATGTGTCGGTTTTGATAATAAAAATCTGACTTCTGAAAATCTACATTTTTATAGTGTGGTGTTAGTGCCGTTTTAACAATACACATTTGTGCTCTTTCTGTTTGCACTAAGTCATGAAAGCCCAGTACCTACTAACAATAAAACAAAGTGCTGTGGTGGTATTGTCTGATATCTTTTATTCCTGCGAAGGAAATGCTCCTTGAGTCCCACTGAGCTGTTGGATATAGGCTTGTGCTTGCTTGTCAGACTAAAATGAATAGCTATACAAACTCAAGGATGCTTAAACGGATTGTCTTGTTGCTAGCTTATAGATACAAAATCAGATTCTTTTTTCAATCACAGCATCTGGAATGCTGTGTGCGCTGGGGAAGTGACTCAGCCTTAGAAACTAGACTTCCAGTCATCTTGCTCTAACATCTTTTGCCAGAAGGACTGAGTTAGTTCCAGAGTGTGCCAATCCCCAGTTATCATGGTTAGAGCTGTCAAAAAGTGGTTTGATGGTAATTGGGGGTGGATACAAAGTGACTGAGAGGAATGAAAAGGAGATAAACAAGAGACGAGAGATGTGCATTATACTCCCTTAATTCCTCTATTTTCTTAATGCTCCCTGGAGATGATAATCTAGGTCATTGTCAGAATAATTTGATTCATTATCAGAAATAGTATTTTATCATGCTGACTTCTGGCCTTTAAATAAAAGGGAAATTAACGTTCATTAAAATTATTTAGCAAGTATGCTTTTCTCTTTGTTCCTCTATTATGCTTTTCCCTTAAGACATTCAGTATCTGTGCTGTGGTTGGAATTTATCAATAATTCAGTATTCATGAGTAAAACTTTACCTTCAACATTTTACGCTCCTTGCCATTCCTCCTCCTTAACCCAGCACCCACATAAAAGTTAATATTTTTCTCACTGCTAAATACTGAAAGAAATAGGAGAAATATTCTGTACTTTTTTCTTGATTAAAGAATCTTTTATGCTTTCTGGTTTTAGCCTCATTATCATTTAAATATGAAAACTGTTTTAGGTTAACTAGAAAATATTTTCTCATGACTGGGACTTTTTTCCACTTTGACCTATACATTCCTTCCTTTCCTCTTCAAAATTCCCCTTGTTTTGGCTTTGATTTATAACTGGAAATGTGCCCAGCAACATTGGATTTGCACAGTCGAGCTGTTATACACCCTTTATTACTTTCTTTTTGAAAAGAGTCATAGTTTAGCTGAAAGAAAAGGAGTACTTGTGGCACCTTAGAGACTAACAAATTTATTTGCTCATAAGCTCACTTCATCGGATGCAGCTCACGAAAGCTTATGAGTCCATGCTGTTCTGCTCGATAATGATCCAAAGCAGAACAGACCGACATATTCATTTTCATCATCTGAGTCAGATGCCGGCAGCAGAAGGTTGATTTTCTTTTTTGGTGGTTCAGGTTCTGTAGTTTCCACATCTGAGTGTTGCTATTTTAAGACTTTTGAAAGCATGCTCCACACCTCGTCCCTCTCAGATTTTGGACGGCACTTCAGATTCTTAAACCTTGAGTTGAGTGCTGTAGATTTTTAGAAATCTCACATTGGTACCTTCTTTGCGTTTCATCAAATCTGCTGTGAAAGTGTTCTTAAAACATACATGTGCTGGGTCATCATCCAAGACTGCTATAACATGAAATATATGGCAGAATGCGGGTAAAACAGAACAGGAGACAATTCTTCCCCAAGGAGTTCAGTCACAAATTTAATTAATGCATTATTTTTTTAAAGAGCATCATCAGCATGGAAGCATGTGCTCTGGAATGGTGGCTTAAGCATGAAGGGGCATACGAATGTTTAGCATATCTGGCACGTAAATACCTTGCAACACCAGGTACAAGAGCCATATGAACATACTGTTCTCACTTTCAGGTGAGATCGTAAATAAGAACCAGGCAGCAGTATCTTCCATAAATGTAAAAAAACTTGTTTATCTTAGCGATTGGCTGAACAAGAAGTAGGACTTAGTGGACTTGTAGGCGCTAAAGTTTTACATTGTTTTGTTTTTGAGTATAGTTATGTAACAAAAATAATCTACATTTGTAAACTACACTTTCATGATAAAGAGATTGCACTACGTACTTTTATGAGGTGACTTGAAAAATACAATTTCTTTTGTTAAAAATTTTTACAGTGCAAATATTTGTAATCAAAAATAATAATATAAAGTGAGCACTGTACACTTTGTATTGTGTTGTAATAGAAATCAATATATTTGAAAATGTAGAAAACATCCAAAAATATTTAATAAATTTCAACTGGTATTCTATTGTATAACAATGTGAATAATCGGGATTAATTTTTTTGAGTTAATCCTGTGAATTAACTGCAATTAATCGAAAGCCCTACAAAATATGAATTTTAAGAAAGAAACATTTTAAAAATAAAATGTAACCTAGAAAGTTAGGTCACTCTGAAGTATTATATTTACATAACAACACAAATATTACTCACCACTCAAAAATCTACAGTCTTCTATAGGATGATTCTAAAATGCATATAGTAGCTAAAAAAAATCATGAACAATGTGCCAATAGTGGAATATTTAGATTAAACAGTCACCCACTTTAAGTTTTAAATCTATTGACATGTTCATAAAAAAGTTAAGTAGTGCAAAAGAAAGAAAATTGTTGGAGGGTTTTTGAAGCTTAAGTCCTAGTTGTCATAGACATATACACAATACTAATATGGTACTGTGGAACATAAGTAAAATCTAATGGGCTATTTCATAGGGTTGCAAAGAGGTGTTTTGCCCTTTTTTGTTTTACTGAACACTTAAAATGTGTTGTACTATATATTTTGCTGTATATGGACAGGGATTTCATGACAGAGTCCATCAGAATGTTTGGCATGCGTTAGTGTCAATAAATGTACACTAAAAAAATCTTTACCTTGGCAAATTTGAACCTCTTGGGATGATTAGTCTTTTTTTAAAAAGGCTACGTATTTGGTACAACTGATTGGAAACATTGTGTAACAAAGTAGAACTGGCGGAAAGGGGAAAAGCACAAAAAAGAGATGGGTACAAAATTCAGAGTCAGATCTAGACTGCCTTGTGCCCTTTTAAAAAGGCAAAGTTCAACGTGTGCACGCCAAATAATTAACTAAAGGGATCTAGGGTGTGTTTTGCATGTTTAATACCCATTTTGAATTTTAAATCGCTATATGGGGGGGTTGGTATAAAAGTTACAGCCTCTCGGGCACTTTGTATTTGAATAATATTGTGAGGAAGGTCATTCCAGATGCTAGTGGAGATATGTGTATTTATCGTGGTGGAGGGAGTAGAAAAGAGCAAAACCAGACTTTGTCTTTGCCCCACCAAAGTAACTGCACTCCCTAAACCTCAGGAGCAAAGGGATGACTTCTTCTTAGTGGCCTTGGAGAGGCACAATTGACCCTGCACAGGCTGGGGAAAATTTAGAACCAAGACCCTGCCCTCCTACCCATAGGCCAGCAAAACTGACCTGCTGTGTGGGGCACGCTGCACTATGCAAAAGGATGGTTTAGCATGCACAGCCCTTCCTTTGCTCCCTGCAGCTCCTCAAGGGATCGCAGGCACAATCTCTTCCAGAACTTGCCCTGGAGCAGTGCAGCTTTGTAATGCCACAGTGTGGAGCAGTGTAAAAAGCAAACCATCTAGCTCTGTGTTAGGGCAAATTGTTGAAGTCCTTCCCATGACCATTCTTTTTGGTCCTAAATTATGACAACAAACGTTCTATATATATTTTTTTTTTGATACAGTTTACATTGTATCACACTAGTGTTCGGAAACTGAAATTAAAAAGGAGTAGATTCATTAGCTGGCACATCTAGGAGTGGACAGGACTTATAAATCCGTAAAGAAAGTAAGTCCTTGGGGCCAGGTCTTGATTGACAAAAAGATGCTTTCTTCAGTTGTATTAGCTCATTCGAATTAGTTTAATGTAACTGGAAAGTTCCCTTAGCTCTCATTAAGGTCCTGATCCTGCAAATACTCATACAAGTGGTTAACTTCACTACCTTGAGTCGTCCCATTAACTTCAACAGCATTAAACAGGTACGTAAATATTTGCAGAATCGAAGCCTAAGGGCATGGCTACACTGGAGCTGAAGGTGTAACTTCCAGTTTGGGTAGACATACGGATGCTAGTTTTGACAAGCTAGCATGTTAAAAATTGAAGTGTCTCTGCAGCAGCATGAATGGCAGGAGTGAATCCTACCCTGAAACCTGGGTACTTATTTAAGCAACTAGCCTATCTTGCTGCCCATACCACCATGGCCCCGCTGCTATATTTAGCATGCTACCTCGATCAAAGCTGGTGCACATATGTCTACGCAAGCTGGAAATTACACCTCCAGCTTCACTGTAGACACACTCTAGAGACACAGGCTAGCACCTTTTAGAATGTTCCCGCTCCTTGTGATATAGACTCAGGAGGGAGTTAACTCAATTGAATTAACATAACTGAAGAAAACATACTTTTTGTCCATTGAGACATGGCCTGAGCTAGTCAAGTCGCAGCAAATGGGGAATCGCATATATTCTAGAGTTACCTTTTACAAAACAGGATCTCACTTTTTATAACAGAAATTAACATAGGACCAGATTTTGCCCTCACTTATTTTTATTACTACACAGTCTTCTGCATTTCCCATTACCACAGATTTCAAGTGGTGTCGTGCCGGATTCTATATTGATAGTAATGTTTGTTGAACCTCATGCCAGCACAGAGTCCCAGGAACATCAATGGGGACCAAAGGAGATGCCTCGGGACATCAGCATGCAGTTTATTGTAGGATCAGGGCCCAGTGCAGGACAGAATTTGGCCCATTATTATTGTAGAACCTTAGAAGTGATCTCAGTTTTCATTGCAACATATAAAATTTAGAGACGCAGTGAGGGTTTTAATTATGGCATGTACGCTCAGTGTTTTTTTTTTCATAAGTCTGTTGTTTTTCTTAAAATTACACCTTTGTGAGAAGTGGAATTTTCATTGTCCCAAAACAAAACTGGTAACGGATTCAATTCTGTTCCCACTGAAGCCATTGATTTCAAAGGGATTCAGTTGAGGCCCCAGAGCTGAGGTAAAGTGTTCCTGCTTTTCAACTGAAAGTCTGAAAATCTCTTCTTCTCTTTTGATACAAAAGAAAAAAAGCTTCAAAACCAGGTTAGGTAACCAAAAAATTGTCTGAAAGCAGCTCTGCATATTTCATATGAAGAGCACACGTGTCAGCCCAAGGCAGTTCTTGATTTGCTGCTGTAGCATTGTTATTACTGGATTCACTCTGTGGCTTTGGTGAAATCACTTAACTTTTCTGCCTTAGTTTCCTCATCTGTGAAATAGAGATAATACCTACCTCACAGTGGTATCACAACTATTAATGACTGTAAAGCATTGTACACCTGCAGATTCTCAGAGGAAGATGGAAGGGACATTAAAGAGACCATATGGAAGCAATGGTAGTTGAGAGATGTAAGTAAAGGAAACAGAGAGGAGCATCACTAATGAAGACAATATGTAATATGTGTGTAAGAGAGAGAGGATTAATATGAAGAAGAAACTACTTTTCCATGAAAGAATGGGAGAGAAAGAATAATACAAAGAAAGGAAATATAAATACGGAAAATGAAAGGAGATGGCCTGGAGATAAATAGAGTGAGTCAGACAGTGGGAGGAGGGAAACGAAGAAACTAAAGAAGGGAATAAGCAGGAAAACACATTTTTAGACTAATAAATTTTGTTGAACTATCTCACAGACAACTCAGATCTCTGGACAGTAAGTTTGGAGCAAAGGGATGGCATTTTGAACACTTACGCAATATTAATATTATTGAGTCCCCTGCATTCTATAGCTAAATAGTGGTGGGAAAAGACAAGAAAAAAGTTTACCAGAATGTACATCAGACCCCTTCATTATTGGGGTGAATATTGACCCCAAAACCTCAGGTCATATTGAGAATTGTCCCTTGCTGTTTCTTTTGAAAGATTGGCAGTATGCAAGGACACCAGCACAAGCAGTTCAACGCTATTCTTTATACACAAACGAGTCTCGTGACAGTCCAAAAATTTGAAAGGGTGCGGGGGGACTCAAAAAGTTATCTTGATGATTCTTCAAAAAGCCTATGCCCGGTTCAGTAGGTAGTGGTGTGATCATACGGACGCGGGTACAAGACTAAAAATATAATCCTATCTCCTATCTATGACTGCCTCGGAACCCTTGCACAGTATAAAATAACTCCAGGATCAGTTCGGCAGTCATTTCTCAGGCAAAACTCTCATTTACTGTGACCAAAGTCTTACTTTCAGCATCAGCCTTAAGAGTCCATCTGAGCTGAAGTGTTGTTTTTAAGAATACAGAGCCTTATTTTTTATGAACATTGAAAGTAATGGTCAGCCAAACTTCAGAGACAGTTCAGATATGTATCTTCAGTTACATTAATGCTTATCCAAACTTCTTGAAATTTCATCTAGAAAATCTCAAAAGATCACACTTTTGACTTGTGAGATAACAGTATTTCTCTGTTTCAGCTCGACCAGAAATGCTGCAAAACCAGCCTTTCTCATGACCTTTCTCAATTCTTACATGCATTTTGGTACATGTAATTTCAGCCAAAACATGGAGATGTGAAAGTAACATTAAATAAATAAATTTAACTGAAATTTTGGGGC
This sequence comes from Caretta caretta, assembly GCF_965140235.1. Classification (NCBI taxonomy): domain Eukaryota; kingdom Metazoa; phylum Chordata; order Testudines; family Cheloniidae; genus Caretta; species Caretta caretta. Next base: position 205,731,640 of record NC_134207.1, on the reverse strand, counting down.
CTCAAAATCAATGGTAGATGAGGGTGCTCAGCAACTCTCAAGTTTGGGTCTTCGGTGAAAATAATAATGACCATTTCCCATTGTGCAAGAAAAGACAAAGATATAATCAGCTACCAACTTCTAAATATTCTACAGTGTGATCAGTTAAATGACACCTTTATGTGAAGTGAACAAGCAGGCCTTTAATATCCTAGAAACTGTGGTGTAGTCTAACCAGGATGTAAAACTGTGCAGTTTTAATAATACCGAACAACCTTTTACAATTATCTTTCATAAAAGATTAGCTTTTGTAACACTTTGTAAAGCAAGAGATACTGAGAATCTAAAGATTAGCAATATCCCTCAAATAGACAATTTCGCATTTGTAGTTAAATGTAGCTCACGAAAGCTTATGCTCAAATAAATTTGTTAGTCTCTAAGGTGCCACAAGTACTCCTTTTCTTTTTTGCGGATACTGACTAACACGGCTGCTACTCTGAAACCACAAAAATTGCATAGTTACACATCTAAAATTGGTAGCATTGCAGTCATAGATAACTGTCTGCAATTTTGTATCCACAACGTTATGTTGGAGGCCACATTTTAAAATGTAAGCCTAAAACTCCAAGAGCAATGTTCTCAGTTGATGTAAGTCAGTATCAATGAAGCTATGCTATTTGCACCGGCTGGTGATCTAGCTTTAAATGAATGTTAACTGATCCCTGTAAGACAACCTCTGAATGGAGCAAGAAGTGATAGAAACACATATATATCAGCAAGGCTTACCACCAATAAGTGTTTCCCGTTAGTATATGTTGTAGTGAGAGCTAATACATTTCAGAAGTATAATTTGAGTTGGTCAAATGTACCTGTTTAAGCATTTTAATACCAAAAGAGATGAAAAAATTAGCATTACTTTAAGCTAAATAGCAACTGCTTTACAGCTGCAATTAGTTACATAATTATTGACTACATGGATAAGTAGGAGTAATTTGTTGTCAAGCTGTGCTAAGTGAAAATGTAGTTTTTAATCATCAAACTAGAAAGATAGTAAGATATTTAAAAATACTTCATTTTGCCAAGGAATAGCAATGTTATCAGTTAATACACACTCATTTCAGAAAAAAGTAAAGTGAAACAGGAAAATGGGAAAAAAGCATTAGTTTGGTTTATTAATTAATACATGTTTTCCAAAACAAATGGATGGAAATATTTAAGTATGTTTGTAGCTGTTACCACTGAACTTGAGAGCAAATGGTGCAATACCATTGAAGCCTTTAGTTACACAAGGGATTAATTTGGCCAAGACAGTTAGTAAGTAAAATCTATAACGTATGTTGTATTTTTGTTCAATTTTGTTTGGTATTATTTTCAGACAGATAGCTCTGATTTCATAATATGACAAATCGTTGAATTGCAGGAGCTGTGATTTCTTGATGCAATGCAATAATGCTGTGAGTGGTGCTGTAGACATAGCAGGGCCATGATATTAGCAAGCTGTATGCTTGATTGAAAATTGTATATCGTTTATTTGGAAAAGGGCAATAACTGCACTTTCCCCAACTAAATATACTTGATGAAAATTTAAAATAATAAACTTTTTCCCCAGCCAGTAGTGACCTTTCAACAAAGTACCCAGGGGATTAAAAAAAACAGAGAGGAAGCATTAGCAGCCTCAGTGTGCACAATGTATTTTGTTAAATAAAGTCTCTAGGCAGATCTAGCCCATTTACACAGGACTATACTCGACTATTTACTGTGCTGTTCAATGAAAATTAAGTGCATGCTGTATCATGCAAAGGGCTCTAAAGGTGCCAGTGTTAATTTTGCACTATATAGCCATATTTTAAATAACAAAAAGATCACCGTTATAGGTTCTTTAAAATGCAGTTGTTGAAGCAAGTGTTTTGTGCAAAAGGCAGCTGAGGAAACTGTGTTCTGTCTGTTCTTTTCATGCCATTTTACCCTTCTTGTACTGATATGGGGATTGTAGTAAAATGAGACTGACTGTGACTTTATTGAATAAGGATCTATTTATTTTTTTTGTTTTGTCTGTGTGAGATCAGTTTAGTTATTAAGGTGGTTTGGTCGAAGGAGTAGTTTGCCTATGTCTGTAATTGATTCTGCCGTGCAAAAGCAGATGATTGCCCAACTTTTGCCTAGAATGTCTACACAAATTATTCCTTTTGATTCCTTTGGCTTTTGTTTAATGATTCTTTTTTTTTTAAATGGTGCAAATGCCCACATGATGGAGCCATGCCATAATCCTACTGTACTAACACCTATGGGATATTCAAAATATTAGAACTTTGAAGCTGCATGGGGGGAGGGGGGGCAAATTTTGCCCTCAGTACCCTAGTCCAGTCCCCCTGAAATCAATAATAATTGTGCAAGTGTATTGGAAAGCAGAATTTGGCCACAGCATGAGAGCAGAGATTTTCTTCCACTGAATTTTATCTCCCTCTCTTTCCAATAGTCTGTTGCAGAGTGTGTGACTCTCGGAAGCTTTCTGATTTTATTTTAGCTAGTTCAGTAAAAGGAATGACTACGACTGCTTGGATTATTTGTTTTATTTTTGTCCATTTTGATAGTGGACTAAACCCAGTTACCACTTCTGTATCTGCACTGAACTAAATGTAGATGACACAAAAGAAACACATCAACTAGCAAAAAAGAAAAAAAAAGTTTTAAAAATAATTTGTTTCTATGCCATACAGTATCCAGTTCTGCATTATGATAGGCCTATTGTGAGATAAGAGAACATAAAGATCAAAGCACATTTATTTTCCCAGGATTTATTTCATACAGACTTTGGAAAGAAGTGTATACTGTATGCTGAAGACTTACTCCTACTGAATCCTTTGTCGTTTATCTCTTTTACTTGTTCCATCTGTCAGACCATCTGCCTCCTGATGACCCCATTTTTTTTATTGTATTACAGGTCTACACATTCCGAGGTCCACACTGGTGTGAATATTGTGCCAATTTCATGTGGGGGCTCATTGCTCAGGGAGTCAGGTGTTCAGGTAGCTTTATGCATTTAATTTATCTTGGTTCTTTCTTCTGAAAAATAAAAGTGTAAGATCTGGGAGGGAGGAATGGGGGACAATTTCATAAAATGTAACAAGAAATTGCTATCTAATTAGTCCAAAGGCTGAATTTGCTGTAGTTTAGCCCTTTCCAAGAAGTGCTGAGCACTAGGCACACATTTTAACAATAACAGTAAGGAATGGGAGTTGTACAGAAATCAGGATCCAGTCCCAGTATTAGCAAGGGAGAATAATGGGGAAGACGGAGGGAGATCTTTCTACTTTTCATATCTGAAGAACAGAGAAATTAGCAGCACCAGTTTTTTGTTTTGTTTTTTTAACTTATCCTGTTTGTTTCCGGACTCCTGTAGAGCCTTACAAGAATATGTAAACATATTGGAAAGAAGATGGTGCTATATTTTCCCTTGGAAAACTTGATCCTTTTTTTCCCTAAACAAAGGACTTAGAAATATTGTCCTGTTTATTTTTCCTGCTTAGTTGGCTTAGAAGTAGAGGCATCTCTCTATGGACATCTTTATAACAGTACGTTGGCAATGTGTAGGCCCCAGTATTTTGGTTTAGGTTTTTCATCAGCATCTTGTAAATCATCTTCCTTATGGTAGTGCCAGGTTTTGTTTTATATGTTTTTACATCTTCAGAAACAAGATCTGAAGATGGCACAAAGCCAGCCTGCAGCTAGACTTCATAATTCATCCTTTTGCCACTCACTGTTGAAAAATGTCCTTCTCTGGGAAAAGACGATCACCTTTGACCAATAAAAATATCATATGTTGCTACAAACCTCAAAATATCCTACCTCATAGAAAAGAAAAAATGTTACCCTCCTTTCCTAAAGAATTAATTTCCTGGTTTTTCTTTTTCTTTGTTAACCTTTTAATAGATTTTTTATTTTATTTGTTTTCATTTCTTTGCTACATTGCTACAATAAACCAAGAACCATTATTCCATGATTTTGTTTGTTGCAGGAATGGACTTTTTTTTTTGATACATCACATGCAAATTTTGGTAACTAAATTCTGCTAACCGAAATTCTCCTTCCACTTTCAGCTGAAGATAGTGCTCCCTCTCAAATCCTGTCCTAAGCTTATGAGTGTTACTGTGCACTGATTAACAGCAGCGACTTGCAACCCCACATCAGACTGAATCTGAGGGGTGGGTGAAGTGACGCCACATAAATTTTGTATAGCAATTTGAGGGTCGTTTAAGATAAAAGTTGATTTATAAATTTAAAGTATTGATATGTGCATGGCCCACTTATTATTGTACTTTACTACTTCATCTTCTCTAGCTACAGATGGGTCAGAGGCAAGACAAAGAGTATAAAAATGAAATTAAAAAAAGGAAAATTAATAACCATTTACTGATCCGGCTATTTAATCCTCAGTGTAAATTGGTAAAAATTGACCATGTGGATCTAATGAATATTGTTGGATTTGTTCCCCCAACTTAAAATATCTAACCTATGAAAAGGCTTACTTATTTAGTATGAAGCTTAACACTTTCCCATATTAAATTACCAACATTTAACTCTAAGTAGACAAACAAGGGTTTTTTTTAACCTCACATGAAATGTTTTGCAAGAACATTGAAAACAATAAAGGGAGTATCCTAAATGCAGCTGGCCAGATTTACTTAGATGTCACTGAACAATAATCCATTATGCAGTAGTTTCTGTCTGAAGAGACCAAATAAACTAAACTAATTCCATTAAGGTTTGTTGTTGTTTTTTAGGGACAATTTGATTTTGTTTGATTGACATTTTATGGAACATAATATTGAGATGTGTTTCAAGTAATTCAGAGAGTTGTTTAAAATTTTAATAGTTCAGCCAGTAATCAATATGCAAAAGGTATATTTGCCTAACCAGTGATAAGTTCAGGAATGTTAAGGAGCCCTGAATTGTTATAGCATAAGGGCCTTGGTTAATAACAAGCACACTTTTGCTTTGCTCCTCTACACACACTATCAGTGAGAAGCAGAACTAGAAATGCTTTACAATAGAAAGCAAACTTCTGTGAAAAGTACATTGGAGTGCAATGTTTGTTCCTGACCCTGGTTTTTCCTAACACCCTTTGGGGCTGATGCAAGATAGTCATCTGGGCTCTTCTCACTAACTTTTTTCAGGGATCCTCCATCCTCTTCCCTCTTCAGAATCTCAGCATTGCAGTGACCCTCTCTTCGGGGTGCTGGATGTCACCAAGTCCTGTCAATGTTATTGAGTGAGTCAGCCACAGGAGTCACTAGAGAGCGAGTTTTTGTGTTTGTTCTGGTTTTGTCTGAGGGATGAGGGTTTTCCTGTTTGTTTGTATAGGCTCATGAAATCATTACCTAGCAAAACCTATCAATGGAAGTGTTAATTCTGGCAAAACTTTGTTCACAGACTGTGGGTTGAACGTACACAAACAGTGTTCCAAATATGTGCCCAATGACTGTCAACCAGACCTCAAGAGGATCAAGAGAGTCTACTGCTGTGACCTCACTACACTAGTGAAGGCCCACAATACACAGAGACCAATGGTTGTGGATATATGCATTCGAGAAATAGAAGCAAGAGGTTTGCATGATTTTCTTTGTTAGACTAGAGTGGAGTGTCACCAGGTCTATAATGTTACATGAATTGTGATCGAGGATTAACAGATACACATAAAAAGTAAATCAACTTTGAATTACATGTTAAGTTGGGAGAAAAAAATAGGCCCAAGTAAATGGAAGAGTGGACAGGAGTAGGTTTTTGAGTAAAAGTTCTACTGTTTTGCATTGGCTAGTAAAGTCCAGTTCTGTCATTTCCAAATGCAAATTATTTAAATTGCTTTTAAAAAAAAATATTAGATATATCTTCTAAAATGCAAACTATTCATGTCATACTTTTTCAAAGGACAAACTTTAAACTCACCTGTGTGTCTTTTCACTTGGTTCATTTCCCTTTGACAGATATATGGACAATATTTTCATTTCAAAGCAATCAGAGTTTAATTCCATGCAAGTTACGAATAGTTTTAAACTATTTCAGAACATCATGTGCGAGAGAACACAAATGAATGGAAATAGCTCATACAAAACATGAAAGAGGAGTGCAACATTTTGTGACCTGTGGCAAGCCTCTCTTTTAGTGAAATTCACATTACATTCTGTTTCTGACTGATGAATGACATAGCCAAGCAACGTGTCACAGACAAAAAGCCAGCTTGTGATTTGTCTTTTACTGAACTGACATGCATTCCACATTTACAAATTATGATAACCCCAAGTTATGCAAAATGATTACAAGCTAATGATCATGTATATGTTATTGGTGGCTTACATGTGAGTTATGCCACCTGATAAGCCACGTTTCCTCTGTTAGTCATGTTTTGCACAGAGATCCCATGATGCTGAATTTTTGACATGATAGTAATCTGCATGGCAACACACTGCTGCCAGACAGGGGATTTCAAAGCAGTGTAGGGGATTTAGCGACACATCTTCCATTAAAATTAATAGAAGATGTGCAGCTAAATCCTCTGTACTGCTCTGCAAATCTCAGCCAGGATTATATCATCACTGCAAGAACAAGTGGAAAGGGAGGATGGGTTTGAGAGAGAACAGTTTTACTGAAACATAAGTATCTATAATGATAGCAAAGGACATATTAGAAAGCTATATTGCATTTGATATATAAATATTCTTTCTTTTACAAATGTCAGTTGAGACTAAATTGGTTGTCCTCTTTCATTATCAATACCTTAACAGCTGTAAGAACTCTAAAAATCCCTCCTGTTGGGATATTGGTTTTGGTCATGATACAGCCTCAGTAGCTAAAAAAGGCCAGTGTCTCTTTGTTGGGTGATCACATGGGCATGGTCACAGTAAGGAACCAGTGAGTTAAAACAAGTAACAGCCATGTAAGCCACTTTGACTAGTTGTATCTGCTGCTGTCTTGGACCACCCTTCTTTCCTGTAGGGATGGGAACAGTGCAAGTAAGATTTGTGGAGGCTAACAGCAAACAGGCAAAGGACAGTGGGAGGGATGGGTTGTGCGAAAGAACAGTGTATGCTGCACGTACCCGTTAAGATTGACAGCAAAATCAGAGAGGAAAAAGGACCACAGGAAGGTAGAGTTAATTGCTGGCATCACTATAGGTCATTAAGAACACAGACATAGGGAAGGCAGAATTTAAAGCTATAGTAATTACAGACCGAAAAACAAGAACTGAATAGGAAGTTATCATACCATATGTTGCCAGTATAGGCAAATTGTAGTATTTTGTAGCTGATATTGTGTATTCCCTACCAAACTAATAAAACCAGAAAATGTAACCAACTTGTAGTCTTTAAAATTTACCTTAATTCTTCTTTAAAATACTCAGAAGTTTAACATGAAAATTATTGCTCTTGTCACATTTCATATATGGGATTATTAGCATAACATAAAATAACTGATGTTATTGATTTTAAGATTTGAATAGATTGAATATTTGTTGATATATATATATCTGTTGATAGCAGAAATAAAGCTAAATCAAGTGTTTACCTTGCAGGTTTAAAGTCAGAGGGTCTTTATAGAGTCTCGGGGTTCACTGAACACATTGAAGATGTCAAAATGGCCTTTGATCGAGGTATAGTGCGTTTTAATATTAGATGGGTTTTCAGCTGACCTTTTGGTTTAAAGAGACACTGTTCTTATTGATCTCTGGGAGCTCAAATACCATGGTGAGGAAACTGATCTATAAGCAGAAGCCCAAAATGTTACCTATCTTTTTTCTGATGTTATTATTTTTTACCAATTTCCGTAGCACTTTTCACATGATTAAAATCATATTTCATAGTTGGAATAATGTAGATAAACGCACAACAAATAAATGTAGATAGGGAAATGAAAGGTTCAGGTGACTGCTAATGGTCTAGATCCTTTCACCTCTAGGTTACCACCTCGGACCGAGGCATTCCTGAATGTCTGGAAGGCATCTAGCACATCGTGAATGCTACCATAAACAAATAATAACAATAATGATCTTTGTTCAGGAAGGCAGACTGCAGTTGTCATTGTGCTGAATGTTATACTCAATGCTAAAATGGTCAAAGTGCAGTCGTCTTAATAGGCAAGCGGATTTACATCATATATGGGAATTCACAACAAGGTCCAAAAAACTCTGCAAAATCTTTAGCTAATTTTATATAAAGAATGTTTACTTAAAAACCCACAGGATCCTGCAAACCACATAGGCCCCACCACTTAGCTAACAGCACTGTGTCTGTCTGTATGTGTGTTTCATAGGGAGACAAAGTGGGTGAGGTAATATCTTTCATTAGACCAGCTTCTGTTGGTGAGAGAGACAAGCTTTCGAGCTTATACAGAGCTCTTCTTCAGGTATTCAGCTCAGTGTAAGCTCGAAAGCTTGTCTCTCTCACCAACAGAAGCTGGTCTAATGAAAGATATTACCTCACCCACCTCGTACCTCTAATATCCTGGGACCAACACGGCTACAACAACACTGCGTACAATTGTGAGAATTACACACACACAGGCTACTTCTGTGTTTCCATGCTTCCCTGGAACTTGTCTGTGTACTGAGTTGCACATGTATCCCATACCTGTGCTGAGTGTCCACATATGCTGAATGGGGAATGGGTACACGCTCTGTACAGGGCATATACCCCTGTCCACACTGCCTCTTTTTTTGTCCACCACATTAGTGCTATCGTTTCAGGGGCAGTAACCCAGAGTCCTGTGCATCACAGGAGACACTCTGGGAACCGCCTTATGTGTTGCTGGTACTGTACTCCGCCTTCACACATTTGGCAATGGCAGCTCCCTCTCGCTTCCTCCAAACTGTGTTGGAGACATGGAGCACAGGTATGATGATGTGGTTCTGCTCTTGCTCACTGGACAAATGTTCCTGCGGTGCAGTACTGGACACTAGACAGAATCGGCCCACACAAATTTGAGATAGCTGACTGAGTCTGGGGGGAATGAAATCCGGTAGAATCCCAAGAAACAGGTGTGTTGAGTGCTGGGAGTGCAATGGTATGCCCACGGGAGGGCCACCGCTTCTGGTCCTGGAGAACCATCATGGTGTGCTGGGAATCCTGCTGACTCCTCCCTAATGTGTGGAAAACATGTTGATCATACTCAGAAAGCAAAGTGCACACACAAGAGACGGGAACAGTAACTTTTATTTGACAAACATACATCAAACATAGAGCTAAAACAAGATCAAATACACAACAACAACAGGTCAGATTCCCTCAAAGGTGGTCAAACGTTAACTTCTTCGAATATGTCTCCTTGCCCTTCCCCTCTCCCTAACAAGGGAGGAATGGCAGAAAAATATTGGAGGGTGGAGGGGAACAAATAGGGTTGTCTCCTGTGTGGGATCTGGGGACTGTTCACAAGCTGGACTACAAGAACTGGATCAGGCTCATCGTTCCCCTCCTGAATGTTCTGGGGGGTTCCCCTCTCGAGGGGTTTCAGGTGCCTGCGGAGGATGTTGTGCCAGGCATCGAGCATGTTCCTTCCTGTCAGGGATGGTGGTGGGATTCACTGCCTCAGCAGCAGCCTGGCAGGCAGATGGAGGAGGACTAGGAGAAGGAGGAGCTGCTGTTTGTTCATGCAGAGGAGCAGGTGCTACAGTGGTGGGCAGGGCCTAGAAGCATGCTGGTTGGACTAAGGATTTTCTGAGTGCATGATCTTGTTCCCTCTGATGTACTCCCATTGCCTGTGAAACTCTCCATTTTCAGGAAAGCCTTAACCATGCCTAAGAGCCCAATCCTTCCTTGCTCTAAGAAACTTGAACTGCTCCTGACTTCCATCTATGCCAATGAACAGGTCTTTCTGCGTCTTCCTCTGTGATCTCTGTGGAACTCCTGCCTTTCCACCGGAATGGCTTCTTTGTTGGCATCAGAATATCCTGCCAAGTCAAAGACAAGGGTAACAGTATATTGCATTTTTCCTTGGAAAGTAACTAAATTCCCCAACATCATGCAATTGTACTGTGGAAGCCACAAAACTGGTACATTTTAGAATCCCAGGAATGCAGCTGTTACAACCCCCTCCTTCAGATTACTTTTGCAGCCCATTAGGAAGGAGCTGAGGTTAAAAAAAAAATGGTAAGATGCCTGCAGTACTGTTATTAAAGTGTTTTAATGTTTACAGTGTATGGATGGACCACTTGAGATGGCGTTTGGTTCCTTTAAGGGTAACGTTACCAAGTCATCTTTCTGTTCTTTAAAGGCTCGCCATCACTTTGAGAACATAGCAGTTTTTGAGACTGGAACGGAAAAGAGTAGTGGCTTTCCAGTCCTGTGGAGGACACCTGGCCACCTATGTCAGAGATATATTTCTGATAATGGTGACCTATCTACATATTACTGAGTGGTGGGGTTTAGTGAGCTACAAAGTTGGACCAAGCACATTTGCCCTACTGAAAAACCATTTGAATTTCTGCAACACCAGAAATTTGCTGAATTATGCTTACAGGACTGGGTGGCAATTCAAGAGAAAATTGACTATTCTATGCTAGCAGATGGAGTTGCCATGGAAGAGGAATGGAGAACCACAGAAATCATCCACCCACCACTTAATTCCCCCTGTGTCCAGTGAACAGCATTGAAAGGAACAGAGAGTGACTCCAGAAGTGTATTTTCTTCCCTAAACTTCTGGATTAACACCACAAGTCAATCACCTCTCTGCTGCTAAGGGGCCTGGCATTTGTGCAACCACTGGAGTGGATGCTTCACTCACCCGTGCTTCTCCTGGCTTCTGCAGAGCGGCTCAGCATAGGGAGAGGCCAGACACCAGGTACTGGGAATGGTACAAAACATTTGAAGTGATCACAGGGAGAATGGACTACTCTGATGTTCCTTGGACAACCGAACAGTTCCCTTTGTGTTCCCGGACGTAGGCAGGCCTGCACACAAGGAACTAAGCATCCCCATCCCCCCTCCATTCGGCTCCCATTCATAAGAGGAAGGAAAGACAGGATATGTGGTGGGAGAGGAATAATGTTGGATCATTGCACAACCATGTGTGTCATGAAACTGTTCTTTCCCCACCTGGGGCCTTATAGCACTCAGCCTGCCCCTTCTTTCCCCCACTATTTTGTGAAGCACCTGAACTATTGCTGTCAGTGATAGCCAAGAAATGCACAGACACAAGGGCCTGTTATGGCTTCTGTTAAATGCTTTCTAGTGGTTCATGGGATTTCAATAAAATCATTGATTTAAAGCTGTGTGCTGCTATGGGACCATGCTGAAGTGGGCTGGAGGGCTGGGCTGAGGCATATATCACCAGAGGAAGGGTGGGGGTTCATTGTAAAACTTACCAATATCAGATTCTGGTTCCTACAGCAGCTCTGGGTCCTGGTGGGGGGGCTTCTTATAGAATCATAGAATATCAGGGTTGGAAGGGACCTCAGGAGGTCATCTAGTCCCACCCCCTACTCAAAGCAGGACCAATCCCCAACTAAATCATCCCAGTCAGGGCTTTGTCAACCCTGACCTTAAAAATATCTAAGGAAGGAGATTCCACCACCTCCCTAGGTAACGCATTCCAGTGTTTCACCTCCCTCCTAGTGAAAAAGTTTTCCCTAATATCCAACCGAAACCTCCCCCACTGCAACTTGAGACCATTACTCCTTGTTCTGTCATCAGCTACCCATTGAGAACAGTCTAGAGCCATCCTCTTTGGAATCCCCTTTCAGGTAGTTGAAAGCAGCTATCAAATCCCCCCTCATTCTTCTCTTCCGCAGACTAAACAGTCCCAGGTCCCTCAGCCTCTCCTCATAAGTCATGCGTTCCAGTCCCCTAATTATTTTTGTTGCCCTCCGCTGGACTCTTTCCAATTTTTCCACATCCTTCTTGTAGTGTGGGGCCCAAAACTGGACACAGTACTCCAGATGAAGCCTCACCAATGTCAAATAGAGGGGATCGATCACGTCCCTCGATCTGCTGGCAATGCCCCTACTTATACAGCCCAAAATGCCGGTAGCCTTTTTGGCAACAAGGGCACACTGTTGACTCATATCCAGCTTCTCGTCCACTGTAACCTCTAGGTCCTTTTCTGCAGAACTGCTGCCTAGCCATTTAGTCCCTAGTCTGTAGCAATGCATGGGATTCTTCCGTCCTAAGTGTAGGACTCTGCACTTGTCTTTGTTGAACCTCATCAGATTTCTTTTGGCCCAATCCTCCAATTTGTCTAGGTCCCTCTGTATCCTATCCCTACCCTTCAGCATATCTACCACTCCTCCCAGTTTAGTGTCATCTGCAAACTTGCTGAGAGTGCAATCCACACCATCCTCCAGGTCATTTATGAAGATATTGAACAAAACCGGCCTGAGGACCGACCCTTGGGGCACTCCACTTGATACCGGCTGCCAACTAGACCTGGAGCCATTGATCACTACCCGTTGAACCCGAAAATCTAGCCAACTTTCTATCCACCTTACAGTCCTTTCATCCAGCCCATACTACTTTAACGTGCTGGCAAGAATACTGTGGGAGACCATGTCAAAAGCTTTGCTAAAGTCAAGGAGCAACACGTCCACTACTTTTCCCTCATCCATAGAGCCAGTTATCTCATCATAGAAGGCAATTAGATTAGTCAGGCATGACTTGCCCTTGGTGAATCCATGCTGACTGTTCCTGATCACTTTCCTCTCCTCTAAGTGCTTCAGAATTGATTCCTTGAGGACCTGCTCCATGATTTTTCTAGGGACTGAGGTGAGGCTGACTGGCCTGTAGTTCCCAGGATCCACCTTCTTCCCTTTTTTAAAGATGGGCACTACATTAGCCTTTTTCCAGTCGTCCGGGACTTCCCCTGATCGCCATGAGTTTTCAAAGATAATGGCCAATGGCTCTGCAATCACATCCGCCAACTCCTTTAGCACTCTCGGATGCAGCGCGTCCAGCCCCATGGACTTGTGCTCGTCCAGCTTTTCTAAATAGTCCCGAACCACTTCTTTCTCCACAGATAATTCTTCAACCAGGACTGCCCAGTAGAGGTGCAGAATCACATGCTTCTCTTCCTCTGTGTCTCTTGGGGCTTCCTCTAGGAATTCCTCTGAGGTCTCCGCTGCCTCCTCACCCTGCCCATCATCGGTCCCATCCTATGATGAGGCCAGCAGGGTTGAGGAGGGGCTCATGAGTCAGTTCAGGCTCTGTATCTGCAACCCTGGAGAGCTCCCAGTCCAGCTCATCTCGTAGCATGGGTATGTGCTAAGTCAACTCCTGGAGCAATTGCTGGAGTCCTTCACCCTCCAGTACAAGAGCCTGATGTGTTTCATGTGCACCCAGCATTGGGATGGAATCTGGTGAATGCCAGCCATCTCCAGCCTCTGTGAAATCTTCTGGTACAGGTGAGTGTACCTGCCACCTACCTGGTGAAGGACAATCTGCTCCGAGCACACAATGAGCACCCAGGTGTGCTCCAGAGACCAGGTAGTTGCTCTCGGACCACAATCACCTGTACTGATCAATCAATTTTAGTAGAAAACTGTTCTGTGGGAGTCAGGATAGGTTGCTACCACTGCTGGCAAGTGGGTTTCAGGGACTTTCCATTAAGGGTCATGCAGCAAAATGATCAGTGCACTATGGGAATCGCCCTGGAGTACTATCGCTACTCGTGTCCTGGTATACGGCCTTTGCCCCTGTCTACACTACACTGTAGAACAAGTACAGAACAAGTACAGGGTCATGCCACAGCAGAGGTGCTTACATACCCACACCCCTCGGTGCATGCTAGCTTTCATGCACTAGACTGTCCATCAGGAATGTGCCTCAGAGCTTCAGATTTGGACAATATGGGGGTTATGGTACAATAGCACACATGTACCTGTGTTCAGTCTCAAGTGTAGATGGCTCTACATACACACACAAAATGCAGCTTTCCTTGTATACCTATCATCTGACCGTATTTGGGAGGATATTTCCTTTCTTGTGTGTGATATACCATCCTGCTCCTCTCCCATATATGGTATTTCCCTCCTGCTTTGTTTCTTCAAATATTATTTTTGTACTTTATACTTTAAAAAAGTTTCTTTAAAAAAAACAACAACATTTAAAATGGTGTAGATCACATTATCTTAGAAATACTTTGTATCTGAAGTTTTCCTTGTTTGGAAGAAAATTCCTGTAATGGCTACACTGGCTAAGGAGAACTAACCACAAAAGGTGGGATTCTGAAGTGATCATGCTCAAAGTATAACTTACAGACATTAAGAGGATGGCATATCGTTTCTGTGTTGGATGCTGGCATCTTTTCTGCTGCCACTGTTCACACACATACAAATCTTGTTGCTCTGTGAGCTGTGTCTCCACATCATGACTGTAGCAGCCTTTATGGAACTTGTAGGGAGAAGCACAAGTTGCAGGAGGGAAGAGTTTGGAGGAGGCACTAGGAAGTCAGTCTGTGTGCACCTGGATAGAATGTTAGCTGCAGTTGCTGCATCTCTGTAAATATTTGTCTTAAAAAACAGTGTTAGTTTACACCCATGGAATCTGTTCATTTAATTACCCAGCACACAGTACTAACAATGATCTAAGAGGAAACTATTTTACTAAAACTTTTAAGACACACATCATCTTCATCAGGCTATAGGAAATGAAATGCGATAGAATGTTATAGAAAATCTTGTTTAACACTGTGTATCAAACTCCGCCATAGAATAGCAGAGATCCGGTTGACTTAAACTGGATTTACAGGAGTACAATGAAGGCAGAATTTTACCCCCAGTGCCGTAGGATTCTTAAAGGGACAGTGACTTGTTCCTACAAAAGCATTACAATATAAATGAGAAAGGAAACTGAAACTTAGAAGTTAAAGTCACTGGAAGAGAATGTTATCTCTGGATATATTATCTCAGGTTGATAAATGCTGATGAAGCTGGGATGTTAAACAGGAGATGTGCCTAGTTCTTACATACAGTAAATTCCTTTATACAGCCAAATGGTGTAAATGGGCCTTAGTGTACATGAGAATTAGGCTTATTGAGGTTGTGACAATGTTCTGTTTCAGCTATTTTTAACTAGAATAAGAGGAATAATAAGGATTTATTTAATCTAATGAATGTGGATGCTGTAGAGCAACAGTCGTTCTCTGTACTGCTGTTGACCTGCTGCATTCTGATGGCTTAGAAAACACTCATTGTGCAGTTTGTCCACAGAGACGCCATTGTAGTAAATGCATTTTGTCCTTTTATTTGTTGTTGTTTCTTTGATTGTCTGGCAAACATGTTTGTTATAATATTATGCAGTTAAATATTACATTCAAAAGCACCCTGACTTTTATTGGCATTCGTGTAAACTGTGTGCAAGTGTCTTTGTTTTACTGGATTTGGAGTTTGACAGTTTTTTCAAAGGATCAAATCCTAAAGTCTTTAACTTGGGCAATTCTCACAATGACACTTGATTTGGCACAATAAGACCATTGGGTCTGTCAAGGTTCCTCCCCCACTCTGAACTCTAGGGTACAGATGTGGGGACCTGCATGAAAACCTCCTAAGCTTACTTTTACCAGCTTAGGTTAAAACTTCCCCAAGGTACAAATTAATTTTATCCTTTGTGCTTGGAATAACCACTGCCACCACCAAACTCTAACTGGGTTTACTGGGAAACGTAGTTTGGACACGTCTTTCCCCCCAAAATCCTCCCAACCCTTGCACCCCACTTCCTGGGAAAGGTTTGGTAAAAATCCTCACCAATTTGCATAGGTGACCACAGACCCAAACCCTTGGATGTGAGAACAATGAAAAAGCATTCAGTTTTCTTACAAGAAGACTTTTAATAGAAATAGAAGTAACTAGGAGTAAAGGAATCACCCCTGTAAAATCAGGATGGTAGGTACCTTACAGGGTAATTAGATTCAAAACATAGAGAATCCCTCTAGGCAAAACCTTAAGTTACAAAAAAGACACACAGACAGAAATAGTCATTCTATTCAGCACAATTCTTTTCTCAGCCATTTAAAGAAATCATAATCTAACACATACCTAGCTAGATTACTTACTAAAAGTTCTAAGACTCCATTCCTGTTCTATCCCCGGCAAAGCAGCATACCAACAGACACAGACCCTTTGTTTCTCTCCCTCCTCCCAGCTTTTGAAAGTATCTTGTCTCCTCATTGGTCATTTTGGTCAGGTGCCAGCGAGGTTACCTTTAGCTTCTTAACCCTTTACAGGTGAGAGGATTTTTCCTCTGGCCAGGAGGGATTTTAAAGGGGTTTACCCTTCCCTTTACATTTATGACAGGGTCCAAGGACCTTTGAAGGAAAATGTAGTTTTAGTGTAAGTGTAATTCAGCACTGAATGTGCATAGTTTAGACTTGTGGATGGTAATACCAGTTCTGATCTCTTTCCCTATAAGTAATTATTTATAGCCCATCTAAAATGTGCTGTGCCCTTTAAACAACAAAGAAAAAACATGGTCCTTGACTTGAAGAGTCCAAATTTAGACATAACAGGTGGTTTGGGAAGAGCAAGGGATGGGAGGAAAGAACAGAAAAATATAAGTTGTGCTATATTATTGTGTGCTAAATGAATTACATTTTTACAGATTAGTACAGAAAAGCTTTTGGTATTGACATCATAACAGCTGCTATGTGGCAATTTATCTTATTGCAGAGTTGTGGACAATTTTGGTAATACAGAAAGAAAAAGGTATCATAAAATCAATTAGGTTCCTTTAAGTTAATAGCACTGATGCTCCTCTGTTTTACACTTTGTCCTTGACTCCACTTGCTATGAGTTAACACTTCTTCCTTAAGTGCTTTGAATGTTTCTAAAACTTTTAAATACAAATCCAGGCATCCTGGGAAAATAGAAAATAAGTGTAGCTTGCCAGAGTTGCTTTAATAGGGGGAAAAAAAACATCAATAGGTATCTGTTGGAGAATATTTTAAATTTGTGACTTTCCATATAACAAAGTGTATTTTTATTCCCTTCCAAAAATTTTCTTCAGTTGCATTTTTTATAGACATATGTTTATTTTTGAAGTGCCACAGTCTTTGGAGACAACTAATTTTGTGATTCATGAACTAATACACTTTTGTTACAGTGATCTTCAAGAAAAGATATAAATAAAATGTATGTTTGTGTGGCATTTGATGCAGCTAGAGTGCCAGTTTAAGGATGCTTGCTATACTACACTGTAAAAACATTGAATAAATAGCACTTCCATTTAGTATACTAGTGACCTTGCTGTTAAATAAAGACAAGTAATGGATGCAACATTCGGATTTGCCATATCTGTTTGATGCAGCTGCTGTCTTCTTGAAAGCATCTGTTTTCAGTGTAGCATTTTTCGCATTCCGTGTACAGCAATTAAATAGAGCTGTCCAAACAATGTTTTATAATACTAATGCTACTGTGCCAAGTATGTGTGGATAAACAAGAGATTGGGGCAGAGTAAACGTTCTGTTAGGGGTATGGATGCTGTGTTAAATTAAATACTGATGTATGTGTTCAGACTACTCAGCTATATCAAAAAAGGCTGTTTATTTTAAACGCTAAGCATATAATCTTCTCTTGATGAGTACATGTAGGTCCTGTTAGTGCTAATGAGAGTTATGCGCATGCATTAGACAGAAGAACCGATTCCTTCAAGATTAATGCCGTAGGTTTGTACAGAACATCTAGAATCAACACAAGCTGTTTTCTCCTGCAGTGAAAAAATAATCTGAAGCATGTTTACAGTACATTCCCTCTTAAGAAAGACTGTCACCAGCACCTTAGGAGCAGTACACATAACATACACACTTTATCTATTTTAGGTACTTGTATGGCCCCCATTACCCCAGTATCCAAGCTCCTCACTATGTTTCATGTATTTATCCTCACAACACCCCTATGAGGTAGGGAAGTAATACTGTCATTACAGATGGGTACTGAAACATGGAGAAAATAAGTGTCTTGCCCAAGGTCATATAGTGAGTCTGGGTGGAGCAGGGAATTAAACCTGGCCTCCCAAGTCCCAGGCTGCCACCCTAACCACTGGCCTATCCTTCCTCTCTCTTGTGGATGGGCATACTGGGTATGGCATATTCCCTTGCACTGGGGCTGGTTGAAAAAGGCAAAGAGAAGAGCAAGCGTGTCACTTTCAGCTGCAGGCAGAGAGAGAATGCCATGAGTCCTGAGCAGTTCTCAAAGTGAAGAAAAATGTGGACATTGTGGTACTGAAAATAAGGGTGGAGAGAGGAAGCTATACACACACACACACAGAGGTGTCCATATAATCTGACACGGGTGTGGCCAGTTTCTGAGAAAAGGAAGGGGTGTTTCTGATGCACAAGAACTAGCCCTTTTCTCCAACTCTTCAGTGGGATGGAAGGAAAAGAGGTGTTTAGAGGCATAACAAATGCTGACTTTTGGAAAAGGTCAAGTCAGTGCATAATGGAAAAATGTCTGCAAATAGTCATTTGAACTTGAAAACTAACTTTGATTCAGCTATGTTTGAAATTCGTTCATTTTCCTTTTCGGCAGGCATTTCAGTGGTCAAGCTTTACTAGCATCAACTGAGTGTTAAGCTAAAATGATTGAAAGGGAGTTTTGAATTATTCTGCTGCAATATATGAAATTCAAAATTCATGTAAGTTTGGTTACATAAGTCACATAATCATTTAACAGAAACAGTACCACATGACTTGCATAGCTAAATGCCATGGCAGGACTATTTAAATTGAGATATTTACCTGAAACTGTTCACATGCTGTTTGGATAGGAAAATAAATTTAGAAGACAACAGAAAATTTCAAAGCAACAAGAGGATTCTGTGATCTGTTTATCGTTGTGGCCCACATAATCATGTGATTGATTCAAAAGAGCAGGGTTCTTTTCCAAACTGGTGTTGATCTGCTTGGTAACCTTGAGCAAGTCACTTCACCTCTGTGTGTCTCAGTTTCCCCACTTGTAAAATACAGTTATCTCCTTTGTAAATGGCTTTGAGATCTGTATGTAAAAAGTGCTATATAAAAGCTAGCTATTAGAGTGTTATTGTCAACATTTAACGAACAGGCAGAATTCAGCAGTTCCATTATTCGTCCCTGAATTTTTGCACTCAGCATTAGAAATCCTACATGGGATGATATACTGTAGATTTTGGTGTTGTATTTGCCAGTCTACATTGAAGCTATAAACAGCCAACACTTGAAAAATAGTGGAGGAAATACTACTCTCATTGATATACTGGAGAATTGGTGGTTATATGTTTGTTTCAAATGCTGTCTGCAGATTATTTCTTGTGAGGATGGAAGGAATAACCCTTAATCAGTATTAAGGAGGCCAAGTCTTGCCGAAGTAAAATTATGCTATTTTAACAAGAGATTTCTTGCTTCTCTTCTAGATGGTGACAAGGCTGATATCTCTGCAAGTTTATATCCAGACATAAACATTATTGCTGGAGCACTGAAGCTATATTTCAGAGACTTGCCGATTCCTGTAATCACCTATGAGACCTACTCCAAGTTTATAGAGGCAGCAAGTAAGAATTGCATAACAATTCATATAATTTTAATTACATTTTCTCCTAAAAAAATGTTTTTATAAAAAATATCAACCTTTCCAACAAAGTGGAAGGAAATACATTGCTTTGTTCATTGCTCTTTCATCGTTTTCCTCTTTTAAATGGAATGTTTACATCAGTGTTGATATAAAGCTGTTCCCCCTGCAGCTATGTATGGCTGTGTAAATCAGTGTAGCTTCTCTGGAGTCAAGGGAGTTACAGCTTACACCAGCTGAGGATCTGAGCCAATCTGTTTGCTGTAATGGGAGCTGTTTATGCGGTTGTCTTAAAAAATACAGTTCTGCTTTAAGGGATTAAACCTGCTTTAAGGCATTGGGAGATCCCTAGGGACAGGAAAGGAAGCATCTTTTCTCTATTCTACGAGCTACAGAGTAGTAACGGAGCTGTTCCTCAGCTACTATTCTATTCACAGGGCAGAGGAGCTGCGATAGTGCTTGTTCCTTTACACAGCCAAGACGAGAATAGTCAATGAATCCATCACATACTGCTTTTTGTACCCCAGGCCCAAATTGCCATTGTGAGGGAGCATGCAGTGAGCCCCTATGAAGCTGGACTTTATGGGAAGCAGAGGATGCACATCCCCTATATTAGTTCTCATGTTCTCTGCTCCCCTTGTGCAACAGAACAGCACTGGCTCCAAAGCAAATCTGGCAGAGGAAGAAGCAGGATTTGCCCCCAAGTTTCTTTAATACTACTTTGTTACACATGATGATGTTCTGTTATAAAAACTTGCTGAAATGGAATTCCACTGGGACTAGGTGAGTGCACAACTCTGAAAAGATTCCAGAATAAATCCATTCAAGATTTCAAGTAAGGAATCATGCATTTTTTTAAATAACTGAGTCCCATTGATTTTAAAACTATACTTTAGAGCAAAGAACAGAAGAATGGACATACTGGGTCAGACCAAAGTCCATCTAGCCCAATATCCTGTCTTCTGACAGTGGCCAATGCCAGGTGCTTCAGAGGGAATGCACAGAACAGGTAACCACCAAGTGATCCATCCCCTGTCGCCTATTCCCAGCATCTAGCAAACAGAGGCTAGGGACACCATCCCTGCCCATCCTGGCTAATAGCCATTGATGGACCTATCCTCCGTGAAGTTATCTAGTTCTTTTTTGAACCCTGATATAGTCTTGGCCTTCACAACATCATCTGGCAAGGAGTTCCACAGGTTGACTGTGCGTTGCATGAAGAAATACTTCCTTTTGTTTGTTTTAAATGTGCTGCCTATTAATTTCATTTGGTGACCCCTAGTTCTTGTGTTATGAGCAGGAATAAATAACACTTCCCTATTTACTTTCTCCAAACGAGTTATGATTTTAAAGAGCTCTATCATATCCCCCATTAGTCATCTCTTTTCCAAGATGGAAAATCCCAGTCTTATTAATCTCTCCTCATATGGCAGCTGTTCCATACCCATAATCATTTTTGTTGCCCTTTTCTGAATCTTTTCCAATTCCAATATATCTTTTTTGAGAAGCGGGGACCACGTTTCAACTCAGCATTCAAGATGTGGGCATATCATGGATTTATATAGAGACAATATGATACTTTCTGTCCTATCTATTCCTTTCCTGATGATTCCCAACATTCTGTTAGCTTTTTTGACTGCCGCTGCACATTGGGTGGCTATTTTCAGAGAATTATCCATAATGACTCCAAGATCTTTCTTGAGTAGTAACAGCTAATTTAGACCCCATCAGTTTGTATGTAACATTGGGATTATGTTTTCCAGTGTGCATTATTTTGAATTTATTAACATTGAATTTCATCTGCCATTTTATTGTCCAATCACCCAGTTTACTGAGATCCCTTTGTAACTCTTCGCAGTCTGCTTTGGACTTAACTATCTTGAGTAGTTTTGGATCATCTGCAAATTTTGCCACCTCACGTTTACCCCTTTTTCCAGATCATTTGTGAATATGTTGAACAGTATTGGTCCCAGTACAGACCCCTGGGGGACATCTCTATTTATTTATTTCCATTCTGAAAACTGACCGTTTATTCCTACACTTTGTTTCCTGTCCTTTAACCAGTTACTAATCAATGAAAGGGCCTTCCCTCTTATCCCATGACAGCTTACTTTGCTTAAGAGCCTTTGTTGAGGGAACTTGTCAAAGTCTTTCTGAAAATCTAAGTACACTATACCCACTGGATCATCCTTGTCCACATGCTTGTTGACCCCCTCAAAGAATTCTAATAGATTGGTGAGGCATGATTTCCCTTTACAAAAACCATGTTGAATCTCCCCCAACAAATCATGTTCATCTATGCATCTGATCATTCGGTTCTTTACTATAGTTTCAACCAGTTTTCCCAGTACTGAAGTTAGGCTTACCGGCCTCTAATTTCAGGGATCACTTATGGAGCCTTTTTTAAAAGTTGGTGCCACAGTAGCTATCCTCCAGTCATCTGGTACAAAAGGTGATTTAAATGATAGGTTAGTAGATCTGCAATTTCACATTTGAGTTCCTTAGGCACTGTGGACTCCAGGGCTGGAGCACCCCTGGGAAAAAAATGATGGGTGCTCAACACCTACCAGCAGCTCCCATATCAGCACCTCCCCCCCCCTCCCAGCCCTTCCCACCTGCCATGGATCAGCTGTTCCACAGTGTGCAAGAGGGGCTGGGGGGGGAGGGGAGAGGAGTAAGGGTGCAACCCGCTCAGGGGAGGGGGTGGAATAGGGCGGGAAGAGGCAGGGTGAGGGTGGGGCCTTGGGGGAAAGGATAGAGTGAGGGCGGGGCTTGGGGCAGGGCTCGGGGGCAGCACCCTCTGGCACATTAGAAAGTCAGCACCTATGCCTGGGTGAATACCATCTGGTCCTGGTGTCTTATTACTGTTTAGCTTATCAATTTGTTCCAAAACCTCCTCTAATGACACCTCAATCTGGGACAGTGCCTCAGATTTGTCACCAAAAAAGAATGGATCAGATCTGAGAATCTCCCTCACATCCTCATCCATGAAGACCGATGCAAAGAATTCATTTAGTTTCTTCGCAATGACCTTATCGTCTTTGAGTGCTCCTTTAGCATCTCAATCATCCAGTGGCCCCACTGGTTGTTTAGCAGGCTTCCTGCTTCTGATGTACTTTTTTTGCTTTTACTTTTTGAGTCTTTGGCTATTCTTTACATTCTTTTTTGACCTTTCTAATTATATTTTTACACATCACTTGCCAGAATTTATGCTCTTTTCTATTTTCCTCAATAGGATTTAACTTACACTTTTTAAAGGATGCCTTTTTGAAGCATGGATAAGCAAAAAGTATAATATTCTAAACTATTCCCCTTTCCCTTCCTCCTCGCCACACACTCTTAATAATATCACAGTCCTCTCACTTACGCTCCTCTCTCTTTCTTTCCACATCATATGAAATTCTTCAAGCTTGTCACTAATCTTATAAATAACATGCTAAAATCAATTTACCAGCATCAATTTACCAACCTTTTAAAAAGCATGACAAAGATTTGTAGCCTTCTAAGGTTCAATCTGTTTGTGTTCCTAAATTTTGATGAAAAATTATGTAGCAAATATAACTTTGCCTTGGCTTGGAATATATAATGCCATATTCTTCTTATAGAATTCCTGTCTAGATAGTTGGACATTGCCAAATATTTTAAATTACCATCACAATTCCCACGTCACCATTATCTACAATACAATACATGATTTTGTGATGTTGTTTGATTTTAGTTTCATTAGCAAATTTTTAGTACCATCCAATATATTTGACCGCTGCCTCAAAGGATATATTTAACTTAAATTCCCATTGTAAGGAACTCATGCAACCTGTGTAGAGCTTGGATGTGAATTAGTATAGCTTACCCCTATTGGTCATTGCATATCAGAGGCCACCCAGGCTGCCTATATAAGAACTCAGTGAGTGCCCATCAGCATCTGCTCAGTGCAACGGCTGCCTGGCTCCTCACCTTCTAGGTGTAGTGCTGTGTTCTTGACATAAAGTCTGATGCTGCTTCAGCTGAACCCAAATCTGTTGTGTTATCTTGTTCCATGACACCCATCTTTCTTTGATGGATAGTCCAGATATCACATAAAATCAGAGGTGAGATGAAGGGTAGATGCAAGTCAGAATATTAAAAATACTGTAAGAGAAGGTTCAGGTGCTGTAGGCAGACACGCAGGCATAAAAGTAATTACACAAAGTCTCAGTTGTTGATTGCTTCACAGGTTAAAACCATTTTATTAGCTACCTTGGCATCCTTGCAAAAACACTCCATATATAAATGTAATAATTATCTTCAGCTGCACATTCAAGAACTGGACTATACCATTTGTCCTTGTAAATGATTCCGTAACATTATTGCAGCTTCTTGCATTATTGCTATTTATATGTGTAAAACTACTGACATTAATTCTATTGTGTTTTACAGAAATCTCTAATCCTGATGAACGATTAGAAGCTGTCCATGAAGTACTGATGCTACTTCCTGCTGCGCACTATGAGACACTTAGATATCTAATGATTCATCTCAAAAAGTAAGTTAGTTTGCATGCAGAATAACCTTTGAACAGTTTACCTCTTTCTACTTTGAGATATAATAGAAAGCAATTATAAGCCTCCATCACAGCCCAAAGGTTAAAACTACACTGCTACAAATAAGATGAGAATAAACAAGGAAGAAGAGTAACTTTGCACTTAGAGCATAGTGCCTTCCATCAGCAAATCTCACTATATGTTAGAAATGTTAATTTAGTTTTGTAATATGACCACACACAGTCACAAAAGAACAAAATACAATAATTTTACTATGTGAGACAATAAATAATTAGGTTATACTTTGCATTACAACTGTAGTTACAGATGTAGTTAATGACAGTTCTTTGCGTATGTGTCAGGGTGGACCCCATTGTAGGGGATCCATGCAAGACTGGAATTTCTCTGAATAGCGGTGTCCATCAGAGCCACACAGGGTCTCCTTGGGCTTCCATAAAAGTGCATTAAGGGTAAATCTCCCTCATTTTCCTCTTTCCACCAATGGGAGTGAGATGGAACCTGGCAAGTATCTGATCCACTAATTCTTATTTTTGCCTAAGCCGTCTGAAAATCCTCTTTAGAACTCTTCTGATGACCTTGATTTTTGACTGCTGTGATCACTTCGACCCAACTGGACTTGGTATTGACTGACAGCTAAACCCCCTGTACAAATCCCTCTGTAGAGGGATCTTAACATGGTGGACTCAAAACCTGTGGGCTTCACATATTGTCCATCCTGTGACGGCCTAATTCTCTTAAAAGATGGCCATGGAAGGTGCCTCAGCTGTCTAGGAAATCACACATTCTCAGCAGATGCTCAGGATGCATGTCATTCTCTGCTAGGACATGTGAGACACAAGGCTGAAGCTCCATCTTCTGGAACAATCCATGAAGGTCTCCTCTGACTCTAAGGTGATGAGCTCTAAGATCCTGCTAGTGGACCACCCTCCCTATCACTCTCCCTATCAGTATCTCTGGCCAGACCCCTACACTGGAGTACCAGGAGGAACCAGATCCAGGGACAGAGCAACACCAGTGCCCTATATCACCACCAAAGGCCCTCATCTTCATCTCCTGACAAAGCAGTATCCTCAGCACTGCTACCAGCATCTCATGACTGTAAACATTCCAAAATCTCCATGTGAAGACTGTTGAAACTCTGGCGATAGAGATGGTAGTGATCATCAGAGAAATCCCACAAGCTATTTGACATCCTGTCAGCTTCTGGTCCAGCCAGGGTTGTCTTCCCCATAAACAGAGGACTGCTTGACCCACTTAAGGGATTATGGCAGATACCGTCTATGATAGCATCCATTGTGAAGCATGTCAAGAAGAGAAACCAAATATCTCCAATGGGATTTGAGTACTTCTATACTCACCCAGCCTGGGCTCTTTAGTTGTGTTGGAGGTACAAGAGAAATCTAAGCTGAGCAGGAGTACCCCCAAGGATACCCAAATGGCTCACCGTATTTGGGAGAAAGTCATACTCCTTTGCTTCTTTACAGCTACGTGTAGCCAACTGCCAGGGATTTCTGACCCAGTATGACTTCCTAACATTGGGCAGGGTGTCACTCTTCCTTGAAAAGGTCCCACACAAGAGCAGGGAGGAGCTAAGAGACATAATTAAGGAAGGTCAGTTAGCACCTATGATGGATGCTTCGAACACCTCAGCAAGGTCTTTGGCCATTTCATTGACAATGCAGAGAGAATCATGGTTCCAAGCATTGGGTATTCCAAGAGAGGTACAGGACCCATAAATATATAGCAAGTGCACTTGCTAAAAGACTCAAAAGCCAGAGATTGTCCCTTACGGGTTCAGAAAATTCTCATCCAAAGCAGGAATTCAGCACCAGGAAGACTTACTCCTCCAAACAGAAAAGATGGTCTGGAACAATACAGACCCAGTAGAGGCACCAATACTGAAAATCCTCAATTATATGCAGCTCCTAAAACAGGCTAGACTAGCATTTGGTTCTCTCAAGGTCCATCTAGCAGCAATGTTGGCATGTCACATGCCAGTACAGTTGCACTCGATCTTCTCTCATCCAGTGGTATCAAAATTCCTTAAGGGTATCCTTCGTATTTACCCTACAGTTAGAAACCTGACCCTTGTGGGATTTCAACATTATTCTGCTATAATTCATGGAGTCGC
The DNA here is from genome assembly GCF_965140235.1 of Caretta caretta. Taxonomy (NCBI): domain Eukaryota; kingdom Metazoa; phylum Chordata; order Testudines; family Cheloniidae; genus Caretta; species Caretta caretta. Next base: position 205,705,476 of record NC_134207.1, on the reverse strand, counting down.
CCTATGAACCATTGTTGGAGTCTCACTGCATCATCTTACCATCAAGATGGTATTTTTGGTGACCTTCACTTCTGCATGGAAAGTCAGTGAGCTCCAAGTCTTCGTGGCCAGACTGCCTTACAGATCTGTCCATGGGGACGTTGAGACCACAACCCAAGTTCCTTTCTAAGACGGTCTTGATGTTCACCTGAACAAGTCTGTTACCTTGGCTGTGTTCTTTTCAAAGCTGCACTTGATGCAGGGACAGAAGAAACTGCATGCCTTGAATGTATCCAGGGCTTTGCTATATTACCTTGGTAGAATCAAGCCTTTTGGGCTGCCTCTCTACCTGTTTGTGGCCATTTCCAGCCCATCTAAGGCCAAGTCATCTGTCACAGAGGATCTCCAAGTGGATCACACAGTTCATTTCCACCTGCTATCAGCTGCCTGGAAAGTCTCTCCTTCTGAACATTGAGGTGCACTCTACCAGGGCACAGGCTGGTAAGCATTATACCTTTGACATGGCGGTCAGGGCAGACACCATGTTCAGGAGGGCAGTGCTACAATCATTGTGTGACTGATATGGCTGGAACTCCTCACTTCAGCCGTTCTGAGAAGACACTGCTTGCCAGTCACCTACTGTGGGATCCACAGACACATACTTGAAGAAAGAATGGTTACTTACCCTCCAGTAACTGTTCTTTTCTAGATGTTGTAGTCTGTGTCGATCCCACAACACCTCCATCACCCCTTTTGAAGTCCTAGGCTAACAGGTTTTGAATTGTGAGGGAACTGAGGTGAGGATTGCAGCTGCCACACCCTTTATGCCCTTGAGGAACGAGTACGAGGAGGCACAGGGCTCATGTACGGTCCTGACAGACACTGCTATTCAAAGAAATTCCAGTCTCATGTGTCTGGGCACATGTGCACTGATGATGGGATCCACACTGACTACATCATCTCAAAGGACCACAATTACTGGAGGGTAAATAACCATTGTTTACATTGTAATTATCCTATGATTATTCTTTTTGATAAAATAATTACTACTAATTCCTTCTAACTGGAAGTTTAACCACGTGACTGAATCACATCAATGTCGTTCCTAACATATATTTTAAGAGTCCACATATGTCAACTACATTGTATTTATACTGGAGTTATCAGTTTTGTGGTAAATCTTCCATTTATATGAGTAAGTAGCATTTAAAAGTTTTCCATAAGCAAAACCACAGTGAAATTGCACTGTAATTGCTGTGTAACTACAGTGAGATTACAGTCACTAAAGTGTAACCAAGATTGTATGTTGCAACAATATCATTATCTAACAATGCTTGAAGCAAAACAATCCCATAACATAATGCTACTATATATTAGATTTTTCTAGTAAAGAAATTGCTACTTACTAATTTTATTTTTTCCTACTTTAGGGTTACCTTGAATGAAAAGGAGAATTTTATGAATTCTGAAAACCTGGGAATAGTGTTTGGACCTACTTTAATGAGACCTCCAGAGGACAGTACTCTTGCTACCCTGAATGACATGCGGTACCAGAAGCAAATTGTGCAAATTTTAATAGAAAATGAAGATGTTTTGTTCTAAACAATGAAGAAGTAACTTCATAGCCACCTGCTTTGAAATTATAAGTTTAAAGGAAAACCAACATTTCTTTATAGTTTAAAAAAAAAGGAAGAGAAAGTTCCTGGGCTGCACTTCATTTTGTGCAATATTGCAGATGAATGCCAAAATGTTTAATAAAGCCTATGTCTTATAGACATATGCCTCTTTTTTAGAAAAAAAAAAGTCAGAAAAAAATCCTTTTACCTTGTATCTTTTGCCTTGCCTCATATGTATATTTGTTTTGAGATGGTGCAAACACTTTTACTAAGGAACACAAAACATATTTTAATATGGCTAGAGAAGCAAAAAGGTACTACTTAATCAGTGTTACTTGTATACTGCTATACATTTCCCCACTCTGTAAGACATAATTATATGTGTCAATCGTGAAACAGAACCTATATTATCAAGATATTTTACTTTAATTAGCTGCTAGAATGGCATTTTATTTTAGCAAACAATAATTCAATGTGATGCATTTTTTCCATATATCCTCTCCTGCATTTTTGCTATGATATAATGAAAACATTTACCACTAGTGCAGTATTATCCTGACATACCTCTTTTATTGCAAATGTTTTGAAAGAAAGAGACTTCTTTTTTTAAAAAATGTGTATTCTCACTTTCTTTAGGTTTTTGTTTATATTTTAGGCATTATAAGTTTGTATAGTACATTTTTAGTCATTTGATATTTTCTTTTTCCCATCCAAAATGTGGTGTTGAAAGTTTTCAAAAGTCTGGTGGTAGTATCAGTTTCACAAGCCAGACGTTTCTTGGAGTACAGTCATGTGTAAGTTAAGTGATGCTGGGACACTGGATATTTTCTGGCTTTGTTAAAAAGTTAGCACTTTTGTTTTGCTTGATTATTTTTTTTGTAAAAAGCAATTTGTCATGTTTCTGTATTTATAAATGTACAGTAAATCTGCTGAAAATGTGAGTGTTTCTCTTGAACGTGTTTTCTGATGGTTTGTTTTTAAAAACAAGAATGTGTAAGAAGTATGGGAGTTGGTAAATTTAATTACTACCAATTTTTTTTTATTTTCCTCCCCTCACAAATGTTGACCTACATGGTTCATAATCTAACTGAAATATTTTCTAATGTTAAAATGATTTCTCAGCATGAGATTTTTCTAAAAACATAGACAGACAGCATACTTTACTACCAAACTGAATTTTCAGTACAAAAAGCTATAATCTCTCTTTGTCATTGTGTGGATCACATGCTTGGTAACTCAGTGATACAGTTTTCTGAACTATTTCAGGGAGCATAGCTTTCTATTCAAATTGAAAAATGTGTGTAACTATGATAATGAATGGGGGAAGGAATACTGTAAATTTGTTGTTCTTTAGAGAAATTTTTAAGGCCTAGGTAGATTAACCCAGATTGCACAGCAGATGCTAAATAGTTCTGATTTGCTGATGCTACTATAGATTTGCCTAAATTGTACAGGTTTATTTGTTGTAGGTTCTGTACTAAATACTGTCATAAAAATGATCTGGAAATGGTTTTATTTTGTGAAGTAAACTATGCTTTGTAATTTATGATAGTGTAAATGGAAGGAAAATCCTATTAAATGTGTTAAGAGTTCTGGCATCTGTTGTTTTGACCATATAGCAACCTGGGAAACAAACCAAACAGTTTCTATCAGTCCTCCCATCATTGCAGAAAAGTTCATTGCTGGTAAAACTCAGAACTTGTTTTACTGTCAACAGTTTTGAATTGGTAGTGGGATGTTAATACTTCTGCAACTTCTTTACTGAGCTCTGCCACCAAATTTCTATTCTTAGAAGGTCAAGTAAGCAGAGAACCAATATATCCCAATCAGCTATACCACAATGCCTATTCCATGACACCAAAGCAATTTTTTACTCTACTTGCTTGCATGCAAGAGTTTGAATATGACAATTTTCCTTCATTTCTTTTCAGTTGGGATTTTGTTGTTTAAGAGAGAGTTCTGTTTTACTGACAGGTTTCAGAGTAACAGCCGTGTTAGTCTGTATTCACAAAAAAGAAAAGGAGTACTTGTGGCACCTTAGAGACTAACCAATTTATTTGAGCATAAGCTTTCGTGAGCTACAGCTCACTTCATTGGATGCAGTGAGCTGTAGCTCACGAAAGCTTATGCTCAAATAAATTGGTTAGTCTCTAAGGTGCCACAAGTACTCCTTTTCTTTCTGATTTACTGATACTTTTGAGTTGGAGGAAAGGTGAGCGAAGGTCTGCAATCCTACCTTTGACTGCTTCACCTCTCCCTATGAAGCGTGAATTGGTGCCTTTGATATACCTTATGCCCTGAATGTTCAACTACTGTAGAAGGTAGTGCCTTTAGAAATATCCGTTTAAAAGCAACTTTGGCTGGAGAAGACCTCTAGTTGATACTATGAATGGTACTTTAAAAGAGAGAGGGAGGTGGAACCAGAGGGAGAGAGGAGTGCAATTATTTTCTACACACTCTTAATGCTAATCTGGAATTATGGTTGGTCTCTGCCTCAGCTGGCTGACAGGTAGCATCACCTATGGAATGTGAAACTCCAGCTCCCCTCCTGCCATGTCCCTGGTTCGAGTTCTAACTGAAGCAAACGAAAAGCAAGCAGAGCCTGCTCCTGTGAAACAGAATGTCTGCCTGCCAAAGAACAGGGCCAGGCAAACAAACTTCTGGAAAGCAGGAGTATGCACCAATGTGTAGAGTGAGCTGGGTCTGACTGGATTATACCAAGTCTCTTGGTCTCCCCTCACAGAATACAGCAGAGCCTGATGCTGTGATGGCTTTTTCCTCACCAGGCACTGCTAAAGAGTGGTGAGAGTAGTTTGCAAGATTCCCCTGTGGCGTGCATCACTTCACTTTTGGACCATGTCCCCTCAAGGGACACTAGAAGCAGATGAAGCCTCTGCTCTAACAAGAGTCCATTTTATCAGCAGTTGTCCCGGAGGTGAGAACAGTAGTGTAGCTGAGGGTAAACATAGGTAAATGGAGAGCACCTGCTTCTCACTGCAGGTGTAGGGACTTTAAATTAGATTAGTTTATCCACTTTTTTTTTTTTTACCACAGCACTACTGGGCATGAACCTTGCTCATGTCCATGTCCCTGAAGGGAGCTGTTATTCAACCTCCTTCTCCTTTAGTTCAAAGCACTTTGTCAGCTCACTGCACATGCACCCTCGAGTTTCTGCCATTCAGATGCCCTTGTGGCTTCTTCTTGTATATGAGTGCTGCTACTCTGCCTGCAGCCTATACCACTCACCAGCCGCAAGTGTCTTTCCTGTGTGTTAGCAGACGGGGCACCAGTCACGTGACTCCCTACAATAATACTAATGCATCTTGGACCTACTTACGTTAGCAGAGAAACATTCCATTTTTCTTCTTTCTGTTTCTTGGTGGTGGTTTGAAGGTTAGTACCTGCTATGGGTCCAGTAGAACAGTGCTGAATCCTACTCTTTAACCCCCTCTTGTGAGGCTCACAGCCAGCTAGTTCCAAGAGAGGGAAAACTGTGGAGGTGGTTGTATGAAGAACTAAAAATGAAGCTACTTAGCAATAAATAGTATTCACATAAGATACAGGGCCCAGTTCTCTGCCAGTGTAAACAACTGAGCTAGTTTTAAGATGGAACTCGATACATTTATTAACGGAATTATATGATATGGTTGCCTGCGTTAGAGGGTACTAGACTCAGGGACCCAGAAGGTCCCTTCCCTATGTTCCTAACTCTGTTCAAGCTGCAAAACAGGTGTAACAGAGTGCAGAGAAGGGCTCATTGGCTCCACATTCAGTTTCTCCCTGTTTTCAGTGGCTAATCTACCCCATCAGCAGAGGAAAACTACAGACCAGAGTGAAATCTGAGGCATAGCTGGAAAGATAAATGACCCTGTGACACATGGGTTACAAAGAGAAATATGATCACAAATCTTTCTTTAAAATCCCTTGTCTTGCTAGGATCAGTGACACACCACATTTACTACAATGGGTCACACCACAATTGTATGGGCCAGGCTGGGGAGAAAGTAACTGCAACTCATCAGACAATAGACCAATCAGATGATGGTAGGTAGAATGGCCAATCTGCTATAACATCTATAGCCCCCCACCACCAGAATATCTGAGCCACTCTGCTTCCTCTGGGCCAAATCCTCAACACTGCCCACAGCCCATGTAACTAGGAGTGTGCACAGAGGAGACTGTTGGGAAAAAGGAATACTCCAAGCCTACAGAGCCTCCCCACAGCTACTACTGTACCCTAGGAGCTACAATAGCTCCCAGCAGCTATTGCATCGCCAACTCCATATGGAGGGAACGGCCATAGCTCTTGATCCACCAGCCATACCTAAGTGCCATGCTGAAGCATACTGGAGCCCCTTTAGAGTTTTGTTCCATAGAACATGTGGGATGCAGACCGTTAGCTGAGGCAGTCCCCCGAAGCGCTGACACAACAGAAGACTGAGTTTGGTCCAATGTGCCCACAAAGAAAGGGCAGGAGTTACCCTTTTTTGTATCCAGTAACATATCTAGTTACATTACTCTAGCTAAAATACACTAAAAGAATTAAGGCATCAGCTACTTTCCTATTTCTCTTATACGAACTCCACAACAGTATGCAGAAGCATGCTGACTAACTGCAAAGAGAAAATGCTCTCTGACCATGCAATCAGCAAATGCCTCAGTCAGCATTTTGAAAGAGGGGAGTAACAGCAGCATGTAAAGTTTTCACTTCCAAAGAAGCTGTTTCTATGTAAACACTAACCTTTGTAACAATCTTGTGTCAGTCAGTATTTTATGACTTTGACCTGCACTGACGACTTTCAAATACAGAACAAGTTTTAGCATTCCTTTAGCCAGGCATGCAACCATACACATGCACACAGAGTTCATTTCCTTCCCCGCCCCCTATTAGAGAAAGGTGTGTGCCTCAAAACTTCATAGAAAATTTCAGACCGCCTGTGTCTTTCTCAAGAATGGACAGATCTCTTTCACTATATAATTTTAGAAACAGACCTGAATCAAAACCCCTTGTATGAATAACTGAATTGTGGGGAAATTTGAATCTTTATCTGAATTTAGCAATTCAGGCCCATAATAATCATAAAATAATAAGAAAAGTAGCATATCACAATTTCTCTGAGAAAGGTATGGAAACTATTATTACTGGTCAATTATATTCATATAATACAATGGTCAGGTTATCTATCTGAATGCCTGGGGATTGGGAGTAGGATATTCTCATTGGAAGGCCCTTGACCCTGACATGGGTCTGATGGAACTCAAAGCCATGATCCTACAAACACTAAAACAGGTTAGTTGATTGCTAGGATCCAGTGCAACACCCATGTTATCTCTCAGGTTACTTAAGGGGAGACTCCCTCTTGTAGGGAGCATTTTATAAAGGATTACATATACACACTTGGAGTCTGCCCATTGCTTCTCTCCCTCATTAATACATACTTATTAATGCCCACATGCCTTATCCTGACGGGCAATGCGGGGAGCAAATGAGCCTTAATCAAGCATAAAATCATATGGGGAGACTATGCAGAAGAGAATTGGGCTGCAAGGTAGTATTCCATGCCACCATGCAGCAATCACAAGCTCATCCACATGATTTGTATTCCATGGGGCAATGAGGGAGGTGGACAGCCTGAGTGGGGAAGAATCAAAGGACACATGCTACATGGCATATTCCTCCAGACAACATCACCATTTTGAATCCTAAAAAATGCTGCTTGAGTTCACCTTACTGTACTTTCCCACCCTACCTAAACCCTGACCCTTTCAACAATTAGGCATGTTCCTTAAATCATTGGAACTAATCACAATAATAAAGTTAAGCACGTGTAAGTGTTGGAAGGATCAGGGCCTAATGAGTCCCACTGGAGGTGTCACATGGGCAGGATTGTTAGAGGTGGGGAGAACCAAAAGATGACAAGGAAGATAGTCTCTCTCTTTCACCAGCAGTCTGGCTAAAGCCAAGTTAAGCCATATGGCTGAGATCCTTCTGATTTTTTACCAATGGATTACAGTCTACACAAGCGTCCTGTTGCTGCCATTCTATTGGGTAGGATAATGTCTCTTTACTAAGCCTGCTTCTGCCAGGTATGATTTCTAGCAAATGTTCTCCTTCCCATGAGTTTTAGTGTGGCCTATCCATATGGGTCTAATTCATTACTTGGTGACAATGACATTGATAAAACTCAGAAAACAAATATTGATTAATTGATCCTCACTACAACCAGTGGTATAGACAAACAATTTCCCTTTCCCTGCTAAGTAAACTGAGGCACAGGTCAACTTCCTACCCAAGGTTATACAGCAACTCAGAATCCTGATTCCCACCCGCTCTGCTGGTATTACTAGATTGCATGCTTTCTCTTATTTTTGGGGTGTTAACTGCAGTAATTTTTTAAAGAGTGAGAGTGAATGGATTTAGAGATTTTCTTCAATACTACAACATATTAATTTTTCTGGAAAAGCATGCCATGTGCATATATGCACTACATGTGAAAAGCTGACTGGGATCTATAGCAAGTCAGGTAATTTAGCTGACAACAACTGTCCATTGTTCATAGCCATGTGTTTTGTTACATACCTATAGAGCACCTGACCTAATCCATAAGGCAACTACCCTCTTCTCTTTCAAATCCTTTTTCTAAGATACACTTTTGCTGTGATGCCTGCAAGAAATCTGCCAATCAGTAGAAGGAGGAATTGGGCCCTAGTAGAAATTTAACCAAAAAATAATGTTTGTGCTTAACAGGTCTCCTCAAACCCATCACCTGTGTTTGTCTTGATCCTAGTGCTGCAATCGGATCTACATCTGCCATCAATAGGGCTTTCAAAGGTCCACTCACATTGATCCAATTAAAGGACTGGGGTAAAACCACAATTTAAAAGATTGTGAGTTCTTAAGGGTAGGGACAGTGCCTTTGTATATGCCTATATAATGGCTAACACACAGCGAGACTTGAATGGAGCCACTGTACTATACATTGTAATCAAGAGCATTTTCATTAAACATTGGCGGGGGGGGGAGGGGGAGAAGGGAAGGATTCTACTTTTAAACCAAACGCTGGGCTTTAAAAAGAGAAAATTCGTCCCTGCCACTGGCGGGATGCGTCCTGTCGCCGTGACACCAGGGCGTCCGCGGAGCTGCACTGCCTGGCGGCTCCAGTCCTGCCTCGGGCTGATGTGTCGCCTTCGGCCGGCCACGTTCCTCCCCCCGCCGCCTGTCACAGCCGTGGCGGGAGCTCTGTGGGGCCGGGGCGCTCTCTCCCCGCGTGTTTGCACCCTGCTTAGAACTGGGGCCCTGATCTCCCCGAGGCCAGCTGTAGGCTGCGCGGTGCCGGCGGCTCTGGGGGGCAGCCCGCGAGCCACAGCCCCTCTCCCTCCCTCCGGCTCCCGGGCGCGGAGAGCGGCCCTGCTGCCGCTGTTCCACCCCGCCGGGCCGGGCTCCGCAGCAGCCAATGAGCTTCCCCGCCGCGGGGGGAGCGCCAATGGGCTCACCTCCACCTGCCTCCTGCCCACACGCGAGGTACGCGGCCGGGCAGGCTGGAGAAAGCGAGGCGGGCGGGCCAAACCAAGTGTCCACTGAAACGCATCCGCCTCGCAGCCTGTCTCCGCCGCCCCGGAGGGATGGAGAGGGGCCGGGCGGCTCCTCCGGCGGATGTTGCCCGAATGGCCAGTTAAGGAGCGGCTGGGAGGCTCACCTGCAAAGCGGGCGGGCGGGCGCCTGAAGGTCTGCCCCGGGCTCTCTCCCCCGGCGCTGGCAGCAGCCTGTTGCATTGGCAGCGGGAGTTCCCCTGGGAGCCGGCTACCTGCGCTCTCCGCCCCGCAGGGACACTCGCCGCGGCTCCCCCTTGCAGGCGCGGGCCCTAGGGCGGAGGGAGCCTCGCCGCCGGCCCTCGCAGATTCCCGCCAGGTGAGAGCTCGGCCCGGCTTTGCCCCGGCGCGCAGGTGCCTCCCTCTGCTTCCCGCCGGGCGCCTTCCCTGCTGTGGCCCCGCAGCGGGCGGCTGCCAGTGGGGCGCTCGCGAGGCCGGGGGCCTGCGCTTATCCCCACGCCCTTCCCGGCCGGCGTCGGCCCGGCCCCTCTGCAAAACTTTCCCCGGCGTCTCCCCCCAGCTGGGGCCCGGGCACCCTCCGACTTGTTGCCTCCCCAGGTGACTGGCCCCATTGGAGCCAATTGCCGCTGGTGGCCGAACTCAGCGGCACTTGGCTGGTTCCCGGGCACACGGGGCCCGCTGGCTGCCCTGCCCCGCGCGCCCTTACCAAGGAATACGACACACGGCGCCTGCAACCCCCCGGGGTCTCCCGCTGCGCGCGGGGGCAGCTGCTCGGGGCGCGAGGGCTGCAGCCACTTAGCAGCGGATCCTGTTCTGCGCCTTCCCTATGCCTCGCTGGTGTCCGGCCTGCGCTGCTCTAAGCCCGGGCTAGCGAGCAAGGAACCTGTCCATTCTTAACCTCTCTGTTCACGCCACTTTTAGAGGCAAGCCTCGTGTTGCGGTCCTGGCTCTGAGTTTGGCTGTGTGCGCGCTTTCTGGTTTGCGAGTTGGGGCTAAACGGGCGCTGTCTGTAATGGCTCTCTCGCCCGCTCTCTCGGTGGCTTTGGCCTTGCGATGTAAAGCAGGAGGGCAGGATCTTGTGGGATGCAGACCCTCGGGGCATTGGTGGGTGTGCAGTTAACCCTATGTGCATCGAGAGGTGAATAACCTTTGGCGGAGGATCAATTGCACAGATAGGGGAGGGGAGAGCTTGGCTCGGATAAAACCTGAATAAGAAGTCCATCTAAACTTCAGTTCAGCGTTTATCTGGCCTGGTTCTGCGCCTGGCGCTCTGGTTTAGTGGAAGTCCTGAAGTATTGTGAAAGGAGCTATGACTTGTGAAAATAGTGGCACTATCACTAGACCCTTGGCTTCGCTCTCCCAGAACAAAGAAGCCCTCGTGACTTCTGCTACGTGTCTGACTCTCTGGTTGAAAAGTTAAAGCAAAGTCCCCTCCCCAGTTACTAGTGATCTGCACACGTGCAAAAACTTGGGGTAGGGTTAATTCTCCAAAGCAGGGGCTTTTATGGACTCCAGATAAATAGATTACTCCGCTCTTCACTACTTTGTGTTTAGGTTAGTCAATCTGTATCAACCCTATCTTTTAAATCAGGGAAATTGTGGTGGTTTGCGATACTAAGACTCTGTGAGAACTTCTAGGGTTTATGACAGAATAGCAGAGACTTGTCCGTCCCCAGTGTGGAGTTGTTTGCAGCAATGTTGTAGCCCTGCTGATCCCACGGTATGAAAGAGACTAGGCAGATGGACGAATTGGTCCATAACAAAATAGTACCTCGCCTACCGAGTCTGTCCTGACTGTCATACGAAGATCCCTGCAAAATAGGGACCGGTCTGGAAGCCTGGTGTGCTCCTAATGACCTAAGTGATGGTGGCTTGATCCATCAGGAACTGCAGGGGCACGCTGGAAATAAGATCTTTCGTTGCGTTAGCCTTATTTCCAGTGCTGTGATCCTGAGTATCTCTGGAAACCACAACCCCTTTCACTGAGACAGCTCACCCCCGTCTGATTCCCGCAGTTAGTGTCCCCACCCACTCAGGTGATAGAGCCACCTGGGGCAGAAGGGGATCTCAAGCCCAGCCCTGTTCCTGTGGCAGCGGCTGGCATCTAGTCAGCAGGTAGGTTCGGGCTCAGAGCCAGCCCCCGGGTAGAGAACACCCTGTGTGACTCGGAGCAGGGCAGGCTGCCTGGCAGGCTGCCTGCCAGCCTGGCCTCGGGCCCTCTCCGTCTCCTCCTGCCCAGCCTGGTCAGTTTCTCTGCTCTCCTGCCCTGGCAGCTGTCACTCCCTCTCCTTTCCTCCCGCACAGGAGCCGCGCCGCGAGCGCCCCGGGGAGTTCCCTGCCTCGCGAGTGCTCGCAGCCCAGGTGAGCCGAGCCGGAGCAGGGAGCGGCTGCCTCCTGCCCCAGCGGCGGTGGCTGGGCGCCGGGAGAAGATGGCTGACAGCACCGCGACCACGGGCTCCTGGTGGAAAGCGCTGACCAGAAGCAGGAAAAAAGCCAAAGAGGGGCTGGTGGCCGGAGCGCCGGCGCCCCCGGCTGAGCCCGCCCTCCCGCCGGCGCCCCCCGGCCCGGACTGTCGGGAGAACCAGCAGCCCAACTTCAGCAGCAGCGAGCCCAAATTGGGCGAGAAGCCTGGCGGCGGCGGCGGCAACCGCAGAAACCTGAAGATCTCCCACTCCGGCCGCTTCAAGGAAAAGCACAAGGTGCGAGCCCCTCTGCTGGCCGAGAGCCCCAAGCTGTTCGAGGGCAGCGCGCCCAGCCACGCCAGCGAGGAGAGGCAATAGCTGAGGCTGTGTGCTGCCGTACAGCCTCCGTCTGACCGAGCCTGGCCCCTGCAGCCAGTCCCCCAGATCTCGCTTTTCCCCCAATCACAGAGTCACGGCTCCTTGGGGGCTAGAGGAGGAGACACCTGCTGCTTTGGAAACGCCTTGGGTGCCCCTCGTCGCTAGGAGGAAGCCATCTCTCCCCGGGGGGCGCGGTGACCCCGCTGTAACCAGGCCAGGGACGCGCCTATTCTCTCGTTCGGATTCTGAATTTTGGAAACAAAAATAATCCCAGCGCCCTGTGTCTCTGTTCCTGGCTGCTGCACTTTGGACTGGACTATCGCCCTCGCTGGCTGGAGTTGACAAGTGCTGCACTGCTGCTTATTTTAGGGGGTAGAGCGGGATACCTTTCTTGATCAAAAATAGCTCGAGCAAATGGGGATGGGATTTAATAATGAAATAAAGATGAAGTGTAAATGCAGATTTTCTTGGTCGGAATTGAAGGTGCAAAAACGCTACAAACTGAGGAAGACAATGCACTGCCATAAATTACGAGTGTGCTGTAGATTAACAACGCTTATAAACCAGAGTCTAGAAGGAGCATAGGAACATGGTCAGTTACATTCACGTTAGAATATAATATGTTGTAGTGCAACAGGGCAACCTATGTCCCTCTAGAGGGCAGACTCCCCTCTTTGCAGTAGCTTTTCCAAATAGGTGGCTATCCTTCCTCAGTTTTCTGACCCAGGGGATTGTTCATTGCTCTAAAACACTAAGATAAACCCTCTTTTTAAAGGGAGTGAAACCGAAGTACTCTTACCTAAGTTCAAGGCCAAGGACTTCCCGGGGTACCTGTAGATCTCTAACAATCATGGTCCTGTTTGCCTCTAATAGACACGTCAAGCAAAAGAGTAAACAAATCCCTGTTACATTCAGTGAGTTATAAGTGGGTTATTGTAAGTGAAAGGCGCTTGGGTTCCCCTGGTCCATTTAAGTGTTAGGATTTGCCTCTTGCATATTTGAACAGAATTTGTCTCTCCTTTCTTCCTCCATCCCACCAAACTTCTAGGTAATTATAAGCAAGTGCTCAAGAGGTGAATCTGTAGTTTTCTTGTAGAGAAGAGCTGTTCAGATTTGTCATTCAGCTCCCTAAGGAAGGTACACAGTGCATTAGTAGCATGGTTCTCCAGTAACTGATGGTTTCAATCTAATGAAACTCAACCAAAGAAAGTAAGTGATAACAGGTAAATACCTTTTAGGGAGAGAATAACGCTGCTGATGCTCAACAGAGTTGTGTTTAGTATGATTGCAGCCAACACTGAAAGCAAGAATGCCCATGAACATGTAAGGGGTTATTGGTAGTGATGATGGTAGTCTTAGTCTTTATCCCCATGCAAACAAGCTCAAGGTTCCCAATGTTTCTGCTGGTTGCAATCAAACATGAAGTGGAAGTACTGATTCTCCGAGTAATTGACATCTCAAACTTCCCTTGAGTTTTCAGAAAGGCCCTGTTACAAAGCAAACCATGAGCCAAAACACATCTACTGAGATGCTGAGATGTAAAGAGGAAAACTAAATAGGTAAGACATTTTTCCACTCTATAGTATCTAAGGTAAATAAAACTGGTTTTGAAAACCTAAAACCAAACTAAACTATGCATAGTCAAAATCACTTTCCATAAGTGAGACTAAAGACAAATCAATGTGGCAGAGACTGAAAATTCTTTCCCAACATATTAGAAACTTCTAAGAATTAATGTATGGTTGTGATATTTAATAGGCTTTAGTCAGTCCTCCTGAAATTCCATGTACTATGATTTCTGAGTACCCTTAGTCTAGAGTAATTTACTGTTCCTGAAGTGGGACAATAGCATACGCCTCTTCAGAAGAGTAAATAGTGAATGTTGTAAGTAGGTGGTCTGTTAACCTTCAGATGGGGTTATGTCTGCAGAGTGTAAAGCTATGTCCTGCTGAAAAAAGGCCAGGAAAGCCAGACTTCCCAGTTCTATTGTGACAAATTTAACGTGCTCTGTCCACTTCTGGGGATATTTAATTTATAGACTTTTAGAAATCTCTTGCCTGAGTAACTCTTCTACCATCACACAACTTGGTCAGATCAATGACTTTATAACAGTGCACTCTAATATTACTTTATGCTGTTAAAGTAATATTAACATGCACTGTAATAGTGCAGCATTTGTGGAAAAAAGGCTTCAATGGGAGTTTCCCTTCCCGTCCCATTTACTGTTTCTAGATATAGCAGCCCCTCCTTCTCTCCCCCATCCCTGCCACAGCCCACCCTTCACATATATGGGCTCTAGTTAAAAAACAACCCCCCTCCACTGACTTACAAAGAGGAGTCCTTTTACTACAAGATCATAGAAATCTCTGGGTTACTCAGTGAATTTTGACACGTGGCCCGCTGCTGTTTAGAAGTAGAGGTTTTGCAGTGCCAGTGCTGGCCTATTGAGGGCCCTAACCAGGAATATTTCCCCTCCCATCTCCAACACATAATAAAAAGTGAATGGGGGCCCCCTTGAACTGCTCTCGGGGCCCCAAGCAATTGCTTAGTCTGCTTATGCCTAGTGCTGGCTCTGTTCACCTTACCTGAGCTTATCAAATGGGCTCCTTGTCCTTGTTAAGGTGCAGCTGGATATTGAGAGAATGTCACGCTGTGTCCTGCTAAAAAGAGGCCAGGAAAGCCAGTCTTCCCAGTTCCACTGTCACTCCTCTATTACAGGAGTGGGTAGGTGAGATTCTGTGACCTGCAAAGTGCAGAAGGTCAGAGTAGATGATTATGATAGTCCCTTCTGGCCTTAGAATCTATGAAAATAGCATCAGAGTACAGCTAATTCCTGCACTGCCTAGGAGAAGTTGGAGAAAGGAGGGAGAGCCATTGTTGATCATTTGTATTTAAGGCCTGGCAAATCCTTTCAGGACAGCAAGAAATTTAACGGGATGTAGTGCTGATCAGTGGGGCTTCCACTTCTGACTCTACAGCTGGCTGACTATGTAATTTCTGACAAGTCACTTAGGGCCTCTGTGCCTCATCTATCTTGTCTAAAATGAGAATAATCCTACAGTTTGTACAACATTTTGAGATCAACAGTTGAAACTCCCTAGACAGCCACAAAATATTATGTTTGGATTCTTTGTTGTTGTTGTTGTTAGAATTCAGCTAGGATGTTCAAAATGTTGCTATTAGTGTTTAATACCAGTACTGGTCAATATCTGACCAATTGTCAAACATCATATCATCATATTTTTAAAGTCCCATGTTATAAATGAGTAAGCGCTCAGAACAGGGTCAGACTGTGAAGTCATTTTACCCCCAAACAGCATGGATAGCAAGAATCTTCCTATCTTTAGACTGCCCTGGAGCGGGGGGTGGGGAAGAATAATTCTGTTTTCCGGCTCAGTCAAGCCCTTTGCTTCTCCACTGAAACTATCAAAAAGAAAAGTGCTGTCGGTGTTGATGGTGGCTTTTGACAAACTGGATTTATCCATTAGAAAATGAGCTGTGACCATCATTTCATTGCACAGAGGCCATCAGCTTCTAGGTGGTAATACATTTGGGCCACATTTCTAGAGCCAAAGGGTTCCATATCCTATTACTAACCCCCATAACGAATGAACCCACTGGTTTAATTAGCCTAAGTGCATCGAGATTTTACACAATGCTAGAAAATATGTCATCATATTAATTATGCAATAATTGTATGGAATTCTTGTCACTCCAAAGGAGGCTTTCTTTCCAGTTTAGAGTGGGTGAGTGGGCAGTGTTGGAGAACACTTGGTCAGAGACAATGTATTTCTATGCAATAAATGCCTGTGGGGGGAAATTGTATTCAAGATACTTATATATTCCCCTTCTTCCTGCCCCAACTTTTTATAAAATGTATGTTTAAGAAAAGAAATCCAGGAAGTAGGACAACTTTAAAAAAAAAAGTAATTGCAAAGAGACAAGAAGATGAGGTTCAATTTAACTCTGCATGGTAGCGTTGTAATTACTCCTAATCTAAGTATCATTAAGAATTTGAACTGATTAAAGAAATGAACTTTTTAGGATGAAAAATCAACATTCAAAAAACGAAAAGAAGCTTTACTAAGAACCTTGCAAAATGTTACCTTAAAGCCTGATCAGTCCTGCACTGGCTGAACTAAAGACAGAAGGGGAAGACAGGGTTTAACTAGCTGGTGACTCATTCCTTGCTACTATATGCTCCTCAGGTTGCTGCTCACTCTTGTTGCAAAGAAGATTGGGTAGGGCAGTTGGAGGCTCCCTTCTCCACATGTGGAGGGTGACTTCACCTGAAAAAGACATATCTGGCTCTTCTGAAGCCCCAAGGTCTGCAAGAATTTAAAAGAATCAACATCTAATGCTGCTGAGATGTTTGTACCTGAGGATCTAATGTAAGGTGAACTGCAAAGGGATAGATGGGACTACTTGTGCACTTTATTGCTTCTAAATTATATTTGTATAGTTCAAATTCGACTTGTTTTACATTAGAAATATGAGGTCTTGTTTTTTTGTGTGGAGAATTAGTGGGATAATATCACAAGTGGTTGAAATCTGAGCAGCTATATTCCCAACCCGGAATTGAACAGAAGGATCAATATGCCCTGGCTATCCTTTGAGAGCAGCAGCTCAGCTTTCAGCCTCTTGTGATGTCATGCCCTATAGTCCTCCAGAGTGTTTGGCAGCAAAGCTGGGAAGCCAGCTCCCAGTGTTTTTCTTCTTTTGTTCTTCTTTCTTAAGAAAGAATCTTTGGTGCAGAATTTCTACATTAGGAGGCACAATCCCCCTCCCTCACCCCATAATATCCTCCTTTATTCCCTCTGATATTCACCTAAGGGTCCTTCCCCCCTGCCCTACCACTAACCTATGGTAAGCCAGGGTGGAGTTTTGCAGGGTTCTGACATTTCCCAAGCATCTTAAAAATAGGAATAGATCTTTGGATGTAGACTTCAAATAAATTAAAATGATCAGTAGCTCCATCCAAAGAATTGAATTTAACACTCACATTTAAATACTTTATCTCAACAAAGCAGTATGTGTGCATTGGAATACAAACTTATAACAGCCTTAGGCCCTGATCCTATCTGAGTATCTTTACTCAGATGAGCAATCCCTCCTGAAGTTAATAGGAATCCTCACATGAGTAAAGAGAAATGTAAGACTTTGCATAGTTTGGGATGGCAGTTCATAATAGTTGACACTTGATACATACAGTTTATCCATGCCAGAAGTATTTTGCTCTTGTGTGCATGGCTTTCTTTGCCATGTCTCCTTCTGTTTTGTATCTGCAAGAACACCTCTTTTTCAGTTTTGATCCTTTCCCTTATTCCTAGGAACAGCTCACTATTGCTTAAGTAACAACTGCAGCCTCTAGCTCACCCTTTGCCCTTATGCTCTGAGCATTCAACACTGAGTTAAAAACTCAGTCCTTTGGGCCAATAACAGTTAAAGAAATACAAACCTACACATTTGTTCCAATCAGGAAATAGGCATACTGTCCATTCTACCGTTGCAGACACATGGCCTTTTCTTTACACCACTGTTTTTCCATTCCAGGCCTAGAACTCAATTTTGCAGGTCCACCTTTTGTCCCCAAACTTGTAAATGTTTACACAGGTGAACCATACCATTGATTTCAATGGGGCTGGTCAAGAGCACAGAGTTATTTACATGCATAAGTGTTTGCAGGATCTGGTACACAATGGCCAAGAAAAAAAAAAGAGAGCTCAATTTTACCCTTCCTTATGGAAACTGTTTTCCTTATAGAAAATTTTGCCAGTGATTTACATAAAGGGAAGCTGAATTGAGACTTAAATTAGGTGCTGTAAATACACCTACCTGAGACATATGAATATTTTCCCAGGTTTGCAGCCCCTTGTAATTGCATAACTCCAGAGGTGTTCTCCATGACTGGAGCTTCTAAAAAAGCTCAGTGTTGGCCCCAACTGCTCTAACATAAGTGGGAGCAGAGTTAGAACAATGTTGCGTGCTTTTGAAAAAAAAACCCTTTAAATGCTACCGGCAGACTCCATACTCAGTCCTGAAATTGTTTAGTAAAGTAGAATTTTATTTAAATGCAATAGTTACAGGTACAGGATAAATTTTCAAGGGCAAAACTCAGAGCAGTTCATTTCAAATCGTTTTAAAAAGGACCAAGAGAAGTTTCTGGAAACTGACTATTGTGGGTGCAACCACTGTCTAAAAGAAGGGGACAGACTAACATGGTTTTTGGTTTGTTTCTTTGGTGTGATGTCAAGATTGAGCATGGTGCATGAGGTGATGCTGTCTTTAGCAAGAGGCATAAAACCACAAGTAGTCCTTCTCTTGTGCATCAAAGAGAGTCTTAGCACTTCCTGCAAGATTACAGTGGTATCTCCTGTGTCCTGCTTGATTCCAGTTTGAATAACTATATTCAATATACTGAAATTCATCTTGTTCATGCGTTAGCTATAGCAGGTTTTAATACCATCCCATTGTCTGAAATGGGAAACTACTATGTCAAGAAAGCAATGTACGGCATTATAGTTTCAAACACTACTGCCCACCTCTCCACAACTTCTTATGTTGATTTGAAAGCTGAAACCTAGAAACACTATCTTTGCAATTACAGACAATCACTTTTCCCTTACGCATTATGTACAAGTCAATATTATTTTGCTGTGATTATGGTTTACTGTACAGGCGATTTTGACAGTTGATTTAATGCACTATTCATCCATTTGAATAAGCTTTCCAGTTGCTTTTTGTTGTACCAAGGGAGAAATTGGCCGTGTCCATCAACTGTAAAATTTTAAGCTTCAATAAACTTTAAGGATGCTTATACAACCCACCTCACACCCACACACCCAACTTTAATAATACTTAGCAACTTGCATAATTTGTTACTTCTCCATAGCACAGTGGTCTGAACATTAATCCTTATAACACTCCCAAAAGTAGATAAGTATTATCTCTATTTTACAGGTAAGTCTGTAGGGCCAAATTCATATCTTATATAAGTAGCTGCATCTCCACTGACGACGCGCATCTTGTATTTGCTATTGTCTGAGAATGGAATCTAGACTAGATGGAAGGTTGCCTCAAAAAACCAACTTCTAATAAAATGTGGATTCAGAGTCAGATGAGCATTCTAAAATGTTTGGTCTCTACCTGAAGTGATTATCCAAACCTCTTGAAGTTTGCCTATCACTTATCCACATAATAAAGTGCAGATGCTGCATATCTCTAGCAAACAGTTCCTGATAGACCACATATTATAAAGTATGGGTGTGATTTTAAAATGTGCCTGAGAGACTTAGGAGAACAAGTCTCATTGACTTGCAATGGGACTCATGGTCCTTAGGTCTCTTATTTAAAAAAAAAAAAAAAAAAAAAAAAAGGTTTGGTATAACCTAGGCTGAGAATTTAAACTGATTTAATTATACCAATATAACCCTCCTTGCAGATGCTCTTATTCCAGTATAAGGCTGTCTCTACATACTACACAGACTATGCTGGCAAAGCTATGTTGGTATTGCTATGATGCTAGCATAACCTACCGGGCAGACAGAGCCTGCACTGATGGAAGGGATTTTTCCATTGGTGCAGGAACACCACCTCCTCAAAGTTACCTATGTTGATGGAAGCACTCCTCCATTGCCAAAGCTACATCTCCACTGGGGGTTAGGTTGGCATAGCTGTGTAAGTGAGGGGTCTGGTTTTTCCCCACCCCTGACTGACACAGATACCTTGACCTGACTTTTAAATGTAAACCAAGAGGGCCTTTTTCAGGGGGTGGGGGTTAGTTTATGTCTCTTGGGTAGAGGGTTAAGCTTAAATTGAAAGAAGGTCCTCTTATTCTGTCCGGAATAAGTGTGTCCACAAAGGGGGTTATACCAATATAACTAAGCCTATGTCACTTTAGTGCTGGGTATGACACTTTTCCTATCAAAATTATCCTCATGACAAGTATGTTAATAAATGCTACAGCACAGAGCAGTCACCATTGGGTTAATAAATAGCACATGATAGTTTACCATAACGGCACATACCAGACGACTGCATGCTAATGTATGAATTTCTTTTTCTGTGTTTTAAAGCATCCATGCTCAAGGGAGAGTTCCTCCCCCTCAACAGCTATTCTTGCCTTCCAGCTGCTACTTGATCTTTTCCAGCTCTTGTTCAGAATTCTTCCTTAAAGAATCTTTCAGTGAAACTTTTTCAATCAGGCTGTAGTATAACATTTCTGCAAAGCCACTGTTCCTTTGTTCTCTTTCTCCAGATCAGGTTGTACTTGTAAGCAGCTTTCTTCATAAACCCAAGAGAAATCTTCTTTTTCCTTTTGTCTCTATTGAGAGAGACCAAAATCCCAAGTCAGTTATAAGCCCTGAAATGTGTGTTTTTCCACTGTTTTGATATTGGTTACTGCCATGGTCTTTACCTATTCCCCTGGCCAGCCAGGAAAAGACACACCCTCAGTCAACACAATCGAAAGCCATTTAAGTAAAAGCTCTTCAAATGCTTTAAAAATGTTTGCTTCCAGCAAATCCCAGTGTCAAGCAGCAGTCATTTGACACCTTTCAAAAGCAGCCAGTGTAGAGTAAAAACAGCAGCATGATTCTATTCGTAAATCATTTTTAGGCCTACGTTATGTTTCTGAGGGGACGTGAGGGGACACTTGCACAGGCTTCATTGGTTCTTTCTGCCATTTTCTGATTGTATAGTGGCTGCAGTATATGGTACCAAGGATTGTAAGAATTTTACTCTCTCACATAGACACACACGCACACAGAGAGAGAGTAGTGCAAATATAGGGCTAAATTATCTGGAGTCCTTGCCAATGTGGTATTTGTATGCCCACATAGCACCTAGCTGGTCAAATCTGTATGCAAATACTTCACTTGTCAGTACACATTGGGTATTTGCATGCGTGAGCTGACATGTGCAAATCCACATGTGATATGGCACGCATGTAACCTTTGAAAATCTGGCCTTTGATGTCTCAATAAATGCTTTTAGGTTTGAAGGTTTGAATGGAGAATCCCTTGAGAGTTCAAGGTGAAATACAACGCAAGCAGGCTCTGAATAGAAAGCCCAGTGTTCTGAACCTGCCATACCTCGTCCCAGGCTGTTACAGGAGTTCTGAGAGAGGAAGACGTACCTGCTCTAACAGCAAATTAAGCATAAAGATTTTAATCTGACAAAAAGCTGTTCAATGGAAAGTTTAAAAGTCATGGGGAGCCTGGAGAGCACAGCTCTATCTTTTCTGCTAAAATCAGAGGCAGGGCTCCTCTTCTCCTTGGTTTGTGGGGGCAGTGCTGTGGTCAGCCGGTGCAGTGCAAGCTCCCCAACCTGTTTCAATCTATTTTAACCCATGATTCAGTAGCCTCATTTTGATGTGTTATGGTGAGGTTCACTCAGGGCTCAACTCACAAGGCACTTGGAGAACTGCCAGTTCTGCTTGATCAAACAATTGCATTAGCTTATTAAATATATGAAGAGGCTGAGGGCAAATACAGACGGGATTCCCCTTACCCATGCAGTAAGCATCTCTGAGTGTGGGATTGGGCTCTGAAACTCCCCCTTGACTTCAGTGAGACTAGAGTTGGGCCTGTGCTGAGCACTTCTGAAAGCTTCACCTTTAATGTTTGCACATTATAGAGCTCAGATGAAAATCTGTTTCTTTTATGGCAATTTAGTGGACCACACTTTCTTGCTCCTACTAGTAGGCAAGTCACTTGCATCTTGGTACTTTGAGGGGAAACATACCCTTGGGATTTCAGGGTATACAATGAGCTGGCAAGTGGCAATTGCAGCTGTAGTGAGCCAGTGTCTTTTGCTTTAAAGAAGGTAAATCCTGGAGTCATTCTGCTGGAATTCTGAATTGGAAACCTCATTCTGCATCCTAGATAGGGACTGGGGCTGGAAGAAGAGAGGTCATTCTTGGTGGAGGGTTATCATCTCTGGAACTCATTCTCCTTTGTGGTTTTTCAGAGGCCAACATGATGGCCTGCAGGGATGGTGCAAGACCAGTCTGTTTACCCAAATATTTTGCTTGAGCCAGACAAGTGGGGCATCTTTTTTTCCCCCTCCTGATATTGGTGGCTAATAGTCCTTTCTGGGTCATTTCCATCAGGCTCAGTGTCGGGTTTGCTCTCTTATTGGTCACTGCAGGCAGGTGTTTTTTTCACAATGTGTTTTTGATCTTTCCTGTGACTTTGCCTAGATGCTCTAAAAAATAACTACACCTGATGATGTGGCTGCATTGCTTCACCAGGTAGTTGTGCAGTCTCACCCATCCCACAGACTGAAAAGGTTCGAACCCTGTCAGTACATAAGTGAAAGACTGCCATGGAATAACTGTCGGAAGAGGACCGAGTCATTCAGTAGGTGGCACTCCTCCATTCTCCGTTAGTACTGAAGCATGGAGTTGAGGACAGAAAGATGTTATCTGAAAGATGAGATGTAAAACTGAGGTCCTGATAATGTGAGAGACAGGGTGAGTGAAGTAATATTTGTTATTGGACCAACATCTGTTGGTGCGAGAGAGGAGCGTTCAAGCCATACAGAGCTCTTCTTCCTGATAAAGTGTCAGTATTATTAAAGTTCCAGTAGCTTGCCTATGTAAGGTACTTACATTGCTCCTATTACCATAGTATTTGAGTACTTCATGATCTTTAGTGTGTTTATCCTCTGAGGGGAGGAAATACTATTATTCCAGTTTTACCCATGAGGTGCTGAGACACAGTCAGGCTCCTTGACTTGGCCCCAGGAAGTCATTGGCAGAGCAGGGAATGCTTTTCACAAAAAGGACGGTCCTGGTCTGCTGCAGTTTCCACAGTATGCATCCGATGAAGTGAGCTGTAGCTCACGAAAGCTCATGCTCAAATAAATTGGTTAGTCTCTAAGGTGCCACAAGTACTCCTTCTCTTTTTGCGAATACAGACTAACACGGCTGTTACTCTGAAACCGGTCCTGGTTAAATTCCAAATTTGTCTGATAATTTCTTGGTGCCCTCCCTAACTTCAGATGAATCTTGCCACATCCTCTTTACTCTGTCATGTAGTGCTGCTGCATGCTGTTATATTTCTGCTACATTTCACATCAGAGGTGGCTGTGTTTCTGTGAATTGCGTACCGATTCCTATGCAGACAATCTGCAAAGTGTTTTGGGATCCCTCTGGATAAAAGATGCTGTATAAATATAAGTTGTCACAAGAGTGCCTATTAGGTTTCTGACAGTGGCTGTGGTCTCATGGCAGAAATGCAGGCACATGCACTGGGTCACAAAATACATTTTAAAAATTATCTTTGCTTGCCTGGTGTTTGATAAAGTAGGTCTGAGATGGCATGTCACACAGTGCAGGCTGGCTGGCATGTCACACAGTGCTGACAGATATATAAGATTGTACAATGTTCAAATAATATAAATATTCACCACAATTATAAAGCAATAAAAGTGATCTCCCCACCCCTGGGATAGGCTGGTCTGACAAGCTCTTAGGTCCGCACCCTTAATTGGAAGGAACTCATGTCCTATTGAAGATTCTCAAGTCTGTTCACCTTAAGGGACTAGCTGGTTCCAGTGCTGTTTCTAGTGGCTCCCCAAGCTTGGGCCTTGTCTACATGGGAAAGTCTTTGGGGTATGATTTTTAAACCAATAACCACTAATAAGAGTGTCCACACAGGAGGAGGAAGGTTATACCTGTTTAAGTATATCTGTGTAACTGGTAAAACCTTCCTGCTAGACCTAAAGCCTAAGATGGCTCACTTGGAGTGGGGTCTGTGAGGGTATGTAGACACAGGGATGAAAAAACCCATGACCCCGACTCAGCTGACCCAGGCCAGCTGCGGCTGTGCCAAGGGGCTTTTATCCCCCTGTAGATGTACCCTAAGTCTCTAGTAAACAGTTTTCTTCAACGAAGGACACAGTCACAAAGGAAATCACTGAAAATGGATCCTTTCACAGAGGTTGTTAAAAGAAGGCCAAAGAATGTAGGCTATATTTATGGGATGGGGGATTCTATCCTGGGAATCAGTGACTCTGAAAAAGATCTGGGGGTTGTGGTGGATAGTCAGCTGAATATTAGCTCCTAGTACAACACTGGGCCAACAGGGCTAATGCGATCCTTGGATACATAAACAGGAATCTTGAGTAGGGGTAGAGAGGTTATTTTACCTCTGTTTGACACTGGTGAGACCACTGCTGGAATGCTGTGTCCAGGTCAAGAAGAATGTTGATAAATTGGAGAGGGTTCACAGAAGAGCCATGAGAATGATTAAAAGTTTAAAAATAATGCTTTGTATGGATAGACTTAAGGACCTTAATCTATTTAGCTTATCAAAGAGAAGGCTAAAAGGTGACTTGATTACAGTCTGTAAGAACCTACATGGGGATCAAATGTTTGATATGGGCTCTTTGATCTAGCAAACAAAGGTATAAGATGATCCAATGCCTGGAAGTTAAAGATAGACAAATTCAAACAGGAAATAAAGTGCCAAGTTTTAACAGTGAGGGCAATTAACTATTGGAACAATTTACCAAGGCTCATGGTGGATTCTCTATTATTAGCAATTTTTAATCAAGATTTGATGTTTTTCTAAAAGAGATGCCTTAAGAATTATTTAGGGAAAGTTCTGTGGCCTGTGTTATACAGGAGATCAGACTAGATGATCACAATGGTCCCTTCAGGCCTTGGAATTTATGAATGTCTGGAAAGGAGAAAAAAATCACCAGGAACAGTTAAATTAAGAGTGAAGAACAATTTCCTCCACTCCTGGGATTATTGGGTGAAGCTGGGTCATGCAGGAGGTCAGGTATCATAACACCCACTTTTGCAACTTATGGGCTCTTAACATCTATGAACTTTGAAATGGAAGCTCAGTCAGCCCCTTACCTTGGCACTCTCCTCATCATCCTGACAAACCAGTTTAAAAATACGCTGATTACAATTTTATTTGTTGGACTACGAAACAGACTTTTCTTATTGATACTCTGCCAAGGATGTAACTTGCCCAAAGTTTTTCCCCCTCACACTTCATTAAGTTTTTCCTCTCTGAAAATTCAGGAATGGAATTCTCTCTGTTCTTCAAAGTCCAGGAATACATAGGGTGATCCCACCATCTTGGTACCTTGAGGGGACACCCTTAGCATCTCAGGTACATTAACTTGACAATTGCAGTTGTACTGAGTCAGTGCATCTACTATCAAGAGCAGGGTATGACTAATAATTTTGGCACATTTGGGGCTCCCTCTTGGCTTGTTGGGCCCAACAAGAATCTACAGGTTTCATGGGCATTCTACAACCATCTCTCATACAATGGTCACTATAATAATATATTGGGGTGAGGAAGAGAATATTTTAGCTCTTCTGAAAATCAAAAGCATGGTAAAATAGCTTAATAAGGGGCATGCCCAGGCTCATTGATTTTGTTAGGTTTCACATACAGGGATTTAATGTGAACGTTATTTAACTTGGAGCTTGAGTCATTAAAATGAATGATTTTTACCATGTCAAAATATTAAGAGCATGAGACCTTTTAAAAACAGTAACTGGCCTTCCATCCTGCCCAATATGCTGGTCTGGTTTTGGACCCCACTTTCCCCAAATCTAAGTGGGCATTTATACTCATTTATACCCTCTGTTTCATTCACCTTCCCTGGTAACTTATTTCATAGTGTGTGTTTACTATTACCCTCTGTTCAGTTCTACTGTAGATTCCTAATGTTTAGGTTATAGGTCCCCTAGTTTTGATTCTTTCAATGGTATGACTTTCTCCCCAGGATTTTTAAAGGCAATTCAGATGTTTGAATAGCATATGTTTCACTTACTGACAGCCATTTTTTTTTTGCTTGATATCAAGTTTTGGTGTATGTAATCAAGGATAATCCTCAATACATCCAAGGATATATGTCTTCAGATCTATTTCCAGTAGAAGAAGCTGTTCCCACAAGACAGTAGTGAGATACATTATGCAGCCTCCTGATCAGCAAAATGACAGAATCTGAAGTCTTCAGAGAAGCCACCTGCAATGGAGATGAGAAATCTTGAGAGAGAATTCCCTCCACCCCAACCCAAAACATGAAGAAAGCTAATTCCTCAGTACATTCTTCATGCACTTGCTTTGAACGTTCTGAACGCTGTAGAGTGTTAGCTATTAATTGTACCATTGCTAAAGGGTTCATTGAGTAGGAACAACGGCATCTGAGGAATAAGACATAATGTGCTGTGAAGTATTTACAAGTGTGGTAGGTATAAGCACACTAGTGAGGTACAAGACATAACGGAATGTCTTCAAAAGTACATCTGTTATAAAACACAGCTTTGGACATACATATTTAAATGTGGCCTTTACACTCTTTGACGGACAGGCAATCTGATTTGCTGAGGCTATAGCAAATTGGCAACAAAATGGTGTGCTGAGCTGAGACTCACTATGTGCTTTATTGTGTATGCATTATGAGCCTGAACTAGTTCCCACTGAAGTCAACTCCTGTATTAGGATTCTAAGGAATATTTGGACTACAATAAAGTTGATTCTGATTCTCAGCTGATAGGTGACAGGATGTTTTATTTCCCAGTTGAGAAAAGCTGTTGGAGCAAATCGGTCTTCCTGCACAGTTGTTCTCTGGTTTTTGAAAATCTGTGGGGTGGAGTTTTGCCAATAAGTTCTAGGTAAGCAGAGTTAGGCCAATGCTGAGCACTTTTGAAAATCCTATTCTCCATGTCTAATCACTGAAACAAGCATTCATTTTGAAGTCAATGGTAAAACTCCCCCTGATTTTCACAGAATCAGAGTTGAACACTTTTGAAAATTTCACCCTGAAATTGACGCTATTTTCTTTTATTCTATTCATTCTCTTCTCAGAGAATCTAGATTTCCTGGTACTTCTAGAAAATGAGCTGTCATCAGTGCAGGTCCCTTATGCCACTTCATGTTTCTTGGAATATATGATATCATTAGACCACAAGATTGCATGGTCCAGCAACCTGCTTTATGTGAATGTGCAGTTGTCAGGTCATACATTTAAATGAGCACACATTTGAATGTGTGACTGAAGGCTGTACATTCAACGACAGGCACTGGGATATTTATCAGTATTTTCTTTTTCTTCTCTTCATTCTTCTTCTTTTAAAAAAAATCAGAACAAAGCGTTCAAAGAGAAAACACCATGCTAATGTGATGATTGAGATTTTAAATGCACAAAAGGTCATTAAATTCAAAAGTTAGGATTCCCCAGCAGCCATATCTTATAAACATTGGGTGAGAGGGAGAGAAACAAAATTGATGCCACACAGAAATATGAAATACTCCTTATGCACATAGGTGCCAAGTTACAGTTGAATCCTGTAGGTCACAATGACATGCACTGCAAATCAGATTTATTTATTTTTTTGGCAGTTTAACAAATTGAGATTGAGGGTTTATCCACCCGATAATGGATATCTCTGGGCACTGTTTTATGAAGATTCCATAGAACTTGTGTGCAGTGTGTCACTGTATGGCAAACATTGCAGGAGAGCTATTGTAAAGTAACATGATTTGCTTATTATCTGCACACAGTCAGCAATTAAGTAGCAGCACTGGTATATTGATACATCATGTTATTACTATGGTAATAAAGGTAAAGCCAAAGTCTAAATGCTAGCACCTCAGATGTTTCCTCAGATCCTGAGTTGAAGATCCGACTATAGGTCTTTTGTTAAAAATTGGCCTGATTTTAAAAGGAATGAATATAAAACACCCTAAATCTTAGGGATGGGCCTAAACCAATATTCTGGGCCTGGTTCACTTTAGAATTCATAGTTGAAATGTATCTCTAGAAAAGGTAACTCCAAACAGCTCGATATTGGAAGGCTCAGATCTGGATCCATATTTTTGAATTCCCAAGTTTGGGAATGCTCAGAAGTAGAGCTCTGGTTTGGCCAATTATAGAGAGATGCATTCTTGATTTAGATTTAATTGAGGCTCATCTCTACTAAAGAGCAATAATACTTTGCATCTACATAGCACCTTTCAGCTGGGACTCTCCAAGTGCTTTACAAAAATTAGTTCAGGCTTGCAATCCTCCTGTGAGGTAGGCAAACATTACACCTTTTTTGTTTTGTTTTGTTTTTGTTGTTTTTGTAGAAAAGAACTCCATATAATTTGCTAAAGGGGTTTATGCTCTTCCATTAGAAAACAAGACTTGGGAAAAGGCACTTTCTGTGTGTTTGGATTACTCCTCTCCATGAGGCCCTGGTACCCACAATAGCATGTCAATTTCTCACTATGCAATTTAAGGATAGCAGTTGTGGAAGCCAGTAAGCTGAAGGAAAGGCTGGAACAAAGGTGGCCTTTACCATACTCCCACTTAGCTGTCAGCTTCCAATTCTGAAAATGTATGTTATGGCTCATCTAGAATATCAGGCATTGATATGTTGTTTTAACAAGCAGGCCTAGAAGGTGGCACCAACGTGCCACTTTCCAAAAATGTGCATGGCCAAAGCCTCAGCACAAGCTGTCTGACCTAGTATGAGATTGTAAGCAGCATACAGGGAGAATGAAGATTGCAGTGTGGAAAAGGTGAAAGAGGAAACAAAGATAAAGCTAGTATGATCTTGTCAGCTTTTGCATGTTAAGCAGGGTCATGACTTGGATAGGATATGCCCCAGAGAAATCAGAGAGCAGATCTCAGCACTGAAACAACCCTGGAGCATGGTAGTAGGGGGCACGGTGCTATTGCAGCGCTTGGCCAAAAGTGACTAGCGATTTTAGGTGCCTCAATTTCTAGGTGACTATCAAAGGGCATGATTTCCCTGCAGCACCCTTCTGGATAAATGTGGGTCTGCTGAGGGCTGCCTCAGTCTCCCTTTCATTCAGGATCCCTTAAAAAGTCCACACAGTCCACATATTCAAACCATTCCCCCTTTTGGAGTCCAGTTTACTAAGTCCTGCACAAAGTCTTTCAAAAGAGAAAAAGGTACAAAGCCTTCATCCCAGTTTCAGATGTGCCCAACCCCTCCTCCCTGAGGGTCTTCCTACCAATCTCTCTTGGCCTTTTTCACACACCTTCCCCACTGGTGTTTTCTTTACTCTCTGCAGTGCCTCCAGGCATCTGCCACCCACATGCAGATGTCTCACCCTTTATAAGGCCCAGATGCCTTCCCTGAAGCCAATAGTGCATCAGAACCTGCTGCAGTGGACCCTGCTCCCTCTTAAAGGGTCCTGTCATCCTGCAACAGTGGCCAAAATAAGGTACTTTGAACTGAAGAGGCCTGATTTTCTGAGGGGGCTTCTCAGCACTTTGTGAAAATCAGGCCCCTTTAAAGTGTCTCAAGTTGGGCATCAAAATCTTGAGTCGCTCTTGAAGATATAGGCTGTTGTCTTGGCTGTGTCTTGGCTGACAGGTAAAATCGATTTCTCTCTCTTGCTCTGAGGGATTTCTCATTTGCTCATCATTGTGATATGTACCTACAGGATGATAGAGGATCATTCAAGATCTCCATGCACTATTTCCAGTAAATATGTCAATCCCCTGATGTTCTGATCAAATTCTAATTTTGGTAATTACATTTTGATTACCTAAATTCTACTGAACTGCAGTTAGGATTAGTATTCTTCTTCACCTCCGAACTGAAACTGTTTTGTTCTCTTGCTGCATATGGCTACAAAGTTGCTGTGTTCCACTCTAGAAGTGGCTGCATTGCATTAGCTGGTGAATGACTCCTGAATATATAGTGCGTTTGGTATCCTTTGTGTTATATTTTCCACACACAAAGTATCATTATGTGCTTCCTTTCAGGAGGCTTAATTTTAGATTAAGGAAAAACCCCCAAATGTCTCAGAGGACAGAGAGAGGACAGTGTGACTCCTTCCCTTTTTAAAATCTTCTATCTGGAATGCTTCTACTTAGTGGAAAGTATTCAAATTTACAGGGGCAGTGCACAGAAAACAAATGAAAGTTGCATAGCTACAAACACCATAATTTGGGATAAAAATATATAAAAATTATATATAAAAATATAAATAACATGACAGCATACAGGTCCTAGGCGGGGTACTGTACAATCAATTTAACAGAGCTCTAAAATAATTTAAAATGGCAATTAAAAACAAACAAACAAACAAAAACCCTTGCTTTGAAAGTCAGCGCAGACTTTGTATTATGAACAGTCCAAAACTGAGGATCACAATTAGAAAAGTTCAAGGGTAGAATTTTCAAAGGCACTTAAGGGTGTTTGACACCCCACTACCATAGACTTTCAACAGGAACGGGGTACCTAAATCCCTTAGTCACTTCTGAAAATTCCATCTCTGGCTCCTAGTGTCTCAAGATTGTTTTCAGGACAAAACTAAACAGCTTGCTGCTTCATAAGGCATTCAAGGAACGTGGTCCGGTATGCTGGTCCACAGCCATTCAGGGCCTTGGAAATACTGTAACTAAGAAGACTTTAATATTAATATGAAACTATTCAGGAAGCCAGTACAAAAAGTTTAAAATAGGAGTGATAGGCTGGTTAAGATAACTGAATGCTTGTAACAATGAAAACTGCTGCATTTGGAATAAGCTGCATCATAGAAATAACAATGAAAATGAAGAGTTACAGTAACTTCAATCTCTTTGGTCACTCGATTACAGACCTAAAAGTGGCAATTCTTCAACAAAAAAAACTTCAGAAACAGACTCCAATGAGAGACTGCTGAATTGGAATTAATTGGCAAACTGGATACAATTAACTTAGGCTTGAATAAAGACTGGGAGTGGATGTGTCATTACACAAAGTAAAACTATTTCCCCATGTTTATTCTCCCCCCACCCCCCGCCTTCCTCAGACGTTCTTGTCAACTGCTGGAAATCACCCACCTTGATTATCACTACAAAAGGTTCCCCCCCCCCCACCCTCTAGCTCTCCTGCTGGTAATAGCTCACCTTACCTGATCACTCTTGTTACAGTGTGTATGGTAACACCCATTGTTTCATGTTCTCTGTGTATATAAATGTCCCCTCTGTATTTTCCACTGCATGCATCCGATGAAGTGAGCTGTAGCTCACGAAAGCTCATGCTCAAATAAATTTGTTAGTCTCTAAGGTGCCACAAGTACTCCTTTTCTTTTTGTCAGATGTAGCGTGATGGCTTTATGAAAAGTGTTCACCCACAGGTGATAGGGTGTTTTTGACTTTTATCATTTTCCTGTGTGATTTCATCTGAGAGCACAGTGTTTGTCTGGTTTCACCCACGTAGTTGCTATTGGGGCATTTAGTGCACTGGATGATGTATACCACATGTTGTGATAGGCCAGTGTAAATCTCCTAGAACTTGAAAGGTGTGTTGTGGGGGACGTTGATCATTGTTGATCATTGATCAATCTCCCCACTGTATTTTCCACTGAATGCATCTGATGAAGTGAGCTGTAGCCCACGAAAGCTTATGCTCAAATAAATTGGTTAGTCTCTAAGGTGCCACAAGTGCTCCTTTTCTTTTTGAGTAACTTACAAATTAGTCTATATCCTCAGTGAATGCAAGATTCCTATAATTTTACTGACAATCCAATTGATGTGCCTTGATCTGTCAGGGTGTTTGTGTGAAAACAAAAAGACCAAAAGCCAAATGAAAATTAATTGACATCTTTAGTTTGTCCAGTCCCTTAATTTCTCTCATCCCAAGAGCTGGATTCAGATCTCTCCCCAGGGATATTGATGTACTTCCAATACCTTAACTGTGGGGGATATCTTAAAAACTATCCTCCCTGAACCCAGTGTCCCAGGTCTGTAAGTGTTCCTGGAGAGGAGAATTTAAGCAGTAAGGTCTCTATTCTTTTTTTCCCAATTTGAACAAATGACTTTCTCATAGCCAAGGAGGAAGGCAGCATAACAGGGCAAACAAGTTTATATTAAGATACTACTTGCTAGAAATATTTACACGTTATATAAGAACGGACATACTGGGTCAGACCAAAGGTCCATCTAGCCCAGTATCCTGTCTTCTGACAGTGGCCAGTGCCAGGTGCCCCAGAGGGAATGAACAGAACATGTAATCATCAAGTGATCCATCTCCTGTCACCCATTCCCAGCATCTAGCAAACAGAGGCTAGGGCCATCATCCCTGCCCATCCTGGCTAATAGCCATCGATGGACCTATCCTCCATGAAGTTATCTAGTTCTTTTTTGAACCCTGTTATGGTCTTGGCCTTCACAACATCCTCTGGCAAGGAGTTCCATAGGTTGACTGTGCATTGTGTGAAGAAATACTTCCTTTTATTTGTTTTAAACCTACTGCCTATTAATTTCATTTGGTTGCCCCTAGTTCTTGTGTTATGAGAAGTAGTAAACAACACTTCCTTATCTACTTTCCTACACCAGGCATGATTTTATAGACCTCAATCATATCTCCACTTAGCTGACTCTTTTCCAAGCTGAAAAGTCCCAGTCTTATTAATCTCTCCTCATACAGAAGTCATTTTGTTGCCCTTTTCTGAACCTTTTCAAATTCCAATATATCTTTTTTGAGATGGGGCAACCACATCTGCACACAGTATTCAAGATGTAGGCCTACCATGGATTTATATGGAGGCAACATGATATTTTCTGTCTCTTATCTATCCCTTTCTTATTTATTTCCAACATTCTGTTTGCTTTTTTGAGTGCTGCTGCACATTGAGTGGATGTTTTCAGAGAACTATCCACAATGACTCCAAGATCTCTTTCTTGAGTGGTAGCAGCTAATTTAGATCCCATCATTTTATATGTATAGTTGGGATTATGCTTTCCAATGTGCATTACTTTGCATTTATCAACATTAAATTTCTTCTGCCATTTTGTTGCCTAGTCACCCTGTTTTGAGAGATCCTTTTGTAGCTCTTTGCAGTTTGCTTGGATCTTAACTATCTTTAGTAATTTTGTATCATCTGCACATTTTGCCACCTCACTGTTTACCCCTTTTTCAGATCATTTATGAATATGTTGAATAGGACTTGTTCCAGAACAGACCCCTAGGGGACACCACTATTTACCTTTCTCCATTCTGAAAACTGACCATTTATACCTACCCTTTGTTTCCTATCTTTTAACCAGTTACCAATCCATGAGAGCACCTTCCCTCTTATCCCATGGCAGCTTACTTTGCGTAAGGTGAGGGACCCTGTCAAAGGCTTTCTGAAAATCTAAGTCCACTGGATCCCCTTGGTCCACATGCTTGTTGACCCCGTCAAAGAATTCTAGTAGATTGGAGAGGCATGATTTCCCTTTACTATTGTTCCTGGAAAATACTGAATGAGCCAGAACCCTGCCACGGAGCTATGCCAGTGTACGCCAGCTGAGAATCCGTCCCTAGACTAGTTTATTGAAAATATAGTTTAGTACTATCCCACTTGTGCAAAGGGAAGGTAGAATGGGAAGGGAAAGCACGTCTTCTAGGGGGACCCAAAGGAATCCTCCTCTGGGAATTTTTAAAAAAATATCTGTAGTCTGGTGGAACTTGGTCCACTCCAAAGTAAGTATGAAGAAGGCAGCAATCTAGCTTGCTGAGGATAAAGCCATGAATGACCACTGCAAAATCTGCAGTAAAGAGCAATGCCAAACCTTGTGAAGAACCCAGAGATAACAGCTACTCTAGAAACTGTCCCAGCAGTGGTTTGCATGGTGAGAGAGAAAGCCAGAGTAACTCAAATGCCAAGCTTGTCTCCATGGTGTTTTCCTCACCCTCTCAGCTCTCCTCAGTGCCCACAAAATCCATTTGTCCTATGCAGCCTGAGCTGGCCAATCATTCCTTAATCAAATAGAGATACTAATCACGCAACTTGCTCTACAAATAGTCAACTGTAAAGCAGGCATTGCGCAAAGCCAGTGAGCAGGAATGCAATGAGATTACATACACAGCAGAGAACAATACAGTTATAATAACTTACTGCAAATGGCCACATAGTTTGGAAAAGATTTTGATATACGGGAACCCTACCCAACAAAGTTTCCAGCTGAGACTAGGATTTTCTTGCTTTCACTATTGCTTTTTCTTGTTTAATACCTTGAATACTGTGTTGTCACATCAACAGACTAGGACCAAGCCCTTTAGGATAAATAAGCTATAATGGCATCTGCTTTCTAAAGACACTTGCCCGGTCAGTATTATCAGTCTCTTCAGTATGTGTATTGTGATCACTATTCTATATGTTCTAAAAGAACATGCATTACAATCTGTTCAGATCTAACCAGACTAACTAATAAGAAAACAAATGGGTAACTGGGTGTGGTGCCAACCTTTGCTCATGCTTTGTTTGTTTGCAGTTGTCAGGAAGCAGGCTGAACCATTTATCTTGTTCAGTGAAAACCATACACTAATATTTAATTGTAGTCACAAGGAAATGGGCAAGTTCTTATAGTCACTGCTTTGGTTATGGAAAGGTAGTAGTCACCTGGCGTGTAATCTGCATTTCATTGGTGGGGCTGTGGAATCTTTAAATTGTACCTCAAATATAGCTGTCAAAGTGTTCTTTGTTAATATTTCAGTATTCATACTAATTATTATTATGTTGCCCTGGATAACTGGGAACCTCCCCAAATATGGTAATGTGCATGTATCAGGTAGGACAACTGTTCCCCAAGTTTTATATTATGATCATTGATTCTTTTTTTGTAAAAAAAAAAAATCTTCCTAATATGTTCATTTATATTTTGAGATGTCTGACAAATGTTACTAATAGCAAATGTATTTTATTATGCAGGGGTAATTACAAAAAAAGGCTAATCAAGAACTGGAGAGACATGGTGGGTGAAGGAATATTTTTCATTGGACCAACTTCTGTTGGTGAGAAAGACAAGCCTTTGAATTATATAGAGCTCTTTCTTAGATCTGGGATAGGTACTTATGGTGTCACAGCTAATACAAGATCTAAGAGATAGTTTAGCATAAGTAGTTAGCTCATATTCTAAGGAACCATTCAAGGTGAAATGACAGGTTTCAGAGTAGCAGCTCTGTTAGTCTGTATTCGCAAAAAGAAAAGGAGTACTTGTGGCACCTTAGAGACTAACAAATTTATTTGAGCATGAGCTTTCGTGAGCTACAGCTCACTTCATCGGATGCATGCAGTGGATGCATTCAGTGGTCAACTGCATGCATCCGATGAAGTGAGCTGTAGCTCACGAAAGCTTATGCTCAAATAAATTTGTTAGTCTCTAAGGTGCCACAAGTCCTCCTTTTCTTTATTCAAGGTGAAGTGATTGGTTAACACCCCTGTAGTCAAAAAGAGGGGGTTAGTGGGTTAAAGATTGTTATAATAAACCAGTGTCTTTACTAGACACTAAAAATCATGGTCTTAATAGAGTAATGAATTTATGCTCACAAGCTCA
Organism: Caretta caretta; assembly: GCF_965140235.1. Taxonomy (NCBI): domain Eukaryota; kingdom Metazoa; phylum Chordata; order Testudines; family Cheloniidae; genus Caretta; species Caretta caretta. The sequence goes on along the minus strand of NC_134207.1, from coordinate 205,670,249 downwards.
GCTTTTGAAAGTGTTGTGTGGGTTTCCTTTGAGGATAAGGACTGATAGGTCAGCAACCACACAACAAAACCACTAACCCAGGAACCTATCCTTGCAACAAAGCCCATTGCCAACTGTGTCCACATATCTATTCAGGGGACACCATCATAGAGCATAATCACATCAGCCACACTATCAGAGGCTTGTTCACCTGCACATCTACCAATGTGATATATTCCACCATGTGCCAGCAATGCCCCTCTGCCATGTACATTGGCCAAACTGGACAGTCTCTACTTAAAAGAATAAATGGACACAAATCAGACATCAAGAATTATAACATTCAAAAACCAGTCGGCGAACACTTCAATCTCTTTGGTCACTCAATTACAGACCTAAAAGTGGCAATTCTTCAACAAAAAAAACTTCAGAAACAGACTCCAATGAGAGACTGCTGAATTGGAATTAATTGGCAAACTGGATACAATTAACTTAGGCTTGAATAAAGACTGGGAGTGAATGTGTCATTACACAAAGTAAAACTATTTCCCCATGTTTATTCTCCCCCCACTCTCCCGCCTTTCTCAGACGTTCTTGTCAACTGCTGGAAATCACCCACCTTGATTATCACTACAAAAGGTTTTCCCCCCCCACTTCCCTCTCTAGCTCTCCTGCTGGTAATAGCTCACCTTACCTGATCACTCTTGTTACAGTGTGTATGGTAACACCCATTGTTTCATGTTCTCTGTGTATATAAATGTCTCCTCTGTATTTTCCACTGCATGCATCCGATGAAGTGAGCTGTAGCTCACGAAAGCTCATGCTCAAATAAATTTGTTAGTCTCTAAGGTGCCACAAGTACTCCTTTTCTTTTTGTCAGATGTAGCGTGATGGCTTTATGAAAAGTGTTCACCCACAGGTGATAGGGTGTTTTTGACTTTTATCATTTTCCTGTGTGATTTCATCTGAGAGCACAGTGTTTGTCTGCTTTCACCCACGTAGTTGCTATTGGGGCATTTAGTGCACTGGATGATGTATACCACATGTTGTGATAGGCCAGTGTAAATCTCCTAGAACTTGAAAGGTGTGTTGTGGGGGACGTTGATCATTGTAGCAGTGGAGATATGTCTGCAGGTTTTGCATCTGTTGTTCTGGCGGGATCTGGTGCTGCTTTGAATTGGTGTGGAGATTGCTTCTGATGATGAGCTTGGAGAAGTTGTGGGGGGGGTGTTGATTGAAGGCCTTAAGAGGGGGTTCAGGAAAAAATTCTTTCAGCAGTCCCCATCGAGTATGGGTTGTAGTTGTTGATGATACCTCATATGAGTTCTAGTGTGGGATGGTAGGTGACAACAAGGGGTGTGTGGTTGGAAGGGGTTTTATTTCTGTATTGAAGCAGGTTCTCTCAGCATATTTCGGTGGCCAGTTCCCTGATGTGATCAACTTCTCTGGTGGAATGTCCTTGTCTGGTAAAGGCAGTTTTGGGTGTGTTAAGGTGTATATCCTAGACTTTCTCCTTGGATAAAAAATATTACCTCACCCACCTCATCTCTGTAATATCCTGGTACCGACACAGCTACAACAACATGGCACACATAATCAAAAACTAGTTATTTTTACTAGAACATGGACCGCTCTTGCAGTCCTGCTAAGGCAATGCGAGGCTTGTCTGTACAGGCGCTGGAGGACGGGCTCCTAATTGGACAACTAATACTTAAAAACATGTTAGTTCAGCAAATGCAAGAATCCTGAGGGAATACAGCACTGCTTCTATGTGGACAAGGTCTTTTAAGGCTTACCCCATCTAGATATTCATAAATTCTGCCGCAGACCCTATGATCACATGGAAACTCTGCATGCTGAAACTCAGAATTTCTAGTCCCTTCTAAAGGGATTTCCCCATATCTGTCTGCCTAGTTAGGCACTTACTGGGCTTCCACCACTGTAATGCCCATGGAAAGGTTGATTTGTCCCAACAAATGGACTTGGGAGCTCACCTGTAATGAGGCTTATTCCCATCACCCGTTAGGCAAAGGGGTTAAAAGCCAATTAGGGCACCAGTAATTGATTGTTGCCTGGGGGCAGAGGTCGGCAACGATCACTAGGCACCTTCCCTTATAAGGGAGCTCAGGAACTGCAGAGGCTGTCATGGAGAAAACCCAGTAGAGTGTAGGTTAGTGGACAGGTGGAAGAGTGGTGAGTTCAGCACAGAAAGGAGATGCTAGGAGGGTTGAGGGAGAAGCCAGAGGCCTCAGAACCAAGGGGAGGTTGTGTTAAGCACAAGCTGTGGGGAAGCAGCCCAAGGGAGCTTGGAAACAGTAGCACATCTGAAGAAGCAGACTAAGCTGTTTAATACAGGGCCCCTGGGCTGGAGCCCAGAGCAGAGGGTGGGCCTGGGTTCACCTACCAGTCCCTGAGGAAGGGGCATGGAAGCCACCAGCAGGAGTATTGAGCCCAGAGTGGGGTGGAAGACTGACACCAAAGGCTGAGTGGAGGAATAGCCCAAGGGGATGGAAGGCTCTCATGTGTTGGGATATCTTGTGATGTTTCAGTTTAGACCTTTCCTTACCCTGGAAAGGGATTGAACTTTGTGACTTGGCTGAGTCTAAGCCACAGAAGACCTGGTGAGAGGCAGGTGGCCTGAAGGAGGTACTAGAGATGAGGGCCCCTTGTGGTATTACACCCTGACACAAGAGGATGCAATGGGTAGTGAGTACGCTACCTTATGCCATCATCAAATGTAAAACTATGCTGGCCTTTGTTCTTTCCAGATCTGGGCAATACTACACAGGCAAGAAAGAAAAATGATCCTGCCCTTGCCTACTATGTAGTTGAGATTGTTGGATTATATTTTTAAAGTACTGTAGATTGAAATCAAATGTATTGACAGTGTGGGTTGTACTGCTAACAAGTCTTTGTTGGCTTTGTGTTTATTGGTCAAATCTTCTTTTTGAGAAGATATCTATATCGTTCACTTACTATTACACCATTTGCTGTATGGAAGTAAAAGAGAGATAAAATCAGAGAGGGGTGAGAGAGAGATTAGCTAATTTAAATTCTCTCACCTGGATAATTTGTTAGGTATTTCCATATATATTTACTTTCTTTATCATTCTTACAGTAAAGCAGCATACATTTGGGACCTGTTGACATAGTGGGGTCTCTTTGGAGAGCAAATAACTATACAGCGAGAATAATAATATTTGTGCATGCACAAATTTGTTGGTATCAACACATCTGCTGCCAGCTAAAGAAAAGTGGTTAGTTCTAGCTTCAGAATGGATCTTCTAGAGTTAGGGTTTTGGTATCAAGAATTATTTCTGAAAGACAGTGAATTAAATTACACTGTATAGGAAAGCAGCTGCTTCTCCCAAGATCATAGAAATTGCAGTTTATAATCTATTTTGGCCAAAACCCTCATATGGTCCCATGACATGTCCCTTATTAATAAACCAAGAGTGACAGATTACAAAATCCAAATTGTTTAATTTTAGCCTGTAGTTCTTTGGCACTTTTCTGCATTATCCCATGTATTACTAAGTGTACGAGGTCTGTCACAGGACATGCCCTCATCCCATTCATGGAAAGACTAATGAGCATGTCTGCACTCAGGAAGCAACAATTAGGTGAAGGTGGTCTGCCTGGGGAAGGGGAGCTTAAACAAGTAAAACTTGCCAAGGAGCGGGGGAGGGGAGGAGTTTGCCCAGGAGGCGAGGCTGCTAGGAACTGCTCTTGAGCTCCGGGAGCCAAGCCTGAGGCTGGGGCTAGCATTTCCTTCCTCTGCCCCCCTCTGTTTGGGGACAGACTGACACTACAAGGCAGACATGAGGCAGAGGCCCCAGAAGGCTGCTCCTAGCCAGTGCCCTGCAGCATGCAGCCAGGGACTAGAAGTAATTGGACTCTGAGGGGACTTCGGGAGATAACTGAATTCCTGCCAGGGACAGAAGGATTTCCCAGGAGTGGGGGCTCCTTTATGGGGCAAAGGGACAAGAAACCCAAAGGGTATGTCTACAATGCCATTAAAAAACCTGCAGTGCCAAGTCTCAAAGCCTGGGTCAGCTGACCTGGGCTCACGGGGGGGTTGGGCTCACAGGGAGCCCAAACATTTACACAGCTGTCTTTAGCCCCCCTGAACCCAACTCAACTGACCTGGGCCAGCTGTTGCTGTGCTGTGGCTCTTTTACTGCAGTATAAACATAGCCAAAGAGACTACACCGAGCCCAGGCTCAGAGTCAGCCAACTGCAAGTCAAGAAAATGGTCAGGGATGGCCTAGATAATACTTAGTCCTGCCTTGAGTCTCTTCCAGTCCTGTGATTCTAAGAAAACAGAACTTGAGTAGTGTTCTCATTGAGATCAGTTGTGCTGTTGTTCAGTAGGGAGAGGTCAGGTCTCAGGTATACATTGTATATATCTTATATAAATTTAAGAGGGATGGGTGAGGAAATATCTTTTACTGGACCAACTTCTGTTGGTGGAAAAGACAAGCTTTTGAGCTCTACTGAACTCTTCTTCCTGTTTGGAAAATTTGATAGTCAGTTACCTACTTGAGCCTTGGTAACTTTTTAAAAAGCGAGCGCCACCTTGTGATCTAAGGGAATTAATGCTGCTCGTACAGTGCTGCTTTATTTGCTCATTGTTAGAGGCAAATCAATGATACGTGTGTATCATCTTGCTTAGAAAAGTTTGTGCAGATCAAAATATGCAATCATGTAAATGTATTGTAAATACTGGAAAGGATACAATAAAGCAGGCAGTTTTATGATGTGCTAGGATTGTCCCAAAATGTTAAAAAAACAAAAAGTTGTTACAAATATCTGGGTGCATATCATGATGGGACAACTCAGGGTGACTATTTTTATGCTTTATTGGAAATTGTAAAAACAGTCAAAAGCCAAATGAGACACTGCTTCAGCTACTGATGCTGTTTATCCAGATGGTGATCGCAACTGGAACATGCAACTCCTTCACAGTCCTTAAGAAAAGCCATTGTAAATTTTGACTTTAACACATTTATTCTCATTGGATGGATTTCAAGTTGTCTTTATAATCACTTCATTTGTCGTTAAGTAATCGCAACTCTTCTCTGTACTAGTAAACGTTATCTAGAGTGTATAAGTCTTGCAATGGAAATAGCGAGACTAGTATGCTAAATAGTTGGTTTGTTTTCACTAACTATACTGAATGTAAAGGAGCCAGATTGCACAACAGCAAGCAAGTTAACTGATCCTTAAAAGGAGACCGTCAACTTGAAATCTGGTCAGCTGTAAAAAGTGAATTTAAAAGGAGCTTCAAAAGCTACACCTGCCCCTAAGTCACCCTAACAATGTTTCCAATCCACAGCCACAAGTGTGGTGTTACAATCAGGTTTTCCTCTTTTTTTTTTTTTTTCCTTTGCTTGGCTTTTTAATATTTTTCATTCCTGAGATACCCCATGCAAACAGGGACAACTGGCTAAATGCATATAATCAGTTTTCACTGTTTATAGAGTCAAAGCACTGAGGTTCTCCCCACCCCACCCCTTTCATGTCTCTGGTACATGAACATCACATGTTATTTACAACACTATCCATTTAAACGACATTTTCCCAACTCGTGTTCCTTTAATTTTACTTTCTTGAGTGTTTAACATCAGAATGTTTCCTCTGGATTTCAGACTGAAGAAATGCCATAAAAACCTATTTGACCGAATAAAAAAATGGCCCACAGGAAATTAAAAATTATACTCTCTGGCATATGCATGCTTCACTCATGAAGTGCAGATACAGTGACTGTGCTTAAGAAGCCCATACAGAGATCCATTGCACCGCTGAGTCCTGGGACTTATTGCTTTGTGCTAGAGGGAAAAGTGACTTGGGATCCCAGACTTTGTGAAACGCAGTACTTGCATAATCATGAATCCTCTCCTGTTTATCTCTGTTTTTGATCTAATATTCATGGGTTGGGGTGGGAAATCTCAAGTTTCACACACATTCTCTAACAGAAGACAAGTATATTGTCAAGCCACAACTGTGGCCTCCTCCTGAGCGCTTAAACAAAGACAGCCTTTTACATCTCTGGTGATCCATGGAATGGGGTATTGTGAAATGTCCCTGCTGCTAATGCACTGTGAGGTGAGCAACCACCTGGACTGCTTACTGCAATCAGCTACAAAAATGGGCGAAAAACAAAGTGATTGTGTCGTCCTTCCCACTCTGGAAAGAAAGAACCTTATCCAAAGATGGTGTGGGGAGGGGGCTATTAACACAGGGAGGTCAAACTCCATTCTGTGGAGAGCGCTGCATTACAGCTATGGGCCCTACAAAATTAGAATCATGAACTACCATCCCTCCACAATAGCTATGCCCCACTGATAACAATAGCTTCATCCTGAGAGGAGTTGCAGGTGCTTAGCAGCTCGCAGGGTCAGCCCCCACAGAAGGTTTGCCCCGAGAGCAAGTATAAAAATGTGGCCTATATCTAGTCACTCTATATTTTTAGAGCCAGATCCTGGGCTCAGTTTTGCAGGGCCAACTTCTGTTGACTTCAGTGGGAGTTGCAACTGTGTTAAGGCCTGATCCAGTTCTACTGACTTCCGTGGATTTTGCAACAGGTTCTGTGTTCAGAATTGACCATTAGCAAAGCTACTATTGCATTCAAAATCACTTAGGGCTTGTCTCAACAGTTCTTGTGCTGCAGATAGAGTTTAAAGCAATACAACTCTCTCTATTGTTGCCAGAGCCTTACTGGTATACAGGTACTTATGTAGCACTCAAGTTAAAACAGGTATGTAAAAGTATTTTCATGTGAATGTTTTGTTTAAGAACTAAATGGAATGCCAGGGCTGTATTTTCCTGGACCCTGTCCCTTTAAGGATTAGAGCCGTACTGCAAAGGTCCGAGGGGAGCCAGCTTGAGGGAGCAGGGATGTGGTCACTGCAGTGTGGTATGCTCCTGTAGGACTCCTGAAATAGTTTTGTGCAAGCTGGATTTTTTGTACTTGTTTTCATAGAATCATAGAATATAAGGGTTGGAAGGGACCCCAGAAGGTCATCTAGTCCAACCCCCTGCTCAAAGCAGGACCAATTCCCAGTTAAATCATCCCAGCCAGGGCTTTGTCAAGCCTGACCTTAAAAACCTCTAAGGAAGGAGATTCTACCACCTCCCTAGGTAACGCATTCCAGTGTTTCACCACCCTCTTAGTGAAAAAGTTTTTCCTAATATCCAATCTAAACCTCCCCCACTGCAGCTTGAGACCATTACTCCTCGTTCTGTCATCTGATACCATTGAGAACAGTCTAGAGCCATCCTCTTTGGAACCCCCTTTCAGGTAGTTGAAAGCAGCTATCAAATCCCCCCTCATTCTTCTCTTCTGCAGGCTAAACAATCCCAGCTCCCTCAGCCTCTCCTCATAACTCATGTGTTCCAGCCCCCTAATCATTTTTGTTGCCCTTCGCTGGACTCTCTCCAATTTATCCACATCCTTCTTGAAGTGTGGGGCCCAAAACTGGACACAGTACTCCAGATGAGGCCTCACCAATGTCGAATAGAGGGGAACGATCACGTCCCTCGATCTGCTCGCTATGCCCCTACTTATACATCCCAAAATGCCATTGGCCTTCTTGGCAACAAGGGCACACTGCTGACTCAGTTTTCTGGGGTAATTTTTACTTATGGCAAAAGCTTCATAAAATGCTCCTGTTTTAAACTGTCCCTGGCCTGTCAGTATCATTGCTAAATTGAGGGGAATAAGTTATTCCAATAGAGGTATAACTGTCTACGCTGCAGAGCTTGTGCACTTTAGCTCTGTTAGGCCATGTCTATCTGTGCAGGGGTGCAGCTGTTCTGATGCAGCTGCAGCACGTCTGCTGAAACCGCTCTACGCCGACATAGCGCTGTGCACATGAATGGTTATATCGTAACTTACGTCGCTCAGGGGGGTGGTTTATTCAGAAGTGAGTGGGTAATTTCCATGTTTGTTCACGCCCTTCTGTTGAGACTGCCAATGTCTGCAATGTGGCTAGAGAGACCACTTGGCAGAAAACTTTCAAAGTATTTTTTTCCTGAAAACTGGCTTTTTTTATTTCTAATTTTGTCTGTGACTTGTCCATGTTATTTTCATTTCTCATGAAAAATGTTCTGCATTCTTGGATCTTTAAAATTTTTTGAAAGTTTGGAAACTAGCATTTGTGGAAACTCTTTTTCAAAGTAAAGTATCTTTTTAAGCGTTGAAACAAAAACAACTTTTAACATCTTGAAAACTTCCACAAAAACTTCTCATTTTGCCACCAGCTCATTTTGCCACCAGCTCATTTTGCCACATGAATGGTTATATCGTAACTTACGTCGCTCAGGGGGGTGGTTTATTCAGAAGTGAGTGGGTAATTTCCATGTTTGTTCACGCCCTTCTGTTGAGACTGCCAATGTCTGCAATGTGGCTAGAGAGACCACTTGGCAGAAAACTTTCAAAGTATTTTTTTCCTGAAAACTGGCTTTTTTTATTTCTAATTTTGTCTGTGACTTGTCCATGTTATTTTCATTTCTCATGAAAAATGTTCTGCATTCTTGGATCTTTAAAATTTTTTGAAAGTTTGGAAACTAGCATTTGTGGAAACTCTTTTTCAAAGTAAAGTATCTTTTTAAGCGTTGAAACAAAAACAACTTTTAACATCTTGAAAACTTCCACAAAAACTTCTCATTTTGCCACCAGCTCTACCAACAATTCACTTCAGATAGGCCACTTACAGCTATCTGAGGATAACTATGAACTGGATTTGAAGCGTTGACCAAGAGGTGAAAGGCTCTGTATCCCATTCATATTCACCTAAGCATGTCCTCTGACTTTTTGCACACACACTGGGGCATTTTTCTCTCCAAAATGGCCCCAGATATTGTAGCATAGTTAGTTAGGCTTTATTTAATAAAGTTAGGCTTTATTTTTTAAAAATTTATTCATCATAGGCCAAACTCATAGGTACTTATTCAGGTACAGGCATGCTGCAATTCTCCAAAAAGGGCCATAGTTTTGGAGTTAAATGTACCCACACACAACCACAGCATATATCATTTGAAAGCTTATTTTATGTACATTTAGATGAGGTATGATGTGGAGCTGTCCAATGGTGCTGTAAGCCTGTAGGTGAGGTGAAATGATGGTACCAAAATGAGAAAATAGTTTTTTGCACAGTTTCAGAAACACTGCAACATGACTGACTACAGTTCTTACTCCTGAAGTTAATTTCAACATCTTAATATGGTGTTAAGTGATCACAGCTACCAAAGGACAATGTATTAAAAGATTTTTATTGGTTTTGCATAGGCAAGTATTTTGAGAAATAATTAAGCTGCTTAACATATAGCAAAGTGGCAAATATCAACATTTAGCAATATACTAATGTGAAATATATTCACATCACATTCTTAATTGTCAAAGCATCTCACAAATGATTATAATTTTCTATATTTTAAATTGAAATTTACTGAGCAGATCAGTCTCACACTGAAGGTTGTGAACCAGTAGCAGTAAATTGCATGCCCAGAGTTTGTACTGCATAATGGGTAGATATAAACGTACATGAATTCCTAATGTAATGCTTTGCTACATACAACATAGCATCTAGTCTGCCTGGTAGAAGGTTTTAATTTAATTTTAATTTGTAATTGTCTATGCATGCAGTACTAGTCTTTGAAATATTCTAGAAACTAGCTTTTTAATTCAGTGATGCTTATGCACAGGTTAGTATTAGAGAGGACAAAACAGTGGGCTTCAGTTAAAGTGCTCACTAAACAAAAATGACAATTCTGAAAGTAATTAAGCACAAATTATGTTAGATATGTCTGTATATTTGTACAAAATGGAAAGTGTGGTGGTAATGCTAACAACATGCTTTGGGAATCTTACCTTTACAGGAAAGTTACAGTAGAAAGACATTCACGATACAAGCCGCTTAAACCGTACATCAAGGAGGAAAAAGCTCTCAAACTTTGAAAACTGTGTTATTTCACAATAAAAGCAAAAGAATGCAAAACTGTCAAAAGCTGCTAGTGCTGGACAGAATTCTGTGATGCTGGCAGCAGAAGCCAGGAGAGATTAACTGTATTGGTGGCTGCTGAATGAGTTTTTCTAGTTTTGCAAATCATCTAATACTCCTATCACAGGGATTGCTTTCAGAACTACTCAAGCAAGTTGAATTTGGCATGTTTGAGTTTAACTCAGGAAAGACACTGAATTTGATCAGATTCAATCATGTTCACCTGCTTCTATAGCCACCAGAAGGAGCATGTTCTCCAGTGCTTGGTCCTGTTGTTGTTTGTTTGCTTGAGGAAAAATAGAAACATTTTGAGAGAGCAACCATCTAAGGGAGGCAGCTCTCCAAACAGGAAATCACATGTTATTGTCCAGAATACCCGTGAAAGACTTAAACTGCACCCTTGGCAATCGTCACTTACCATGCCTTTCTTTCTACTTGAGTAAAATGAATCTTAAATCAAAACTATCTGGTTACACTGCAACAATAGTCACCTTTTGTCATTTCATTTTATCAGCTGATTGAAGAGAGAGACAATGATGTTGTAGCTTTGTAGCAGCTTGGAGAGAATAAAACCGTACTTCTCTCGGATGTAGAAACTGCAAGCTACTCCAGAAGCAAATTACAGGCAAGTATAGAAAAACACTGTCATAAATGTAAAGGGAAGGGTAAACCCTTTTAAAATCCCTCCTGGCCAGAGGAAAAATCCTCTCACCTGTAAAGGGTTAAGAAGCTAAAGGTAACCTCGCTGGCACCTGACCAAAATGACCAATGAGGAGACAAGATACTTTCAAAAGCTGGGAGGAGGGAGAGAAACAAAGGGTCTGTGTCTGTTGGTATGCTGCTTTGCCGGGGATAGAACAGGAATGGAGTCTTAGAACTTTTAGTAAGTAATCTAGCTAGGTATGCATTAGATTATGATTTCTTTAAATGGCTGAGAAAAGAATTGTGCTGAATAGAATGACTATTTCTGTCTGTGTGTCTTTTTTGTAACTTAAGGTTTTGCCTAGAGGGATTCTCTATGTTTTGAATCTAATTACCCTGTAAGGTACCTACCATCCTGATTTTACAGGGGTGATTCCTTTACTCCTATTTACTTCTATTTCTATTAAAAGTCTTCTTGTAAGAAAACTGAATGCTTTTTCATTGTTCTCACATCCAAGGGTTTGGGTCTGTGGTCACCTATGCAAATTGGTGAGGATTTTTACCAAACCTTTCCCAGGAAGTGGGGTGCAAGGGTTGGGAGGATTTTGGGGGGAAAGACGTGTCCAAACTACGTTTCCCAGTAAACCCAGTTAGAGTTTGGTGGTGGCAGTGGTTATTCCAAGGACAAAGGATAAAATTAATTTGTACCTTGGGGAAGTTTTAACCTAAGCTGGTAAAAGTAAGCTTAGGAGGTTTTCATGCAGGTCCCCACATCTGTACCCTAGAGTTCAGAGTGGGGGAGGAACCTTGACAAACACTGATTCTGCAATTTCATCCCATGGACAAGGCAAGCCTACCACTGTTCTGTGCAGCACAATGCCATTAGCTGATGTCATCCAAGCTGCCAGCTGTCTGAATCAGGAACTTAAGTCATCCAAGTGTTTTGTGATGTTCTCCTGGAAAGTGAGCCTGATGAACAGCTTTCAAAAGAACAAGTGTTTTTTGTATAATGTCTCGTCAATCCTTCAGTCTGAAATAGCCAAAATGAAAGCTTCAGAATATTATACAAAGCCATATCATCCTTCAGAAGACCTTCAAAGAAGGTGCCTCTGAAATGCAGAGTGCATAGTATTTAACAGTTCTAAGATTATCACATCACTGCACATAAGCCTGGCTGCCCAGCTACACCCTGAATCTGGGTCTCACAGTTTAATTTAATACTACACCTTCATGGATTCTGCATCAATGATGATGACTGGAGATAGTCTATCATTAGTGCTGCAAAATCTGAAGTAGTCTTCAGGGAGGTGTGTTCTTCATGGGTGAGATTTCCAGCAGCCTGAAGAAAACATAGTTATCTATGTAGAAATGTAGAATGTAGAAACCACCGATGAAAAGAATACATTCCACTCAGTGACTAGAGTGGTATTTCAAGAACAGTCTGCAAATAGTCCAGCATCACAAGAAATATCATTGTAGCATGGGAAAGAAGTCACACACTTTCCCCGGGCAAACAGAGTCTCTTATGTAGCATATGAAAAACCTAGAACATATCCAGAACCGGCTTGCCATGGAAAAAGCACTTGAGAAAATAAATTAGGTTCATTTGTAGATAAACAGGTCTGAGATCTCTCCTGGTGGTGGGGGTTTTTTTGTTTGTTTGTTTTTTTTGGGTCTTTTAAAGACTACTACCTTGTGATGTCCTACCAATACGAAATGACATTTGATATTGTTAATCAGTTGATTCCATTTTGGACTGGTTTCAATCACAAGCTTGCAACAAAGAGCAGCTACACAGCAGTTGCATATACACCTTTTCTGGAGATCAAATCAAACCAACTGACAGAGCCACAGTCCATACTACAATGCTGAAATGTCAGCAGCTGTAGAACATTAGCATGCTGCTTGGACCATGAATCAGCCGCTCTATCTGTTGCCCAGCAAGTGGTATGGACTATCCCAAATTAACTTAGTACCAATGGGATTCACCCGGGTGGTCTTCATACCCTGTGTTGTTTCATTGCACATATTGGGGAAATTTTGGGGATGGTTAGATCATCTTGTTGATTCTGGTGTGTAGGCAGCTTATACTACAAGCAAATACTTGGTCGTAAGTAATTCAGCTGTGCTCTTTGTGGCTTGACTCTCTGGCATTTGAGGCAACTGTGCGCTCTGAAACGTTATTCATTTGCCAAGTGGTGTGAGCAGGGAGGAGGTACTCGTATAGTTCCAGCATTTGTCTGGCAAGTGTTAGCTGACACTCAAAAGGTGTCATTAAAGAACTTGATGCTGTAACCCAGCATATGCTACCACTACTGGAGGAATTTCAGACCTGGGGGGTATGCCCAGTTTCCTACATTCAAGTTCTGGGATCACTTTCTCCAGGTTTTGCAGATACTACGTCTAAATGGCTGAGTCAGAGGATGATTTGGAAATTTCTGTGACTGGCTAGCCAACTACAAAAGCAGTTTCTCCTCCCTTGGTGTTCACACCTCAACTGCTAGAAGAAGGCCTCATCCTCCCTAATTGAACTAACCTCATTATCCCTAGCCTGATTCTTTCTTGCATATTTATACCTGCCTCTGGAAATTTCCACTACATGCATCCAGTGGCGTGGGTACTCACCCACGAAAGCTCATGCTCCAATACGCCTGTTAGTCTATAAGGTGCCACAGGACTTTTTGCTGATTTTACAAATCCAGACCAACATGACTACCCCTCTGAAGTTTGACACCAGGCAAGGCACTGCATTTAGCCGTATGAGTGGAAATCCATCAACCTCATGAAGAAACTTGCACAAGTACAGACAGATATCATCTTCCTTTCCAAATGCAAACAGATGGACATCATACCAAATGGACTGAAGGTGAAAAATCCATTGCTAGCTACATACTACACAGACCATAGTGAGAGATTATGCCATACACTATCAAAGAAACCGATCAGCATCCTATACAGCAACTATCCTATCCTATCCCTACACTAACACTGGAACAAATCAACATATCCTTAGAGCCCCGACCAGGGTTATTCTATCTACTACCCAAGATCCCTGGGTAGTAGAAACCCTGGACACACCGGCATTGGTACTCTCACTGAAGGACTGTCAGGATATTTGGACTCTCTACTCAGTCCTTACGCCACCAGCACTCCCAGTTATCTCTGTGACACCACTGATTTCCTGAGTAAACTACAATGCATCGGTGATCTTCCAGAAAACACCATCCTAGCCACCATGGATGTAGAGGATCTCTACACAAACATCCCACATGCAGATGGAATACAAGTTGTCAGGAACAGTATCCCTGATGAGGCCACAGCACAACTGGTTGCTGAGCTCTGTGACTTTATCCTCACGCACAATTATTTTAAATTTGGTGACAATCTATACCTCCAGACCAGTGACACCGCTATGGGCACCCGCATGGCCCCACAATATGCCAACATTTTTACGGCTGACCTGGAACAACGCTTCCTCAGCTCTCGTCCACTCATGCCCCTTCTCTAGCTACGCTACATTGATGACATCTTCATCATCTGGACCCATGGGAAGGAAACCCTGGAAGAATTCCACCATGATTTCAACAGCTTCCACCCCACCATCAACCTCAGCCTGGACCAATCTACATGGGAGGTCCACTTCCTAGACACCACGGTGCAAATAAGTGACGGTCACGTTAACACCACCCTATACCAAAAACCCACCGACTGCTATCCCTACCTTCATGCCTCCAGCTTCCACCCCGGACACACCACGCGATCCATTGTCTACAGCCAAGCGCTGAGGTACAACCGCATTTGGTCCAACCCCTCAGACAGAGACCAACATCTACAAGATCTTCACCAAGCATTCTCAAAACTACGATATCCACATGAGGAAATAAGAAAACAGAACAACAGAGCCAGACGTGTACCCAGAAGCCTCCTGCTGCAAGACAAGCCCAAGAAAGAAACCAACAGAACTCCACTGGCCATCACACACAGTCCTAAGCTAAAACCTCTCCAACGCATCATCAGTGATCCACAACCCATCCTGGACAACAATCCCTCACTTTCACAGGCTTTGGGAGGCAGGCCTGTCCTCGTCCACAGACAACCTGCCAACCTGAAGCATATTCTCATCAGCAACTACATACCACACCATAGTAACTCTAACTCAGGAACCAATCCATGCAACAAACCGCGATGCCAACTCTGCCCACATATCTACACCAGTGACACCATCACAGGACCTAACCAGATCAGCCACACCATCACCGGTTCATTCACCTGCACGTCCACCAATGTAATATATGCCATCATGTGCCAGCAATGCCTCTCTGCTATGTACATCGGCCAAACTGGACAGGCCCTACGTTAAAGGATAAATGGACACAAATCAGATATTAGGAACGGCAATATACAAAAACCTGTAGGAGGACACTTCAACCTCCCTGGACACACAATAGCAGATTTAAAGGTAGCCATCCTGCAGCAAAAAAACTTCAGGACCAGACTTCAAAGAGAAACTGCTGAGCTTCAGTTCATTTGCAAATTTGACACCATCAGCTCAGGATTAAACAAAGACTGAATGGCTAGCCAACTACAAAAGCAGTTTCTCCTCCCTTGGTGTTCACATGTCAGCTGCTAGAAGAGGGCCTCATCCTCCCTGATTGAACTAACCTCGTTATCCCTAGCCTGTTTCTTGCTTGCATATTTATACCTGCCTCTGGAAATTACCACTACATGCATCCAATGAAGTGGGTACTCACCCATGAAAGCTCATGCTCCAATACGTCTGTTAGTCTATAAGGTGCCACGGGACTCTTTGCCGCTTTACAGATCCAGACTAACACAGCTACCCCTCTGAAGCTTGGAAATTTCTCTCTCTCTCTCTCTTTGCCCCTCCCTCCGCCCCCCCACCCCGCATGCATTTCCATACTTCTTACTGCAAAGAGGCTCAACTATGCCAAGTGGATACCAGTCTACATTCTTGATAAATCTTCCTACACAGAACTGTGTATCTGCCAAGGCAGTGAAGACTATGGTAACCCATACACTCTGACAGATCATAACGATGAACAAGATATTGACTAGAAATATACCAATCTATTACATTTCAATGATACTTGAATTATTATTAGACTTATATAAATAAATTATTAGACTTTGTTTTAGCTGTGACCTCAAATTCTCAAAGATCCCATTTTATGTCTTGAAATAATAGTCATTGAACTAAAGAACAATGACCCCATCTACAGGTCAAAATGGCTGCTTTGAAATATTTGTATCAGTTTATATCTGTTTCTATGGTAATGGCACCACTTGACAGATCCATATCATCCTCATCTTAATGTAGAGGTAATAAATTTTCAAATGACTCTTATGGGGGGGGGGGGTGTGAGGGGTGGAGAGGGTACATTATCAACCAAATCAGTGATGTCTGTGGCTCACCTAGTAAATTTTGAATTTCATTGTTAATAGTGGTTCATCTGAGAGAGAACTAGGTGGAGACCTCACAACGTGATTCAATAAAAAATATTAGCAGAGCTGGTTTATAATTTTCCAACAAAATGACTTTTTGACAGTTTCAGGTTTTGACATTTTCAATTAATGTTTTTCTGATTTATGAAAAACTTTTGAGAGAATTTCATCATCTTGGATGTGGAGGGGGGAGGGGGACCCAGAGGCAGAGGATGACTCAGAGGTCAGAGATGCATGCAGCCAGGAGCTCTTTTCTACCCCAGAGGAGGCTAGCCAGTCACAGCTGTCAGATGCTGGTGAAGCGCAAACAGGAGAGGAGACCCCTGGTAGGTGGATCTGATTTTGGGAATTGCTGAAGCGAGTTGTTGGGGGCAGGAGGTTTGCAGAAAGCAGACTTGTGTCTCTGTGATGCACACACCACCACATGCCTAGTCTGAGTGGCTGAACAGGCTGTTGATTGACTCCCTCACTTCCCGGGAATCTCTCTCAGATCTCCAGGAAACTCTCATGGAGATACTGGGCAAACCACTGCTCACCCTCAGCAGCGAGATATCTTCCATAATGATCACATCCTGTGAAAAGTGTGGGGACAGGAATGATTATCAGGCCCCTCCTACAGTGCTGGCTCTTCCCAAGAGCCACGTGCCCAGTGAACAGCAGCATCCATGATTTACCCTGCCCCTGTGGCTAATCACCAGTTTGGGGGACTTGTGGTTCATGTGTGGTTGCCTGGGGTCAGCCTGTTAGTGGACAGGTGTGTGAGTACTGGCTGTGTTTTAAATCACTGAATCAGTGTTCTGTTGCAAACAATACTGCTTCTGTAAAATGTTGCATTTAAACTTCACAGAGATGACCCTCTTTGTTATCTGCAGCTGAATGGCTGTGCAGAATTAGAAAGTGGCCAAGAAGAACTAAGGAGGACTTTCTGCGTGAGGTTATGATGCACTCCGCGGCCAAGAAGGAGGAATTGAAGGAGTAGCGGGACAGCGAGACGAGGGACTGAAACGAGAATGTGGCATGCCAGAAAGAAGCCACGGAGCGGCTCTTAAACGTTATGGAGCGCCAAGCAGACACGCTTCAGGCGATACTAGCTCTGCAAACTGAGCAGCTCCGTGCCTGCCCTCCCCTGCAGCCACTGTCTCAAAACTCTTTCCCATGTTCCCCCCAGACACCGCCAACACACTTTTATCAACCTCCTGGCTCCAGTCTCTACCCGCAGCATTCCACTCCTCCCCCCTCACAGACCAGCACTGTGGACTCCCACTACCCACTGCACTCAACACCCATCCCTCTGCAGTTTGGCCCTGCTGAAGTACAGCACCCGCTGCACTGTACTCCAGAGGAAAAGGATGGACATGATCCCTGGACATACTCAAATCTCTAGTTGTCCCAGGACCCCACCTCCTCCTGAGACCTTCCCTTCCCCCATACTCCTCACTGCTGAGGGGTTGTTTTTTGGGTTTGACTCTCTCCGCCGGTGGTTGTTTTTTAATAAAAAAAATTGTGTTGGTTTGAAAGCAAACAGAGCCCTGCGAAGCAACAGACAATAATGTTAAACCTTCATATTTCATCGTCTGCACCAGTCACCTCCTAGCATTACAAGCACTGCACTCCCGAGCATCGCAACAAATATTAGTGGCTTTCAGCTGCAAATTGCTGCCTCAAGGCATCCCTGATCCTTACGGCCCCACACTGTGCCCCTCTAATAGCCCTGCTCTCTGGCTGTTCAAACTCCAGGCGCTGAGCCTCTGCAGTCCAGCCCTGAGTGAAGCTTTCACCCTTCCCTTCACAAATATTATGGCGCGTACAACACATGGCTATAAACATAGGAATATTGTCATTGGCCAGGGTCAGCTTCCCATATAGGCAGTGCCAGCAGGCCTTTAAATGGCCAAAAGCACACTCAACAGTCATTCTGCACTTGCTCAGCCTATTGTTGAACCGCTCCTTGCTGCTGTCAAGTTGCCCCATATATGGCTTCATAAGCCATGGCATTAGGGGTAGGCAGGATCTCCCAGGATCACAATGGGCATTTCAACTTCCCCTTCCAGTGATCTTCTGGTCTGGGAAGAAAGTCCCTGCGTGCAGCTTCCTGAACAAGCCAGTGTTCCGAAAGATGTGTGCATCATGCACCTTTCCAGACCAGCTTGTGTTAATGTCTGTGAAATGCTCACGGTGATCCACTGAGAACCATTGAGAAATACCCCTTGTGATTAATGTCCTCGGGGGCTAGGTGGTCTGGTGCCAGAATTGGAATGTGTGTGCCATCTATCACCCCTCCGCAGTTAGGGAAGCCCATTTTTGCAAAGCCATCTGCAGTGTCATGCACATTGCCCAGAGTGATAGAATCATAGATCATTAGGGTTGGAAGAGACCTAAGGAGGTCATCTAGTCCAATCCCCTGCTCAAAGCAGGACCAACACCAACTAAATCATCCCAGCCAAGGCTTTGTCAAGCTGGGTCTTAAAAACCTGTAAGGATGGAGATTCCACCACCTTGTGGAGAATCATGGTCTTTCGCAGAAGGATGCAATTAATAGCCCTGCACACTTCCGTCAACACAAGTCCAACGGTAGACTTTCCCACTCCAAACTGGCTAGTGACCAATCGGTAGCAGTCTGGAGTAGCCAGCTTCCACAGTGCAATCACCACGCACTTCTCCAATGGCAGGGCAGCTCTCATTCTCTTGTCCTTATGCTGTCAGGCTAGGGCGAGCTCATCACACAGTCCCATGAATGTGGCTTTCCTTATCCTTATCTGCAGCCACTGCTCATCATCCCAGATGTGCATCATGATGTGATCCCACCACTCAGTGCTTGTTTCCCAAGCCCAAAAGTGGTGTTCCACTGTGGTCAGCACCTCCATGAATGCCACAAGCAATCTTGTGTCATAGCTACTATGTGTGGCAACAGTGTGGGATCCATTCCTGAAGACCGCAGAGGCAGGGCGCGCAGTACACAAACCGTTGAAAGATGGTGCCAAATGTGGAGGGAAGCACAGGGATTGCTGGGATGCAAAGCAATGCATTGGGACGGGACCCAGGATGCCCTGCAACCTCCTCCGTCTTCCCACAAGTCTTAGTGGCAGAAAAGGAAGAAATGCTCTGTGGATAGCTCCCCAGAGTGCAACACTCTGAATATCGCTGCAAGTGCCGCAAGTGTGAACACGCTATTGCGCAGGCAGCTGACAGTGTGAACACACACCAGCGGTTTCCCTTCAGCGCTCTCTGAGCGGTGCTATAACTCCCAGCACTGTAACTCTGCCAGTGCAGACATGCCCTCAGTATGGCCCCTCCAGTGACCAGGGTCAGCTCATCCTAACTCAGTATCCTCCTGGGTTCATAAATGTCAGTGACTCCTAAAGTAAAAGCCATTAGCACCTTTTGCTATAATACAAAGCATGTTGAGATCCTGGGATGAATGATGTTGTTGCAAAACATTAGGTAAAGAATGAGCTCCTTAGTAGCATGTAATAGTTACAGCTCCGTGTTCTCAAATCACGTAAAGCCAGTTAAAACTATTAGCAGTAAAAGTACATTTGGATTTTATGAACACAGCTGCATTTAAAAAGATAAAGTATGTTAAAAGTAAATGTGCCTCCTTGATTCAACCTCCTCTTTGGCACATGTCTAGATCTGGTCAAAAGGAAAAGAGAGATTCTGCTCATTCAACTGCCTCAAAAAATGTCTGAAGACTAAATGGAAGCTAGAGTGTAAGAGTTTATTTTAATGAGCACAAGCACATCATAGATTAACACCAGCAACTTGAAGTTATATCACCAAATCAAGGCTGTTTCCATGGGAACGCCTCCAATTCCCAAGAACTACTGTTAATGCACCAGTAAAAGCAAAAAATAAAAAGCTGGACCCAGGCTCCCAGGTCCTTAGCAACATGGCAACTACACTGTCAAGCTTTGTTATACTGGAAAAGAGGATATTTACATTTTGTAATATAAGAATGTGAGTAAATACAAGGTCCCAGCCTGTGAGATGCCCTTGACTCCTATTGAAGTCCAAAGGGCTCCAGGGCCTTCAGGAACTTGTAGGATCAGGCCCATGGTATATAATTTCCAACTACTCTAGCTGTACTGTGTCAACTCTCATTACAGCAGAGTGTAATGTGGGCTCTGCTAGTGAAATAGTTTTCATCAATATAGTAAATCTGGCCCTGTTTGAGTGATATCTTTTGCCGTTAAGATTATGACTAGCAATTGAGATATAGGTCCAGTGATTGAAGGATGTGGAAGTTGGGGATGTGGGGGAGGGAGGAGAGAAATATTTTCAAAAAAAGAGAAAAAGGTATTAAGTAGATTCCTTCCTCCCCTCTGCCCTGAACGTACAGCCTGAAAGGGGCATTGAATAGAATAGAAAAGTAAAGCAATGAAAATCAGAGCTGTGCCTAAATTTGCTCATTTATTATTTTTTCTTCTCCTGTTTATCTAACTGCCCCTCTCTTCTAGCTAACAGCAGGCTCTCTTCTGCCATTGGCTCTCACTGTTATGGTGTGCACCCCTGGGGTTCAGTGCCTGGCCCACCTCTTCTCTGCCTTCCTCACTATCTGTCCAAACTGCACCATATCACATACTGCACCTATCCCTGGAAATGCTGGAACAAATTTTCTCACTTTCTTCTCAGAAATCTCTTCAGAGGCTTCCTGTCCATTTCAGGCTCCAGAATGGCTGTTCCGTCAATGGACACGTCCTTGTCTCCCTGACAGCTCCTCTTCCTATTATCCAGTTCATTCCCCATACACCACAAATATCAAACTTTCTTCTGCCCCTCGTTTTCCTACACTGCCGTATTAATTGGAATAGTCTCTCTCCACTGAGTGGACTCCTTACCTACCTCAAAATCCCACCTCAAGAGCCATTCTTCCTTTGGCCTATGAGTCTTCACTTTCTCAGTAGCAAAACATCCATATTAGATTCTGTCTCCACTTGTAAGGAAAATATTTTTAATCTCATGGTTCTGTTCTTTAAGACTGCAATTATGTGGGTATATCTTCAATTTAACAGTAATTTTTTATTGATAGGCAAGTGTGTTAGTGGTACATTGTTCCAGAGTTTTGCAGTGAAGTGCTGAGATTCTGGGAAGGATTTCACTAACTGCTTGCTCAAATGTTGTTTTTAAAAGATACAAAAGGCCAAATTCCCCTCAAGCCCCCCTCCCTTCCCTTTCCCCCCCATTTTTAAGGCTAACAGGCACAAGATGTAGAAATATATGCTTCTTTGTGGATCAAAACTTATGGTCATAGTTACCATAATTGTGTGTGAAAGTCAGACATTTTGCCTATACAAATCACTATGTAGACATATTTTGACAAATTTATGCCATGATCCCATAATCTGACCCACACAGACAGACCCCTGCACTTGTGCTTTGCAGGACTAGGGCATATGTATTACTCCTCTATTTCACCTTTTGCCAGAATTGTAAGAGTGAATGAACCTTTGGACAGATATAATTAAGAGATCTAGGAGTTGAGGTGTGTCAATTGTTTCAGTTACAAAGAAGGAGCAGTTAGATAAACTGAGGCATTTGTACAATACTCAATTTGCATGCACAATGGCAGGAACTGTGTGCGCAAATGTGTGTGAACCTTGGGTATTTGTTTTTAAATTCTGTTCCATAATCCTGTTCTTGGTACTCTGAGTTGCATCTTGCCATTAGACAGTTAGATTTGAAAATTTTGGCCTAAACATTACGCATGGCTGCCCTGACAAAGGGACTTCAGTATGAGTACAGGTCTGGCCTGCAATGACTACGGAATAGAGAGATTTTTCTACCTTTACAAGGGAAGTGGAAAAGGAAAACACCGTCTTGAAAAATGCTGATGTTTGTGCCCACAAATCACATTGTACTGCTTTAGTAATACTCCCCCTAGTGGAAATGAAAATGTTATCCTGTTCCATAATATAACATTTAATGGCTATAGCAAAACTCTCAACGCCAGCTATTTGGAGTGGATCTTATTTCATGGCTATGATTTAAGAGGAGAGTTTTATTGTCTCATTTTGGTAATAGTCTGTTATACTCTAAAAAGAGACTCAACGTATTGTAGCAGCACACTTACCTGCTGTAGCTCATTCTGTACACAGTCTCATGGGATCATGTCCCAGCTAGTGCCTAATCCTGCAGTTCTGATGCAGGCAAATCTCCCACTGCTTCACTGATTGTCTTGTTCGGGAGAAGGCTGTAGAACTGGATCCCTTATTTACTGTTTAGCTGTTCAAGAGCTGTCCCCAGTTAGTCAGGATTGTCCCACTTATTTGTCTAGGTACAAAGTGGCCCGCAACACTGTAGTATCTGAAAGCCTCATAATTATTAACTAGTTTATCCTTGAAACACTCTTGTTTTTATATTTCAGACTGGGAGCTGAGGACCAGAGAGATCCAAAGGAATGGCAGAGCCAGGAATCAAACCCAAATCTAGTGCCTTGACTGTGTAATGATAATACGTTCTCCCATAGACTCACTAAAGAACAAAGAAAAAGTAGGCAAAGAAAACTCAGGTGATGTAGAAAGGTAGCAGTATGTGCTATTTATTCACTATAGGCCCAGTCCCGAAATCCTAACTGCAGCTGCACTGAAGGCAGTGAAGGATTTTCCCAAGTAGGTCATGAGTAAAGACTTTGGGATTTGGATCTAAAAGAACAAGTGAAGAATAATACTTAAACTCACCAACAATAACAATACTAACATTTTTAGAAGACATGATCTCTGAATGTATTTGAGAGAGATTACAAAGAGTATTTCTGCTGCACCAACTTTTCAGTCCCTGCATGCCGGATGTGCGTTAGTATGGGTTGTGAACTGTGTATAATCTTTCTCTAATTTTGTTCAGGCAAAGAAAAGAGCATTACACTTTTCTCAGATTTAGGATCATATTGTCAGAGATGACAGTCTCAAAAAACCCAACCTCCATCCCCCAGAAGAACACCCCAACAAGGAACATATCAAATATTAAATCAGTACTAGCACTTACTCTGTATATTAAATAAGATGGCTGAATGCAACTAAACAACTTCTGTGAACATTTGCATTTTTAATTAATGTAGTTCTCTTTCATTTGATTGGATAGTGCAAAATGTATATGTTAGTGCTATTTGTATTACTTCAGACTATCTAAAACAGAAGATTGTTAAACTTAACTTCTCAGATTGTGTCTCTTTTTTATATTAATGGAAAATTAGTATTTTAGGTAAAAAGAAAAGGAGTACTTGTGGCACCTTAGAGTCTAACCAATTTATCTGAGCATAAGCTTTCATGAGCTACAGCTCACTTCATCGGATGCATACTGTGGAAAGTACAGAAGATCTTTTTATACACACAGACCATGAAAAAATGGGTGTTTACCACTACAAAAGGTTTTCTTTCCCCCCACCCCACTGTCCTGCTGGTAATAGCTTATCTAAAGTGATCACTCTCCTTACAATGTGTATGATAATCAAGTTGGGCCATTTCCAGTACAAATCCAGCTTTTCTCCCCACCCCACAAACCCACTCTCTCCTGTTGGTAATAGCTTATCTAAAATGATCACTCTCCTTACAATGTGTATGATAATCAAGGTGGGCCATTTCCAGCACAAATCCAGGGTTTAACAAGAACGTCGGGGGAGGGGAATAGGGATAGGAAAAAACAAGGGGAAATAGGTTACCTTGCATAATGACTTAGCCACTCCCAGTCTCTATTCAAGCCTAAGTTAATTGTATCCAATTTGCAAATGAATTCCAATTCAGCAGTCTCTCGCTGGAGTCTGGATTTGAAGTTTTTCTGTTGTAATATCGCAACTTTCATGTCTGTAATCGCGTGACCAGAGAGATTGAAGTGTTCTCCGACTGGTTTATGAATGTTATAAATCTTGACATATGATTTGTGTCCATTTATTCTTTTACGTAGAAGAATAAATGGACACAAATCAGACGTCAAGAATTTTAACATTCATAAACCAGTCGGCGAACACTTCAATCTCTCTGGTCACGTGATTACAGACATGAAAGTTGCGATATTACAACAGAAAAACTTCAAATCCAGACTCCAGCGAGAGACTGCTGAATTGGAATTCATTTGCAAATTGGGTACAATTAACTTAGGCTTGAATAGAGACTGGGAGTGGCTAAGTCATTATACAAGGTAACCTATTTCCCCTTGTTTTTTCCTATCCCCCGCCCCCCAGACGTTTTTGTCAAACCCTGGATTTGTGCTGGAAATGGCCCACCTGGATTAAGTTTAGAAGTGTGTGCAACAAGAGTGATGTAGTGGTGGGAGTCTGCTATAGACCACCAGACCAGGGGGATGAGGTAGATGAGGCTTTCTTCCGGCAGCTCACAGAAGCTACTGGATCGCATGCCCTGATTCTCATGGGTGACTTTAATTTTCCTGATATCTGCTGGGAGAGCAATACAGCGGTGCATAGACAATCCAGGAAGTTTTTGGAAAGCGTAGGGGACAATTTCCTGGCGCAAGTGCTCGAGGAGCCAACTAGGGGGGGGCGCTTTTCTTGACCTGCTGCTCACAAACCGGGTAGAATTAGTGGGGGAAGCAAAAGTGGATGGGAATCTGGGGGGCAGTGACCATGAGTTGGTTGAGTTCAGGATCCTGACACAGGGAAGAAAGGTAAGCAGCACGATACGGACCCTGGACTTCAGGAAAGCAGACTTCGACTCCCTCAGGGAACGGATGGCCAGGATCCCCTGGGGGACTAACTTGAAGGGGAAAGGAGTCCAGGAGAGCTGGCTGTATTTCAAGGAATCCCTGTTGAGGTTACAGGGACAAACCATCCCGATGAGTCGAAAGAATAGTAAATATGGCAGGCGACCAGCTTGGCTTAATGGTGAAATCTTAGCGGATCTTAAACATAAAAAAGAAGCTTACAAGAAGTGGAAGGTTGGACATATGACCAGGGAAGAGTATAAAAATATTGCTAGGGCATGTAGGAATGTTATCAGGAGGGCCAAATCGCACCTGGAGCTGCAGCTAGCCAGAGATGTCAAGAGTAACAAGAAGGGTTTCTTCAGGTATGTTGGCAACAAGAAGAAAGCCAAGGAATGTGTGGGCCCCTTACTGAATGAGGGAGGCAAACTAGTGACAGAGGATGTGGAAAAAGCTAATGTACTCAATGCTTTTTTTGCCTCTGTTTTCACTAACAAGGTCAGCTCCCAGACTGCTACGCTGGGCATCACAAAATGGGGAAGAGATGGCCAGCCCTCTGTGGAGATAGAGGTGGTTAGGGACTTTTTAGAAAAGCTGGACGTGCACAAGTCCATGGGGCCGGACGAGTTGCATCCGAGAGTGCTGAAGGAACTGGCGGCTGTGATTGCAGAGCCATTGGCCATTATCTTTGAAAACTCGTGGCGAACCGGGGAAGTCCCGGATGACTGGAAAAAGGCTAATGTAGTGCCAATCTTTAAAAAAGGGAAGAAGGAGGATCCTGGGAACTACAGGCCAGTCAGCCTCACTTCAGTCCCTGGAAAAATCATGGAGCAGGTCCTCAAAGAATCAATCCTGAAGCACTTACATGAGAGGAAAGTGATCAGGAACAGCCAGCATGGATTCACCAAGGGAAGGTCATGCCTGACTAATCTAATCGCCTTCTATGATGAGATTACTGGTTCTGTGGATGAAGGGAAAGCAGTGGATGTATTGTTTCTTGACTTTAGCAAAGCTTTTGACACGGTCTCCCACAGTATTCTTGTCAGCAAGTTAAGGAAGTATGGGCTGGATGAATGCACTACAAGGTGGGTAGAAAGCTGGCTAGATTGTCGGGCTCAACGGGTAGTGATCAATGGTTCCATGTCTAGTTGGCAGCCGGTATCAAGTGGTGTGCCCCAAGGGTCGGTCCTGGGGCCGGTTTTGTTCAATATCTTCATAAATGATCTGGAGGATGGTGTGGATTGCACTCTCAGCAAATTTGCGGATGATACTAAACTGGGAGGAGTGGTAGATACGCTGGAGGGGAGGGATAGGATACAGAAGGACCTAGACAAATTGGAGGATTGGGCCAAAAGAAATCTGATGAGGTTCAATAAGGATAAGTGCAGGGTCCTGCACTTAGGACGGAAGAACCCAATGCACAGCTACAGACTAGGGACCGAATGTCTAGGCAGCAGTTCTGCGGAAAAGGACCTAGGGGTGACAGTGGACGAGAAGCTGGATATGAGTCAGCAGTGTGCCCTTGTTGCCAAGAAGGCCAATGGCATTTTGGGATGTATAAGTAGGGGCATAGCGAGCAGATCGAGGGACGTGATCGTTCCCCTCTATTCGACATTGGTGAGGCCTCATCTGGAGTACTGTGTCCAGTTTTGGGCCCCACACTTCAAGAAGGATGTGGATAAATTGGAGAGAGTCCAGCGAAGGGCAACAAAAATGATTAGGGGTCTGGAACATATGAGTTATGAGGAGAGGCTGAGGGAGCTGGGATTGTTTAGCCTGCAGAAGAGAAGAATGAGGGGGGATTTGATAGCTGTTTTCAACTACCTGAAAGGGGGTTCCAAAGAGGATGGCTCTAGACTGTTCTCAATGGTATCAGATGACAGAACGAGGAGTAATGGTCTCAAGTTACAGTGGGGGAGGTTTAGATTGGATATTAGGAAAAACTTTTTCACTAAGAGGGTAGTGAAACACTGGAATGCGTTACCTAGGGAGGTGGTAGAATCTCCTTCCTTAGAGGTTTTTAAGGTCAGGCTTGACAAAGCCCTGGCTGGGATGATTTAACTGGGAATTGGTCCTGCTTTGAGCAGGGGGTTGGACTAGATGACCTTCTGGGGTCCCTTCCAACCCTTATATTCTATGATTCTATGATTCTATGATTATCATACGCATTGTAAGGAGAGTGATCACTTTAGAGAAGCTATTACTAGCAGGAGAGTGGGGTGGGGGGAGAGAAAACCTTTTGTAGTTGTAAACACCCATTTTTTCATGGTCTGTGTGTATAAAAAGATCTTCTCTACTTTCCACAATATGCATCCGATGAAGTGAGCTGTATCTCACGAAAGCTTATGCTCAAATAAATTGGTTAGTTTCTAAGGTGCCACAAGTACTCCTTTTCTTTTTGCGAATACAGACTAACACGGCTGTTACTCTGAAACCTGTCATTATACTTTAGGTAACAAATTCAAGTGCAGGAATGTTTTTTTTTTTTTTAGAAAAGATTAATTTTAAAAGAATAATGGAGATTATTCACAGAAGGCAAACTTCAAATTTTCTTTTCATGAAAACTTGCACCAAAAACCTGATTTTTCCCTGCTCCCACCCCAGATTTGCCTCAACCAATAAACCAAGCAAAAGAGAACCCCCTGCCCTCCTGCGTCTGTCTCATCACACTGAGAGCCTTTAGAATGCTGAATAGTCTCTGTGAACAGCTTGTGAATGAGCTGCATAAGAAGAATTATTTGAAAATAATTTGGCAAATAATTTTGAATAACAAAATCAACAAAATTATACCTTCCTTGTGAAAAGAAAAAAAGATGGAATGTGTTAGAATGAATAAATTATTTAATCTTAGGGGTTTATAGTGCCACCTATCACTGAAGTATCTGAGTGCATTCCACATTAATAGCAATAGTGATGTCCCTAGTGCACTTCCTGCAGTCGGACACCCTACGATGTTCTCCCATTATGGGGTCAAAACTCTGCTTGTGGTAGGGTGTTTTTTTTTAATGTATTAAGATACTTTTTTTGTAGTTTGCTTTGTTTAGATTTTTTGGATTGGTTGGGGGATTTGGGGTAGAATGAGCTGTCAGTGTCATGAGCATTCTGATGGTGGAAAAAGGAAAAGGACAACCATATAGTTAAGAATAATTATACTTAACTCTAATATTGAGTTCAGAATGGTCCTTTTAGCCCCTGGTTCAGAATATGAATGGGGAGAAGCTGTTTGTATTAACTGATATTCCTTCTTTCATTAACCAATGTTATTCAAAACTACATTTCCATTATGGGTACAAATGCTCACTAGCTACCATTCACCCATCACATATTGCACAATACCACCACAGGCCATGCTCAATATGCCTTTATGGGCCACAGCATCAAGAGGCCACTTACCCACTATATATAGACCACAGACTGTGCCCCTGCCTATCTGAGCTTCCCTGTACTTCTGGATCACATTATCATTGGTTTGGGCTGTTGCTAGTTTAGGCATCAGTAGTCCCTTAGCAATTACAGGCCTACAGTGAATTTAATTTTCCACATACTGGTCTAAACTGAGGTGCCAGAAAAGCCTCATGTCGGCCCTCCTGTGAAAGTGTTTTTTAAGGGTGTAAATTCAAGATGGGATTAATCTGAACAGGATATGTAAGAAAGCAGCTGTAAATCCCAGGTACCGTGGCTGAGCACAATGAAAGAATGAGACTGATGAGCTAGGAGTGTTACACAGCTCAATTCATGAAGGCTAGCAGGAAAGCTGCTCACTGGTACAACATTCAACACCCATTAAGGGCGAGTAGCTAAACCCACAGCACCCAAAGCAACTCTTGTTGCTGCTCAAGCCAAAATACAAAGGAACCACAGAGAAGGTCACATTGACAGCATGGGACCATTACAGACTGCCTTATTGGTGAAATGGATACATTATCTGATCTACATTAAAATGTATTTTTCATATAATCAATTAAAATATATATTTAAATATTCCAAGATTGGAATTTTTTAGAATGGTAAAACATAATATAATCCATGTATTCAGAGCTAGATACTGCAAAACATTAATAATGTATTGCACTGATACACTTGATATAAAACTATTTTACTGATACAGGTATAACATATAGTAACTATACTAATCTAGTTACTTAATAAAACTCAGTAAAGGTCAGTATAAAATGATGGGAAAGCTTCATCTCTTTAGGGTGGTGCAAATTGCATTCTTCCAGCCTGAGTCCATGGAGCTAGCTGTGAGGAGAAGGAGGAGGATCTGGGGGAGGCAGAAGACAATGGGGCTCTGTGCAGGTGTTCACCTGCGCAGAGCTGATTATAGTCCTTGGGGCCTTTTTTGGCCACTTACACCACCACTGAATTGCTGTAGTGTGATTTTCCCCCTGACACTGGAAGACCCTCTCTTGGACATGCCCCACCTCTTTTTTGCAGCTACACCCAGATCCCTGGATGACTAAACAGAGTTAGACAAATTTTAAATAGTTTGGCACTAAGCCCTTTTTTCTGACTAACACTTAATGTACAATAGGGATATGTAACAAAGATAACTACTGCTGGCCAGGTGTCAAGAACATAATATTTAAGTGTGTTTGAATCATTTGGCATATAAACTATGTACCGTGGGTGAAATTTACCACTGTATAGAGCACCAAGATGAGACCTATGCACCACAGCAATCCCACTAAAGTCCTTCAAATAGGGCTTAGGTGGTACTTAATTCATGCATAGCCCCTCTGCACAAGGTGAATTTCATCCTAATTACTTACGATGGGTTGGAAAGGGGAATAATCCTACACTTTAGCTAAACAATCCACAGGATCAGCAAGAAACAACTTTTAAAAAATATTGCTCTGCTTTTTGGTTTCCTCACTACTCCTGTCTCTGTATTTTCCTCTTTATGCTGAGGCAATATTTGTGTATAAATATATAACCTGATTTAACCCAAATAGAGCATTTCAGTTTAATAATATAGGTTCCAAGCCCATTCCATAAGAATTTGTGCAAGTAATTCTGGATGTAAGTAGCCCATAAAATTGATCTCTAATCTAAGCTAAAGAGCACTGTCTTGAAAAATTGACACAAAAACTATTTTAAGATTTGGCACTTAAATCTCTCTCTCAAGTACATTTTCAATGTCATTTTTCTTCTTCTTCACGTAGAACAAAGTTGGGTTTTGGTTGTTTGGAACACCCACTCGAAAAGGGACTCACCCCAGCCTGGTGTAAATGAGGGAGGGAGGGAGGGAAGGATGGTGGGTGAGAGAGAGTGACGGAGTGGGTTGGGTGGGGTGAGGCCTAGAAAAAGAGGTGGGGAAAGGTGTTCCGTTTTGTGCGATTAGCAAATTGGCAACCCTTTAAGGTGCAAGTTAAGCACTCACTGGAAATGTGTTTAGAAGAATTTAAAACCTGTGGAAGCAACTGGAGCAGATTATTGAGGCCAAGGATTTCCTGGTTTGATAACTAATCTGAAAACTGATTTTAGCAGAAGACAGAACAACGGGAAAAGGGATTTCCATGATTTAGAATTCCAGGGAAAGACTTTCCATACCTACAACACAAAGACAGTGGTCCATAGGCTGCCAGCATAGCCTTTCAGTGAGATGAGATTTCCATTCTCTGGATCTATGTGAAATGGATTTGCGGAGCCTTGGAACTATTTAAAAATCCTGCAGGATGTAGAAACACCTCATTTAGATTTTCTAAAACACCTGAACATAATTTTCATTGATACAGCTCCAAGGAAATGAGCATCCAGTTACCTGAAGCACCTAGAAGGGGCTGGTGATTAAACAATCCCCAGACTGAGGATTTTCTGTTATACAAAACCAACCACAAACATTTCTCTTTATTCCTGAAAAGCGTGGACAGAGCCTTTCAGAACACAACTTGATTGTGTGTTTCTTCCCGCGTGAGCTTTTGATAAAGGAGAATCACAGACTGAATTTGGAAAAGAAATCTGCTGGGATGAGTAAACAATATTTTGCCTTTATAATTTAGAAGACAAAGTCCTCCTCCTCAAGAGTTATTCTTGGGAGTGTAAAGATTTCATTTGTAGTTTCATCAACTAGTAAACCCCCCCTATTTTTATATGGTACAATTTGGGGTTTAGGGCTCCCAAAATGGGCAGACTCCAAGTGCTTTATCTATGTTATGCATCGGAGTTTGGATTTTCACAGTGGAACAGGAGCAGCTGCACTCTTCTGATTAGCAGGCAACTGTTTTAAGATTTGGGATTTTAAAAAACAAATGCTGGATCCAGCAAGTTCCAGGGGCAGGGTACATCTGCGTTGTGCAGCTGCTCGGGTTTGCAACAGGATCTGGATTTTTTCTTTAGACACTTAAATCTGTGAGGGACAAGGAAGGGGGTAGATTTAACAACTGCCGGGCTCCAAGTAGTAGAACTGTGTGCTTTCCAGCGCTATTGGACCGGCATTCACCAGCTCCACCGAGCGAGACGGTGCAGTGTGGGGCTGAGTCACACCAGAAAAGCTGGGGAACCAGGGCCAAAAGTGGGCTGGGGCTGGTGCTTTTACTGTCCTCCTGCTCCCAGCTGCGCCGAAGCCCGGCGTCACACCCCTGCCCCGGAGAAGCCAGGGGCCTTGGGCTCTATGGGGATAGTGCAGCTCGGGGGCTGGCGACCAAAGATCTCACGATCCAGGTCTGAAGATTTCCTTGGGGAGCGGGTCGGGGCTTCGCAGGCCCCTCAGCAGGGACACCCGCCCCCGGGGCTGGGCCTGGCAGCGGAGGAGCAGGTGGGAGGGAGGGAGAGCCCCGCCCCGCCTCCGCCTCCGCCTCCGCCTCCCAGCTCCGCACTTCCCTGCCGGCCGCGGCCAGAGCGCAGAGGAGCAGCGCCCGGCGCCTCTCTGCGGGGCGGATCGCGGGGAGGTGGCGGCCGCTGCGGTAGCGCCGGCAGGTCAGTGAGCCAGGCTGGGGCGCGCTCGTGGCCGCACCTGGGCGCGTGTGGTCCTGCCCGCCCCCTGCTGCCAGGACCCCCCCCTCTCCTCCCCTCCGGGGGCAGAGTCCAGCTCCCGCGCTCCCTGAGGGGGCACCTCGGTGCTGCTCGGCGCCGGGCTCGCTTCCCTGGCGGGCTCTGCCTCCTGCCCTCAGCCCGGCTCCCTGCCCCGCGCCGAACTTCCCCGGGCGCGGGGGACTCCCTCGAGGGAAGGCGTTCACGCCTGGGGTTTCCGCCCACCCCTTTTCCCAAACGGGTGGGCTGGGAACGGGCTGCCTGGGCAAATGCAGCTTGTCGGCATTTCCGTGCAACGCAGCCTGGGAAGCGCCCGGAGATGGACTCCAGAGGTGGAAAGTGCCCCGGGTAGCCCGGTGATGGGTGCCCACCGCCATCGATTATCTGTCTCTTAAACACCTGAGTGGCGAGGCCCTGCCTCCCGAGCCGCCTTTGCTCTTATAAAGCGCCGTGTGGGTAACACATCTTTTAAATGGCATCTTTGGCATGAAAATGATCCACACTAGGTGCGACTGCTGAGTGCGCTCGGGACTTTTCTTGCAGTTTCTAGCTTCTAGGTGGATCCACTCAACCTTCTTGTTTGTCCAGCATTTTTTAATTATTAGCTGTAGTGGTTATATAAATAATTATACCTCCCTTATATAAACTAGCAAGGACTTCAATGGGGCCAAGATTTTGCCCAACGTGCTTCAGTCCAAAGTTAGACCAAACCCAGTACAAACTGAAAACAGGGATGGTGCATGGGCCAGTAGGGTAGCTGTAAATAAGAGGGGAAAGAGTATAGCCCTTTGAGATGTCCTTTCTTTCAGCAAGCAAGAGGTATAGTGTGGCTGGTGACAATGTGGGTTTCATGTTAGTTACAAATTTAGTTAGCATCAGTCTTTTTTTTTTTTTAATCTCTTTGAGTCAGAATAATTTGTAAGAATTTATAAAGTTCCCCCTTTTCCTGTAGTTCTTAGCATTTCAACTAGATTCCCAGGGTATCTGACATAATTATTCTTGAACAATGTTAAGTTATATTAAGTGCATATAAACAGAGAATTATGTGTCTATTGTCCTTAGTGATTTAGTATTATCCATGTTAGCATAGCATATCAGGAGAATATATAGCTAAAGGATAGTTGGAGAGTTTTTTATACTTCAAATGTTGCACATTCATGAGAGTGTGAGATTATGTCACAGGCGATAGGGGGGTTGGAGGAAATGTGTGGCTGTGTAGTTACAGTTAAGAACATCAGGAGTTCTAGGAATAGGAAAGAGGCGTCCGGGCCAACATGTCAGTCCTTTTTTGGTTTGTTACTGAAGACTGGATAGTTCTGGTTAAATATTTTAGAATAGTAACAAAATCTTGCTAAAATTAAAACAATTTTCTGCATGGAAGTAAAAAGGGCAGTTAATTCAACAGGAGAAAGGAACTCTTCAGCTATATGGTAGGTGGTGGTCATTTCTACATGGAATAATCATGGAGCAGTCTTTACGTAGGGTCTGAAGTTTCCAAATGCTTTCAGTGATATAGAAATATTGCTTGAGATCATCTTCATCCATAAAATTGGTAGCTATTACAGTGTATGTCGTGATTGTTTTTATTTAACTATCTATTAATATAACTGATTTTTAACATCTCAGATGGCATGTTCTACAGACATCTGTCTTTGTATATAGATGATGTGAAAAATTAAATGAAGCAGGCTCATAAATCAAAAATGGAAGTTTTAACTTTTTCTGTTAGATCAGAGTGTTTTGTCTCTTTAGTTTTATATAATTTTGTAACTTGAATACAGTCATTATAATGTTAAATTAATAGTAATAACCTAGCTTCATGTCCTTGTTTTAATAAACATACAGCATAAGTTGTCTTTGGGCAAGTTTTGCTTTGCCATAACAGTACATGTAATACCTAGCCACTGAAATATTTAAGACTGACTCCTGCTTCCCTACCATCTTCCAGGCACAGAAGTTCCTAAACTCAGTAGAACTTCTGTATGTGGTTCACTTGCACAGGAGGGCAAGCCACAGAGAAGCTATGCAGGGAGATTATGCAACTCTATTCTTTCATACCTCTCTGAGTTAGCTTGTGGGGGTGGAGGAGTTGTTGGGCATATGCCGGATGCTAGTGCAAGTCAAATATACTGATTCACTGGCCTAAACATTGACATGAATGGAGTGCACAATGAGCATGGATGCTGCTGCAGCCAATGGCCTTTAATAGTTTTTGCATGATCTTTGGTGAGGAGGGAAGATTCTATTCCCCCGCATCCTCTACCAAGTTCCCCTGGAGAAGACCCTTTTACTTAAGCTTCGCACATGGGTTCAGAATTCTCCCCTTAGGAGAGAATTATTCCCCTGTTTTGTTGTGCAGTTGGTTGGTTTTTGCCTTAATGATGGCAAATTAAATATGGACTTGGCCCCAACCCTGCAAGAAACTCTGTGGGTGTGGATCCTGATACCCACACAGAGCTCCTTACAGGAATGTGGCTTAAGATATTACATGCAACCCATTGCCATGTTAATGCAACACTGTTATTGATTATATACTGTTTATATTACCTATGGGCTCTGTCAGGGTTCCTTCCTCACTCTGAACTCTAGGGTACAGATGTGGGGACCCACATGAAAGACCCCCTAAGCTTATTCTTACCAGCTTAGGTTAAAAACTCCCCCAAGGTACAAACTTTGCTTTGGCCTTGAACGGTATGCTGCCACCACCAAGCATTTTAAACAAAGAACAGGGAAAGAGACCACTTGAAGTTGTCTTCCCCCAAAATATCCCTCCAAGCCCTACACACACCCCCTTTCCTGGGGAGGCTTAAGAATAATATCCTAACCAATTAGTTACAAAATCATCAAAGACCCAAACCCCTGGATCTTGGAACAATGGAAAAATCAGTCAGGTTCTTAAAAGAAGGATTTTATTTAAAAAAAAAAAAGGGGATGTGTGTAAAAATCATCTCTGTAAAATCAGGATGGAAAATACTTTACAGGGCATTCAGATTCAAAACACAGAGGATCCCCTCTGGGCAAAACCTTAAAGTTACAGAAAACAGGAATAAACCTCCCTCTTAACGCAGGGAAAATTCACATAAAACAAAAGACCTCCTGAGGTCCCTTCCAACCTTGATATTCTATGATTCTATAAACTAATCTGCCTTGCCTGGCTTACCTATACTGGTTGCAATATTGGAGACTTGGATTAGGATGGGTTGGAGAAGATGGATTTCCGTCTGGACTCTCTCAGTCTCAAGAGAGAACAACCAAGTAAACAAAGAGCACAAACAAAAGCCTTCCCCCACCACCTCAAGATTTGAAAGTATCTTGTCCCCTTATTGGTCCTTTGGGTCAAGTGCCAGCCAAGTTAGCTGAGTTTCTTAACCCTTTACAGGTAACAGGATGTTGCTTCTGGTCAGGAGGGATTTTATAGCACTGTATACAGAAAGGTGGTTACCTTTCCCTTTATATTTATGACACGCCCCCCCAAATCACAGATATCACAGGGTGAAACACTGGCTTTTTCTCCTAGAGCTCCAGGAAGAACAGAGTTAATAAGACACATGCACCTCTAAATATACTACTAACTGTATAAAGACTAACAATATTTTCCACATCTCAAGGACGATTTTAACCAGTTGATTCTGGGAAACTTTCACGGGAGAGTGCATCAGCCACTTTGTTAGAAGCTCCTTAAATGTGTTGTATGTCAAAATCAAAATCTTGGAGAGCTAAACTCCACTGAATAAGTTTTTTGTTATTTCCCTTGGTGGTACGAAGCCACTGTAGCGCAGCATGGTTGGTTTGCAGGTGGAAACGCCGTTCCGAAACGTATGGGCGTAGCTTTTCCAGAGTGTAGACAATGGCAAAATATTCCTTTTCACTGATTGACCAGTGGCTTTCCCTCTCAGACAGCTTCTTGCTGAGAAACACGACAGGATAGAACTCTTGATTCGATCCTTCCTGCATTAAGACTGCTCCCACACCACGCTTGGACGCATCTGTGGTTACTAGGAACGGTTTGTCCAAGTCTGGGGCCCTTAGCACAGAGTCAGACATGAATGTTGCTTTAAGCTGGTTAAAAGCCTTCTGACACTGTTCAGTACACTGAACTGCATTTGGCTGTTTCTTTTTGGTTAGGTCTGTCAGTGGGGCGGCGACTTGGCTGTAGTGCGGTACAAATCGCATGTAATATGCGGCCAAACCTAAGAAGGATTGGACCTGTTTCTTTGACTTTGGGACAGGCCACTTTTGGATAGCATCCAGTTTGGCCTGTAGGGGGTTGATAGTTCCCTGACCCACCTGGTGTCCAAGATAAGTCACTCTGTTTAGGCCTATTTGACACTTCTTAGCCTTAACAGTTAGTCCTGCCTCCCTTATGCGCTCAAAGACTTTTTGTAGATGTTCCAGGTGTTCTGCCCAGGAATTCGAAAATATGGCCACATTGTCAAGGTAGGCGACTGCATATTTTCCCAGTCCCGCTAGGAGACCATCTACAAGTCTTTGGAAGGTGGCGGGTGCATTCTGCAGCCCGAAAGGGAGCACGTTAAATTCATACAGCCTGATGTGTGATGAAGGCTGACCTTTCCTTGGTGGATTCATCTAGCAGTACCTGCCAGTACCCCTTGGTTAAGTCCAAGGTAGCGATGAACTGGACCCATCCCAGTTTCTCTAATAGTTCATCTGTGCGTGGCACTGGATAGTTGTCTGGGCGAGTTACAGCATTTAGCTTACGGTAGAAACGCATCTCCCCATCTGGTTTGGGAACTAGAACCACTGGAGATGCCCATGCACTGCGGGAGGGGTGGATTACCCCCATCTGTAGCATATCCTGGATCTCCCGTTCTATAGCAGTTTTAGCTTGAGGAGACACCCGGTAAGGTTCGGCTCTAATTGGGTGAGCGTTACCTGTGTCAATGGCGTGGTATGCCCATTCAGTCAGTCCTGGGGTGGCTGAGAATGTTGACGCGTAGCTAGTGCACAGCTCCTTGATCTGCTGTCGCTGCATACGCCCAAGGGTCATGGAGAGGTTCACCTCTGACACGCCACCATCACTTTTCCCTTCGTAGTAGACACCTTCAGGCCACTCAGCGTCATCTCCTCCCTGGGCTGTAAACTGACAAACTTTTAATTCTCTGGAATAAAAGGGCTTTAGAGAATTAATATGGTACACCTTAGGCTTTTGGTTGGAGGTGGAGAATGCTATGAGATAATTAACAGCTCCCAGGCACTCTTGGACCATGAATGGCCCTTCCTACAACGCTTCGATTTTATGGGCCTGGAGCGCCTTTAAGACCATGACCTGGTCCCCTACTTCGAAGGAATGCTTTCTGGCATGTTTATCATACCAGGCTTTTTGCTCTTTTTGAGCATCTTTTAGGTTTTCTTTAGCAAGGGCTAAAGAGGTTTGGAGGGTGGTTTGTAGGTTGGTTACAAAGTCCAGAATGTTAGTTCCTGGAGAAGGTGTAAACCCGTCCCATTGCTGTTTCGCCAACTGTAATGGCCCCTTAAACTTGCGGCCATATACAAGTTCAAATGGTGAAAACCCTAAACTGGGATGGGGTACAGCTCTGCAGGCAAAGAGAAACTGCTGCAACACTAGATCCCAATCATTGGAGTGCTCATTTACAAATTTACATATCATGGCCCCCAAAGTTCCATTAAACTTCTCCACCATGCCATTTGTTTGATGGTGGCAACCAAGTGATTTACCCCATGAGCTTCCCAAAGGCTTTCCATAGTTCCTGACAGGAAATTAGTTCCTGCATCTGTAAGGAAGTCGGAGGGCCAACCTACCCTGGCAAAAATGTCTGTTAGTGCCTGGCACATACTTTTAGCCCTGATGTTGCTTAGAGCTACTGCTTCCGGCCATCGGGTGGCAAAATCCATGAAAGTCAGTATGGACTGCTTTCCTCTGGGTGTCTTTTTCGGGAAAGGACCCAGAATATCCACAGCTACTTGCTGAAATGGAACCTCAATGATGGGGAGTGGCTGGAGAGGGGCTTTGACCTGGTCTTGGGGTTTTCCCACTCTTTGGCATACCTCATAAGATCGGACATAGGCAGAAACATCCTTGCCCATTCCCTCCCAGTGGAATGACCTCCCCAAATGGTCTTTGGTCCTGTTCACCCCAGCATGGCCACTAGGATGATTGTGGGCTAAGCTCAAGAGCTTTTCCCAGTACTTAGTTGGAACTACCAACAATCTCTGAGGATGCCAGTCTTCCTGGTGTCCACCAGAAAGAGTTTCCTTGTATAAAAGTCCTCTTTCTACAACAAACCAGGATCGATTAGAAGAGTTGAGAGGTGGTGGGTTGCTCCGTGCCTCCAAGCTCTCTGGAGGCTTTCATCTGCTTCCTGTTTGTCCTGGAACTGTTCCCTTGATGCTGGATACATCAGTTCCTCAGTGGATTGTGGACCTAGGCTTGGTCCCTCTGGAAGTGATGCAGGTGATGGGGCTGTTTCCGTTGATGGTGAACCGCTTTCCGCTGGTGCACTATGGGGTATTTCAGGCTCTGGCTGAGCCTCTTGTGCAGGGTCATCTGCTGCTGCTGCCAGTGTAGGCTCGGTGGTGCCCTCTGGTGTTGGAGTTGCAGACGGGGTTGCAAGCGCTGGACTCAGTGCTGGCAATGGTTCTGGTGCTGGTTGCTTTGCCAGTTTTGGTTCGGGGACTGGCTTTGGCTGGGTCTCTGGGATTGGATCCACTGTGGCCGTTGCAGTCGTTGGAAGGGGATCCTGTTCCACCACCTCCATCTGGGTTTCTGGTAACATAGACAGGGCCCTGGTAGAAGGCTCAGGAACAGGGAGAGGTGTGGAAGCTTGCTTAGTCTGGCTGCGGATGACCATTCCCACCCACTTGGCCAGCTTTACCTGGTTGGCCAAGTCTTCCCCCCAGCACCATGGGAATAGGATAATCATCATAGACTGCAAAAGTCCACATTCCTGACCAGCGCTTGTACTGGACAGGCAACTTGGCTGTAGGCAAATCGAAAGAGTTGGACTTGAAGGGTTGAATCATCACTTGGGCCTCTGGGTTGATTAAGTTGGGGTCCCCTAAGGATTGATGGATAGCTGACACCTGTGCTCCAGTGTCCCTCCATGCTGTAACCTTCTTCCTGCCCACACTCACAGTTTCCCTTCACTCTAAGGGTATCTGGGAGGCATCTGGGCCTGAGGACCTTTGGTGTGACCCCGGTGCAATGAACTGTAATCTGTTGGGGTTCTTGGGGCAGTTGGCCTTCACATGCCCCAGCTCATTACATTTAAAACATTGCCCAGTTGACTGGTCACTGGGGCGAGGTGGGTTGCTGGAGAATGGTGTGGTGGGACAATAAGGTGTCTGGGGTTTTCCTTGGGATGTAGGTGGGGCCTTGGGTTGCCCCTGATGATAGGGTTTTGTTTCGGGTTGCCCCTTCTGATATTCGCTCCAACTGCCACTAATTTTTTTTCTCTTCTGTCACCTCCACCCATTTGGCTCCAATCTCCCCCGCCTCGATTACAGTTTTGGGCTTCCCATCTAGTATGTACCTTTCTATTTCCTCAGGAACACCCTCTAAGAACTGCTCCATTTGCATTAGGAAGGGCAACTCTTCTGGAGATTTAACACTTGCTCCTGATATCCAGGCATCCCAATGTTTCACAATGTGGTAGGCATGTCGGGTAAATGACACATCTGGTTTCCACCTTAGGGCTCTGAACCGCCGCCGAGAATGCTCGGGTGTTAGCCCCATTCTGACTCTCGCCTGGGTTTTAAAAAGTTCATAACTGTTCATGTGTTCCTTAGGCATTTCAGCCGCCACCTCTGCTAAGGGTCCATTGAGCTGCGGCCTCAGCTCTACCATGTACTGGTCTGTAGAGATGCTGTACCCAAGGCAGGCCCTTTCGAAGTTTTCTAAGAAGGCCTCGGTATCATCGCCTGCCTTGTATGTGGGGAACTTTCTGGGATGAGAAGCGGTACCTGGAGAAGGATTGAAGGAATCTGCTGAGCCCTTGCCTTCTCCATCTCCAGTGCATGCGTCCTCTCTCTTTCTTTCTCCTCCATAGCTCTCTTGTGGGCAGCATCCTTTGCCTTCACCCTGGCTTTTTCTGCCTCTACCTCCAAGCGCCTTAAGGCCATCTGTCCATCATGCTCTTTTTGTTTCTCTTCAGCTTCGAATCTGGCCAGCTCTAATTTATTAGCTGCTTCACTGGTAGTCATTTTCCTGCTTTCTTGTGCTTAACTCTAGCTATACCCGAGAGTTAGGCAAAAAAAAAACCTTTTGAATTTCCCTGCAGGAGGTTAACTACCCTGTCTTTAGGTAGAGAAAACTCCAACTCAAAAAAGAAAAATCCCTTTGTAAAAAAACTAACACCTCTCTCTCCAGGCAAATAGACAGAAAACCCTCTAGCTGCTCTCAGCTTGAAAAAAAACCTCTTCATGTCTGTGCTTTTGGTTCAAAATGATCTCTGGTTCAAAATGATCCCACCGCTCTGCCACCATGTCAGGGTTCCTTCCCCACTCTGAACTCTAGGGTACAGATGTGGGGACCCGCATGAAAGACCCCCTAAGCTTATTCTTACCAGCTTAGGTTAAAAACTCCCACAAGGTACAAACTTTGCCTTGGCCTTGAACGTATGCTGCCACCACCAAGCATTTTAAACAAAGAACAGGGAAAGAGACCGCTTGGAGACGTCTTCCCACAAAATATCCCTCCAAGCCCTACACATCCCCCTTTCCTGGGGAGGCTTGAGAATAATATCCTAACCGATTTGTTACAAAATCATCAAAGACCCAAACCCCATGATCTTGGAACAATAGAAAAATCAGTCAGGTTCTTAAAAGAAGGATTTTAAAAAAAAAAGGGGGTAAAAATCATCTCTGTAAAATCAGGATGGAAAATACTTTACAGGATATTCAGATTCAAAACACAGAGGATCCCCCTCTGGGCAAAACCTTAAAGTTACAGAAAACAGGAATAAACCTCCCTCTTAACACAGGGAAAATTCACATAAAACAAAAGATAAACTAATCTGCCTTGCCTGGTTTACCTATACTGATTGCAATATTGGAGACTTGGATTAGGATGGGTTGGAGAAGACGGAACTGAGAGAGGCCAGACAGAAATCCAAGAGAGAACAACCAAGTAAACAAAGAGCACAAACAAAAGCCTCCCCCCACTCAAGATTTGAAAGTATCTTGTCCCCTTATTGGTCCTTTGGGTCAGGTGCCAGCCAGGTTAGCTGAGCTTCTTAACCCTTTACAGGTAACAGGATGTTGCCTCTGGCCAGGAGGGATTTTACAGGACTGTATACAGAAAGGTGGTTACCCTTCCCTCTATATTTATGACAGGCTCCACTCAAGACTGAGACCTCATTGTGTTAGGCACTAAACAAACTCATATGAAAACGTGGACTCTGGCCCAAACACTTTGCAATCTGGGTACGAGACTGTAATTAAAAGAACAAACAGTTAAAGCTATTGTGCTTTTTACTGTCTGTTTTTAATTATTTTGGGAATACAACGATGTTATGATAGGGGCTGTATACATTTTTTAGATTAATAGAAATTTGGGCCTTAATCTTGCAAATTACTTCATGTAGGCAGATTCTTACTGACTTTAGTGGAGCTGTGCACGGGTGCAATGGTCAGCTTAGGCTAAATTCAGTACAGAGTCAGTACAATAGGGATTTTCATTCTGTGATCACACAGTAGAGGAAAATGCAACATAGACTGTATTCTCCAAATTCAGTATTAACAGCAAGGAATCAATTTCTTTTTTTCTGTATTGCTTCTCCAATAAGAAAATGTAAATAAGCTGAATTTGTATACTGTTTTCTGAATGCACATCTGGTATGTCTCATTGTCTGTTACTGCATATATACTGTACTGCCATATTGGAATGTATCCTGATTTAAAGTTACTGCTAACTTTGAATTTTCTTACTCTTCTTTTAAAAAAGGCTATGTCTGTTACAATACTTATTCTTTTTTTAATTTAAGATATGTGGTTCTTTTTAAAGATTAAAGAGAGAAAATATAAATAACTTATTTCCATAAGCACTTAAAATCAGCATTTATCTGAATGTCTCATTCTAAAATATATATATGTATTCACCTCTGGGCTAGGACTAAGCATGAGAATTTCAGTCGGAAGGTAGATATTTTAGAAAGTCAAACTACTGAAAATAGAGGCTTAAACTGAAAAAAATATTTTAACACTAACTAGCTACTGAATAAGTGCATTCTAGCAAGAATATATTAAAAAAAACTACAGAGCTTGATGGTGTTTGTGCGGAACACAGAAAGATATCCACATGGTTAAATACTGAATCCATGCCAGCATGAAACAGAATCAGGGATGTCTGCATTCAAAAGTAGTAGAGCTACCTATCAAACTGCTTTGTATGCTGGTAGTAATCTATTTGAGGCTTGAAAGTGAAAAAATCTTGTCTACAAAAAATCTATGTTTCACAGGCTCCTGTTTTTGTGGAGGTGTCTTCCCTGCAATTACTAACCAGGTCTATCTCTACTTAGCTATTAAAACTAGATGAGAACAGGCATATTAAGACTAGCAGAACCTTGCTTTTTCTTCCTCTAACTTCCATAATTTATTGTTTCTGGGGGAACTTGAACATCTGCTCTATGATTATGTGAGCATGTTAGACCATTAGTTTTAAAATCATAAATCACTGCACAGGTGAAAAGTTAGGGCATCTTACTGCTGCAGGAACATTATTTTGTTCTGGCACAACAGAGCTCACAAAGTCCAAGCTCTCTACAGAGTATAACAACTTAATATGACTTCTCATTTTTCAGAGAGCCGTTTTGAATTAATCACTATATTAACATGGCTATTATAGCAACACCTGCATTACTCTGTCATTACCTGATTCTTATATTATTGAAGAATCAAAGGATTATGTTTGTAAATTGCATTACTGTAAATTACTGTGAACATTTTCCTCTCTTTGGAAAATTGAGGAAGTCAGAAGTGGAAAATGGTTATACAGTTCTGAAACTCAGCTGGTCCTGGTGAAACCTAAACAGGGCTTCCTAGTTTTTCATGCACAAGTGGAATTTGATCAGGGTAGTCCAATGGATGTCAGAGTTCATAACAGTGATGAATGATGGTATAACCAGATCTATACCTGAAAACGTTCAAAGTGCTTTGGTGAATGCTTAAATCAGTGAGAAAAGTATGTCCTATATATGCTCAGTACATAGCTTTGCAAACATTCATAACTTTAGGCTGTAACCAAGTGTCTTCAAATGGACTCATTCACTATTAGGTACATGTCAGCTTGGAAAGTTTAAAGCAGCCATTGGAAAACTATTATGTGAAACACCTAAAGAATTTTCAAGTAATGTAGAAAACAGTTCCCCCATGCTTTGATAACACAAAAACCAGTTTAATGTATTTTCTTCAAACTTTCCAAAAATATCCACCTCTGGGCTAACACCAAACATGAAGAGCCTGATTCTCCACTGCTTGGCACATTGTGTTGTCTCTTAGCTCTGTGCACAGTGGATGTAAAATGCTGTTGGTTCAGCATGGTAACACTTTGTACCCTCTCTGCGTAGGGGTAAGTGATGACATAAAGTGCAAGGCATGGAAAATCAACCCCAAGAAATTTGCAAGGTACAATTCTCTGAAATTTACAAGGAAGTATAACAGGAGCTTATCATGGAAAATGGCTGACACTGACACTTTGAATGATCGAGAAAGCTGTCAGTTGTCTGTTTTGCTACTTAAATATAATGAAATATCCATCATTTACATTCCTGGCAATTGCAAAGTCTTTTTGGTGTGGTAAGTTAGGGAGAACTAGAATTACAATGTTTATGCTTGGTTCCTATAGCTGTGTGAAGGCACAGGGAGTGACAATGAATTAATTAATACAATAATTAATTTACTGAGATAGTATCTAGCTTAAATAGATCTATTTAATAAATTATAAGCATGATATCTTGACTATTGAACCACTTGTTAACTGTATCACATTTTGCCTTTGTTATAAAATGACAGACAGGACTGCAGCATATGGCACTAGATCATAATGTGTTTGGACCTTTGTTTCCTTGCTTACTCCTTTGTTAAAAGGCATTGAAGATACGTTGCCTTCTTTACTAGCGCAGTATTGTGCAATGAAAAGTGTACATACTCTCTGACGCTTCTTGCTGTGTATAAAATAGTACTGGCTGCTGTTAAACTTTTTGCCCAAATCAGTTACATTTTTAAAATGCACTTGGGAAGACTGTTTTTCTTTTCTTCCCTGTATAAAATCTGTGTGCCTGTTAAAGTCATCATGCAAGTATACAAGGAAAATACCATGGGCACAGGAGGTTGGTGTGTGTGGGTGGGGGTTGGGAGGTTATATATCAGGAGAACAAAGGATATCTTTTGGCAACTTAATTCCAAAGAGAATACTGGCTTCTTTTGGGGTTAGTTTGAGTAATTCCAAAAGCATTTGTCAAATTGTAGCTGGAATTTGATCAGGAAGTTGCTTACTATTACTACGAATACATTTCTGTATGATAGTTTACAAATCAGTGTCTTTTAAAAAAAATTCTTATTTTTATCATTTTTATAATTTATTCTAGGGCCCTAACCTGCCAACAGTTTTGCACATGCTTAGCTCTATTCCCGGGTAGTTCCACTGATTTCAATGAAACTATTCATACTATATCTGTAGTTAAGTTAAGCACGTGTGTGTTTGCAGAATCAGGTCCTTAAGGATTAATCCAGTTCCCATTGAAGTCAGTGGGAAGATTGATACTAACTTCAATAGAAGATGAATCGTTTCTTAAATTAGTATGTTAATGTTGGGGAGATTGTCATTGTTTGTTTGTTACAGCAATGAGTGGCAGAAATGTGGCCCACTGAGACATCTCATGCAGCTTGCAAGGTAGAAGCAGAATGTTCTTATTAGTGGACTTTTTGTATATCT
The DNA here is from genome assembly GCF_965140235.1 of Caretta caretta. Taxonomy (NCBI): domain Eukaryota; kingdom Metazoa; phylum Chordata; order Testudines; family Cheloniidae; genus Caretta; species Caretta caretta. The sequence continues at coordinate 205,625,630 of NC_134207.1, read as the reverse complement.
CCTTCTGCTTCCATTGTGTGTGTTTGCCATGCTGAATCTGCTGCCGTTGTCACCTGCAGTCACTCCACATACAGCATGTCTTCCTCCACTGCAGGTGCCTCTGTCATTCTAGGTGAGCTGCTTCAGTGTAGCTCACCTGTGCATCAGAGAGCAGGAACCAGATGTGGAGAGTGATCATAATAATGTTGATCAAAGGAGGAGACAAATGGTGAAGGGTAAAGGAGGATATAAAAAACTGGCAAGAAGAGGGAACAGACAACTGGAGGAGAGAAAAGGAGGGCTAAAAACTTAAGTAGAAGATAAAAAACCAAAACACAGATAGAATTGATCCTGCTAGAAATGACCTCTTTCTGCCAGTCACAGACAGGAGATAATGGCTATTCTGGGGATGGAGCTGATGCTGCGGTTAGGAAGTTGTTGCCAAAACTGATCAGCTTCTCTAGAGGAAAAAAAACTGCACAAAAACCTGATTCCTGAACAATTCCTAATAAATAGGTGTCTCTCTTAGCCTTGCCCTTAAATATCTCCAATACTGGCAATTTCATACCATTTTCCATTGACAGTGATTCTTGAATTTTATTTGATAACAGGGAAATTATATTAAATATTTAAGATTATTGCAACACTACTGGCCTGTCTTTGACTAGTGACAATAATTGATCCCTGTATCTTTGTAATATCCATGTATGTATTTATAGATTCTTACTGTCTTCCAAAAGCTCTCTTCTGCAGTATGAATGTGTTAAAATCTGCAAACAGTTGAAACCCAAAGCCTTAAACAGAAATCAAAGTGCACAATCCTTAATCTGGTAAAATTCCCATTGGTTTAGGTGGGCGCTTTGCCACTATCAGGAATTCAGAAGTAGGTATACAAGTAAAAATATTTAGCCTCTCCTGATTCCTGACATTAATTCATTAGAGAAATAATAGTCACAAACCTACCTTGAAATTATTCTTACACACAGTGGATGAAATCAAGACCCTGTATAAGTCAATGGGAGTTTTGCCATTGAATTCGGTAGAGGCAGGATTTCACCCATGGTCTTTAAGTTGGTAGATTCAATACACAGGTCACTATATTTTAATTGAGTTTTTATAACTGTCAGCTACAACATTTTGAAAGCAATAAAACCTTTGCTTTGTGCTGTTTAAATATTTGTCAATATCCGTAGCCAAATTGTGCTATATTAGAAATGGGCAAACCAGTTAGGATAAAATAGAGAATGGACCAAACCTTTGTTAGGAACTCCAAATAAAGCTTTATGATTCTAGCCAGGACTGATAATGTTGAAATACACAAGAGAGGCTACTCTGAAAAGTGTTTCTTCCCTGGAAGTAATTTCCAGAAATCTCATGAAATTTTCAGCCCAATTTTGCTAACCCAGAAAGTTTGAATAGTTTTTATGAAGTGCAGTTGGATAAGCTTCCAAATGTTTGGGTCAAGCCAAGCAACCAAATCTCTGTTGGGTTACTTATCTCTGATCGTTTAAGTAATAAAAAAACCCACACCCAATATGGTGGCAATATGCATACATTTATTAAATAACTTAGACTTTTATAGCACCTTTTATCTACAGGTACTAACACACTTGCCCTACTGTAATGAACACATATATTGGAATCATCACTTCTTCCATCACTGGACTACAGCCACTTTTGGGGTGGAATGTAGCAACTGTTTAACAGTGTTCAGCCCAACAGTTTAAGAGAGGAAGTGAAGAATGTTACCTCCAGTTGACTCTACAGTGGATGAATAGAATGTGATGACCTCTACTGGAATTTGTTCTGGAACCTAGGATTAACATCCATACTCTGTCAAATAGACATGAGGATGAAATCCTCGCCCCATTGAAACCAATGGCGTCTGGATTTCATCTAAGGCTTTAATGTCCACAAGTGGTCAGGCCCTCCATTGTACTCTAATTTAAGAGGTGGTACTCCAGCAACAGACAGTATCCCCAATACAATGTTGAGGCGTAAGATTAGTATTGAATCAGAGGGAAGAGTGCTAAAAGACCAACTATCTAATTGGAGAGTGGAACTTCCTTCCATTGAAAGAACCTGATTACGCAACTTGCAGGGATTGTTCCTGTGGGAACAGTTCTTTGTAAGAAAAGGACCAAACAATCCAACTTTGCCAGAAACATGGTCCCCATTTCAATTTTTCCTGGGGTGCAGAACTGGAGAATAGCAACACTGCTGTTTTTGGAGAAACAGCAAGTCTTGAAAATGTGACTTGAGAAGGTGTGTAGAAGACTTTGTGCATGCTGCAAATCAAAACCAAAACAAAACACCCCACCTTTTTTGGATTAAAGGACTCAAGCGCTACCCTTACTCAAACACCTAAGTGATAGAAAAGTAGACAATGACCTTGAACTTCCATTAAGCAACTCTTTATTTAACACAAGCCAATGATTGACTTTGCATCAAAATCAATGTTGTTTTTGTTTAGCTCTTAAATAAGACGTCTCTCTCTGAGTGGTTGACTTAGTGTACATGTTATTCAAAGGAAACTCCTTGTGTGGGTTCTTCCCTTTTACAAATGAATGCATTCTCTTCTTTATGTCAGACTGAGTTGATCTCTACCTTCATTTGTTTTCAGATAATGGGGGCACTTTAAAGTGTGGTTCTCATTACTGTAATCTTAATGCACTTCTTCATGGTAAATTTAATTATAATTTTCTTCCGTTCCGAGTTTAGAGCTAGAGGATCATATTCTGTTCTACTACATTAGTGCAAATTCATTGAAGTCAGCAGACTTGACTCACAGCCGTGGTCATAGGGGGTGTAAATGGCAGCAGCCTTCTGCACCAACACAGAAAGCTGTGCCTCAAAATGGAGTTGAGAAGTGGACGAGAAGCTGGATATGAGTCAACAGTGTGCCCTTCTTGCCAAGAAGGCTAACGGCATATTGGGCAGCATTAGTAGGAGCATTGCCAGCAGATCGAGGGAAGTGATTATTCCACTCTATTCGGCACTGGTGAGGCCACATCTGGAGTATTGTGTCCAGTTTTGGGCCCCCCACTACAGAAAGGATGTGGACAAATTGGGGAGAGTCCAGCGGAGGGCAGTGAAAATGATTAGGGGGCTGGGGCACATGACTTATGAGGAAAGGCTGAGGGAACTGGGCTTATTAGGTTGCAGAAGAGAAGAGTGAGGGGGGATTTGATAGCAGCCTTCATCTACCTGAATGGGGCTTGCAAAGAGGATGGAGCTCGGCTGTTCTCAGTGGTGGCAGATGACAGAACAAGGAGCAATGGTCTCAAGTGCAGTGGGGGAGGTCTAGGTTGGATATTAGGAAAAACTATTTCACTAGGAGGGTGGTGAAGCACTGGAATGGGTTCCCTGGGGAGGTAGTGGAATCTCTATCCTTAGAGGTTTTAAAGGGCCGGCTTGACAAAGCCCTGGCTGGGATGATTTAGTTGGGATTGGTCCTGCTTTGAGCAGGGGGTTGGACTAGATGACTTCCTGAGGTCTCTTCCAACCCTAATCTTCTGTGATTCTATGAGTCATGCCCAGGGGAGAGTAGCTGGCATTTGCAATGTCATCTTGGAATGGGGCTCCAGCAGGGAAGGGCTGCTTTGATTTGCAGCCTGGGCTCCACAGGAAACCTGCTGGAGAAGTATGGAGTCAAATCATCCCCTAGGTCATGGTTTCTTAAACTTCATTGCACCGCGACCCTCTTCTGACAACAAAAATTACTACAAGACCCAAGGAAGGGGGACTGAAGCCTGAGCCCCCCTGTCCTAGGGTGTGCCGAAGCTTGAGGGCTTCAGCCCTGCGTGGGGGGGGGGGCTTGGACTTGGGCTTCTGCCCTGGGCCCCAGAACGTTTAATGACAGCCCTGCTGACCCCATTAAAATGGGGTCATGACCCAGAGTTTGAGAACTGCTGGTCTAGGTGCCAATATTATATACCTTCCTGGGTCAATGCTGCCCTCTTTTGTGGCAGTGTTGCCTGGTTGTTAGCTTCCTGGTGGAATGGGAGTTGCAGACTGTGCGTAAAGATATGGAGCTCTTAATATGTATATTAGAAAGGGTACATCAGTCTGTGGCACTGTGTATTTCTGTTGAGCTGCATATTACTATTAAGCTCATAGGACTTCCTTTGTACCACTCCATTTAGTCTCTGAGGACTCTAATACCCACAGAGACTGGCTCCTATTTTATGTTCAGGATAATCTCGTACAGAGAAGAGAGAGTTTGTGTGCTCTTTACTTTTGTTCGTTCTTATTTTAATTTTAAAAAGTCATTAGACTGAAAGTGTCAGTTTGCTCTTTGTGTATGAAGAAACATAACATCTGGTACTTAAAAATTGCATGGTTTGGTTTGTGTTGGAATTAAAATTCCAAATGACTAATTCTGAACATAGAAGCCTATTCCAAAGTGTTTCCAATTGTGGTTTAAGTATAGCAGAAAAATTAATCTTGCTATGTTATGTATATACACTTTTCTCTGTTTTTGTCTATTTTACTTGTGTGTGTCTATTGTGTTGTCTTTGTAACATTTGTGGTGCACCTGTACCAGCAATTTCAGCTGTTCTTTGGTGTTTGACAGGAGCAAGTGGTGGATACAATTAATCATATTGTCTGTTCTTCAAACCGTGAAAGATGCTTCATAAGGCCGATTTTCCAATGTATCTTTATTTTTATAATTCTTGTACTTTTCCCATGATCTAAAAATTTTGGTTTGACTGAATATTTTAAAGAGTAGAACTCAGGGCAATATTTTTAAATTATAGCAGAAATAATATTTGATATCTAAAACTGATTTTGAAAACTAGGAGCACAGTTAATGGTTTGCCTTTTTTCTTCTATTAATCGACAAATTATATGTACATATCATCCATCATGCCTTTCTGTGCATTTGCAGAATAACTTACACAACTCCCAAGCTGCCCTGGCCCCTGAAAATGTCAATTACAAAATTAATTTTTTTTAAAATTGCACAGAAATTGACTTGTGTAACCCAGTCAAAGTGCATGGAGGCTGTACAATTATTTCTCCGTAATACATTCAGACTGAATGAAGAGGTCTGACTTTTCATACTGTCTTCATTGTTATATCATAGTGACGGTGCAATATGAAAATCTATTGGCTATAGGAGTAGAACTCTACTTCTGAAAAGGGAATTTTGTGCTTCATAAGCGAAGGCATTTTACCTTGGTGCAAGGAGGTAATAGTTCCTCTTTATACATCTGGTGCAATTGCATCTGAAATGTTCCAGGAATCCCATTACCAGAAAGATATTAACAAACTGGATAGATTTCAAAAATGTTCAGAGACTGGTGGACTGACTTATAAGGGAAGATGAAAACAGCTAAACAAATATATCTAGGCTAAATTTTGTGTGCCTGTGGGGTCATAATTCTACAAATATTTCACAGGTGCAGATGCCAAAGAGGTTAAATAATTCTATTTAGCCTGGTGCAAGAAGGTATAACTAGGAGAAAAGGGATCAAATTAAGAAAGGCAAAAATTAGGCTGAATATCAGAAAACCTTCCTAACAGTTAGAGCTATTAGACTATGAAAGAGTTTCCCAAGGGATGTAATACAAGCCTTGTTATTTGGGACACTTAAAATTAGACTGCACAAAGTACTAAGAAATGTACAATCTTGCTTTGGCAGGGAGATGAACTAGAAAACCTAGTAGCTCTTTTCAGTCTCTTAAATGTGACTTCAGGGTCTGATCCTGCACCATGAAAGTCAATCAAAGTTTTGCCACTGACTTCAGCAGTACTGGGATCAAGCCCTCTGCCCATACTAATTATGGCCACCTGGCTTCTTCCTTTGTCCTCTTGCCCCCACAAACTGCCAGCTTCAAATGCTAAATTTCTCACCCCTTTTGTTCCTTATTTCCAGGAAAGGCTCAGCCCTCTCCAACTCCAATTAAAAAACCATAATTGTACACATACACTGTAAAACTGCCTTCCTTAGCCCTCCCCGGCACTCCCAGATTGAGTAACAATATTGGCAATGGGGGAAGGGAGACATAATTCTTGTAAAAGAACTCTAGTTCTTTTAAATAACTTTGAAAGGGAAAAATAAATCGTTTGACGAAAAGAGACGGATCGGGGAAGGGGAGAGTTGTACAAATATACAGCGAGCGTTTTTTAAAATGCTACAGTGAGAGCAGAAGCAGCAAAGGGTTACAGTGTGGAGAGAGAGAGAGAGTGAGAGAGCACGCATTATTGATGATACCTTGAAGGGCTTCCGCTTACATTGGTGTTAGCAATCTCCTAGGCACATTTCCTTTTTAGATTCAGAGTTTATTTAACCTGCAATATGAGTATTCGTTACCAAGGAGTACCCTCCAGTTATTATTTGAAGACACAATCTTTGTTTTAACCAACAGTGGAGTGGGCAGGAAGTTGAGTGCAGTGTAATCTTCAACCAAGAAATCAAGCTAGTAAATGTGTAAGTGAAAATATTAAAGATTTTATTGCTTTGTACCAAGAGAACCCGGTGTACTAACCACACATCCGTGACATAAGTAGAGAAGAGGTTCACTTACTGATAAATAACAATCCTATTCACTAACATTTGTAGATCCTACAGTAATGGACCTCTATCTTAAGAGCCTGATTTTCACTATAGGACTTCATCTCTGTTTCCCCTGGAGTGTGCCCATCTTTTGGAATGTACCCATTTTCCGAGCACTAACCCTGCTGTGTGCAAATAACAAAGCCTGCACCTCCGCAGTCCAGTTGGGCAAATTGAAATTTTACATGCAAAACCCATCGCCTCTGCACAGACCCGTCAGAACCTGTCTGCTACACATGCTAGTCCGTGGAGACAGGTGAGCATCAGTGGACATGAAGGGGGCTGAAGAGGTGATGTCACCTAGGGATTCTGAGCTTGAAGGGGGAGGCTGGAAAGAGTGCTGAGTATGGGGCTGACAAGGAGGTGTAGGAAAGTCAGCTAATAGGCTTTTTAAGGATTTACATTTCCTTCTCCTACCTGTCAGCCCCTCCAGAGTATGCTTTACCCCCCTGCCATGCCTGTATGTGTTCTGCAGCCCTCCCCCCCCCAAAAGTGTTTGTTTTTTCACTCAGAATATATTTTCCAAACCCAGTTCATATTGAAAATTAAAGTCCAGTGTTGCAGAGTAGGAAAAAAAGAAACAGAAACACTGTCAGTAGATAAGACTCATTGCCCTTCCAGGCATGCTTGATTCCCAGGGCAGCCCAATAGGAGGGGTACAAGGCTACTCTGGCTTTGTATGTGGGCTGACAGACAATTCAGTGCAGGCCTGTAGACCCACTGGCCAGAGATCAGTCCTGTCCTCTCTGGTCTCACTGGGGGCACCTCTGGATTGTTCTCCTGTCATTCAGACATGTACCTGTGTCTCACGTGCTACTTTTAGTCTGTTCACCCTGTTCTCTGCTGCTGCGGGCCTCCTGCCACCAACAATCTGCTTCCAGGCTTAGCTTTCAGCTTTTGGGGCCTGATCTTCCCTCCCCAGCCAGCTGGGCTGTCACCACTTGCTGGCTATTCACACTTACCTACAACCCAATGGCTCTCTCCCTGTTTGCCCAGTCTCTGTGTGTCACCTCTTTGTCCACTAGTGCTAAGTGCTAGCATCATGGAGCCCTCTGCTGGCTGGATGCTGAAATGAGTCCCTACTGTTACTAGCATGATATGTGGTCAAAATTTTTCTTCCGGCTCATGATGAAAGGGGATGGACTCGGAGGCGTCACTACTGAGCCAGTATGGTCACTACAATACTGAAAAAAGACACTGTTTAATACAAAACCCTCTTGATGATTTTAAAAAAAAATTGGCTGGGTCCTCTGGTCCTGGTGCTGAGGATTTGTCCCATCTCTCATTGATTCACTCTGTCATGGCATTTATTGCTTTTCTTTAGTAATATAAACTTGGGCATTGTAATGTCTACTGTTTCGCCAGCTAGAAGGCGTAATATCAGATGAATTACTAGTATTGCGAGTTTAAATATCCCACAGCAGAGCTTTTAATATTGTCCTAAAACTAAAGGTAGTATGATGCCAAACTGAATAATTTGGTCTTTCCTTGGATGACTCAGTGACCCATGAACCTCTCAGTGCCAAGGTATGTACGTTCTGGTTCACCAAAGAATGTCAGCTGTCTTAAATAAAAGCCAGGTCACATTGGTCATTAATATCATTGTGAAATGTATGTACAGATGCTACGTAAGGAATTATGTATGTATCTTGGAAATATGTTCTAAAGTCTGTATCAGAACAGAGATAACAAACACGTTTTCTGTCAGACAAAAGATATTTGTTCACCTGTCTCTGTTCGCATGTAAATTAAGCATTGTAAGCTAACACAATGGAAGCTCCATTTACATACGAAGTCAATGGGGGGAGGATGTGAAATAAACAGGGAGGCAGCACACCAGAGAATAAGCCACGTGTGTGTGTGGGGGGGGGAGGGGAGTGGGGGGCAGTGGTGCTGGCTATCATGGGTCTGGGTACTTTGTAGGATATAAGAAGAAGGCGAGGAAAACACCCCTTTATCCTGCACCTAGGAAGTAATTGAGCAGTGCAACTACATTCATGAAAATGGGATCACAACCAGCCTTGGTTGAAATTCTGCAAAGGACCTTTGAGGTGAGATAAACTTCTGTAGACAGAAGGTTAGTCTGATAGGTGTAGTCTCTAGAAAGCATGTTATGATTTTCTTTTATATGTAACCTTTTGATTCCATTATCCTTACTCACTATCTCTTGACTCTCTGATAGTAAACTTCTTGTTGTTTTTCACGGTAAATATATCTCAATCCTGTCATACTATATAAGGAGCTGATCCTGAGATGGATCATATAGGTTGGTGTGTATGATGTTCCCTTGGGGATAGCCGGCCTGGTATTTCTGTGAGTGTTCAGTGGAGAAGGGGCTGGATGCTACAGGGCAATGCTTCCAAGGGGTTTGGGGACTGAGATGCACTTATTAAACTGAAAAGCAAAGTAAGGGCTAGCATTCCCAGAGGAGAGTGCTTAAGCGGATAACACGCTGGTAGGGTCAGGGAGCTGAAACCAATATAAGCACAAGCAAGTTTCCTTCACACTGGAGGCAAGATGGTAACAAGGTGGCTCTCAGTCGTGGGCACCCTGAGACCCGTCATAGCCATCACTCAACTAAATCCAGCTAGGAATTTTAGCACACATTGATCCATTCTTCTTAGCAAATGATAGGAAAAATCTGGCAGTTGTATTTCATGAGCATTGGTGAAATACTGTGGAGAGTGCCATACTTAAAAAAACCCCTAGACCCATGAACCAATCACCCAAAACCATAATACTAAACTTGACCTATATAACATATATTCAAATTCTGTGATTATTTAAAATCTAAGCAATTTACCTCAGAGTTAAATTATTAAAAATAATGTATTTTAAAATTATTTTCCCAATCTTTGCAGTCCTCCAGCATCTGCAGTTCTCTATTTGTAAATTATTACCCTCATCCTTTTATTGGAAAATTGAAAATACCCTTTTTTCCCCCTTGATTTGGTATATTACTAAAAAATTCTGAAAATAAATTTAAAATTAAAAAATGACAGTGATGCTATACATATCTGACTAACACCTGAAATTTCTAGTGCTTGGAGGGCTGTTCCTTGGAAGTAGTAGTGCACCTAATGAAACTCTATTCTGGAAAATTGTTTCTTTGTTTATTATTCAATCATGTTTGTTTGTTTGTTTTATTGGACCTAATCCAAAAATCCTTACAAAGTTCTTTATCTATCTATAGAAATACAAAACTCTCCTTAAAATGGAGTTTCGTTGTAATAAGGGGTTCAAGATTTGTCTTATTGTAATTTGTTCTTTTTAGCATAATTGCATTTCAAGTTATGAGCTGGATTAATCTCATAGCTGAAGTTGAACAGGTTGGCATCTGTACATTTAGAATTCATGGAAGCTGTCCAGCTATGTCAGCTGGCTCTTTACAGATATCTGAAGATAACATTCATCTAATGAGGGCTGTTCATACTGTAGTACTAGAGGCTGTAGGGTACAAAAATCTTCAGTTTGCTGAGAGCTAGCAATTTGGCTGGGACTGTTCTTCTGTTTGCAGTATGTAATGACATTTTCTTCCCGCCTCAGGACTTAGAGTTCAACTGGAATCTTTCATAGCGGAGTGAAGCTAGAAACTTGACAGATGCCTGTGCCACCCCCGCCGCCGCCTCCTCCACCACCACCTCTTCCAGCTTCTGGAGGACCACCCCCAGCACCTCCACCATTGCTATCTTCATTACCTCTGGTAAGATCTGCTTTTTATTTTGATTAGTGTAGCAGGGTAAATTTTATCACAGATTTTTGTGATAATAGCAGGGGCAAAGCCTGCAAAGTATTTTGGGTCAGGTGTTTTGAACAAAAACCTAGGCTGGGGGGTGTGTGTGTGTGTGTATGTGTGGTTTTGTGTGTGTATGTTTATGCGCACTTGTGCGCACGCAAATTTAGCACTCATAAATACCCCCCAAAACACAGAGAGCTTGATTTTAGTTTGAAAATGTGCATGTGGGAAGTGTTGATTTCTTCTTTCATTTCTAATAGCTTGTATTAGAGATTTTAGTGTTTTTCCTTGTGGTGTATCCCTAGGAAGAAAAACACCTATGATGCTTTTATCATGTTCACACGTATAGCTACTGTATGTAACAGATCACCTGGTTGCATGTCACCAACTAGTGCATGTGCCCTTGCAGTGAGTGGCTGATGCCCTGGCTGGAATTCCAGATTCTTATTGTACTTTGGTTATGCTGATCCTTGGGGATGCTTCTTCAGGCCCTTTTTTATGTGTTGCAGTCACTTGTTTATGGGGTGTTTCAGCCTTGAAGCTATGACTGTAGAGAAAATAATGAATAGCCATATTCAAGGCCAAGCACCTCTGATTTCCTCATACACTTTCTCTGCCACGGCTATACTCCTTGCAGCATGCATTAGTTTTCTATCGCTGTAGAAATAAGTGCCCAACTCTTTCAAAAATAGAGCTTTCTTTCTTTTATGCCTTGTGATGCTGATATAAATACATACTTCAGACCCTTGAACTTCTCTTTCCTGCTCTTACATCCATGCCTATGTTGTGAAGGAGTCTATCAGTTTTATTTGATTATGTTCCAACTTTGTCCTCTCCTAGGGAGATATTACCTTGCACCTTCTTTATTTGCCATTCCAAGTTTTAAAGAATTAAAACTGAACCATCCCGCAAAACTATCAAAAAAGTGCAAGGTGGTGAAGGGGGAAGGAAAGAGAATAGTGCGTGGCCTGAAAACATACAGGTTGAGGAATTCTGGTTTCTCTGGTTTAATTTTGATCTTCAGGCATATTGACTGGAGTTTTCACATCTGTGTTCCTGATGTTTGTCTCACAAATCCAGTTAGATGCCGAAATAAGTGGCCTGATTTTCAGAGCAGTTTAATGCCCACAACTGCTATGGAAGTCAATAGAAGCTGCAGGTACCTGTCTCTTGACTTTAGGCACCTAACTTTAGGCATCCAGTTTGAAAAATTTTGCCATGATATACAAAGGGGCAGATCCTCAACTATGTCCCAAATGTAGGAAGTGTGTATATGTGTGCAAAAGTGGCTTCAAGCTCAACATTGCACTCCCAGATCCTGTTACAGTCTGTGCAGGGCCAGTTTCCCAGCAGAGTTAGTGCTGTTGTCAGGCTATTCTACCTTACACCAACTATAAATGGCCCCAGGTGGCTGAGAACCTAGCCAAAACCAGCATAACAAAGGGGTGTCCTGGTCATGCCACTTTTTCCCTGGTACACCATCAGCAGGAAGGGATTGTGGGATAAGAGCCTCTAGATCAGTTCCATGTAAATTCATTCCTGCACTGGGATGATCCTTTGACTAGTTATACTGGTTTTAGGGCCAGTTTACACTGGTGGCACAGTGGAAAGCAGCCACGTCACACTTTTTAGAATCTGGCCCAAAGTGTCCACCACTTCAGTTACAAGGTTACCTCTCTAGACCAGTTGGAGGCAACTATGTGGCAGGTTTTTAGGGACTAGATGGCACCTTAATGACCCAACATTCTCCGCAGTCTACCCCAGAGTTATTCCTCTAGAACTAATCATGTTCTCGGGCAGACTGGTAACTGGCCTAATTCTTCTTTGGTGTAAATATCTCTCTCTCCCTCCCCCCCTTCTTGTGGTAATTGCAAATCCCTTCTGGAAGGCTGCGTAGCGGAGGCCCAACTAAATGTGTTGCTACTGTTTTCTGCAGTAGGTCTGGTTACTGCCTCCCATTATTTGTCACACATGGCACTATATCTGTTGGGGGGAAAATGGAAATATCCCAGACATAAGGAGCTTTTAGAATATGCAGCAGCTGGCTTCAGTCAGTTCATACTCTGCCTCCAAAGTGGTTACGTTTTACCTTGAATTTTGCTCTCCTTCTGTTGCCAGAGAATGCTGACATCTTCCCATCATTTCATTTTAATGAATTACAAAATGTATTTCTGATTTATAAAGCATACTCAGTACATTACCCTGTCAGCTGGAATTTGGAAAATCTTCCAGTGCAAGTGCATAATTTAAAGGGAGCAAATGGATCCTGCATAAAGAATTAGTAAGACGATTCTGCCGAATGTTATTCTCGCATAACAGTGAAAGGAATCTTCTCTGCTAAAGTTGAATCAGAGGGAAGACCATTTTTAAGAGGCCCTCAGTGTCTAGTTAGTGCTACAGAAGCAAAATGCTGACATAGGTCAGACCCCTGTTACAACTGTGCATCTGGCTAAAGGTGTTAATTGGGGAATCCATAACAAGTAGCTACAGACCCTAGATTCTTTTGCTAGGAAGATATTGTCTAGAATTTGGCATCTGTATCCTACAGCTGCTAAAACTGCCCAGCTGTTGCTACAGCTGCTGAATTTATTGTTGGAGAATGGAAATATAAAAATGATAGGCAGTAATATAAAAGTACCATTGAAACAAACAAGCTTTGCCTAGTCAATGCACACAGTTGAGTCTACACACACAGATGTAAGTAAAGGGGTAATTTTTATACCGATTCAGTTAAACCAGCACAAGTTTTGTATGTGGACAGACATAAGCCCGGTTTAAACTGATACAAGAGTCTTCACGCACAAGTGTTGCACTGCTGCAACTTCTGTGTGTAGACAAGACACAAGGCCTCCATTTAGTATTTAAATACCCTGCATTTTCAAGCATGCAATTATATGGGATATGAAATTATATTATTTTTAAGAGTCCTGGATACTGATACATGGACCTCTTCAGTTTTCATCTTTGCTATAACTAAGGGGAGCTTGTCAGATTGGCCTTCAGAATAAGGGGAAAACCTATATGATGGGTATTTTATGAAAAAAATTATCCTGAAAGATCTCTTATCTTGTGTGGGAGCTTATCTTGGTATTTTATCTAGAAGATAGCACAGCTTTTCTTAGGGGATCAAATAACACTTGTGAAATGTTGCTATGCAGGTGTGATCTGACATCTGGCTTTGCTGCTAGTTAATTCAGGTGAACCTGCAGAGAGTGAGTCCTTGCACTTACACAGATCAGATGACATTTGTTAAAGAAGAACCAGTCAATTACTTCCCACTTTGTTTTTGTCGTTGTGACAGAACAAAGTAGGTGATTCAGGCCAGGCGAAGTCTAACAAAGGGAAAAGAAGGATGCTGAAGAATTAAGGGGGCAAAGAGTTGAGGCTGGTAGAGTAGAAGACTGTTGATGTAAGGGGAGTGGGGACAAAAAGATTGAACACAAGGAAAGAGTGTAAAAACGGAGAGGAGGACTGAGATGGAACTAAGTTTTAAGAAAAAAATAAAAGAACACAGCTGAAACAGAGCAAGGTTGTTAGGTTCGGTTTGGTGGAGCTTCTCATTTCTACTTCCCAGCAGTCTCCTTTCTTTTTTTCTGTCTCCCTTTGGCTTTGCCATTAATGGATTGAGATGTGGCCCTTCAGTTCATATCTGTCAGGCTTTTTGACCCTTGTGGCACACCTGCCGCCTTATGTTTGTGTGACATGGTCAAGAAGTACTTACATATGCAACGTGGTTAGAATAATCATGGATCAAGACCACGCTGCATCAATTTTTTTAAATGTCACTAATACTTTGGAGAATATTGGGTTACCCTGGCCACATGAGAAGTTAACAACTTCCACTCCCCAGGGTAAGTGAAATAATACATAGATTCATAGATATTAAGGTCAGAAGGGACCATTAAGATCATCGAGTCCGACCTCCTGCGCAACGCAGGCCACAGAATCTCACCCACCCCCTCCTGCGAAAAACCTCTAACCTATGTCTGAGCTATTGAGTCCTCAAATCGTGGTTTAAAGACTTCAAGGAGCAGAGAATCCTCCATTACATTACCTACTTGCCTGCATATTTTATCAACATCTCATCTAAGATAACTCTGGATCCCTCGTTAAGCCACAGTCCTCAATGATTTTGCATCTTTTCTTTTCTCCAAACCCCAAACTGCTGTTTGCTCTTGAGTCCTTTGCAATTTTAATGCCTTCCTTGAGTCAGATGCAAATTAGTTTGGTTTATACTGGTTTTTAAATCTCTTGAGCTTGGAGATAGTCTGATGTGAATGCTTTAATTATAGAACTGTGTTCTACTTATTTCGTAGCTGACATGTTTTTTTTCCCATTTCTTTTGTAATTCTATCATGCAAGCAGTCACAAAAAATGTTGAAATGATACAAAGACAGAATTCAAGGCATGTTAGGAACCACCTGTGCCCAACAGCTGAAAAACTCCTGGCTGCTTGAGCATGTAATAAAACAAGGCTTTCAAATGAATTTTTGAGAGGGAATGTGGGAGTATACATGCAGCAAGAGGTGTAGGTGCTATTTGTTAGATATTTATGTGGCACCGTAGGTGGCTGATACAAAATGTAAATATAACTAGTGGGAGTAATTGAGCATCACTTTGTGTGCCTGCCTTCAGGGGTCATAGATAAAACGGAGGAGGAGTTGTAGGAAGAAAAAAAATGATAGGTTTAGGCAGTGGCTTATAGAGTCTTAAATCTGGGCCCTCCTGATGGAAAAGGGGCAATTGAGGAGTTTGTCCTCATCGTCCAATAAAACTGAAGGAGTTTGTTTCACTTAAACTTTCTAATCTTTCTGTTTTCCTGGGCTCTTTTTCTTTTGAAGTGTATGTTTTTTTTATTTGGTAGGGGAACAGGTTCCTATAACAGCCCATGATGATGTTAAAAACAGGCACTGGTCTGGTACTAGAAGGATTACAAAGATGTCATTGCTTAAGCTCTCAAGAGAAGCAGGACTGGCTCTAGGCACCAGCAAAGCAAGCACATGCTTGGGACGGCACATTTCCAGGGGCGGCATTCTGGCCATCCCTTTTGTTTTTTAAATCCACCAATGTACGAAAAAAAAAAATACATGAAGATCAAAAAAATCTCCAGTAGTGCGATAGGAACGTGACGTGAAAAATATCATGTCACGTCGTGACATGGTCACTCATAATGTGAACATGCGTAAATGTGTAAACGTTAACGATTGATTAAATCAGGAATCACAATTACTTGTGTGTACTGTGCTGCCCTATCAGCGCCATTCGTGCCAATTTCCATGTTGCATCAGTGATTATATGGCTAAAATGGCAGGACGAAAACAACTTTCTGGTGCTGCCTACCGGCAACAAAGAGAGAAACGGCAAAAAGGATTAGAAAAACTATCTCGTACTTCAAATAAGTATTTTTAAAAAGTCGACAATCAAGGAGAAAACTCTAAGCAACGCATTGAATGTGATTATTCATCAACTGATGAAGACCAATCAAACCAAAGATTCTTTATCAACTGATAAAGATGAACAACAATCCGACCAAAGATTATCTTCGCTAACTGATAAAGATGAACAATCACAATCCATCCAAAGATTAACTACTTCACTTGAAGAGTCCAGAAACGAAGAACTGTTATCCAAATCTAAAACTGAAGAACAATTATTGGAAGGTGGAGAGACTGACATAAGATCGGATCCAAGTACATGGCCGACAATAATTACTGATGCAATGCTAATGATTATTGTGAAAAAAGATCCTTCAAAACTAGATCCTACATTTGAATATCCATTTAATGAATCGAATTGTCGATTTATGCCATCCAGTATGAAGAAGAAAATGAAAAATGGGGAACAAATTAATCGATCGTGGTGTGTGTATTCACAGACCAACAATGTAGGGTTTTTTGTTTTTGCTGCAAACTGTTCTGTAACTCGGATATTCTTCTGGCCACTGCAGGTTTTAATGACTGGCGAATTTTGCATCAGCATTTGAAAGAACGTGAAACATCAAAAAATCATTTACGCTCATGGACAAATTGGATGCGGTACAGCAAAGTCTACTAAATTCAGAAATTCTACTTTGGCAAGCTGTGTTGAAACGTTTACTGGCAATCATTAATTTCCTAGCCGAACAGTGCCTCACATTCTGTGGATCCTCGGATATTTTATATGAGAATAACAATTGAAATTTCTTGAAATTCGTTGAGTTATTGGCAAAATTTGATAGTGTTATGGCTGAGCATGTATGAAGAGTGAAACTTGGAGAGATTCACACCCATTATTTGGGTAAAAATAATGAAATGATAAAATGAAATAATACAATTATTTTCTAATGGAAAAAACACAACAGTTTTGTTATGAGGCTCATGATGATCCTATTCTCAATCCAAAAGAATTGTTTAAAGTTGAATGTTTCTATTGAATGTATTCTGGATGTAGCTATAACTTCCATTGAAGAAAGATTTTATCAGTTGCATGGTCATTGTGAAACTTTTGAATTTTTATACGATATTGGAAATATTAAAAATCAGTTTTCCAAAAAAGACCTCGTGAAGCACTGCCAAGACCTACACTTAGTGCTCAGTACTGATAACGTTGCTGACACTGATGGAGTAGAATTGTATGATGAATTAATAGCTTTATCTGAGCTAATAGTCCTAAAACTTCTCCTCTAAAAGTATTAGAATTTATAGCAAGAAATGATTTTTTCACTCCAAACACTGCTATAGCATTACGCATTCTTTTAACATTACCAATATCAGTGGCTTCTGGTGAGCGCAGTTTCTCAAAACTGAAATTACTAAATTATTTGAGGTCCACCATGTCTCAAAATCATTTGTCAGGACTCGCATTAATTTCAATTGAAAGTACCATTGCAAAACATTTAGATTTTACTGGATTACTAAGACTACGCAAGTATTAAAAAAAACAGAAAAATTCAGTTCATGTAAATTCTTTTAATTTAGGAGAAACTGGATGCACCGGAAGACAGTAACGTTTTTCATTACAGTGTATAGTTGAACCCAAATTGTTTGTAATTGTGATTTTGTTAAAATTAAATGAGTACACTAGTAGGAAACTGTTTTATTTCACAAACTACAAATTCTCTGTTTTCATTTTTTAAAAAATTTTAAACAGTCAAAAAACCTCCCAAAACAAAAAAAATTGCAAAGTGCAAAAGTGTGTAAGAGTTCCCCCTGTAAGTTTTTCATCCATATGACTTGTGCATGACTTTGAGTGTAAAAAAAAAAAAAAAAAGGGGGGGGGGGAATTTTTTTTGCTTGGGGCGGCAAAAAACCTAGAGCTGGCCCTGAAGAGAAGAATGAGAGTAGGTGTTTTGGTAACCTGCTATTTGTTTTAAAGTGCAGTAGTCTGTTTACTGATCTGCTGCATGTGTCTACAAGCATGCATTTCTGATATTATGTTCAATCAACATCTATTAAAATGTTGATATCTTAGGAAGTGTATTGTATGTACTAGACCCTCACAGTAGATGTTTGCTTAATGATTCAGACATTTCTGAAATTAAAGAAAATATTTCTGCCTCTCTTCAGAATTATTTTGTTCTGTATAATGAAGTGTCGGGGCAGAAATGAACCAAAAAGACACGATGGTTCAAATAATTTAAAACCAACAGAATTACACCAGGGGTATATGTCCCATTGTTATGTTAAAACCAAAGGTGAAAAATGTTCTTGCTTCAGGAAAGCATTGAGTTAGTACAATGTAAAACTTGAAATAATGCTAAAGGTAAATTATCATATGGATTAATCATAACTGTTCCTGAATTCTTATTTAATGAAATAGAATTAAGGGAAAATTACAATAGCTGCTGAACATATGGCAATCTACTGGTTTCTTCAGTTGGCTATTGTACTAACTTTCTATTCTTGCATTAAAAACCTCAGAGGAACAATTCCTCTCTATGTAGCAGTGTGATAAATGCATAATTTACACAGAGATAGAATTTCCAATGTTAGGGAAAACATCAGATGATCTCTGCACTGGGGGACTTTTCCCCTCTTCTCTTTCGTGCAGTTGCTATGTTTTTTGTCAGAGAGAACCTTGTAAGCCCGCTTAAGAAAATTGGAAAACGACAGTGTTATCTCTGAAGTTGTGTGGGAGTTGTTTTGCTGTTATGACATTTTTGTACTGCTAATGTTTAGAAATGGAAATAATACATGTAGAATAACTTGGTTGAATGGCATGGGAATTTATTGCCTCATGCATTTTGGATATATCTTTGAATACTCTTAAGTCAGGTACATGATTCATGTAACTTATGAATATTTCTTAGTGTTCTGTTAACTAGTTCTGTTAAGAGACTCTCCCAGATGTAGAGGTGAAAGATCACAATACTTTTGAGCAATGTCAGATCTTGGCTGTGTTTCAAATAGACTTTGACTTCTGTGTCTCTTCTAACTTCTAGAAGGAGTGATCTAATACCAGCTTTGGTTAGAAATCTCTTTTCAAGGGGTTGTATATATCTTTTTATTCTGTAGTAGCTAGAATTGTCTTCAGTATGACTCTCAGATCTTAAGAATATAAGCAGAAAAAATTACTCTCCTTCCAGTTTGAGGTGATTTTTGGAGGCAGTAAATGCTGCTGCTCATCGGAATGAAGAGGTTCTTTATGAAGTGATGCACTGCGCAGTCACTTTCTACCCAACTTTGAAGTGAATGCAGATCCCGCAGAATAGCGGGATAAGGAACTAGGGGTGCAAGTCAAATGTGAATCTCTCACAACGCAGTGCAGCACGTTATCAGTAGGCAGTCCAGATTCTATTGCAGCCTTTTAACTTCCTAGTCTGTAGACCTTGAACTGTCAGTCAGTTTTTACTCCTGAAATATCTATTTTTGCTCCATATTTTTATCAAGCCTTTAAATAGACTCCAGAATCATAAGATTTCCCAAATACTGCAGTATTTGGGCATATGTAAAAATAGGTTTCTTACATTAAATGCAGCTTGAATTTGTTTGGCTTTAATAGCTGCAGAGAGCCAGGCTGGATTGCTGGAAGACCTGGACCATTTGGCATGAGGAGCTAAGCATTCCTGTGAGGTTTTCCAGTGCTTTCTTTATTAACTCTAGAGGCAGGATTCCTTGAACCAACAGACTAAAGAACCCCCCCCCCCTTTTTTTCTTTTTAGACCACTCACCAGTGCCAGTAGTGCCAACTCCTGTTACTTCATCAAGAATCTTGCGATATTTGGTGGTTTTCTTAAAGCTGCTCCTGGGGACAACTGATGACCTGAGAATCTCAGCTTTCACTTAAAGGGAAATTTTGAGCCCTTATTGCTGTAGTGGAAAGCTTGAAAACACAAACCGAGTGTACTCTAAAAGCTCAGAAGGCAAGCAAAAAGAGCTTCTAAATATATTTTTTTTAATCTCATGATTTTGAGGTCTAATTCATAGATTTTTTTTTTAAAAGCTTGGAGTTGGCAATACTGCACCCCCAGTCTTATCTTTTTATGGTATCCCTGCATATTATCATTCAGATTAGAGTCTGAATTTGGAGTTTGGCCCATTCTGTTCCTGGGTCATCTCTCTCTGTAAAAGTGGTGATGAGAACCTTAATTTAAAAAAAAAAAGGTCTCAATATAATCTCAATATTTTTAGCTTCATATGGGGTATCTTAAAAAATGGGGTGAGGGGTTATCTTGCTTTTTTCCCCCTGGCTGCTTGTGTGTGGATTTCAATTTGCCTCGCCTTGGGTAATAAAGAAAACTTGCTCTCTGTGTGTCTTGAGTATGTAGCCCATTGTGCTGTCTAATACAAGTGTAGTTGGAGATGATCTTCTTGTAGACAGTGTTGTCACCATACAGGCTGTAACTGCTCAAATAATCGGGGTATTTGTGGATATCTAATTATTTGATTTTTTTTTTAAATAGTGGAAGAGGCTGGCTTGAAAGGAATGGTACTTTTGTAGTCATGTTGAACTGTTACAGCTCAAGCCACATGAAACTGTAATCTTTATATATAACCTTCTGTATTTGTAGCTTCAGTGGGGCAATATGAATACGAAGATAAAACCATGCCAAGATAACATTGCTCAATTTATTTCTGTCTGGACTGGTACAAGGACATGTACTGCATATATCTGTAGATAACACTCTCTAATGGTGTGTTAACTAGGATCATGCTGACTTTGTTGGTAGGAAGCACACTTCATTTAAGCAGTTGTGTTCTGTGCAAGGCTGTTTTTATAGTAATCTCCATTGTGCTTAACATCTGACTTTAGTAGAAAACATTCCAAACTAGAATGGCCGTAAGTTTTTCATCCATATGACTTGTGCATGACTTTGCTGAGTGTAACTCACTGAAATACCACTAGGCCATCTGCGATACATACACATACTCAGGTGCAAATTGTGACTGGTGGAATTTGCAATAGATTTCAATCAGTCAATTAGTACTATTCTTACAACCTTTCAGTTTTAAAAAAAAAACCCACACAATGCCGTGACTTAAACTTCTGTACATTGCTGGAATGTGATGTTACAAGAAACTGAAAAGATGTTCATTTTTTCCTAGTCTTAAACTGATTAGAGTTTTTCATGGATACAAAAGGTCATTTAAAACCTTTGAAATGTGTTTGCGGAGGTAGCCAGACAAGGTGAATCATATAGTTTCTTTAGAGCAGGCCTAGATTAAATTATGATGCCTGTAGGAGGTCAGAGATGCAGTTATTATTTACTTGTATTACTGTAGTACAGAGGAACCCTCGTTATGGACCAGGAGCCCTAGGTGCTAGACAAATACAGAGTCAATGTTGCCAACTCTCATGACTTTATTTTGAGTCTTGTGATATTTGGCATTTTTCTTAAAGTCTCATCTCCTGGAATTATGTCATTACATGAGAATCTCATCTTTTGCCGGGGGGGGGGGGGGGCAATGCTAGCCCTCATAGGTGTGGCGAAAAGCTTGATAATGTGAAATCAAAAGGAAAATATAAAAACTTTAATATTTATTATTTTTAAAAATCATGAGATGTTTAAGCCAATCTTGTGATTTTTTTTTTTTTTGGGGGGGGGAGTGGGAGGCAGGCTGACTCATGTTTTTGGAGGACTTCAGATTGACCGTACTGCAGAGTTCACATTGCCACCCACCTTGGTGCCCTGTGTGATTATGTGTCTGAAATGGTTTGAAAGCCTGCTCTGTAGAAAGAGAACTTGACACAAAAGTGTACACCAGCCTGATCAAATTTGGATGCCAGAAAGTTAGGCACCTCAGTAAATAAAAGCGGCTCGGCACTTCTGAAAAAACCATATAACTTCTGTTCGGTTAACTAAACATGGATTTAGATCGGGGTTCTCAAACTTCATTGCACTGGGACCCCCTTCTGACAACAAAAATTACTACATGACTTCATTAGAGGGGAACCAAAGCCTGAGCCCCACCACCCTGGCGGGTGGGGGAGACGACGAGGACTAAAGTCCAAGCTAAAGTGATTTCACTAACTGGATTGGTGTGTGCTGGTGGTGGTGGTGGCGGCGGTAGGAGTGATGATGGAAATGAGTGCTGGGGTCCAGCTGCAGACAGTTAAAGTCTTGTCTATGCTTCTTTCAGTTTCCCACCATAGCTACTGTGATGGGATATTGCAACCACATGCAGTATCTTTGGGGACCATATTGTGTTAAGTTTATATATTGCTGTGTGCCAAGGATTGTATGCAACTCCAGGGGGGAGGTTGCCACCGCTCTGACTGGAAGTAAGAGCTGTGAGTAGTGATTAAGGAGAATCACTCAGGTTGTAAACACCTCTACCCTTGGGGAGGCTAGCATATATTGGTTTAAACTTGGGTTTCCGGAGACCAACAGGCAAAGAAAGGGTTTTTTCTATAGAGACTGACTCAGGGCCTTCTTTCTGATCCAGAAAACATAAGCAAAGTTTCTTCTTGATCCTCATTAATTAGAAGTTGACTTGTGACCTCAAGGGTGGGAGGGTGGAGTATGTATATGCTTCCAAATCATGTGTTTGGGGTTTTTTTATTGCTGTAATGCTAGATGTTCTCCGTACCCATATAAATCTTCTATCTATTTCTGACTCTTGCTAAGCTCCTGCACTCCACTGCTTTCCAATTGTGTAGTCATTTACAATTCTGTAAAGAGTATACAAAATACTACCATTCTGATTTGGTAGTGTTTTACACCTGCGGTGCACTGTGTGAATGATTACACAAGGTGCAGGGCAGTGAGAACCGGGTCCATTGACATTTAAGGGTCTTGTGGAATACGTGGGTCTTACAAAAAGCAAGTCCCTATCATCAAGTGCAGTTAGTGCTAGAAAATTCTGTTTGTAGACATAGCTGCAAGTTAAAATTAATAGTAGTCCCTATCTCCCCTTTACTATTGTAGAGGAAGGTCAAGGTGAAGGAGAAAGCACCTTGGCCTGGCCATGCTGATTCAGGTTCTGTTTAGGTCAGCACAATAAAGTGATATAGTCCTGATGTCCTAATGTAACCCACATACCTCCTAGGTGTGGTGTTCTGTCCCATCTAGTGGCACTGAGACCACTTAGGGATTAATGAGTCTGCTCTACAGCCTTGGCTAAGTGCCATCTGGCTTTTAGTTCATGCAATAGAAGCTCATGTATTTTTTGCTCCAGAAGTCCCAGGTTCGATCCCGCCTGCCGATGACCAGGTTCTGTCAGCATTTCAAGTGGGGGCTCGTCTGGGATTTCAACTGGGAAGTCTGTGAAACTTGGGACGTGTTTCCTCAGCTAGGGGAAGTATGTAACCGACACGCCTTCTGAGTGTGGCACCCTGTGCTATCTCGTGGCACCGAGACCACTTACAGAGAGATTAATGAGTTTGCTCTACAGCCTTAGCTAACAGCCATATAGCTTTTAGCTCATGCAGTAAAGGCTCAGGCACTAAGCTCCAGAGGTCCCAGGTTCGATCCCACCCACTGACGACCAGGGTCTGTTGGTGTTAGACTAACAGACCCAATAAACCATTTTGTCAGTAAAGTGTACATTGAATGTGCTTTCCACCTGCATTTTGATTTGTACAATGTCTACTGAAAGAGAGAGAGGATGGGCACATTTTGAACACAAGTTATCTACATATTAGATTTGTTTTCCTTTATTTTTCTTTGTATATATCTGTGTGTGAACTCTAAGTGCATTAAACTAATCCATTTTCCAGACGTCTTTAAATCCTGTTAATTTAAAACAGAAAAGCCCTAAAGGCCAAGCCTGTGAGAGATGTTCAGAACTCTTAACAGACGTGGTATGCATACATCACACAAGAATATGAATGATCAGGGAGTTATTAGTTTTCAAATGATACCTCACAAGGCATATTTTGTACAAAGACTATTACAGCAGTGTGTAAGTACAGGAGTTCTTAGTGCCACTCTGACATCCACAGCTGTGTGTCAGCCTTCTCCTGTCTCTTTTCTAGCCGCAAACCTATCAGAGCTTCTTCTGGTCAAACAGCTTGTGCAATTGATTTACAATATTCTTTCCCACCATCTTGACAAACTTGTGCAGCTCTGTATTTACAACAGCATACAGTCCTTAGCTCACTTAGCCAAGGGGCGGAGACAGACGGTATCTTTCCCCTGAAAGATCTCTCCTGGCTCACCCTACTGAGCACTTCCTTCCTGAGGCTTTTCTACTTTCTGGGCTAGTGGGGTTAATCAGCCTAACAGCTCTCTCCTTCTCATCCCCAATCTGTCAGTGAGGCACAGCTTTGCCCCTCAGATGTACTCTGGGGTGGTGATATTAGTGATCAGGGTGCTGGTACAGATGCTGTTGCCCAGCTCTCTGTCACAGGCTGCCTAGGAACTGTGTAGTATAAAAGGCCGCAGATATGTTTTTGCTGTACTGTTCACTTGTTTATTAACAACTCTACCCTGAATTGCTGTGGGAATTAGATCAAGAATGCATTTCAGAATCAGAGTGAAAGTACCCAGCCCAACCCGAATACCCACCTGAGTCAAGAAGGAATTCCTCTTTCTAGGTACCCATGGTAGGGTTGCCACCTGCCTGTGTTTTTAACCAGCCTGGCCTGTTTTTGTAGTGTCCTGCCAGCTGCTGGTGAAAATGTGCCCTTTTTCCCACTGGCACTGATGTTCTCTCTGTAAACTGCAATAAACACATGTGACAGTGTCCATGCAGCGTGTAACTTCTGGCACGCACATGCCATGTGACTAAGAAGGGTGCATACTGGCACAGCACCTGGGTCCCACTCTGCAGGCCAGGCTCTCAGCTGAAGCTGCAGTAGCTCCTCTCAGCACTGGGGATCGGGAAGAGGGACAGACCTGAGGCTCACCAGCAGAGAAGGGTCAGGAGCAGGGACTGGGATGAGGGGAGCAGGGGCTCCTGGAAGGGGGCTCCCTTGAGGACTGAGGCTCCTGGGAAAAGGTAAGAGTCAAAGAGGCCTTGAACTGCCTTTAGTTCTCCACCTGCACCACTTCCTGTATGAGGGGAGCAGACAGGGTTAGGATACTGGTGTGGGGGCACCTGAGGGGAGAAGAGGAGGGTCAGACTGATGGGATCCCTCTAGGGGGGAGGACTGTGTCTGTTTTTTCCATGTCTCGGAGGTGGCAACACGGCACCTGTAAAGTTTTAAAAATACTAGCACAATTTTCTTCTTTAAAAAATAACTAATATTACCATAACTGGTAGAATCTTTCAAACAGCTAAATGCCTTTTACTCTTAAATAACTATGGAATCTGAGCACCTCTCAAGGATTTATGCTGAGCACACCCCTGTGAGAAGACAATATTCTCCTCCATCTTGTAAAGAGAGAGAGAAGAAGATTCACATGGCTATGGTGTAGCTGTGGTGGCGCACAGAGTAGACTCCCATCATGAATGGGCCCTTGGAAATCTTCCTTCAGAAAGAGTCAACATGGGAGGATTTAGTCTTCTGAAGTCCCTCAGAATTCCATTTTCTAACTTTATTTGTGGTCAGCCTCATGCTCTACTTCTTTCATCTTATTAGGTGAATTGAAAAATACTATTTTGTTTTTACAGTGCAGAGATTTGTAATCAGAAATAAATATAAAGTGAGCACTGTACACTTTGTATTAGAAAATGTAGAAAATATCCACACATTTAAATAAATGGTATTCTATCATTATTTAATAGTGCAATTAATCACATGATTAATTGTGATTAATTTTTTTAATCGCTTGACAGCCCTAGTTCTTATTATGCCTTTCTCCACTAAATTAAAGAGCCCTTTAATGTCTGGTATTTTCTCCCAGTGAGATTACTTATACACTGTGATCAAGTGATAGCTCAGTCTTCTTTTTGATAAGCTTAAACAGGTTGATCTCTTTAAGTCTCTCAGTGTAAGAGATTTTTCTCCAGCCCCCAAACCTTTTATTTGTGGCAGCTTTTTTTGCCCCCCTCTCCACTTATTCAATATCTTTTATAGCTTGTGGACACCTGAACTGTATGCAGTATCGTTCTAACCAGTCATCTCCCTGCTCTGACTTGCTACTCCCCTGTTTCTACATCCAAGGGTTGCATTAGCCCTTTTTTTTTTTTTTTTTTTTTTTTTTTGTCATAGCATCGCACTGGGCACTCATGTTGAATTGCTTGTCTGCTATGACCGTAAATCCTTTTCAGAGGCACTGCTTTCCAGGATACAGTCACCCAGGGGCAGCGAGTTATATACACTCGTAGTGCCCAGGTTCCAGCAATACTCAGGGCCCGGGGGCCCAACTCCACCAATGTTTGGGGCCAGGTCTCTCTCCCGGCCCTCCTGCCGCCCCCCTGCACCTCCCCTGAATGTCCCCTGGCCCCCACTTGCTGCCCCCGCTCACCTCCCCGAGCCCTGGAGCTTGCAGCTCACACTGACTCTGCTTTGCCGCTCCCCCGCATCAACTGCTGCCGCAGGGTCCTAGTGCCCCCCATTCACAAATGGCAAGGCAGGCTGCCCTTACCCTACCCTTCCGTCCTAGCCCTGAGCCTCTCCAATGCCCCAAACCCCTCAACCCCAGCCCTCATTCCCCCCTGCATCCTAATCCTCTGCCTCAGCCCCACAGCCCTCACCCCTGCACCCCCTCCCCCAGACCCCCTCCTGCCCCCAAACTCCCTCCCAGAGCCTGCACCCCCTCATCTCCTCCTGCACCCTAATCCTCAGCCCAGGGCCTGCACCCCAGACCTCTTCCCCCCACCCAAACTCCCTCCCAGAGCCTTAGCAGGTGGGGGGCAGAGGTTTTTTTTTGGGGGGGGGGGCGGGTTCTGGGCTCCACCAAAATTTCTACAAACCTGCCACCCCTGCAGTCACCTGTTCTTCGCGGATGACCTGGATTCCTTGTTCCTAGGTTAATACAATCCAATCACTTAACATTGGGCTGTATTAAAACGCATTTTGTTTTGAAGGGCCCAGCTTACTATGCAGTCCAGATCGCTCTGTATGACTGCCCTGTCATCTTTATTATTTACCATTCCACTAATCTTTGTGTCATCTGCAAATTTTGTCAGTAGTGATTTTATATTTACTTTCAGATCATTGATGAAAATAGATTCATAGATACTAAGGTCAGAAAGGACCATTATGATCATCTAGTCTGATCTCCTGCACAACACAGGCCACAGAATCTCACCCACCCACTCATGCGAAAAACCTCTCACCTATGTCTGAGCTATTGAAGTCCTCAAATGTTGAATAGCATTAGTCTTAATACAAATCCCCGGGGAACCCTGCTAGAAACTCCCCCATTTGAGTTTTTTTTGAGCTCAGGCAGTTCTTAGCCCATTTAATGTGTGCTTTATTGATATTGTATACTGGTAATTGTTTGAAACAGAAAGTGGTACAGCCTTACAAAAGTCTAAGTATATATTACATCTACACAGGGAGGATCATCTGAAGTTTCCAGTATTGGCTTCTGCCATAGTATATGGATGTGAACCAATGGTCTGATCTGATGTGCTACATCCTATGTAATATCCAGCAATAAAGAATTTTTGGGATATGAATGTTGGGGTGCTTGGTACAGTAGGTAGGAAAGCCTCTATAACAAAGGGATTTAAAATAACAGCATGAATAGTGTCTGTCAATGCAGAAACAATATGGCCTCCACTTACCAGCTTAAGTTTAGGTGGCGTAACATAGGACATTAAATTGCAGCCTCGGCGGTTTAGGTTGGACATTAGGAAAAACTTCCCAACTGTCAGAGTGGTTAAGCATTGGAATAAATTGCCTAGGGAGGTTGTGGAATCTCCAACGTTGGGGATTTTTAAGAGCAGGTTGGACAAACACCTGTCAGGAATGGTCTAGATAATACTCAGTCCTTCCTTGAGTGCAGGGAACTGGACTAGATGACCTCTTGAGGTCCCTTCCAGTTCTATGATATGTAAGGGAAAAATATGGTGAAGCTCAGTGAGGTGAAAAATAAAGCATTTCTTTAAATTGAGGCTACTGCACATGTGACTTATTCTATTTCTGTAACAAATTATTTAACACGACATTCTTTTGTGTGAAATAATAGAGCAATAACCTGATGGTTACCAAGGAAATGAGAACTAACCAATTTAATTTCATTCTGTGTTACCTTAGGCATCTCTGGCATTTAGTAAAACAAACGATCTTCACATTCTTGTCTGCTTCCCTTTTGATTTTCAGTGAAGGACTGAGACATTTCCTATTCTGTAAATGTAGTTGCCCCATTAGTGTAGAGAAGCACTTTGTAAAAATGATACCCTTTGTGTTACACCTCTGCTCCCCCCTGTGAGTGCCAAGGAAAATGTATTTGTCTTCCTGCTCAAGACACTTGTGTGTATATTTTTAAGATTGAAGGTCTAACCCCAATGAAGAGTTCATTTTTGTCTTCTGGCTGTACCAGCTTACCCAATTATTTATTTGTTTATTCTGTATAAATAACATGACAGTGAATCCCTGGCTAATTCTTCTTCCTTAACAGATATCTGTGCAGTACCCAAGAGATGATGCTTGAAAAGTCTGTCTGCAGCTAATCAATTGGAGCAGGTTTCCTTGCTGGAGTATATTCATATTTCTGCCCTCATTGGGATACTTGTGCTAAAGGGTGCCAGCACTCACTGGCACTATTAAAATGTCACAGACAGTGTAGGTGTGGGCAATGCTGCAAACAAGAAATTCTTAGGGGAGTTCTCACAGGTGTGCAGCCAAGCAACACTGCTACTCCCATACTGTCTTGACCTTGTAATGGAAAAAGAATCCATATCAAGCTGTTCCACAGCATAATCAATCAGCAGACAGATTAACCGCTCTGGCCATGAAAATTATATATAAATGTACAATATGAGGATCTAAAACTACAGAAGTGTGAGGCGGAGTGTTTGAAGTGAAGATTCCTACAGTTCTATCCTACAATACATTTTATATTTGCAAAATGAAGTATTCCCTCTTTGTGTAGTGACACACACACACAAATCTCTAAAGGGAATTTAGCAGTTTATATTAGAGGGACATGTCAGAGATCATTGTGACCAATTTAATCTACTACAGATTGTGTACTGAAATACAAACAATATTCCAATACCCTATCTGCTCACAAGAATGGAGCAGGCAGGCAGAGCGGACAGCTGGCATAATATGTGGACACATGAACCCA
Organism: Caretta caretta; assembly: GCF_965140235.1. Taxonomy (NCBI): domain Eukaryota; kingdom Metazoa; phylum Chordata; order Testudines; family Cheloniidae; genus Caretta; species Caretta caretta. Next base: position 205,596,806 of record NC_134207.1, on the reverse strand, counting down.
GAAAAAAACACAGCTGTTGGATCTAATTTTAAACCTAACAGTCTTGATCAAGTAGCTTTAGATCCTAATTGACTAGCTACAGTTAAATTATTAGTGGGAGTGGGGAGAAGAAAGTTTGAAGATACTGGTGAAAAGCTTTTGATACAGGCAAGATATATTTGCTCCAGTTATGGTTCGTCCATTTGTCATAGTAAGTATTGTGAATAGTTGAGGAAAAAGTGACTGGAAATAAATTCCAACTGGTATGTACCCTATAACATTGCTTATATCAGTCAGCCTTTCAGTGCCTTGATAACCAGAATTGCTTGTACGTTTAAACTTTGTTTTAAGCATGTGGGAAAGCAGAACTATTATGTAAATTAGGGAACTATCTAGGAATGACTATATTTTTTCAATGCCCTTTTGAAGAATATATGGTCACAGTATCAGTCACAAGGTTATTGCTGAGTTTTTACATCAGATGGCAGGAATGTAATAGACATTACTGTCACCTAAGAGTGCCACCTAGTGGACATTTGCAAATCCAGATTATTATTTTTTAAAGCATAGTGAATAAAAATAGGCAATAAAATGTAAATATCAATTGCATTTTAAATTAGCTAGGTAAAAATTCTGATCATATAGTGGCTTCTAAAAATTTTCAATCCTGTTTTCCATCTTCACAATTCTCAGATAGTATTTTTTAAGAGAGTGAGATGTTTGAGCCAGAGTAAGTATAAAGTTAAAGTGGAGCAATAATAGGCTGCTAAAGAAAAGGGTCTTGTGTGTTTCTGTTTTGGAGGGATAACTTGGCTATAATAACTTGCTCTGGACTTGGCTATAAGGACTTGCGCTGAGTTGAAGATTCTCATGTTGGAGGACAATCCAGTGCCACCCACCCACTGGCTTTGGACATTTCCACTTTGTCCTTTTTTACCTGTTTGAAGAAAAACCAAATTGCCAGACATCTGAAATAACAGATTTCTGCTTTTTTTTATTCTGTAGAGTCTCATATTCAAGAACAAACCCAAGATTTTATATTAGTGTGGTCATACCGAGACAACTGCTTGTCTTTACGCTTATAGGCCTTGAACACACTAGAATATTGTTTATTTAGCTAAATTGATTTTTAAAGCAATCTATTTAAACTGTTTAAATCTATACAATTCCCTAATACAGAGGCACTTAAACCCCAGTTGAAATGTCTGAATTATATCATCAAGATTAAACACAAGATGCTATATAGTAATGCGATCATATCAGTATTGCAGGTTGCAATGCTTATGATTAAATGGTCTTTTTTAACGAGGAAGGAGAAATACAGAAAAAAATTGTGTTCTCAAATTGCTTATGAAATCTTCCTTTCATAAAGCATTGTAGGTAAAAATCAAAAGACCTATGTGCCCTCAGTGTTAGAATTACAGGATGGGGGAAGGAGGCGGGCAGGCCTGGCACTTCTAGGAACATTGGTAGCTCATTTGCCAGAAGGTCAGATTGAAATGAAAGTAGGTCCCTTGTTTTGTTCAGATGAAATTAAACAGTGCTAGTAGAGCCCCCTTTAACTTGCAGTTTCCTAGCTTTTGTGTGTCTGAAGACAGTTGTGTTAATTCCAATAATATATAATTTAAGGCACAGTAATAAAGATTTCAAGATAACTGCCTGAGATGCTTGCTTCACTCCGGATTTACTCTATTAAAGTTTATTTATTTTGTGCTTCCTTTCTCAGCTTTTGCCTCACTGTCTAATATTGTTATCTTCAACAGACAAGTACAGAGCCCCCAAAGCTCAGAAAGGAAGATCAAAAAGATCGAAGTGCATTACTAGCAGATATTCAGCGAGGGACTCGCTTAAGGAAAGTTACCCAAATCAGTGACCGAAGTGCACCACAGATTGAAAGTAAGTGTGCAGCTTTGTCAACTCTGAGAAAGGGGCCCAGGCCTGCCAATCTCTTGCCTGAGTAGTCCTGTAGAAGCCAATTGGACCACTTGTATGACTGAGGGTCTGCAAAATTAGTCACGGCCTTATGTTTGTCTTAAGGCCAACTTCAGTATGGACAACTACTGAGGGGAGGGCTTGATTTGCCAAATTTAGAACCCACTTTAAATCATAGGTTCTAGATTTGTCATTTAGCACTTTATAGCAACATAAGTGCACTACACTAGACATTTCACAGTCAAAATGGAATTTACACCCCTCCCCAGAAGAGCTTACATTCTAAATGAGAATGTTGAGAAGAGAATTTGTTGACTGTGGGAAAAATTAGGAGACCTTTTTTCCTTCCGTGTTTTGTTTTATTTATCTGATAAATCCTAGAAGCGGAGCTACTCTGAAACAAGAACATTTATTGGCTGCCTAGCACAGGTTTCCATTTAGCTACAAATATATTATTTTTATTATATTACCCCTGGAAAGCTGATTTTAAATTTAAAAGGTAAAAAAATAGTTCTAGAGGTATTTAGAGACACCTGTGGGTCGTTCCATTCTCTCACAAACCACTTCCAGGCTTCTGAGTAACTGCTGGCAGGTTGCCAGATGTTTCTAACACTGAAGGAAAGAGTCTTACACATGTGTGACAGCATTAATCGGTGCTGGATACCCAGCTGATCCACCGGGGAAGTGATGTGCAGATCAGCTGGACCCAGTGAAAACCGTGCTTTCTTAAGAGATTACAAGTGACTTCTGTCACTGTCAGCTACTCTTCAGAATTGTATGAAAGATTAAAATCTGAATTTAATGATAGTTTAACAGCTCATCACAAAATGATGGCTGAATACGAGACTAAAATGTCCTAGCATTATTGAGGCACGAGAAGGTGCTGTGGTCTAAGATGTAGGTTAAATAGTAAAGTTGTCTCTCTTGCACCCTCAGTAACTTTCTTGGCTGTATATGTTAAAACAACAAAATCAGAGGCTGGTGTTTGCTGGTGTTAGCCCTTTGAAAAGCCTGAATGTAGACAACAAAACACATCTATAAACTCCTCTCCTTGTAACAGAACCCAGAGGACCTAACAGAGATGGAGGTGGACCAGCAACCAGCAAAAGTGGTGCTCAGCCATCATTGGGGGGCTTGTTTGCAGGTGGCTTTCCCATGCTGAAACCAGTTGGCCAAAGAGACATGACGGGTAAGGACACTTTTCTGTAGGAAAGAACAGACTAATGAAACTGGGATTGTAATGTGAAATAAAGACACTCCATGTAGCTTTTGTGATTTTTTTTAAACCTTTGATTTATTTTGGCACCAAATTAATACACCTTTATGTGCACCTGAATCCCCCTTGTCTGTGCCTCTGCCCTTAAACGCTAAATAGTTAACCCTCAAGACCAATGATAAGAAAAATTGCCTAATATAGAGATACTCTATGCTTCTAATCCAGTTCCTCAAATCTACTGCACTACAGATGTGCACATTGCTTTAGAGACACATAATAAAAATCACTGCCCTCTGAAGCTTACAAAGTTAGACCTTGATCCAACAAATTACTTAGCCAGACTTTCAAAGGTATTTAGGTGCCTAGTGGGATTTCTACACCTAGCTCCCATTGATGTCAATAGGCTCTTTTGATGATCTCACTAAGTGCCCTTAGTCAATGGGACTTGGGCATCTAAGTCATTTTTTTATGAACATTTCAGCCGTAAGCAACTACCTAATTTTAAGCATGTGGGCTTTCACATTGACTTGAATGGGGCTACTTGCATACTTACTTAGGCACATGTTTAAGTGTTGTGCTGGACTGGGGCCCAAGGAACTAAATCTCCATCCCCCTTGATCACGTGAGTAGTCCCATTGATTTAAACAGAACCACTTGGGTGTGTAACGTCTGTGAATGTATGTTTGTAAGGAAGCCCCAAGTAAGACGTGACACAGTAACTGTGTGTGTGTGTAAAAAAAAAAAAGTGTGTGTGTGGGGGAAGTGGTGTGAGGGCTGAAGGTGGTAACACTAAAGGAGTGAGAGCTATGCTTTAGTTGTGCTCTTGTTAATGTTTTGTAATCTATATCAAGTATTAATTATAATTTTGTTATATTGGTAATTTGTGGGAGTTAATGAACACTAAGGCCCTGTCTTCACAGGAGGAATTTTCCAAAAATTTCCCACTGTTTTTGAGATCCATGAAGCTCCAGGGATACTAGTAGTGTAGACAGAGAGCCTGTTACTGCCACTGCTGTATGTACCTCCTCAGAGCAGTTGCTTTTAAGGCACAGTAGACCCCAAGCTTATTAACACTAATGCAGCTGAACTGCTGTTGGTAAAGATGGGAAATTTTGAAAAATGGCCCTAGTCTCGATGGTGCCTAAGAGATCAGTATTAAAAGTGAGCTGAGAAATGAGTCTAGAAGGTTGCTTGGTTTCAACACCTGTGTTCACTTTTAGTCATCCCAATCTTGGCATAACTGCAAGGGTAGATAACATACACTGTATCTTAGTGTACATTGAATTATTCACCTGATACTTTTAAAACAAGAACTTAGAAATTGAAACTAGAACCTGCAGAACTTCCCCAGTCACTTTTCTAGTGGCTTTTATATAGACCTGTTTCTCCAGGTATAAGAGGAGTTGGCTTTCAGTATCTGGTTACCCAGTTGTGACAGGCTATCACCATAGGTTATAGAAAGGTCATTTTCACAGATAATGGGCTTCATGTCTCCATTTACTCCATTCTCTCTCTGTGATATGGAATTGAAATTGTCACTGCGTGATTGGTTAAGACACTACTAAATTGATTTCTCCCCCTCCCCCAATACAAACCACAAAATTGTCTCAATTTCCTGTGGCAGTCAGGAGACAAACATTTCTGAACCAGGAATGAAAATGAACAAGTGTTTTATGAGATTTCCTAGCTGGACCTAGAGACAGGAGTTAAAAATTAAAATTAAAACCTGAGCATGAAAACATGAATTTTATTCCATTTCCTCTGATAGTTTTGCAATATGCTGGACCAAGATAAGTAACACATTCTGGATGCATTGTGTTAGTAATATGAAGCTCTGGGGAAAATATTAGTTGAATTCTTCGAAAATGTGTCAATTAACTAATCACTCAATTAAGTGAAAATGACTTGGGACAGTTAATTAGAACTGAAACTGATCTTTCTCGCTTAGGAGCTGTGTGTGTAAGTTTAGGGGAGCTATGGATTCAGGCCCTTTGATCCTGGCCTTCTGTAACAGGTAGTCAGCAGACATATATATTGCCTTTATCAATGGAAAATAAATGCTTGCTTGATATAGAACTTTTGAAATAGTAAATGGGCTTGTCACAGAACTGCTTCCTAATCACTGAAGGCAGCTGTGAGTGCCAAAATGGTGGAGTTGCTCTTTCGGAACTAATGTAGGCTCAGACACTCAGCATCCTGTGTGCCTCCTGTGTCCACATATCCCTGGTGTATGTGGCTGAAATAGCCACAAAGTTATGGAGCCAGCCATTTTGTTATGGCCCACCCTGAAAATCCATGGGATGGAGGGATCCCCACAGAGCACATCTGCACGGTGTGCAGGAAGTGAAGTGTGCACATTCACCGCATTGGAACCACATTAGTTCTGTGGCCTATTGTGTCTTCTCCATCCACTGATGGAGAAGGATTTTCCCAGTATGATTGAAGTTTGGGACACAGCTGGATCAGCAAGCAAGGAAGGTATTGTATCAGAGTTGGTGTTTTTGAGAATTTGGTTTTTAACATTAGCTCTGCAGCCAGATTTGCAAACTGATGAATCTGGGACCTCACTGTCAGAGTTAAGAAACCATGATGTGCATCACCCGCCTTCAGAGGCTGAGAGAGCAGAATTGGAATAACACCTGCATTTTTTTATTGGCCATTGTAAAAGGCAGACTAGGTGGAATATTCTAAAAGTGCTACTTTGAGTGAACCAAGTCAGTCCCCAGTGCTTCTACCACACAGGAGCAGGCATGAGCAACCTTAAGAACAGCATGTGGGTTAGTACCCAATACAGCATGCAGTTTTAAAGGCACTTGTCTGTCTCCATCTCATTCTACCTTGTGCAGAGTGGAAAGCCTGTGTCGTGAGCTGTCACTTATGATCTCCAGAATTTTCCCTAGAGTAGTTTTTCCCCTCAGGTTTGTCAGGCTCTCACATAAGGGAGTACTAAAATGGCTGATAAACTGGAGAATGTTAAGAGGAAAATGAACAAGTGTCTCTTGTAGCAAAGCTCTGCAACCCAGTCTGGCTGGGGTGTGTGTGTGTGTGTGTGTGTATATATTTTTCATTCCAAGCCTCTCAACCACTGTCTGCAGCAATCATGGACTCCACTCCTTACTAGCCAGACTGAAAGGGGGACTATTGCAGTCCAATCTGCAGTGGGCCACAGCACTGACAGATGTGACTGGTTTGGAGGAACAGCCTTGCTCCTAAGTGGCTGAAATTCCATCTAAATGGCCTAGGGCCAGGCACCATGAGAAGGGCCCTGCTTTTCATTCCTTTTAGTCTGGTCAGATAACACCATGGTAGTACGCTAGCCACAGAGACAAAGGGGAACCAAAAGCCTTCTCTCCACCTAGCACTAACAGGCTGGATGTCTTTGTCCCTGGGGCTTTCCACGGCATGGGAAAGTGTTACCTGATTTATTGTGTGGTTATTGATAATATTCCCTGTTAAGAGTTTCCAGCTAGACACTGGTTAAGCTTTTGAGGTTTGAAAGGTTATAGTCCCAGAATCAGGTGGAACAGAATTCAGATTTACTTTAGTGTCTGGTGGGAACCCTGATGCGCCCAAAGGCGACACACACACTGAGGGCAGAGCAGAGCTTTAAATACTTTTATTAGCACAATTAGTAAAAAAAAAAAAAAAAAAGTTCCAAACCAAATGAGATAGTAGCTAAAAATCAGTAAAATCAGGCTGATGTCCTTTGCACATACTGTCATACCTCTCATGGAAACCTAGTGGTGATCCACAACGGTCCTACCCTACCTCTGGCATACCAATCAAGTTCAGTGGTCAAGATCTTGAGGCATACATGGTGGTTTGGCCTATTATAGGGTCTGTTGGCTGTCATGAATAATCATATTAATGCCTGGCCTCCTTTATCCATAACTAGCTTTCTCACTCTAATAATGTTGGTGTCTTTATTCTGTGGGTTAGTATATTAATCATCCCAATTTATCATTTACATCAATTTGTTGCCAAGGCAAGTTCGTGGTTATGTATTCCCAGATGTTCCAGTCCTAAAATATCCAAAGCTGGTATCAGTTTGATTTCCTGTAGTTACCTGGTATTTTATACGATCTTGTAGTAAAAATCCCCTAAGTAATCCACTCCTGGTTCCCCAATAGCTTAGGGTTGCTGTTAGGCAACTCACTTATGCTAAGTCTCAGAGGCCTCAAAGCCTTATGCTAGCAACTTAAGTTAATGTCTTACAGGCTATAGGCCTATAGGTTTCTTGCATTATTGCTAAATAAAATGCCTTTAGTCTAACTCTATGGGCTACAGAAAGGTAAGTCTTCAAACAGATTGCTTACACAGAAGCTCACTCCTCTGCAGAGAATGGGCACACTTCCTGTTACATGGGGAAACTGAGGCAAAGAAATGAAGTGACTTGCCCACTGTCACCCAGCAGGCCAGTGGCAGAGGTCTCCTGAGTCCCAGTCCAATCCCCTGGAACATGCTGCCTTCTCGACCCCCTCAAGTTAGAGATTGTCCATTGCAGAAATACTATTTACAACATGTGTGATGGGGAAGAGTGTCAAATCCCTTGCAGTATTTCAGAAAAAGTTTTATTGGGCAAATAGGACCAGCTCCTTTTTTGCGCTGTTTTTATCTGACTATTTGATACCAGGCTTATGTGTTGGTCTTTCATGATCTACCTCGAGGTTTTGTTTTCCAGCTGGCAAGGCTGGGCAGCTGCCTGGAGTACGAGTGCCTCCTCCAAAGTCTCCAGCCCCATTGAATGGCAATGCCAAAGCAAGCAGTAATGTTTCAAGTCCACTTGATTGTCCAAGAGCAGCACACCCATCGGAGCTACTCAGTGGGCCACGAGCAGGACCAGCTCGGCCCAGCATGCCTGCCCCTCCCCCACCTCCGCCAGTTTCCAGCAAACCTTCCCTTGTTTTCCCACCTCCTCCACCTCTTCCCTCTCCTCTGGAAAAACCTGCAAAAGTGTCACCCCCGAATTTGGTGGTTCCTCCACCACCACCACCACCTCCTCCGAGTGACAAGCCCGCCAAGGTTCAAGCAACAGCTTCATACCTGCCGCCTCCTCCCCTGCCCCTGGCACCGCCTTGTGGATTGCCAGTTAGAACTGACTTTTATTGCACTTCTGCCCCACAGCCTGATTTGAGGGATTATCCACCTCCAACTCCTCCCCCGCCTCCACCACCACTGCCTCCTATTCCTTCATCAAGGGGATCCTTGCCGCTGCCACCCTCCCCTACCTTTAACAGTGCTGTGAACAGCCATGACATTCCACCCGCACTGCCCCCCAAATCTCCACACTTCTTGTTCCAAAAACCTGGTATTCAGTCCATGCCTCTCCCTCCTGCCCCACCCTTCCCTCAGCCAGCTGCAGCAGTGCAGAAGAAGAGACAAGGCAGAGGTGCAGGTAAGTTTTGAAAATGAGTTTTCAAACTACACAAGGCTACAGAAAAATACAACCCTAGTCTGCGAGCTACAGTGGCAGAAGACAAGATATCTAGAGCAGCAGGATCTAGGCCCCACGTGTAGAGAGGATCTCTGAACCTGGGAGCATAGATCACTGGGAACTCAGTGAGAGCAGCTGCTCCGGCTGTGGGTCTGTCTCCCACACTGCTGAGAAAACTAGTCAATGCTTGGCTTTCTCTTCCTGAGAGCTGAGCGGTGCAGCAGGTTGGAACCAACTTTGGGACAATAAGTATTAAGTGGATTTCCTGGGGAATCCCTTGGGAGAGATTAATTCAAATTACCTAACTCCAGTTATGCAAAAACCCAATTTTTTGAAGCTAAGCCCTTATGGAGAGGGTCATTGTCTGCTGACTACCTGTTACAGAAGGCCAGGATCAAAGGGCCTGAGCTGTATTTAAAAAAACAAAACAAGAAAAACCTGATCTGGCCGGCCTGGGTTCTGGATATAAGATAGATGAACTTCTAACCATGGGGAAAACCTAGTTGTAGGTTTCGAAAGACTAAACCTATCAGAGCCTTAGTTTGGAGTTGGGGATGATCTCTTGGTAGGCTTTTTAGCATGCATGTAAGTTTTTTATTGTTTTTTTGTTTTCTCTGTCATGCTTTTACCTCAACCATAAATGTGGTTGCTTATAACTGTGGAAAATACTCTGATCATGGCCCCCTGAGAGAAAGCAAAGCACAGGTACTGGCCTTTTTTAGCAGTCTGGCTTGCTGAAGATATGCCCGTGTAAAGCAGGGAGCTGTGCAGCCATAAAATCCCTGGTCAGCAGAGTGAAAGGCAGGTTTCTGCTCTGGAGAGGTGACAGCAGAGAACTGGAACCCTAAAGGGGGTGCCCTTTGTGGACCCTGGAGGGGGAGTAAAGGAGCAGTTACCCTGAAACTGTGACACACAGGGGGGCAGTGTGTGTGATCTATGACTGTGTGAATTTCCATAAGTGCCAACAGCAGTGAAAGAAGTGTAGAAGGGCAAAGCACAGAGAAAAGTCACAGTGTCTTTATGGGAAAGGAACAGTGATGAGAAAGACAGGAAAATGAGTTATGAACAACTCAAGAGAAGGCAGACAGTTGAGCTGCCTTTCTCTACCTAGCGCAACACTGAAGAGTGGACAAAGGCAAAGCTAATCAACTTGCTGTATTCTGATGAGGAAGAGGAATCATAGTTCAGGTTCACAAAGAAAATCCAGCCCAGGAGAAATCTTAGAACCAACTCCTTGGAGAGAAGCAGGGAAGAGGTTGATAGAAACATCCTCCATGTTCCATCCAGACCAAATGCATCATTGCAACAGGGATTGGGGACAGATATACGGGCAGACTGAGAGGATATAGGTGGAGAGGGGCAGACTGCATCTGGAAATCCAGCTGCTTGTAGACCAGAAGTGCCAGTTGGAAAAAATATGAAATTGGGTTTGTGAGATTGAGAAATATGCAGCTCCCCATAATAAAAACCAGCTAAAGGGTATGGGCTGAACCTTACATATGGACGTGTAGATAGCGCAATTAATTGACTATATATTTTTTTAAAGCTAAGGGAAACACCTTTTAAATATAATGGGTCAGGTATTCAGAGATAGTGATGAGTATAGAATAGATCCAAGCATTACTGCTGTAGTGATTCTAACATGACAGCTATAAAGTATCCTCCTACCATGGTGCCATTTGGCTTTGAACTAAACATTGTGTCAGGTCTAAAGTCCAATCAGTTCATTTTTCAAAGGAATGTCTTAAGAACTCATTCATCCATTACTGTATCTTTGTGCCGTCTGCTTCTTTTTAAGTAAGCCACACTGGAAAGTTAATTCCGCCTCCGCTGCCTCCAGCAAGATCACCATCAACTGAGCTTACAAGCAAGTGTCCATATACCCAAGTTTCATCCTGGCCAGCTGCACGTGAGCCCTTTCCACAGCACAGAAATGGAAACATGCACATCCTTGGTAATATTTTTCTAAATTAAACTTCTTTGCTATACTTGAAAGATTTCTACACTAAAGCCTGATAAATATACATCCTACCAAAAACCTCTCACGCAAATCTTACAGTAACTGTGAAAGTCCAGGGTGCATGAAGTCCACTGTGAAAAAGCAGTATAACTAGAGATAGAGAGATGCTCTGTAGTGTTCCTCTGTAGAAGAACCTTATACAACAACAAAGTTATAACTTCTCATTAGGTTTTTGGACTATCTGATAGAATAGAAAAGTAGACACCTGCTATAAAATTCTACAGGACAGTGCAAAATGCTATACAAAAGTAATAACTGTCTATTAAATTATATTGGGTTTAGAGTAATATCTACAGAAGCCTAGTGGTTTCATCCCCATTAAATTCTATAGGACAGAGGTTCCCAAGGACACTTCTTTTGGTTTGGTGAGTTGGCTGTTTGGTCTTATCTTTGTTTCTAGCTGCTTCATTACTCTAAAGCCAGGTCAGAATACATCAAATACTGTCCTAACCAGAGCTGTCCCTAGGGTATGGCAAATCGGGGCGACCACTCCGGGCCCTGCGCTTTGGGGGCCCACAGGCCGGTGTGATTGCCCAGCGTGGTCAGTCCCAGAAGTGACTGATTCGTCACTTCTGCCCCAGGCTCCGCACCCCCTTCAGGACGGCCCTGGTTCTAACATCATAAAAAATTGCTGTGATTGCCAGAGGCATGTTATATGATTAGTATTGGGATGGTGCAGTTGTGAACAAAAAAGGGGTGATTAACCAGATAATCCCACTTAAGATGGAGTTTTTCCACAGCATGAACCACTGTAAACGTCACTGGGATATCAGTCAGGCACTTCAACTGGAATAGTTAACTGCCTCATCAATTTTTTTCCAGTGGTAACCCAGCTTTGTTAATGGTGGCCAGAGTTTATTTTCCAGGTAATAGACAACTTTTTTTTTAATTCTCCAGATGAGTTTGAATCTAAGTTTACTTTTCATTCTGTGGAAGAATTCCCCCCTCCCGATGAATTCAAGCCATTTCAGAGAATTTATCCCAGCAAGGCATCTAGAGGTAAGTATTGAAAAATCTTGTACAAGCATGACAGGATTAAAGCTGTTTTTCCAACATAGTTAAAAATGTCAATGTGAATATAAATAAAGTAACACTGGGCAACAATTTAGTGTTAAATTATGATTGAGTTGCTAGGATATCATGTTATACTTTCAGTGTTACTGTTATAATGAATCCCAAAGATAGGATTCATTGTCTTTTGTTATAAAATGTTTCTAGAAAAAGATGAAACAGTAACGTGTGCTGACATGCCACCAGTTTAATTGTATTCATTACATTATTTAAGTAGGAAGCTCTTAAGTTAAAAATATTACGTAAACAGACTTAGCATGGTCTTGACTCAGCCTTAATGTGTTCATGAACAGGTGATGTCAGAAATTAACTGTGGTTTAATACTGAACCTGTAATCACTATATACGAATATAAAAGACAGTTCCAAGATTTCAAACCTGAGTGCTTAAAGTTGCGTCCTAACTCTATATTTTGGCACCTAGATAAGAATGACAGATTCTCAGAAGCACCAATACGCTGGGAGATACAGATGCTCAGCCTTTGAAAATCATATCACTGTGTTTTGGGAGCACAACTTCACCCACCCAGCTTTGAAAATAGGCATTTTAAAAATAGATAAATAAAATCACACAAGTTCCTATCCTAACCGTCCAAGCTACTATTTGTATAGATCCCATGGGTTCTGTATTATGTTAGACAACTCCCTACCCCCGAAATCTTCATGCTGGCACTACTTTTCTTAGACTGGTTCCAGTTTCTGTACAGGGGCATTGCATGATGTACTGTAAGCATATACAGAAACAATGGACATCCTGTAATAGATGGTATCCTATGTATCTTATAGATACCCCTACAAATCCTCCACTAAGAACACATGTGAGATGAGAAGATCCCTCTAACAGATCTCTGGTGCAGAACTACACAGGAGGGTGAAGATAACAAGATAATGTATGAAACAGAGGAGGTTTTGTTAAATGAGTAGAGATTATATTTTAACAATCAAATGATGCAGCATCACTGATTTGATATTTTTAACTGGAAAAAAGAAAATACTTTAATTATGCATTCTCTGAACTAGCCTAGTCATCGTATGGCAATAGAGGAGAGTGCTGGCACAGGCTTTTAAATGATTGTTGTTTACTTCAGGAATTTTTAAAACCAAGCACCATGAGATTTGAATTCTTTAGTAGTGGTCATTATGTAATTCTCATTCAAATCATCATCAAGATATCATCTCAAACAGTATTCCATGCATTACTCATATTTTTCTTCCTCATCTTTTAAATATTTTTAGTATTCCCCCAAAGAGCTCTAATTATATTTACAGGAGTTTTCAATTAGCTATCTGAAAATAAGATACTCTATATATTGTATGGTTTTTGGCATGACTTTATAATCTCATTGTAAGTTACTTTGCTGCCTGTTTCCTACCTACCGCCACCCCTTCCCCCCGCAACCTGCTGCAAAATGGCCTCTTCCTCAATATTACCACAGAGGGGTCCATAATTACAGGGATCTATTGGTCAAACGTATATATATAGGCAGGAAAAAGAGGCTGCGGACACCACTGCACGCAGTACGCTACTCTCTCTCTCAGGTTTGCTAGTGGGTGTACCTGTCAGAAGGGAATGAGCTGGAACATGACTACCTGGGCTGGACTGCCTAACAGCATTGTCATGCATTAGCAAATAAGGCAAAGCTTTTCCAAAGTGTTTCTCCTCGGTCAGAAAGCAAAACTGGGATGAATGCATTTGCCAGCATGTGTGTGTACAAGGGCACAGCTGGACCATCATGTCGCTAACATGTGACCCTTTTGTACAGTATAGATTTTCTCTTTAAATACTGCTTATTGCTGCTGCTAGCTAGGAGCCCACCTGCCACTTGTCTGACAGGCTTTCTAGACATTGTCATTCCCTCACCCCCCATAATCCCCAACGTGCCCCTCTCCAGTTAGCTAAAGAAGCATGTAATAGCTAAATACTAGAAAGACGACAACTGGTATTGCTCATTCTCACCAATCTCCTTTGAACAGCTCTGCAGGCAATTGCCAGAAGTCCTCCTTCATTTATATGCTCCATGCAGCTCTTTTCACCCAATACTCAATGCGAGCTGTGAAGGGCTGTAGTCTGGAACTGCAGATTGATTCCCAAGATACCTCAGTTTGCCACAGGTGCCAAAAACTCTCCTCCCCTTTCTGCCAGTTGCCAGGGTAGCTGACAGGGTGGCGAGCTCATGCAGGTTACCTTAATTACCTCACTGGAAATCAGACTTTTCCTTGCAGGTGCATCCATAGGTTGGCTTGTCTCTGATTGGCTTAAAGTTATACAATAAAAATGGCCAGGTTAAGAGTGCTTCAGTCAGTCTTTTAATTCAAGTGTTGTTTCCCTTAGAGACTCAATTTCAGGACCCTGGTCCTGAGTTCCCACAAAGTAGCTATAATCTCTTGTTTTTCAAGAGCCCAGGAGTGTGGGGGTGCCTGAAATCATTCCAGAGGTTCTGCACTCTGGCAGGCAGCTTCTCATTAATCCTCTTCTTTCCAGGGGAGCAGTGGCTGCTTAGCTAAACAGAACTGATTTTGCAAGCAGTAGCCAGGAGGGGGAGCAGCAGGCTGCAGATCAGAGAAGGGAGGTAGGAAACTCTCCCTGGTAGGCTAGAAAGGGATCAAGAGTCTGGCTTCCATTTCAGTACAGACCTTGTGGGCAGGAGACAACCTGGACCCCTCCCTAGGTTAGCAGAGGTGGTAGTGATCTCCAAGGGAGGAAACTCAAATATGGAGCCAGAGCAGGGTAGATTTTAGGAGGATGGCTAGATTTGATGGTGGGGGCTGGGGAAAGCTGATGGCATTATGACTATTCAAATATGCATATGAAATTAAAGCCTTATTTGCATAAACTCTGCAGCATCCCAAATTGCAAATCTAGCAGGTATGTTAAATCCAGTTTAGGGATTTCCCTTTGCTGTCTATCTCTGGATAGTGTCTTTCTCTGCAAAGTTAGCTAGTAGCCTTGTCACCACCACCTAAATACTAAGGAAGGCAGAAGTGGTCATGCCCTTGTAACTAGCTGGACTTTAAGGACATCAGGTAAAGAAGATCCCAGCAACTCTGCTGTGAACAATTGGGGGTGGGGAAGTTGTTCACACGGTGCCTGACTGGTCAACAAAAAGAAGGTAACTGTGTGTGGAATCATTCATGGATGGATAAGTGGGCTGCAGGTTCCTACTTATGCTTAATATACTACCCCCCTCCCCCCTGAAGGGCTTGGGACCAGATTCATCAGTGAACTCTAGCAATTGGACAGCTACTTTGCATTGCTGGAGCCACGGACCACAGCAGTGAATCTGGCCCTGAGTCTGATGGGATAGAGGAAGTACAGAGTGAGGTTCTGGAGCTACTGAATTATCTCTTGGAAGAACAACTTTTCCAGCTGTAGAATGCAGCAGCACCATAGCTGCAGCACCATAGCACCCCCTCCTGGCTCTTTTTCTTGCCTGTACTGATCTCTTAATAAATAGTTTGCCTGTGTGTGTGACATATTGAAAAATAAATGCTGTCACCAGTATTGTAATTACAATAGTTAACTGTGCTTGAGCATATAAAATATAATAGTCAAATTTAGGTAGGCATCAACATGGGCATTGCATCTTTTCTTACAGAAAGTCTAATATGAGGCTATTCAGGAATAGTATTCTGCTACAGTATTATTGGCATTGTGCATTAAAGCAAATGTGGAGTATGATTTCTTGCCTATTCTCATCTGTACTGGACCCTGTAATACTGTGCAACAAATATTTTATAAGGATTTCTAAAACAATAAAGTGTCTTTGTAGATTAGTTCCTCCTTTGTACTTTAACTTGTGTGCATTAAATGGAGAAGGGGTTTTGGGCAGCAGGCTCCAGTACTGGGACTTCAGGAGCCTGGCTGTGTAGCCCTGGGCTCCAACCATAGGGTGGCAGGTATTGACTCCCACTCCCCTCCACCCCCCCCCCCAAAAAAAATCCAGCCATGCAGCCCTGGCAGGGCTTCAGCCCCTGGTTCTGGCCCCCAACTCTGTCTTGGTTTCTGGCCAGGCAGTGGCAGATGCTGGCCCCAGGCACTGAGCCGCAGCAGGCTTTAACCATGGGGCTTCGGGATCTGGCTGCAAGGCTTCTGCCTCTGGACCCCAGTTCTGGCAATGCAGTAGCGGGTGTGGGTTCTGGTCCTGGCCTCCGGCTGCACAGTGGTAGGCGCTGGCCCCCAGCCATGTGGCAGCAGGCTCCGACTGTGGGGCGTCAGGTGCCAACCCTTGGCTCCAGCCATGCAGTGGCAGGTGCTGACCCCCAGCTCCGGCAGCGTGGCCCTGGCGCTGATCCCCTGCCCCAGCTGCTTGCACTGACCGACAGCTCTGGTCCTGGCCTCCGGCTATGCAGCAGCCGGTGCTGACCCCAGACCGCTCAGCAGCAAGCGCTGGCTCCAGCTACACGGTGGCGGGCGTGGACTCCTGGCTCCAGCCACGGGTTCTGGCCGTGCGGTGGTAGGCAGAGGTCCTGGACTCTGACCACAGCTCCAGCTGTGAAGCAGCAGGCTCTAATCTCTGGCTCCAGCCACACAGCTCCTCTCCCTGGCTCTGCCCTGGTAACATGGCAGCAGACACCAACCCCTGGCTCTGACTATGCAACAACAGGGCTCATCAACCACCCCCATCGTCCCTGGACCCTGCTGCCTCCCCTGACCTGCATCCATCCCACCATCATCTCTGACCCCCACTGCTGAGCCCTGGGGCTTGCGGAGAAAAGGGATATTAACACACACATGCAAGTAACACTTTTCACAGCCTCCCAGGTAGCTACTAAGTATGCTGTGAAAAGTGATATTAACAATCACTTTTCACAGTATTTTTATTAAGTCTACAATATACCCCTCCATATATAAATTATTTGGATGTGTATCTGTGCCTATTTAATTGTTCCTAAATTTAATTATTTTTTTAGGGAAAGTGTCAGTGAGGCCACCAGCGAGAGTTAGTGGCCGCACTCTGAGGCCACCAAAAATTTTGTTTTGATAACCCAGGCACTAGATGGTGCCTCATGGAAGCTAGCCAATAGGAGGTCCCAATCCCCACCCCTCTGCAGTAAACATCTAAGTCTGGGCTGCAGGGGGGTACCTTGCGATTCTCAGCTGCCACCCCCTTTTTTTGGAGTTAGATGTCTATGCCACTTCAGGTAAAAGTGTGGGAGGAGGAGGAGGGAACCTGCCTCTAACTTTGGTTAGGATACTAATTTAGGAGATCGGAAAAACCTGGTTGAAGTCACCTTCCCTCTGAGAAGAAGGCCTTTGAACAGGCGTCTGCCACTTTTCCAGGGGGATAGTCTGAGAGGGCCACTTCTCTCTCTCCTCTTGAAGCTGTTCCACTGTGGTTAAAATATTTTTAAAAAGTCACTGGAGCAGGGGCACTGGCTTCTAGGTCTCCCATGTGATTTCTCTAGCAACCACGCTACAGCGAGTCTTGTGCTTGCACACACTGTTGTTGGCCCAATGCCTTTTTCTTTTTAAAATTATCTACAGTGGAACAGCTTCAAGAGGATGGATTAAGGAAATACCACATCAGACTATCCCACAGTCCAGGGATCTCCCAGACCTCAGCTGAGTTCCCTAGCTAGTGGGCTAAAAGTTGAGGGAGTTGTCCTTGCTCCCCCTAGTCAGTTTGTCTAGGCCTGCCTCTAGGGGTCCGAGTGGGTGCTGTGGCACCTGAGCAGAGGTTTTTGTGAAGGGCAGGATCCCTAAATCTGGGGTTTAAGTGCTTAAATCCTTTCCTGAATCTAGCCTTAATTATTTAAAATTCCTCTGTATCCAAACCTTCATCCCACTACATTTTTATACAACACATGGTGCTGGCTGACTTTACACATCTGAACACATGGAAAGTGTGGGAGAAAGTGGATGTTGACTATCAGAGCCTGAGGTAGCAGGGAACTTTGACTCCATGTGCTGAACTACATTGTTGTGCTGGTAAATTAAATTTAGAAATTTAAAAAATATGGATGATACGAACACATAGGGTACCCCCACAAAACTAAATTCTTTTCACTACTCTACAGTGTGATGGTTCAGCATCCATGACTATTTGAGTGCTTGATGCTTCTGCCCAGTCAGTAAGGCACTGACTCAACAAACAATCTAAATCTGTAACTAAAGAGGGTATTGCTTTCTCCAGTATTATGGGAGAAGTGTATGCGGTGATGGTACACACAAGAGAGGGTCTCAACCTCAGCCCTTTATATAATATCACTACTATGCATGAAGGTAAGGGCCAGAGAGCACTTTGCTCAAAAGGGACTTTGCAGGGTGAAATTTTTTGTACAAAATAACTTAGTACCTGGCTCATGGTGCTGAATTTATTTATTAATTTTGCCAAACAGTAGTTCCCAGCAGATATGTAATTCCCACAAGATGACTGCAAAACTCTACTTATTAGTTCCCACAAGAAAATTAGCCCAAGCTTTGCAGTGCCTTGGTTCAGTCTGAAGGCATACATCTTGACACACCCCCAGACAGGGAACAGGGCTGATGTGTGCAAATAGCTGCATGAAATGGTGGGCATAGCTTCAGAGAACAATACAAAACAGTGCACTCTCTTTAAAGTAGTCATCTTTATTCCCTGCCCCCTTTGGCTCAACATAGCTAAGCCCAAATTCAGCATAGATGTGAAACAATGCCACTGTGCCACCCACTCCACTGGCTTTGAGGTTTAGTGTCTTTATCCTGCAAGCATTAAGCAAATCAGCACACATATTTTAATTTACAACATAGTGTGTTTCATGTAATGCTTGTACTAAGCCTGCCCTGAATGATGCTGACAAGAGCTTGAGTTTGGACAATCATGGTACATCTACACAACAAATGGCAGCCTGCAGCCATGAGTCTAAGCCTGGGTTGACAGACTTAGGCTTGCACTATGCTACTATAAATAGCTATGTTGACATTCAGGCTCAGGCTCTGAAGTCTAGGGTTGGGGTTCAGAGCCTAAGCTCTAGCTTATGCTGCAATATCTACACAGGTGTCTTTAGCACTGGAGCACAAGCCCAAGGTCTGTTGCCCCAGTCTCAGAGATTCTATGCCCCAGGCTGTGAGATAAACCCTTGGAGGCCCCAATCCTGCAAGTGATTTCATGTAGGAGCATCCCTGAACCACATCCAAGCCCACTGAAGTCAAGAGAATTCAAGAAGCACAGCATTCTGTCCATAGTCAGTAAGTTGCAGGAGCAGAGCCTTAATGTGTAAGAAGGAGAACACTAGCATTTTCATCTCAGTTGTGTGCTTTTAGAGCAGAAGACGTCTCCCTTCTAAGCAGAACTCCTGTCTTAGAACTAGAGAGGAGCCAAGTGCAATATCTGGTTTCAGAAATTAGATTTTGCCTTTTTTTAAACCATGGCTGCAGTACACAGAGTGCACTAACAGAAGCAAGATAGAGGAGGAACTTAAAAAAAAAAAACCAAAAACCACAAGGCTCTCAAGACATTTTACTTATTTAAGTGGACCAGCTCTTCAGTGAATCAGTATATACTCTTATTTCCAAGAGCATATACTTACATTAGTTTTATTTACCACAACACTGCAATCATTTACACCTAGGCAACATAGAACATGATTACACACACCAAATTAGTTACTATGTAAGAGAATCCAACACACTAGCGCAAAAGGCACAATAAGCACTGCCTGCCTGCATTTCCCTAATGCACAAGCCTGTCTAGCCAGTTGCTGGTATTCCATGGTTTGGGTATAGTTTTAGAATCTCTATTGACTATATGAAATGGTTGACACTGTCATTCAGTATCACATTTTGAGACCGTATGTGCTAAAGAATATTCCTTTCATCTTTATTTTATTTCAGAATCTGACAAGCAAACTTTAAAACTCCAGTCAGTCATTACTTGGCTACGTTTCCATTACATTTACCTTGCTTTGGCAGCACACATATTTGTATTATATATTCTGCTGAATACTGGCCTCTTTGGCACTTCTTAAATTATGGATGAAATTTTTTTGACTATGCACAATACTGCTTTGGCTGTTTTAAATCACTGATGATTCAATGTACAGCAGCTGTGGCAAAATGGCCAATGTTGTTTTGGTGGGTCCCATGCTTTTCTCGGCAGGGGGGCTAGGACACCACCCCTTGCCCTTGCTGTTGGGGCATCAAGGGCCCCACTACTGGCCCTGGAAGGTGGTAGAGGAGGGAAGTGGGGAATGGGTCTGGGTTTGCTCCTCACTCTAAGCCCCAACCCCTACAAGTTTCTTACCCTCAGTCCTTGACACTGGGAGAGGAAGTCTCCCTTCCTCCAGTTCTCAGCAACACCCTCTCTGCCTGAAGCAGGGAGGTTTTATTAGGTTTCTGACGGGCCTTAATTGACTACAGGTGCTCCTATTAACCTGAAGTAACCTTTCCTTTTCTACAGCGAACCACACCGTAATTAGGCTAGGGCTTATATATCTCCCCTCTCCCACAGCTCCCTGGCTCTGCTGTATTGCACAGCATATTAAAAGAATTACAGAAACACACTATAAAATATGGTTATTATAGCTATTTCATGCACTACAAAATGGTAAAACATCATAGTACACAGTGGCTCACCTCTGAACAGTTACTGAGGTTATCTGGATACTTGGTATAGTGGCCACTGTCTTACACTTGGATTGGCAGCTACGCTGCCTAAGAGACATGTTCAATGTTACCTGCAAAGTCAAGGGCATGGAATGTAGGACTCCTAGAGAGGTGTGGATCACCTCTGTCCTGTTTCCATTTGAAGCAAGTTGGAATTATAGTACTTATGGAAGAAGGGAGGTAAGTTCAAAAAACAAAGACACATAAAAAACCCAAAAGGGGATACAAAGAGAATTAAAGGGGAAGAGCAGTAACAATCAGAAAATCAGTTTGAGCCCAGATGTATTTCACTGGCAGATCTTTTTGAAATTGTATTCTACAATAGCCTGGATTAATACTGTTGTTTGAGGAGATCTGATAAAGCCACTACAGGAGTTTAACAGAAAGCAAGTAAATTGAAGGCATTATTTTATGGCTGTAGAGGCTTTGTGTAGCCACAGCATAAATATAGACTTACGTGTCTGCTGAATGGATTTAGAGCTGCAAGTGGCAGATGAAGCATTAGTAAAAACTTCCTTAAACTGTGTTTGTAAGATGTTTGATGCTGATTCCAAGCATCCGAGAGCTACATATTTTCTAGGGGTTGGGTGCAGCCCCCAAACACACTGTCAGTGTCAAAAGGGTGGTAAACTGATGCTCCCCTTCCGAGAAACTTCAGTTCCTCAGTGGGGACTTGTCTTCTCAATCATCAACCTCCCTCCAAAAGAAAAACTGGTTTGTTCATGCTGCTGCAATATTTCAATGGGTGGGAAATAACACCTTGTCTCCACCCAGCTCTAATATTGTCCCTCGTGTCATGAGTTAAGAAGGTTCCTTGATCAAAGCTCACCCTCTGCACTAGGTTAACTTCTTAAAGTGAAGGAGTTATGGCAAGAGCACATGAAAAGTAGATAATCACTGGAGTCACATGAATCCAAATATGAATGCAGTGGGTAAACTGGTGTTTGAATGCTGATGAAAAACTGCAAATAAACCATTTGTATCCTCCTCCCTGCAGAGTGTAAAGGAGTAACATTCAGATCTTAGCTTCGCTGTGAATTTGTGCCTTGCAAGGACTAAGCAACAGTTCAGTCATGATCGTTTCCTTTTCCTTGTACTAAATAAGTGGAGATTTCCTCCGGGTGTAAAGAGCACATACCATTTGGAGAACTCACAGAATTGTCTTTCATACGGCAGCCAGACTGCTGTCCCTAATTTTATTTTCAACACCCAGCCTCTGTTGGAACAAAAGAAGTGTTCTGACTGAGCTGTCACTGCATTGTTGTGTCTATCAATGCTGCCTTGGAGTCATTTGATTACACAATGTACCAGGCGCTCCGTTTGATTCTGCCTGCAATACACAGTACTATGAATCTAGGGAAAGGAAAAAAAAAACCTACCAGACATCACAAGTGCAATAGTTGTTTTTCCAAGGTATGAACAGATGAGGGCAGCACTGAGCCCTGGGGGGCATGATTCTGCTCATGTGTTCTGGCATAAGTCAGGAGTGGCTCCATTGCAGCCAACAGAGTTACACAAGCAAGCTCAGAATCAGGCCTTATCTCTAATTCAGATGCTGCTGTTTTTGTTTTTAAAACCTCTGTAGTTTCCAATGTGAAGTGGGAAGCGTACACTTACCTGGTGAAATTCTAAGCATTTGAACTTTGCTACCTAGCCTGAGCTATGTAGGGGGAGGGGGAGATAAAAACAAACAAAAACAATTGTTTGCTTTAAAAGATTATATGGAAATTACACTGGATTGAAGTTATTCCTTGTTTTAATTTTTTGTTGCCCAAACAATGAAACATTCTGCACTACATTAGCTGGCATGCACACACGGACCAAACAGTGACTCTCTCCTTTCACTACACACAGAACGGGACCACCGCATGATTGGACAAAGGAAAGCAATTTTGTTAACTCAATATAGCTACTGAGGAACATTTTTCTAGAAAGACAGAAGGCTTTTTGTTTGTTTTCCTCCTGCAAATTCAGCTATGTGGACTGGAGACTATCTTTCAAGGCTCGAAGAACTATAGAGTCTTCTTGTGAAAAGGCTAACGGTGTCCACTGTGGCTGAAATGAGATAACAGTGGTTTAAAATCCACGTACAGCAACAATCAAATGGAAAACTAAGAGAGGCTATAACATTACATAAAGGACAAAGACTTTTGAGACAATCTGTTCAGAGAAGGTATCAAAAGGGAAATAAAGATAATGGAGGCCTGATTCTACAATCATTTAAAGTGGTGTAAACCAGGAGTAACACCACTGAAGTTACACCAGCACAATCAGAATCAAACTAAGTCTTGTATTTATACATCTTATTTATACATGTGCAGATGAGCTGCTTTTCTGACAACTTAGCAGACAATTTAGTTTCTAAATCAAAGTATTAAAACGTTTGCTTACTTCACTTGAAGAACTTAATTTCTGTATCGACACAGTCATAGAAAAGGTCTGCTACTTCAGCAGGATCCAGAACCTCTGTACTGGTGAGGATGTCCTCCATAGCTTCTAAGCCTTGTCTTTCAAGGTCTAACATAATCCTCATCAGCTTCTGACCTTTATCCTAAAGGCAAGAAACAGCCAACTTAAAATACCCATTAAACAAATTCAAGTGACTTTTTACTACTCCTCTCTGCTGGGGGGGCACTTTCACACTATTTGAAAATGTCCTATTCCTCCACCCACCCACTCCCCCCTGCCCCGGTACTGATTTTTTTCTTTTTCTATGGTAGTGTGGTAGAACCCGAAGCAAAAATGAAAACAATGGTCTATCATTTAATATGCAGAACAAATAATAGAGACTAGTAATCAAGAAACAACTTTAGTAAAATAGTGAGTAGTAAATTCAAAGGAAATAAGAACGTTAAAGATTGAGCACAGCTTGGGGGATAAAACTTGTATAACTCTGAGGGAGTTTCTTTGATTCATCTCAAGTCTGGAAGCTCATTAACAACAAAAATACTGCAAGACAGCCAGGAGTTCCCGGAAGGATTTTCCAAAACCAGGCATGGGTACAGAGAACAGAATGTAGAACAGTATCCCGCAGAACATCACCCTCTTTACTCTACTCTAGGTTTAGTCATGGGATTAAAATTAATGAGTTTGCCCATTTACCTTTTAACCTTTGTATAGTCAAACAGCATCAAAGTGAAGGACAGATCAAACGTTACATCTAAGTTACAGAGAAGAAAGATTCTAGCCCGGAATAAGGGCTGCATCTGTGTCAGACACTGAAAGGTTTACTTGGCTGCTGCTTTTCAACATTTTCTATGTAGAAGGTCCTCTCCAGAAAATATATTGCTTTAGCTAGTTTTTAGCATAAAAGTCCACTTTCTACGTGAGTGTCTGTGAATGGTTGCATCAAGTGGCAGGACTGCTGTGTGTGTTTTGGAACGGACTCCTTGAAAAGAAAATGCCATTTCTATCTTCGTAGACTATTTCACTTATACTGGAAGCTGCAAATGAGATTCTCACTCTCAGAAGGACCATTTTTAGCAGGAAGGGTGGCTGGGAGTTTTGCAGGTTTTCTTATTGGTACTCTATAGCTCTTCCCCAGAAGGCTAGAGTCACTTATGCTAAGTTTCAGAGTATCAAGAATCCAAAGTTTCCGCATCATGGGCCCTGGTGAATTTAGTATTTGCTCTTAAGGGTGTTCTAAAATTTCACCTCAGAACACTGAATACTTTTCAGACAGAGTGGGCTGACTCAGTCTGACTTTCTTATTTATTCTCCATGATTTGGAGGTTGGCCTCAAATTAATTTTCCAAATCCACTACCGCCTTTTTTAAAAATTTTAAATGTGGTAAGTTAAACTTGTCAAGTTTACCATTTATAATTACTGAAGAAGCCTTCAAGTCATCTTATGTAGCAGTTACTTCCATCACCACCATAGGTCTGCTGGGCTTTTCTGATTGTGGGTCTATGTGACTCTACAGCTGACAGCAAAAGACCAACAGGTTGAGGTCAGAAAGTTTTAAACAGAAACAGGCTGCTCTGTTTGCTTTTTGGGCTCAGGCCTTTGTGTAAAACAAAAGCGAAACTTTTCTGAGAGAAAATACCATCATTTAAAGTTACAGAACTGGGGTGGGTGTCACTGTGTTAAAAGAGGGTTTTCAATAGCCCTTTCCTCTGAAAAATGCACTATGAACAGTCTTTTCCTTTATTAGCTCAATAATCAGAAGGCATGTGTCTAATGAATCTTACAGAAAAAAAATGAACTAGATCTTGTTTCATTCCCTTAACGGATGAGATGGGATGCACTAGGAGAAGATACAATAAATAGGATGTTTTTTCATGATGCATGGCATTTGGTGGAGCCATTGAATTTACCTGGTTGTGCTGATGATGAAATGGGGGAGTCATCAACCTACTGTACATAGTTTGCCAAAATGGCAGATTATTGATTTAATTCAACAGACCAGTGTTTGAATCCTTAGAACACTGGTGCTGATTATAGTTGTCTGCAGCTGCAGACCCCTTCTGTAAGCCCCCTCGAGAAATCGGATCCCCTTTTATCTAACTGGAGGGTTTGCAGTTAAATTCTGCTTCTTAAACTCCACCACTAGGAGTCTGAATTGAGCTGTCAGCAGGAAACTCTGGCTTCTCTTGCTTTCTGCTGAGGACAGACTACTGCTACCCCCTGTACAACATTTGTTCTCATTCTCTGTCAGCTCCTACTCTTCGTTTCCTTGTGCATCAGTGCAGCACAGCAAGAGGGAGAGGAGGCAGTTGGCGGTCTCGCAAGAGAGCATCAGACCATTCCTACACAGGTCTGAGTATGCGCCAATGATTTTGGATGGAAGGGTAAAGACCAAGGAGGGAGCCTTGGACAATGGGGAGGAGAGGCTGACATGCTCTATACTGCTAGCCAGTGTGGATTGTAATAATTGGAGCTCTGCTGATGATAGCTACCTACTTCTTTATTCTGCCCTCTTTATTGCGGGTGAAGTGAGAAAGGCATTTCCTTCTGACAATTTGGACCATCTGTAGAGTGGTCCTTTTGTGACTTGCCTGGTTTAAGGTCACTTTCTCCTCAAGGGAAATCTTCTTTCATGGCCTTTACAAGAGTGGACATCTTCGGCTACACAAATTCTGAGGGGACCAATGCTGCTCAACCTGTAGCCCAAAGGGGGTCCACACCACCCAGGGTAAGATGTAGTTATACATGTGATGTTTACCACTCATGTTCCAGCACCATCCGGTATGGGGTACACAGTGCTCTCTGCTGACGGACTTCATGAGCCTCGTCAAGGTTCCTTCCCCACTCTGAACTCTAGGGTACAGATGTGGGGACCTGCATGAAAACCCCCTAAGCTTATGTTTACCAGCTTAGGTTAAAACTTCCCCAAGGTACAAACTATTTTACCTTTTGCCCTTGGACTTTATTGCTGCCACCACCAAGCATCTAACAAATATATAACAGGGAAAGAGCCCGCTTGGAAATGTCTTTCCCCCAAAAATCCTCCCCAAACCCTACACCCCTTTCCCGGGGAAGGCTTGATAAAAATCCTCACCAATTTGCATAGGTGAACACAGACCCAAACCCTTAGATCTTAAGAACAATGAAAAAGCAATCAGGTTCTTAAAAGAAGAATTTTAATTGAAGAAAAAAGTAAAAGAATCACCTCTGTAAAATCAGGATAGTAAATACCTTACAGGGTAATCAGATTCAAAACATAGAGAATCCCTCTAGGCAAAACCTTACGTTACAAAAAGACACAAAAACAGGAATATACATTCCATTCAGCACAACTAATTTTATCAGCCATTTAAACAAAACAGAATCTAACGCATATCTAGCTAGATTACTTACTAAGTTCTAAGACTCCATTCCTTTTCTGTTCCCGGCAAAAGCATCACACAGACAGAGAGAACCTTTGTTTCTCCCCCCCTCCAGCTTTCAGAGTTTCTTGTCTCCTCATTGGTCATTTTGGTCAGGTGCCAGCGAGGTCATCCTAGCTTCTTAACCCTTTACAGGTGAAAGGGTTTTTCCTCTGGCCAGGAGGGATTTTAAAGGTGTTTACCCTTCCCTTTATATTTATGACAAGCCTCAACACACCAACCAATGTTAGATACATTCCCTACTAGACAGGATACAGACAGGGCTGTCTCAGTTTGGTAATTTCTAAAAACTTCTTTTTAGAGGGAAAACAAAATTCCTGCTCTGAGGTATAAAAAGCCACTCCATTGCAAGAGATGAGATGTGCAAGACTAACTATAAATGTGAGTTTGTAAAATTCACATTAACAAATATGTGAACACAAACGACTGCTGAAACAGGAATTGCATAAGATGTCATAACTTTAACAAAAAGTTATACATTATGAATCATTCCATGGCATTTTGGGCTGTATAAGTAGGGGCATTGCCAGCAGATCGAGGGACATGATCGTTCCCCTCTATTCGACATTGGGGAGGCCTCATCTGGAGTACTGTGTCCAGTTTTGGGCCCCACACTACAAGACTAATGTGAAAAATTGGAAAACGTCCAGCGGAGGGCAACAAAAATGATTAGGGGACTGGAACACATGACTTATGAGGAGAGGCTGAGGGAACTGGGATTCTTTAGTCTGCAGAAGACAAGAATGAAGGGGGATTTGATAGCTGCTTTCAATTACCTGAAAGGGGGTTCCAAAGAGGATGGATCTAGACTGTTCTCAGTGGTAGCAGATGACAGAACGAGGAGTAATGGTTTCAAGTTGTAGTGGGAGAGGTTTAGGTTGGATATTAGGAAAAACTTTTTCACTAGGAGGGTGATGAAGCACTGGAATGCGTTACCTAGGGAGGTGGTTGAATCTCCTTCCTTTGAAGTTTTTAAGGTCGGGCTTGACAAAGCCCTGGCTGGGATGATTTACTTGGGGATTGGTCCTGCTTTGAGCAGGGAGTTGGACTAGATGACCTCCTGAGGTCCCTTCCAACCCTGATATTCTATGATTCCGACATCTCAGTACTCCGGGATACAGTTCAACCTGTGATATTCCTGCCACAATCCTATTATAATGTGACAAAAGTTTTATAACACATCCCAATAACCAGTAACACCATTCAAAATAACTCTGTATCTTGTGACCAAATATACCGCTGTATTCACACTTGACACACTACTGTAATAATCTTTGTACAAGGTATGCCTTGTAAGATATCATTAGAAAACTCAATTTGCTGGTCAGTATTGTCCTGATAAAATGTGTGCCAACATTGTACTTGAAGCAATAAGAGTCCCCTGTATGATGTTATTAACACATGTTTCAAACCCCACAACTCCACCCAGGCAGTAGGGCAGACCTGACTTAATGAAGGAATGTGTGCTTGCCTTAATGTGCATTTAAGCAGTAAACAGAGCCTGACTTAATGAAGGAATGTGTGCTTGCCTTAATGTGCATTTAAGCAGTAAACAGAGTCATCAAGCAAGGAGGGAACACAATGGAAGTTCAAAGACGTGAAAATAACCCAGCAGGGACTATCCTTTCACATAGACTCTGTCTCTGGGTCTCAGCTAGAAATGTTTTTTGAGAGGACAAACTATAAAAAGGAGGGACAAACACCCCAAGAGACTCCCCTCCCTCTTTCCCACTTCATTCTCCACACCTGAAAAGACAAAAAGAAACAACCATTGGACTCTGGGGGATGGGTCTTGACCTGAGAGTTTGGTCAGTAATCTGCTGGAAGCATGTGGCGAGAAAGTTTGCTTTGCAACAGAGTTAGTTTCTTAAGTAGATACTAGTAAGAGTTTTATCTTTACTTTTCTTGTAACCACTTCTGACTTTTATGCCTCATTATTTATACTCACTTAAAATCTCTTTGTAATTAATAAACTTGTTTTACTGTTTTATCTAATCCAGTGTGATTAAGTTGAAGTGTCTGGGTAACTCTTTAAGATAATAAACTGGCATGTTATTCCCCTATAGGAACAACAGACAATATATTTATACTGTCTAGAACAGGGCTGGACAGTACAGGACCTACATTTCTGGGGAAATGATCTAGGACTGGGAATGTGTTGTGGTCACCCTGCAGTATAACCCAGGCTGGTGAGAGCCAGGGTATAGTTGGCAGGCTGCAGTTACACACAAACAGTCAGGGTGTGACTTGCATGCTGGAAGGCTGTTTGTGAGCGGCACAGGTGGGAGCTACATCAGCAAGGCATTGTAAGGTACACAAGGTTGCAAGGCAGAGGTGACACAGCCCCCCACTGATCTGGATTGTGCCCCGCATGTCACATATGTACAATGATTGCCTTTGAAAGTTTGAGGGATTTTATATGAGTTTTTATGGCTCTTGTAAGTTTCCCTTTGATTCTTTTTAAGGGGCAACTTGGGCGACCTGTCAGTTTTTTGTAAACATCTCTAAACTTTGATAGTGTTCAATAATGCAGCACTTAAAGAAAAAAGCCCACCACCACGCATGAGCCCTATACAGAAGCAGACAACTTTCATCTTTTTAAAATTCTATAAGCTGAGAGTCTGAATAATAAACTCTGCCAACATCTGATGGGAATTTTTTTTTAGTTCCATGTTTACAAAAATTAGTAAGAAAAGAATGCAACCAACCATGGCTAAAATGTTCACTCCTCCATTTTTACTTCTAAGCCTCTATTCAGGTTTTTAAGTGGGGGGAACCCCACTAATTTCCTTTTAATTAGATTTAAAAGTTTCTGTGGAAAAAGATTTTACAGAAACTTTTCTAGAAAGAATGAAGCATAAGTCATGCAAACATACAAATTTTTGTTCCCACAGTCAGCATTTTAGATCCCGGGTGTTTTAATTTTAAGAAAAAAAGCTGTCTCTAAAGGCTCCAGGTCCTAGAGGCTTTACCTGATTATTCTCAGTGACAGATCGGGCCCGCTCATGTGCCTTGTACAGTTCATGTCTCCGGTCAGGCTTCTCCTGGAACCGAGGTCTCTTTTTTACAGGATCATCATCACCAAGTAAAGGCGATTGAACTTTTGGTACTAGTTTGACGTCATCAACGAAGATGAAAGGTTTAAATATGGACCTGAAAGAGATAAGAACCTTATTCACAGGGACATTGTGTATATCACTCAGCAGTATATCCAGGCTACTTTGCCAACAGAGATGCATTGGACAGTATTGCATGTGCATATCTATATTACTGTGGCAGGATGGGGTCAGATATGGCACAAAAATAACCTCTTCTAAAAGAAGGAACACATGCCACAAGAAAAATCCATTTGCTTTCAAAAACACTAGGTCCTGCAAAGCTTTACATATTAACCTCTCTTTCTCCCCCTCCATGTCAGTTTCCCCATTTCTGTGAATTATAGCATTGAGCTTCCTTCCTCTTGATTTTTTTTTTTGGGGTGGTGGGAGAAGAGGGTAAATGTTTTGATCATCTTTAAATCCCAAAGTTTAGCCCCATACTACTCTCTTGCTTTCTTTTTTCCTTCATGTTCTCTCATTCCACACTTTAAGTAGTCTGTGGAAGCTGTGCTTAGAGTTTTCAAAGAAATTAACTGGCTCAGAACCAGTCTCCCAACCTAAAACTTCCCAGTGCTCTTACATTTGCACAGCATCAATTTATATGTCAATAAAGCTCTTCACACAATATACATCTTAAGTCCTGCACTCAGTTCAGAATTTCTTTGCTGAAACAAACTGAAGGTGGATATATTTAAAGCCACCCACTTATGAGGGCTAGAGGAAGATTTCTGGCCAAGTTATTACACAACCTACTAAGTATCTCTGAAGATTTGGCATTGACCAGCAGTGTCCAAATTGGGAAGTCAAGGAGAGGTTAAAGAAATGGTTACACAGAAAATACTGTAATATTTTTCATCAAACAAAGCATTTCAATCTGGAATTAGATGGGAGCTCAAAATTAAACACTGGATTTGAAACCTGTCCCTAACCTAAGGGAATTTCATATATAAAATCTAGATCTAACCTCTTGCTTAGGAACACAAGAGCAAATACTTTTAATAAACTGCATGTCACACATTTGTTTTTTAAGGCAGTGCCCTTCAGCCAGTGTGAAGGAGGATGCTAAAAGGTGAGAGACTTTTGAAAAGAAGATTGAAAACTAACGACGGACCAGGAAACTGAAGTCCATCACTGCTGCTCTATCCATCACTGTTGAGAAGCCCTGCCATCAAAAGGTTCTGACCTGAACAAACTGGGGCAAGACATGTCTTTTATTACAGATTTTTTTAAGAGAAGGCTTGTAAAACAGAAGTGACAGTAGCATGCAGAAATGGGCTGTTATTCTTTATTTGTATTTTAGCTGCACCTATTGTTTCTGATTGACAGCCATGGAGACGGAAATGCTCTCTGAACAGCGGAAGCAGGAGCAGCGCACACTGTCCCAACAATGCAGCTCAGTCTTAAACCACAGTGACCATTGCTAAGGGAGACAGTTCAGTCTCCAAGCCCACTGAATCATTGGCATCTGCAGAAACTGCCAATGAGAGTACCAGTTAGATAAGATGATAGACCACCTCACCCGCCCAGTGCCATATGTTGGGGGTTTTGTGAGGAGGATGCTTGTCCAATGAACTGCACTGAGACTAACATTTTGCATACATTCATGTTGTCAGTGTTTCCTATTGGGAACGATGGGGAGTGCGGATGAGAAGAAAAGCTTTGTGACTCCCGGCTGGGGAGGCAACAGTTAACAGACAGAGCTCAGATGAACCTGAGGCTCATTAGCCTCCCTGAAACCCAACCCTTTCTTATTTATAAGACAGACAATCAGCTGCTAGGGGTTTTCAGGGAGTGAGGAAGCAGGCTGGCATGACCAGAGTGGGACAGCTTTTCTCTTCACAAAGACACACAAACTCAGAGCTGAAAGTGAGTTTTTATTACATTTGATCATAGTTTGTCTAGAAAAGTTTTAACTCACAGAGAAGCAGGAACTCTGGTGTGGCTGTTTTTTCTTAATGTCTTGTGTACAAACCTTGGTTTATGGGGAGTATAGGGTGCTGGAGCTAGGGGTGCTGCTGCACCCCCGGGTGTAAGTGGTTTCCATTATATACAGGGGGTTACAGTATGGTTCAAAGCTCTAAGCACCCCCCACTATATAAATTGTTCCAGCACCTGTGATGGGGAGAGGGAAGGACCTCTGCAAGTCTGTCTGTTTGCAGCCAGGCTAGAGGCTGTAGCTTTGCTATGGCAAGGAAAGGAATTCCAAAGGGTGTTTAAAGCCTGCTGCAGCCTTTATGCGACACAGATGGGAGAGCAATGGGCCTTGGTAAGGCGAAGAGTATTTTGGAGAAGCAAGCCTACCTACTGCCTTGTTCAGAGTCCAATGAAGACTTGAGTTCCAGGTGAAGGGTGAACCTCCCTTCAGCACTAAAGTGATCCCACAGGGGTCTCTTAGTCACTAAGGGCTTGTCTACATTACCTGCTGGATTGACGAGCAGCGATCGATCCAGTGGGGGTTGCTTTATTGCGTCTAGTCTAGATATGATAAATCGACTACCGAGAGCTCTCCCGTTGACTCCGGTACTCAACCAGGGCAAGAGGCGCAGGCAGAATCGATGGGAGAGCGTCAGCCATCGACTTACCGCAGTGAAGACACCGCGGTCAATAGATCTAAGTACGTCGACTTCAGCTACGTTATTCACGTAGCTGAAGTTGCCCAACTTAGATAGATTTCCTCCTTCCCCACCCCACGGTGTAGACCAGGCCTTAGAGTACTTCAGGAAGTAGCTAAAGCAACCATCTTTGAGAATTTATGGAGAATGGGTGAGGTCCCAGAGGACTGGAGAAGGAAAAACACAGTACCTACCTTTAACATGGGGAATGAGGAGGGCCTGGGGAACGATATAGACCAATCAGCCTAGCCTCTATAAATGGAAAGATACTGGAACAAATTATTAAGCAATCAATTTATTCAAACCTTGAAGATAGTAAGATAAGTAACAGCCAACAAGGATTTGTCAAGAACAAATCATGCCAAACTAATTCAATTTTCTTCTGATGGCGTAAACAGCCCAGTGTCGGGGGGAGGGAAGGGAAGGGAGAATCAGTAGACGTGGTATACCTGGATTTTAGTAAGGTTTTTGACAGAGCCCCAGATGACAGTCTTATGAGAAGAATATAAGAACTATGAAATTAACTGTAAGGTGGGTACACAACAAGTTGAAAGACCATATTCAGAGTAGTTATCAATTGTTCACTACAAGCTGGGAGAACTTATCAAGTGGAATCCCAGAACGGTCTGTCTTCTGTGAATATTCTGTATTTTCATTAATGACTTGGACGATGGGAGTTAAGAATATACTTATAAAACTTGTGGGCAACATCAAGTTGGGAAGGGTTCCAACCACTCTGAAGAACAGGATTCAAGTTCAAAATGACTGAAGGTTGAAGAACTGAAATCAACAAGATGAAATTTAATAAAGACAAGTACAAAATACAGCCCTTAGGAAGGAAAAATCAAATGCACAACTACAAAACAGGGAATAACTGGCTTGGCCGTAGTACTGCAGAAGAGAATCTGGGTGTTATAGTGGATCACAAACTGAATGAGTCAGTGTTGTGGAAAAAGGCAAATGCCATTCTAGGATATATTACCATGTAAGGCACAGGAGGTAATTGTCCTGCTCTACTCAGCATTGGTGAGGCCTCAGCTGGAGTAGTGTGTACAGTTCTGGGCACCACACTAAGATGTGGACAAATGGGAGATTGTGTCCAAAGGAGAGCAACAAAAGGGATAAAAGATTTAGAAAATATGACCAATGAGGAAACGTCGAAAGAACTGGGCATATTTATGTAGAGAAGAGGCTGAAGGGGGAGTCTTCAAATAGGTAAATGGTTGTTACAAAGAGGATGGTGATCAATGATTCTCAGTGTCCATGAGGGTAGGACAAGAAGTAATTTGTTTAATTTGCAGCAAGAGAATTAGGTTAGATATTAGGTAAAACTTTCTAGCTGGTAGGATAGTTAAGCACTCGTGAAATCACCATCACTGAAGGTTTTTAAGAAGGTGTTAGACAAACACCTCTAAGGGATGGTCTTGGTTTACTTAATCCTGCCTCAGCATGGTGGGAGGGGGACTAGATGACCTCTCAAGGTCCCTTCCAGGTCTACATTTCTATGATTTCTAAGACAACTAATAGTCATCTGACTGTAGTGACCTTTGGTTGTCCAAGGGGATAGTCAGATCAGCATCCTCTCCCCAAAATTATAATTTCCCTAATGTACAGTAAGTGGCAAATATTTTCTTAAGCTGCAGGTGGTTTAGTTTAAAATACAATGCAGAGTGACCCAAGCTGGGATTCACAGTTCATGGTGAGAGAGACTTGTTAGGCCATGGGTTGTTCCCTATAGTATTCCCCAGTACTCTGTCCTGCCCAGATTTAAGCAATAGGGTTTTTATTTCTTCTCAAGAGGACGTTTCAATAAACCTTTACGTAAAAATGTTTCCTGCTATTCATCATAACTTTTCTTTTGCTAATTTTATGGTGTGGTAATTTTATACGGGGCTGTGGCCACTTAGGCCACCCTAAGCAGTTCCTCTCCCTTTTTGAAGTTTACACACTGTATATATAGTACTCAGACTTGTGTGTTCTTTTAATCACGGTCTGGACAGTAGGTACAGGTTAGTGTGTCACGTCTTTCTTTTACTCTCCCTGCCAGTCACAGGATACAGAATCAAACCGCACCACTAGGCCCAACAAACAGAGTAGGGCTGGGAGCAGAACACAACAGCTGTGATGTCAAATTGATCTAGCATGTTTCATGTAAATATGTGTGGGTTTTTTTCTTTTTTTCTTTTTTTTAAAAAAAAAGCTTAAGTGGTCACTGGCTTTTCAACTCTGCTAGCTTCCATTTTAAATTGCAATAAGCTACATTTAAGTCACATAGCACTTCAGTGTTCCAACAAGGCTTCTAGGATGCACATAAAGGCTCTGTCTGTTGAATGTGTTTCTTATGCTTTCTAACATAATGTAAAATGTTAGTAACCAGGCATGACTGTGTCAGACTTGTCTACTCTGACAGGAAGTGGTTTTTATAGTACCACAAACTTGGGTGAGGAAGGGACAAAGGGATCACCTTGCCTGTTTTAAAGAATCAGATTTGAACCTATGAAACAAAATCTGAGTCAAGGTTGAAACTTCCCTTTAACTCTGTTCTAAAAGTTACTGGAACTAACCATTGTGGGTTCACAAATTAACAAAAGGAAATGGGGAGAATTAGGAAAGTGACTCGTAGCAAAAAGTTGTTTTGGTTTTCAAGAGTCTATTTTAAAGTATAGGCGTCAGTACTGTACTTGTCCTTTTATTGAGGTATTAATACCCTGATCTAAAGCCCATACAGTCAATTGAAGACTTAATGGATTTTGTATCAGGTCTTTGTGGTTTTTTTTTTTTTAAGATAAGTCTCTTGACATAATTAAGTACAAGAACCACGAATATTCCAAGAAAAGTTTCACCGTAACTTTATATTAAACATGATACAACCTAGATGCAGCATAGATTGTCAGACATCTAGTTAGCAACATGAATATGTTCAAGTTCTTGGGTTTTTTTACATTAAATCCTAATATATCTCAAAACTGCAAATGAGAAGTGCTTTAAATGCTACATGCACAATAATATTACTCACTCACAGTATTATTACTTTTGTAACACTTTGAGAACATCTGAATAAAAACTGAAAGACTAAAACTTTTTCCCATGTTGGTTTTGGGTGACTAAGCAGAGATTGCAACTTCTAAGAACTGCCACATTATTCCATAAAGTTGAATTAAGATAACTAAACATTTTTTTGAATTGTTTTCATTTCTGTAGTTTAAGAATGAGGTTTGGACAAATTTGTTCAAACTTATTTTGGCAACACTGGAAATAAAAAGGCCAGAACAATGGAATATCACTAAGCCTCTTACAGTACATGCTCAGCCATTATAATATAGGGCACTGTGAGAATAATTATTCTCTTTCTCAAGATTAAAATTTAAGAACTTAAATTGAATTTACATTAATTTTACCACTGTCTGCTGATATCTCCCATAAGTGAAATGGAACAGAAGGAAAGGATGTCCCATTTAAAAGGACTTGCCTCCATGGTGAATTATTTTTCAATTACCAAAGCCAGCACTCTGAACAAGTTAAAATACCATAGCAGGGATTTAAGTGTAAGACCAAATGTATGGAATGTTAGTGAACTACTGTTCTTTACACTAAGATTAACAAAATGTTTTTTGTCCTAGTACCATAGATATTTACCGGGATTTCTACTTCAACTGCATTAAAAGAGAAACCCATGTCCTGAAAACAAAGACGTGATCCAAAGGGTGTATGGGCGGGGCATACAGCAGGTGCTGAATCTTTTGACACAGAACATAGTCCTTGTGTGGTGAGCATAGACAGGAATTGCAGCACACCTCTGTGAAGGGACATGATAAAGGGGAAGGACGGTTATATGCACCCTCTCCCTCTTTGTTCACCAATGCAGAGCCAGTCACAAGGGGCCCTAAATTTGTCACTAAAATCAGTTTAATAGCTTTCAATGTACATACACACGGCCAGAATCTCCTTATTAAAGCCTGCACCTCTAGGCCTGAGAAGGGCAGCAGACACCCTGACTTACCTTGAAGGGTCCGGAGTGCCAGTGAAGTAGTGAATGCAGGGAGAAGTAGGGTTCTGAGGCAAAACAGACACTATGCTAGCTGTAGTGAGGAACGTTTCGGAGTCCACACAGACACCACTAGCTTTGTCACGCAAGACCTCCATCATTGTTCGCACAGTGATATTTCCTGCAAAAAGGGGAAAAAAGTGCCCCAATGG
The DNA here is from genome assembly GCF_965140235.1 of Caretta caretta. Lineage (NCBI taxonomy): Eukaryota > Metazoa > Chordata > Testudines > Cheloniidae > Caretta > Caretta caretta. The sequence goes on along the minus strand of NC_134207.1, from coordinate 205,560,836 downwards.
GCCTGATCCACAGCCCACCGAATTCAAAGGAAAGTACTTATACTTCAGTGGGCATTGCATCAGGCCCAATGCAAACAGTGCCATATCATATAGGTGGGAACATACCCCCACCACTATTAGCAGCTTGTATTTACAGAACTTAAACCCTGAAACATACTAGAACAGATTACAGCTGCCTTGCACTGCCTCAACCCTCTAATGGACTTTTTGCCACTATAAATGTCTCCATTCACAGCCCCAAGTTTGAATTTGGCCCATCATGTCTAATGGATTGGAAGTAATTCAAAGTACAGAGACAAGTTTCACAACTATGGGGGTGGTAAAGATAATCTATAACGTGGATCATCAAATGTTCCCAGTGGCTTTTGGCGTAGTTATCAATGTTTAACTAGACTACACTATAGTAGTATGTATATATAGTGTATATAGTACACTATATGACAGCTCTGCTACAGTTATGGTTAAGACCAGCTTTCTTTTAAAGCTCAACTGTTCTAGGTGCTTGAATTAGTTTCTATTTGTTTCCCCTCCTGACCCTCTCCTGCAGATTGAGTATTACTTTGAGTGGTGGGCATTGGACCACAGCCCCCTTACTAGTATTGTGCATTGCAGTGAGAAGTTTTTCATCCAGTCTCCTGTTGCACAAGAACTAGATTTTGTTACCATTTCAAATATCAGCAAAATGTAGAGCTTTTAAAGAGAATGGCAACACTGCTCACACATGGCTGAACTGGTGCCTTGAACAATGATTACACATTACTCATGCACAGCAGCAGATGCTGCAGTAATTCCAAAAAGGGTTCTGGCCAGCTCCAGCTATGTTAAGTGATTAGTAAATTCTGGACCAGAACATAAGCCCATTTCTGCTGAGAGCATTTCAATAATCAAAATCTGCTCCGGTAATAAAAACATCCAGTTTGGCCTGAAAAAGGGGGCGGCGGTGGAGTCTTTCCTAAGTGCATCTTCATTGCTGTAACAGAACTCGAGTCTCATAGTTTGCAATCATAGCTTGTTTCCATAGGCAGTTGGATAATGCCTCTTCCCCTCCTCACAATAGGACTCATATGAACATCCTTCTGGAAAAACACTATGCCCTCCCTCATCGTTTTCTACTAAGGTAAGTCATCTTTTCATGCTAGGAGAACAGGGGTGCACCGGTACGATATTACTCTTATTCCCATGTATCAAACCTATAACAAAAAGACAATCAAATCACACAGATGGTGGAGTGTAAAGTTTTGTGGGTTTTTTTAAAACAGCTTTCTTCTAAATTTAGGCTGAGGCGTTAAGACTTCATCCAGGAGTTTTGCTCGAGGCAATTTGTTCTATGGATTTTCCTTCCATGTAGTTTATGGACTGGCATGTGAAAATGCTCTCCTTGTACCCACTTGAGACTACGGACGAAGGTCTGGTTGAGAAAAGTGGGAATTAAGTGGCAAGAAAAATCAGTGAGGAAAAATCCTTACTACTTACCTTCTTGTTTTTCTAGGCTCTCCTGGCCTGAGCAGCAGCCTAAATGGTCCTCAGCTAGAGAAAACACTTCAGAAAAATTGAATTCTGTATCTCCAGTCCACCAGCCTTGAGTCTCTGCATAACTCCTAAGCTCAGGATGCTCAACATCAATTTTTGTAGTTAATGAAAGCTGGTTGCAAATGCACTTTACTCCCTCTATGGAAAGAGCCACAAATCACAATATACCATTACTAAAATGGAGCTAGAAGTGGTTAGAGGAGCAAAATATTTGGTTAGCAAATTAAGCCATTGACTAATCTAGACATTTCGTTGTGATAGTCACCTAATTACACATGCACAGGATTTACTCATCACGTCAAGTTTCAGGGCCTGATTCTCCAATGCATTTTGTGTCACGTTTAGATACTTATCCCTGCACCATGTGATTGCACAATGCTACCGTATCAAAATGCTATAATTTTCAACCATCTCTGCACAATGGAAAAGATTCTACAAGGTGCAAAGCAGTAGAGAATCAGGCTCTTAGATTTCCAGAAGCTAAATTACGACACTTCATTTCCAAACAGGTATTTGAAAGTAATCTTGACCCTTTGCCCGAGACCACATTAACTAGCTCATCCAACATGGTTACAATCAACCCAAAGGAATTGACACAATAGTACTTCAGCCCAAAGTTGATCTGTGTGGCATTACTTGTTGTTTGAAGAAAAAGTTAATCCCACTATTCAACACAGCATTATACACATTTGCTAAATAACTTTCCATCCCAGAAACTGTCACCTAATTATAACTGGAAATTTTAAATTTCTTGTTTGAAAATGGGCATCATTTGAAAGACCAGCAGAAGAAGAGCTCATGTGGAATAACACATAATCTGGTTTCCAATCAAATAGGAATACTGGTTTAAAGATTTTTTTTTTATGTTCAATATTTAAAATGCAATATCGAATTATAAATCCTTCTGTAAAAATGTAATGTATACTAACACCTAGTGTCTTTGTGAGCACAAGATTTGTTTTAAAACACAGTTCTCTAGATGTTACGACAATAATATGGATTGAAAATAATAAGCCTTCAATGTGTGTGTTTTGTATGACTTCCCCCTCCCCCCCAAAAAAATTCTGCCTGTATTGCTTATATCCATACACATCAGACAGCATGATTAATGATTGCTACTGCAGATACTCACCAGAGGATACAGTAAACACATCATAGGAGTAATGGAAATAATTGTTTAAACTATACTCACTATCCAAACAAAACTTGACAGTGAAGGTAAGGTAGCAGGCTTATTTTTAATAGGCAGGCTAAAGTGATTTATGTAATTTTTACTTTAATAGCATCATTAACAGCTATTGTTATAAAATCAGATTTGCCTTTCTAATGCCCACTGAATAAAATTTTAAATAGTGATTACTAATCCAAGTTAAAAAACTGTTATAAGCATTACTGCCTACTAACCAACTACAGAAACCAAGGGTCAGTGGCAGGCTGTTCATTTTCAGGAAACGAAGATTGGAATAATTTTGATTTGATCAACTGGAATATGTTATTATCTAGCAAAGCAAAAAAAACCCATTAGCACCTGTTTAAATATTACAACAATTAAACTCATTTATATTTTTTGTTCTTTCTAGTAAGTCAAATTGACAGAATTACTCAAGTCAGTGCTATGTTCAGATCAGCAAGAGGACAATAACAGGAGTATTATTCATTTACCAATGTCTATTTCCTGGATAGTGTTATAATTAAAGTATAATTCACCGCAAAGCAGAGTTTATCAAGCAATTTCATTTAAGGAAAAAAGTTCTGTGTACCAACATTATGTAGAAGACCCAATGTGATCCTAGGGACAAGGTTTGAAAAACCCAGTGTTCCACAAAGCACTGGTGAACATCGAACTTCCCTGCTAAGCGTAAGATACCAGTACCAGTGATTTTTGTAGTAAAGCTTTACTGTGATAAGCTCAAGAATAGCTGTTATGGTTGCAAAGAGAACCTCCTATGTAAAATAAATGTAAAACTCCTAAACCTGCAGAGAGGCTCCTCCTCCATTCCTTCTGCTGCTGGTGGTAGCTTTTGCAAGTGGCAGAAGTGTGAAAACTGGTCAGTTTCACTGGTACTAATAGGATCTTGAAGAGCAGAAGTGAAAAACAAACAAGAATAACTTCATGCTTCTGCCTGGGAAAAGCTATGAGTGGCAGCTGATGAAGGCAATGGAGTTGTTACAAGGAGGAGGGAGGAAAATTATTGTTCTTAAGCTCTGAGGATAGGACAAGAAGCAATGCGTTTAAATTGCAGCAAGGGAGGTTTTGGTTGGACATTAGGATAAACTTCCTAACTGTCAGGGTGGTTAAGCACTGGAATAAATTGCCTAGGGAGGATGTGGAATCTCCACCCTTGGAGATTTTAAAGAGCAAGTTAGACAAACACCTGTTGGCGTGGTCTAGATAATACTTAATCCTGCCACGAGTGCAGGGGATTGGACTAGATGACCTCTCAAGGTCCCTTCCAGTCCTCTGATTCTATTTAATGGGAAGGATGACTCAGAAGGCGGATGAAGGGTAGAGTAACAGACACACTAATTACAGCAACCAGGAGGTTCAAATAAGAGATGAGACCACTTAACATCAGCCAGATGGATCAATATAGACAGGGTCCAGGAACGGTATCTTACTACTTCCCAGGAAGTGGGGGTATCTCAGTTCCCTCCATCAGTATTTAGTATCTATGTCTGGCTAGAAGACTTATTCCTCCGGCCCATAGGGGTCTGGTAATCTTTCAAGTCTTGCCTGGAGAAATAGCGTAACTGCAGAAGGACAATCTGTCCATACAAAAGGAGAACAGTTAATGGGCTAGACTGGAGCTAGGCTGCTACCAACATCATGCAGCTTTTCATTGTTTGACTAATTTGATACATCCAAGCCATTAGACTTTTCCAATTAGACCTCTTCATAACCCCTTGATATCTTTACCCCAAATGAAAGAGAATAAATAAAACAAGCTTTGAAGAGATGTTATGCAGCCTTCTTATGATAACCAGTTTGCCACCAATTAAAACTCACCTGTGATTTTTTCTGCTGCCCAATATTTCCCAACAGTCTCCAATATCCAGGCTTCTGCTCTGTCCACAATCAGAAATGCGCTTTGGAAAGCATGGCAGGAGCTCCCATCTTCATAATAATTTCCACCTTGTCCATTCTTGTCCAACAAAGAAACTATTACATTTAAGGCCTCTTTAGCTGTTGCACCTCTTTCTAGGCCAAGCCTTTAAAAAAAAATCCAATACAGTTTAAGTAACAGTGAAAAGTCCAGTGATGTGCTGCAGTGACTCATTTATGTTAAACAAAAAGCTTTATCCTATAGTATGAGCTACAGTTTTACTGATGTCAGATGGAATCATTTCTAAAGTGTTTAACAAGAGAAGTGCATTCAGAAGTTATTGGTCAGACATCAGCAATTTCTGCTTTAAAGGTTCACTAGAAATACTAGGCCCAGAACTTTATAATTATGTTTTCATATTATCTAAACTGGTTTCTTCATCCACAAATCTACTACAATTGCTACAATTAACACAAGTACTAAGTGTAAGGGGGACTGTGTCTTAAGACAGCCCGCAAGATTCTATTTACTCTCTTTAGGGAGTGTGAATTTGACTGGTAAATAGAATGTCCAAGAATTTTCTGTAGTCAAAGATAAGTACCTTATCTTTATCACCCTTCTCTTCCTGTACTCCCACACATACTGTCCATCATACCCTCCATACAAAATTAATTGCACATCAGCCTTCACTGACTGTTTTATACTGTAGACAAAGGCATCTGTTTGGAAGTACTAAAATGCAGGGTATGTGCCAAAAGTGAATGTGACTGGCTTGAAAGGAGTGTAAAAGTAAATTTTCGAATCCTAACCAGTAAATTTAACTACTTGTTTTAGAAAACAAATCAGAAGAGTAAAATCAGTGGGGTTTAGCACATTGATCTGAAGTATTTATCTTCAAAATGAAACCATCCTAGTTAGGAAATTAGCAAACAGCTCTTTGGCTCTACTTAATTGCTGTCTAGGCAACAGATTAGAGGTTTCTGTTTATTTAATCTTTTAATCTATTTCTGCCATCAGCCAAGTGCAAGCTCTTTAGAAATGGAAATACCCACAAATATGATTTCACTGCTATCTTAACTCTGTCATACCTTACTGTACATTCATATTTTCAGTTACATTAACCTCCCATATTGAAAATTTACTGTAATAATAAAAATGAAAGTGTGTATTTACATCCACCTTCTAGAGAATCAAAAACCTTTACAAAAATGAATTATGTCTCAGCATATTTATGGAGAAGTCCTATCCAATCTAAGCCTTTCTGATAGGTGGGAAAACCAAGGCAGCAGTTAAAATCTAAATTTCTGAGACACTTTTCTCTAAAGTTGGGAACAAAATTCGACAGATGGGGCCTGATCTTCAGAGCTGTGAACCGCCCACACTTCCAACTGAAGTCAGTCTCAAAATACAGCCCTGGGTGTCTGAAGCAGGGCATCTAAAGGAGTGCCCCTTTTGAAAATGCAGCTTTAAATCACTTACCCATGTTTGCACATCAAGCCTGTGGCAGAGCCAAGGCCTCCCCATCAGATTCTCAAACAAACCTTGACATTCCACAACAAGAAGTTTGGGGAAGCAAAGAACGGAGAAGGTTGATTTTATGGTAAAAGGATCTCATTTTGCACTGTTTCCAGCTAAATGTAGAAGTTGAGCAAAGGCTAAGAATCTTTATCCCAGAGATGGGTCTGAGCACTCAGTGGAAGCAAGCCCAGCCCAAGGGGTGAGCTCACTCCAATATCTGCTTCCCCTCGCACGCTGCTGAGCATCTCTGGAGAAAGTCTCATGGCTGTGTGTATGGGCTTCCTCTAACATTCTCTCATCCTTCAGCTTTGCCAACTTCCTGCTCAAGCAGTGCAACATCTCCAACCACTGTACGTGCAATCCCAGTCACTCCCTCTCAAAGCCAGGACGCCTGACTTAAAAAATCAGATAAGACCTAGTATTCAGACAGTTGGCAGATGTTCCAGGACCTCATCCTGAATGTGCAATTAGATAGAAGGGTGCAGCTGATGCGTAATGGCCACCGGCCAACCAGCAGCATGTACTCCATCGCTCCATACGGGGAGTGCAGGCACTAACTTTCTTTTGCATTGATATTACGGATGGTCATGCATTTCAAGGGCAGAGCTTTGTTACTGTCATGGCATTTCAAATACCACTAAACAATTTTAATTTTTGTACAAAAAGTTTGTTTCAAAAGTTCTTTCCCCTGAGACACACTGGAGTATGATACCCCAATGAATCAATTAGATTTCCTGCTTCTAACAGTGGAAAACCCAACGCACTGGCAGATATCTCTGTATAACAGGCATAGTTTTTGCTGATCGAACAGTCGCTGCATTTGGCACAGCAGTCATTTCACACCTTTATTTTTTCCCTCAGAGACCCAGCCAAGAGGATTAGGATATAATTAAAGGACTGGGAAAGGCATATTGTGAAACTAAAATCTGATCAAACAAAACCTGATTACAGATTGAAGTTGGTTTCCCTGGTAATTTTTTTCTTCCCAAAATGGGCAGACTCTAGCTCCTCAGCTAAAGGATCTGGATGCCTGATTTCCACTAAAGCTGACTGAGTATCCTAACCCTCTACACACTTATGTTTCTAGAAAAGATGAGCACATAAATGACACACAAAGTTGGGCATAAGATCTCTGGGGCCCAGGCTGCTGGAGTCAGGATCAGAAGTCTGGTGTGGAGGAGGCAGGGGGAGAGGAAGAGAAATAGCACGGAGTTGCTGCCAGCTCTGCTCCTGTTGGTGTGAGGATATGTTTTTAGTGCGGTGGTTGGAAGATACTGAGGCAAATGGGACAACCTCAGAGTTGCTGTGTCCACACAGAGTCTTGAGTGTACAAGGCTGGCTCTGATGGGCCACAAAGCAGATTCTACAATCTGTCTTTGTCCCCACTCCTCTTCAGGGGAAACAATTCATTCACTTGTTTCAAACAGATAAGCACTCCTAAGGCCACCTGTAAATTATTGGGAGCAGAGAATAAAATAAGCACCTTGTTTAGGAGGTCTGTCCTACAGCAGACCTGTAGGTGAAAAAATCCAACATAACTTCTGTCTAAAGATCTGCCGATCCCCATAACTTTCCACCTCCTTAAGCCTGGCCAATTACTTTAACACTAAGCTCTTGAGTAAAAATCAATCCTCTGAGGCTTCTAGATGGGGAGGGGGCTTTAAATCCATTCTATCCCCAGCCTGGAATTCTTCATTAACAAAGGAGCTCAGTGACATGCCCTCCAACAAGGCAGTCACAGCAAAATTACAACGTTAACCTGAAATTCTTAGCTCTTCAACTTGAACTCCTAACTGTAGATTCAGACTTTCAAACAAGCTACTAAAATGTGAATGAGTTTTAAATAAATAGACATTTGAACCGATACTGCTACTTTAAAGACAAGCATCTTCAGCTAAGAGTAACGTCAACTTGGCCAAATTAGTTTTAGGAAAAGTCAAAAATAGCCAGATATTAAACAAATGATGACATTTAGGAAATAGAAATCTCTGGTAACCCCAAAGCTCTTTTCAGACAGATGTGTTAAACCTTCGTGAGGTGCCCTGGCACTTTATTTATGCATCATTTTGTCTCATGTCCACAATTAAATCAGATAAAAATAAAGCCTTCTGATTGTGGTACCTAGGACTCTTCAGAATGAACTGTTAGAATGGTAAGGAAGGAAGCAACGGTGACACTTCAAGTTTAGAATGAAATGTGTTTGTTTTTTTGCAATGTTGTTGGGGTTTTCTATGCATGCCTAACAGCACCCCACCACATTTTTGGAGTCCTGGTCCATATTTGCTGGATTTTAATTCCTAACTTGCCAGTGACAGAATTCCAGAGAAATGTTAGGCAGGCTTCTTACTTTCTGCATGAAGTATACCTAAGGAGTTGGAGTACAATCTAAGGCAGGTTTCAGAGGAACAGCCGTGTTAGTCTGTATTCGCAAAAAGAAAAGGAGTACTTGTGGCACCTTAGAGACTAAATTGGTTAGTCTCTAAGGTGCCACAAGTACTCCTTTTCTTTTTGCGAATCTAAGGCAGGAGGATGATGGCGTAGGCCCCTTCAGAAGGGCTCAGTCTCACATGGCCTCTTCATGTCTGGCTCAGATGTTAGGATTTGGGCTGAAGTGCCTGAGCAGTCTTATTGGTCTGAATACTCTTTTGTCAGCTGTAAAGTTTAGAAACAATTTCCAAGGAAGCAAGCTTGTTTTCTGAAACAAAAGCAAAAAGTATACCAAGTTTGAAAAGCCTAGAGCTAAGACTTAATGCCAACATAGGACTTGAAAGTGGGGTGAAGGGAAAATTAGGGCAGAAAAGAGTATGTTTCCTAGAGTATATCAACACTACGGGGACTATACTGGCATAGTTATGTCACTATAGCTATGCTGACACAATGCCGTAGTGTAAACCAGCCTGCACCAATTGAAGAGGGTTTTCCTGTCACCACTTCCCTGAACAACAGAAACTGGGTCAATGGAAGCATTTTTCCATTGACATAACTGCATCTACATTGGGCATTAGGTGAGCATACCTACAGCTTTCAGGGGTGTGGCTCTCATACCCCCAATCGACATTAAGTGTAGATCAGGCCGTAATTATGCTTTGATTTCTCAACGGATTGCCTTCCCAATTAATCTCAAATCATGCAACTGGTATGGTCTGCAAATGGCTGAAAAGTGGTGCTGTCAGTACCGGTGGTGTCCACATGGCCTACAGGCATTGATTCTGTACTTGCTGGGTCTCTGTATTCTGGATATAACCCAAAAGAGAATTTTAATGTCATTATCCAGTATTTTAGAAGTTTTCACAACTAAAAAGGGGAATTGCAACAGCGCGCTGGCTGTTTATAGTGATCTCTAGTTCTCCTTGGTGCGAGCTATTGTTGGCTTTGATCTTTGTCCTCTCCTTCACTGAATGAATTGTTCAGACAGTGGGTGATGCCCAACCACTACTGGTTTCTCCTTAGGTTGGCATCTACTCATATATTGCTGAGGATCCAGTGTTACTAAATGGCATATGTGCTTAACTGCTAAACTAGACTTCTGACCTGTCATGATTCACACTTACTACAAATAAAACTCTTTATCCAGGCTGTTAAAACCTAGTAGCCTGTGGGACAGATATAAGTTTGATAGTATCAACCAGCCATAAGACATGCCATTAAAAAGAGAATCTTTGCTAAACAACAGGATACAATCATTTTATTCTGACCATTACCTCCATTTATGGCAGTCCATTTGCTCCCTCACTAGAAGCAGAGTTCAGGTTTTCTATTAGCTCATTTGTGCCATTTCCTTTCTTCCTCCTGCTTGGTTTTGTTTTTATGATTCTCCTCACTGCCGCTCAATGTGCAGCTTCAGACTTACAATGCAGAGCAAGCCTTTCAGGCAGCCAGCCTGGAGTGAATGAACTTTCAGAAGTTTGTTTGCCAGCATTCAACAGAAGGGCAAAGGGTTTACATTGGAATTCATGTGCTGAAGTGGGGCTACAGTAACTTACTTATTCTAAGTTCTACAGTAACTTACTTATTTTATGCATAGGAGTAAGCTTTCTTGGTCAGAGTTGGATGCTTTAAAGAAGAAAACGATGGGCAATACAGAGCTGAGTTAATCACTTCTTCCTCACTACAGCTTTCCTTATTCTGACAATATATCACTTCTGTTCTAAATGGTAGGTAGACATGCTGCTGATTTTAATGAATGCAGACTAGGTTGAAGTGGCAATATTTGCTAGTTTGATACATTCCAAATGTTACAAAATGTTATCTTGATCATGTTCAAGGCCCTGTATAAATAGCATTTCTATAGGTGGTGTCTACAGCCTATACAGTTTTAAAACCCAATCTTAGTGTCTACTTCATTGATATATTGTGCCATTATTGCTAATGCCACAATACCCTGATTCAATACAAGCATCTTGCAGCCTTTAATAGGCCAAGTGATTGATCCGTAGTCCAGCCATTAACCACACACCTGACAAGATCCATTCCCAGCAGGGCTTCAGTTTCAGAAGCTGGCTCTCTGGTGGTGATGGCTTCATTAGCGATGCAGACTCCATGTTCATTGGCTCCCATTTCTGCCCCCCAAAGCCAGGCAGGTCTGCTTAGTACAATAGCATGAGTCTTCGGCACCTGATCAATTGCAATGTATGTACACTGCATTGGGGGTAGAGAGAGAATGCTGAATGAAACTGAAAGCTAGCCATTATCTTGCTCCACTAGAATACATTATTTTCTTACATAGTGAAGTCTAGTCAAGGAGATTTTAGTAAATTACATTTCCATACCTACAAATTCTAAAACACACGGTATTTCTAGGCTTCACAAAAAATGCGGGAGGGGAAGTGAGAGAAGGGCTATTACAATTATCACACAATTTGTATGTCTCTTGAAAAATACACAGCTAATCTTCACTTTATAGAAAGGGTGAAGCATTTTTATATTCCATGTTGATAGTACCAGAGCTCCAAAAGATTATACATATCATGAATGACAAGCTGAGAGGGAGACAGAACTCATACAGCAGCAATAGAGATACCATACCTGTCAAAACATAAGGGACACAAACCACATTTTGTAGCTAGTAATACTGTTTATAAAGACGGAATGTATACTAATCTCGACCTTCACCTGGATACAACATTAGGTGCCTTATGAAACACTAACTCCATTACTGCAACAAAACAGAACAAGCTAAAGGACCTCCTGAGAAAACACCAACCATATCCATTTAAATTTGCTGGTTGTGTATATGTGGGAGAAATAAAGACTAAGAGTTTATCAGAACACAATGGTAGTGGTCATAGGAAAGTAACGTCTAGACCAGGGATCGGCAACTTTTGGCACACGGCCTGTCAGGGAAATCCACTGGCGGGCCGGGATGGTTTGTTTACCTGCAGCGTCCACAGGTTCGGCCGATTGCAGCTCCCACTGGCCGCGGTTCACCGTCCCAGGGCAATGGGGCTGCGGGAAGCAGCGTGGGCCGAGGGATGTGCTAGCCACCGCTTCCCACAGCCCCAGTTGGCCTGGATCGGCGAACCATGGCCAGTGGGAACTGCAATTGGCTGAACCTGCAGACACTGCAAGTAAACAAACCATCCTGGCCTGCCAGCGGGGCTGCATGCCAAAGGTTGCTGATCCCTGGTCTAGACTGATTTGCCTGAATTTAAGTTTTTGCAGTGGACCATTTAAAATTACAAATCAGAAGTCTATGGATATGTTCAGACAAGAAGGGGGAAAAAACCCAAGAGTGCATCTTTGAAAAGCCAAGCAAGAGAATAATCCATCAGTTTTCCTTCACAAACACTTTTTATTTTACTCTGTAGTTTGACATCTCCCTAGCATTTAAAGATGGAAAGGTCTTCCGAAACTGTAGAAGAAAAAGCCTGATTTATTGTTAGGTTATGTGCACATATGGGGGGCGGGGGGTGAAGGAGACATTTAATAAAAAGTCAATAAGACATAAAAAAGTGAGGGGAAGTGAAGGTGAAGAAATGTTTACATTTTAGTTTTGAATGCAATTAGTACTGTGGTCACATTTTTTTTTCAGGAATACATTCCACAGTCTAGATCCTATTCTTGTGAAAACCTTCTCTTCTGTACTCATACGTCTCCCCTTACTGGACAACATTCCTGTGTAAGGTATCTGGCCTGGGAGGTCATCCTGCTGGAGAGAGGTGATTGGACATCAGCTATATCAAGTGTTTCAGTAACCTCCAGCAGGAAAAAGGTCATTCACCATAGCAACATGTTTTGTCTCTGTACCACGTTCTGAAGTCTGAGGGTACAGCGGCATGTAGTGTATAGACACTTGCACGCCCAGTTAGCATGGGTATAAATAGCAATATAGATAGTGAGGCATGCCTTAAGTGAGTAGAATGCCCTACATGTCTGAACCCTAGGATATGTACCCCACACAGCTTTCTACGTGCCTAAGCAATGCCTTCAGTGTCTACACTGCTATTTTTAAGCAATGTAGTGTCCTGCTTTCTCCATTGCGGTGAAAGGCTCCAGCAGCAGGGAAGGGCTCTGCGGCGGGGAGACAGCAGGGAAAGTCTCCAGCAGTTCCCTACTGCTGGAGTCCTTCCCCGCTACCTCCACCTGCCTGAGCCGTTTACTGCTGCATGTAGCTACACATCACAGTGGACGCAGCCTGCCTTTCACTGTGGCATGTAGCTACATGTGCAGTGCCTGTACTCTACATGACAACACTGGTGTGGACAAGGCAAGTTACTGCCAATCAAAAGGTGGTGTTACAGGGTTGTCTTGCTAGCTTCTCAACTAACTTGTTTAGAAGATAAAGATTAGATGCTGGGAGGTAGCTTTAGGTCTCTGCCCTTGAGCAATTATTTCTTTTTGTACTGGTTGGCCCATTATATGTTTTAGGATGACTGGTAGATTCCCTCATCAGAAGTGTGACATTGTTAATAGAGGTCTCAGACATTCTCTACTCTCACCAACCAAGAAGAGCCTGAATCAGTCAGATGCAGTGACCCTGACTGTTCTCAATGCTTCCACAACTTCTACTTGTGCAAACAAGCTAACCTGTTGGAAGTAAGGCACTGTGTTTCTGGTCCTGCTCTCATCTTGCTCTTCTTGGAGGCCTATGAAGACAGGCAGATTTCCTCTGTAAAATAAGAACTTCTTATAAAGCAGAAGATGCCGTGCTTTGAAGTTACATGGAGGCTGCCTGGATTTAGAAAACTACGGTCTGCAGAAGTACTGCAGGGCGTGACTCCACAGCCTCTGATAAAGGAGAGAGAGGTTCCCCTTCAGTCCCTTTTCACAGTTGTATAGGTTCCTGTATTCATTGTTTCTGCCACAGATTCTCTAGTTTTATTCCTTCCAGCTCTATGGGTCACAGGTTGTCTCAGAACTATAACAATCTGTGGGATTGTGAAGCATGGCTAGAAAGGGTTAAACATCCTGCAAAATAAATAACCCTCAAAAGACATGTGGAGAGATGATGTTTGTGTTTTTGTGTATTTACACAGGTATGAGTAGGGTCACAATGTAATCAACAGTCACTGCCTATGCTGTATTCTGATAATTCAGAGGCCAAAAGAACATCCTATCATTTAAATGAATTGTAAACATAGGATATCTCGATATTCATCTCTCTTTGAAAATGTACTGTGAATGGTGGAGGAACAAGCAAATGAGCTATATGAATTAACATAAGGTAAGTACTGGTGATGGACATCCTTCAAAGTCATCCTAATTACTTTCTGTTCCCTGAGAAAATTCCAACTTTTCAAAAGACATGAAATTGTATAAAAGATCATTGGGTCCTGATTCTGTCATCTCAGAGCTGCTTAGGCTTCATCAGGGGAAGTTTGAGTCACAAGACTGAGGTCCCAGTTATGCTGGTACGCCCTGAATATGAGATTTGGACATTGGACTATAACCTATGAACTATTTCTGAAAGAACTCTTTGCAACTACAAAGCTCACCATCTCGGCTATGAATCTGAACCTCAATGAATTGAATGCATGTCTGTATGTATATTGATCTTTTAACCATACTCTCTCTCTTGTTTTTTAAAAATTTTAGTTTAGTTAATGAGAATTGGCTGTAGCGTGTATTTGGGTAAGATTTGGAATATTCAATAACCTGGGAGGTGCCACCGGACTCCTCGTTGTTTTTCTGGGAGGTAATGTGTCCAATCCTTTGGGACTGGTAGAACCTTTTCTTTTATATGATGAAAAAAGATTTTCAGAAATCTTCACATTTGACTTAGGTACATCGATGGAGGCCTGAGGCTGGATCAATTTAAGGGAACTGTGTGGTTTGGACTTCTGAGTAACCAGTGAGATAATAAAGAAGCTGTTTTATGATGGTTTGGTAAATCTAAGTATTGGAATATCCACCAGCTTTATGGGGATTGTCTGCCCCATTCGTTGCAGTTCACCCTAATTGAGTGATCATAGCTGGCTCCCCATTAGGACCCTCAAAGCTTGGAGCCAGGGGAACAGAGCAGATCAGGTTGGGGCTGGGTCACTCCACTTCCCGCCGCCCCATGAGTGCGGGGTTGGGCCCGCCCTGCAATCACTGGGCAGCAGGAAGTGGAGCGACCTGGCCCCAACCCGCTCTACTCCATTAGCTCGCGCTTGGGGGGGTGGTTTCCCTCCTGCCCCCCACAGACTTTGGGCGCAGCCCCCTCCGTGTGCCCCACGCCCCCACAAGGGGGCTGCGTAGGGCACCACAATGTCTAGGGACGGCCCTGGTTGTGCCCATCAGGACAGAATTATAGCAGGGCTAACTTATATTTAAACTTGGCCCTTTTGTTCGAGCTATGTGGCAATAGATCAGGATTTCTACATATGTGTGTTGCATTTAAATATTTTGTGCAAATATTGCAGCCTATAGAATGCTCATGGACTGTTTGCTGCAAGTATTCAATATTCATTCACACTTAACTAGACTGGTCACCTAAGTGACATGGTAATATTTTTGTTCCCTGACTGGATGATCATAACTTCTATATTCAGGCATTCATCCTGTTTAATTTACTGGGGGCTTTGATTTCCTTGGGGAGAGGATGGGAGCACTTAGAGAGAGGTAGCTGGAGAGAGCCAGGTCTAGGGAGTTTTAACTTTTTCCTTGTTCCACAAAAGCATCATGTTCTGATTACATACACTTACACCCCACCCCATAAGTCAAAAATGTCTGGGGTTCCCTTCCAAATCTGAGGATGTATGGAAAATAAAAAGCACTGGGAACAAGACTGATTGCTGCTCATTGAGGCAGTTTCCATGGTCACATTCACATAGTAAAAATAACGAGGAGTCCTTGTGGCTCCTTAGAGACTAACAAATTTATTTGGGCATAAGCTTTCATGGGTTAGAACCCACTTCATCAGATGCATGGAGTGAAAGTACAGGAGCAGGTATAAATACATGAAAGGATATGGGTTGCTTTACCAAGGGTGAGGTCAGTCTAACGAGATAAATCAATTAACAAATTGGAATTTCCCCAATACTAATTTCTCCCTACTGTTACTCACACCTTCTTGTCAACTGTCTGTAATGGGCCACTCTCTTACCACTTCAAAAGTTATTTTTCCTCCCTTGGTATCCTGTTGTTAATTGATTTATCTCATTAGACTGAGCTCACACTTGGTAAAGCAACCCCCATCCTTTCATGTATTTATACCTGCTCCTGTACTTTCACTCCATGCATCTGATGAAGTGGGTTCTAGCCCACGAAATCTTATGCCCAAATAAACGTTAGTCTCTAAGGTGCCACAAGGACTCCTCATTATTTTTGCTGATACAGACTAACACAGCTACCACTCTGAAACCTATTCACATAGCGGTAACAGTTAAAGCACATTCCTTCCACTCTTGTTGCAAGGATGCAGTACATTCTAAGAGAAATGCATCTGCTGAGCTGTGAAAACACCTGGAGGCATCTCGGTTTTAATCTCTCAATTATGAAAAGGTCTCATTCCATAACAGAGAATTTGTTGAGCACAGTGGGAGCTAGTAAAGTAGCAAACCAATAAAATGCTGCCACTGTCTTCTATAATTTTTTTTCATATTCTCTGAATTGTCTACATACATTGAAGACAGTCTGTATTTTTACACAGAAATTCTGTGCAATTTCAGCTTCTATATTTTAACCTAAGTTAAAATAGCTTTTGTGCTTGCGTAATTTGTTTGGATTTCAACTAGGGCTATCAATTAATCGCAGTTAACTCATGCGATTAACTCAAAAAAAATAATTACAATTAAAAAATAATTGTGATTAATAGCAATTTTAATCACATTGTTAAACAATACCAATTGAAATTTATTAAATAGTTTGGATGTTTTTCTACATTTTCATATATATTGTATTCTGTGTTGTAACTGAAATCAAAGTATATTTTTTTATTACAAATAGTTGCACTGTAAAAATGATAGGTTTCAGAGGAACAGCCATGTTAGTCTGTATTCGCAAAAAGAAAAGGAGTACTTGTGGCACCTTAGAGACTAACCAATTTATTTGAGCATGAGCTTTCGTGAGCCACAGCTCACTTCATCAGATGTGTACCGTGGAAACTGCAGCAGACTTTATATACACACAGAGAATATGAAACAATACCTTCTCCCACCCCACTGTCCTGCTGGTAATAGCTAAAACCTGGATTTGTGCTGGAAATGGCCCACCTGTTGATCACTTTAGATAAGCTATTACCAGCAGGACAGTGGGGTGGGAGAAGGTATTGTTTCATATTCTCTGTGTGTATATAAAGTCTGCTGCAGTTTCCACGGTACACATCTGATGAAGTGAGCTGTGGCTCACGAAAGCTCATGCTCAAATAAATTGGTTAGTCTCTAAGGTGCCACAAGTACTCCTTTTCTTTTTGTAAAAATGATAAAATAGTATTTTTCAATTCACCTCATACAAGTACTGTAGTGCAATCTCTTTGTCACGAAAGCACAGCTTACAAATGTAGATTTTTTTTGTTACATAACTGCATTCAAAAACAGAACAATGTAAAACTTCAGAGCCTACAAGTCCACTCAGTCCTACTTCTTGTTCCGCCAATCGCTCAGACAAACAAGTTTGTTTACATTTACAGGAGATAATGCTGTTCTCTTCTTACTTACGATGTCAGCAGAGAGTGAGAACAGGCATTTGCATGGCACTTTTGTAACTGGCATTGTAAGGTATTTATGTGCCAGTTATGCTAAATATTCGCATGCCCATTCATGCTTTGGCCACCATTCCAGAGGACGTGCTTCCATGCTGATGACGCTCATTAAAAAAATAATGCGTTAATTAAATTTGTGACTGAACTCTGTAGGGGAGAATTGTATGTCCCCTGCTCAGTTTCACCCACATTCTGCCATATATTTCATGTTGTAGCAGTCTCGGATGATGACTGTCACTGCAGATTTCACAAAACACAAAGAAGGTACCAATGTGAGATTTCTAAAGATTGCTACAGCACTCAACCCAAGGTTTAAGAATCTGAAGTGCCTTCCAAAAGGGACAAGGTGTGGAGCATGCTTTCAGAAGTCTTAAAAGAGCAACACTCTGATGGAAACTATAGAACCCAAACCACCAAAAAAGAAAATCAACCTTCTGCTGGTGGCATCTGACTAAAATGATGAAAATGAATATGCATCAGTCCGCAGTGCTCTGGATTGTTATTGAGCAGAACCCGTCATCAGCATGGACACATTTCCCCTAGAATGGTGGAGGAAGCATGAAGTGACATGAATCTTGAGCACATCTGGCAAGTAAATATCTTGCAATGACGGCTACAAAAGTTCCATGAGAACGCCTGTTCTTACTTTCAGGTGACATTGTAAACAAGAAGTGGGCAGCATTATCTCCCAAGAAGTAGGAATAAGTGGACTTGCAGGCTCTACAATTTTCCATTTTTATTTTTGAATGCAGTTTTTTGTACATAATTCCACATTTGTAAGTTCAACATTCATGATAAAGAGATTGCACGACAGTACTTGTATTAGATGAATTGAAAAACACTATTTTTACAGTAAAAATACTTGTAATCAAAAATATAAAGTGAGCACTGTACACTTTGTATTCTGTGTTGTAATTGAAATCAATATATTTGAAGATGTAGAAAACATCCAAAAATATTTATTTACATTTTTTTTCCAATGGTGCAATTAATTTTTTCAGTCCAGAACACAGAAAAAGAAGAGGGTGTTCTTAAAATGGCCTGAATTAGCTTTTCTTCCCTTCTTCCCATTAATACAAGGGAACAATAGAAGAGTGAGATAGGCAGGAAGAAAGCAAGCTGGGTTTCTAGTCATGCTGGATGCTCTAAAAAAGCCAACAGCTTTTTCATGAGACGAACAGCATTGCAGAAACTTATTTCCATATACTTTCCCTCCTGGTTCTCCATACTAGTCTGGGTGGTTGGCCTCTCTCCCGGTCACTGTTGCCATCTCTTGAAATATTTGGTGTTTTTTCTTAAAGACCCAGCTCCTGGAGAACCTCAGCTTCCATTTTAAAATAGAGCACATTTCTGGTCCTCTTGGTTAAAGCTTAACAGCGTAAACTCTACAGCCTCAAAAACCAGAATGCAAATAAAAAAAAACCCCATTATTGTAGCTAATTGTGATTTGGGGGAGGGGGTGCTGAGCTCTGGTGGGGCTGCCTCATGATTTTTTAATGTGGTTAGCCTTACTGTCATTGTGTGCACCATTCATAGAACACTGGCACAAGTGACTACAATGTAGCTAACACTACAAATCATAGAATCATAGAATATCAGGGTTGGAAGGGACCCCAGAAGGTCATCTAGTCCAACCCCCTGCTCGAAGCAGGACCAATTCCCAGTTAAATCATCCCAGCCAGGGCTTTGTCAAGCCTGACCTTAAAAACCTCTAAGGAAGGAGATTCTACCACTTCCCTAGGTAACGCATTCCAGTGTTTCACCACCCTCCTCATGAAAAAGTTTTTCCTAATATCCAATCTAAACCTCCCCCACTGCAACTTGAGACCATTACTCCTCGTTCTGTCATCTGCTACCATTGAGAACAGTCTAGAGCCATCCTCTTTGGAACCCCCTTTCAGGTAGTTGAAAGCAGCTACCAAATCCCCCCTCATTCTTCTCTTCTGCAGACTAAACAATCCCAGCTCCCTCAGCCTCTCCTCATAAGTCATGTGTTCTAGACCCCTAATCATTTTTGTTGCCCTTCGCTGGACTCTCTCCAATTTATCCACATCCTTCTTGTAGTGTGAGGCCCAAAACTGGACACAGTACTCCAGATGAGGCCTCACCAATGTCGAATAGAAGGGAACGATCACGTCCCTCGATCTGCTCGCTATGCCCCTACTTATACATCCCAAAATGCCATTGGCCTTCTTGGCAACAAGGGCACACTGTTGACTCATATCCAGCTTCTCGTCCACTGTCACCCCAAAGGTCCTTTTCCGCAGAACTGCTGCCTAGACATTCGGCCCCTAGTCTGTAGCGGTGCATTGGATTCTTCCGTCCTAAGTGCAGGACCCTGCACTTATCCTTATTGAATCTCATCAGATTTCTTTTGGCCCAATCCTCCAATTTGTCTAGGTCCTTCTGTATCCTATCCCTGCCCTCCAGTGTATCTACCACTCCTCCCAGTTTAGTATCATCCGCAAATTTGCTGAGAGTGCAATCTACACCATCCTCCAAATCATTTATGAAGATATTGAACAAAACCGGCCCCAGGACCGACCCCTGGGGCACTCCACTTGACACCGGCTGCCAACTAGACATGGAGCCATTGATCACTACTCATTGAGCCCGACAATCTAGCCAGCTTCCTCCCCACCTTATAGTGCATTCATCCAGCCCATACTTCCTTAACTTGCTGACAAGAATACTGTGGGAGACCGTGTCAAAAGCTTTGCTAAAGTCAAGAAACAATACATCCACTGCTTTCCCTTCATCCACAGAACCAGTAATCTCATCATAAAAGGCGATTAGATTAGTCAGGCATGACCTTCCCTTGGTGAATCCATGCTGGCTGTTCCTGATCACTTTCCTCTCATGTAAGTGCTTCAGGATTGATTCTTTGAGGACCTGCTCCATGATTTTTCCAGGGACTGAGGTGAGGCTGACTTGCCTGTAGTTCCCAGGATCCTCCTTCTTCCCTTTTTTAAAGATTGGCACTACATTAGCCTTTTTCCAGTCATCCGGGACTTCCCCTGTTCGCCACGAGTTTTCAAAGATAATGGCCAATGGCTCTGCAATCACAGCCGCCAATTCCTTCAGCACTCTCGGATGCAACTCGTCCGGCCCCATGGACTTGTGCACGTCCAGCTTTTCTAAATAGTCCCTAACCACCTAAATGTTGATTACTGAATCTGATGAGTGCATCTACCTAAAATTTTAACCACAGCACACTATCATTTTACTCAAATCTGAGGCATCCTACAAGTGATAGCAACATAAAGTCTCAAATTTTTGTAACTAGCATTTTTAATTTTAGAATTGTAGCCACGATCACTTAAATACTTCTAAAAATTCCACCTAGAATGACAAAACGCTGCATGTGTGCTCATAGCACTGCCATACCCTCACTTCACGCTGCTGCTGCCTGAAACAGGAAAAGTTGAGGGGGGAAATGGGGCAGTAAGGTACAAGAAAGCATGAGAGACTCTGCATGCAATTCCCCACCACCACCCCCCTCACCACCCCCCTAAGGAGAATCAAGCAGCCTGGAAATTAAAGGTTCTTCTGTTTCACTTCTAGCATAAAGGAAAAAATTGATGACAGATCTAAATATAGTTCAAAGCTTTCCAACAAGATGGGGGAATAAAGACAAGCACAAGAGATTCTCTTTTATTAATGAAAAGCAACTATTGTACTTGGTCAGCAGCAGTCTGATTCCTAGCACTGCCAGCCAAGCTAGTACTTCATAGTGGCCAAGTCAGAATTTGTCATTGGTCGATGAAGACAGTGGTGATGGGATGTTTTAGAAAAGGGGTATTCTCTGAAGAAAACCTGTAGATTCTGGGATACAGGTAGCAGAGATCACACCCACTACCCAGGTGCACACTTTCATTTTTGGATAACTGTGCGAATACTGTAGGGCTCATAGTAGTTTTTGGTTTACTCACTTCTGCTATAAGGCAAGTACTGTAGCATAACTTGGTAAGAACTTTACCTTCTATAAAAGGCCTCGTAGGCTTAGCACCATATAGATATAAAAACATCGGAGCAAAACATTGCATATTGTTCCTACATTCAGATTTCAAGCAGCAATCAGTAACACCTGGAAGACTTTGTACATGCATCTTATCTCATCCCTAGCTGTATTGTCCATAGCCTTCCACTTGAAAAGACCAATGATAACAGGATTGCAATTTAGCCAAAGGCAAACTTTAGAGGGTGGAAAGAACTGAAGCATATACTTGCAATTCATAATAGAATTACACACTTGGTTTTTTCAGGGAATTTGAAGCACTGGAAATAAGCTAAACATTAGTATAACAATTTTCAAATAAACAGAATACCATAAAGTGCACTGAGGCACTGGAGCCAGGGAGAATTCTCAGCAGGTGCCAGATGCCAAAACTGATTCAGCAATAAAGAATGTGTCTCTTGCTTGCATATATTAGGATCTATTAGTCTCTTGGGCAACAAGAGTAAGTAAAACTTTAATAGTGTAAGAAGTTCATTAGCATTAAAGACATCTTCAAAACACATAAGACAAACGGGATTTAAAAACCACTACAAAAGCACCATTAAAACTACAAACATGGTATCCCATGCCACCCGAAATTGATTTTTGACCACTGCTTTTGGGGAAGGGTTCTAAACTGGACTGCAGTGTTCGCTCTGCATTGCTCTGAACAGATTCATATATTGCTTATAATCTGATTTTAAACATCTCACTTGCAGATATAATCCAGGTGTCAATTTTTAAGCGAGTGACTCAAGTTAACTGACGTGTCAGCAGACCCAAATAGTGGCATTAGCGTGATGCCAGCAGATTATTTTGAATGTTAATGCTCAGAGGTCTCAAATAGCTGAAACCAACGTCAAGAAATAAAACATCTAATTCCCTAGGTCCTCTACCATTAGTAGTAACTGACTATCCCATTTCTAAATGAAGATAAAGGAAAGCTATCATTGAGCTCCAATTTATCTCTAGAGACTTTTTAGCAATGTAGCAGAGATTTCTTTATCAGTGCCAGAGAAATACAAACTACATTAACTTTTCCTATCTATTGGAGTGGCTTATTTCTTCATGAGATGGCATCCCACATTTTGTATTAGAATAGCATTCAGCAGATTCAGAATGCTGCAAAAAGATATGTAACACACAAATTTCCACCATACACAGATCACAATCCCTTATTAAATAAATCTTCTGTCACTTAATAGGGTTCTAAATAAGTTACCCTGAGAGGACTATAGAAAAGATTCTCTGAAAGGATAAATTCTGTGTGTGGTACAATATTTGTTTTGTTTTTTAAAAACAATCCTATAAAACTCTAGCCAGGATACTCTTAATTCTCTGGTTCACTTTATTTGCCCCATTAAATTCTATGCATTTTTTTCCTATGGGGTTTGGTGCCTCAAACCAGCCAGTAAAATTATTTAAATCAAATTTTTATTAGAGCCATCCTAAATGGTGAATTGCTCAGGTGATTCTTATACAGTCTTTTGTAGTCCGCCAGTAAAAAAGCTATCATAAGAATGGCCATACTGGATTAGACCAATGGCCCATCTAGCCCAGCATCCTGTCTTCCAACAGTGGCCAGTGCCAGATCCTTCAGAGGGAATGAAGAGAACAAGGTGATTATCGAGTAATCCATTCCCGGTCATCCAGTCACAGGTTCTGGGTGTCCCTAAACCTCTGACTGCCAGAGCATGGGGTTGCGTCCCTGACCATCTTGGCTAATAGCCATTGCTATACCTATCCTTCATTAACTTAATTTTTTTTTAACCCAGTTATACTTTTGGCCTTCACAACATCCCCTGGCAACGTGTTCCACAGGTGGACCATGCATTGTGTGAAATACTTAGTTATCTTTGTTTTAAACCTGCTGCCCATTAATTTCATTGGGTGACCCCTGGTTCTTGTGTTATGTGAAGGAGTAACATTTCCATATTTTCCATCTCCTCACTGTTCATGATTTCCTAAAATGATCATATCCACTCTTAGTCACCTCTTTTCTAAGCTGAACAATCCCAGTCCCCTCACATGGAACCTGTTCCATACCATCGGGTGAGATGTTCCACGTTTGTTGCCTTTCTGTGTACTTTTTCCAATTCTAATATCTTTTCTGAGATGGGGTGACCAGAATGGCACACAGTATTCAAGATGTTGGCATATTATGGATTCATACAGTGGGATTATGGTATTTTCTGTCTCATTATCTATCCCTTTCCTAATGGTTCTTAACATTTGCTTTTTTGGACTGCCACTGCACACTGAGCAGATGTTTTCAGAGAACTATCCAAGATGACTCCAAGATCTTTCTTCAGTGGTGATAATTAATTTAGACCCCATTATTTTGTAAGTGTAGTTGGGATTATGTTTTCCAATGTGCATTATTTTGCATTTATCAACACTGAATTTCATCTGCCTTTTTGTTGCCCAATCACCCAGTTGTGAGATCCCTTTGCCACTCTTTGCAGTCTGTTTTGGATTTAACTCTTCTAAGTAATTTAGTATCATCTGCAAACTTTGCTACTTCACCCCCCTTTTTTCAGATCATTTATTAATATGTTGAACAGCACTGGCCCTAGTACAGATCCTTGGGAGACCACTGTTTACCTCTCTTCACTGTGAAAACCGACCATTTATTTCTACCCTTTGTTTCCTATCTTTTAACCAGTTACTGATCCATGAAAGTGCCTTCTCTCTTATCCCACGACTGCTTGCTTTGCTTAAGGTATTTGGTATGGGACCTCATCAAAGGATTTTTGAAAGTCCAAGTACACTATATCAACTGGATCATCCCTGTCCACATAGGAGGCAGATTCATGGGGCAATCTCACTTATGAAGTGATCCACAAAATGAACCACTGCTTTAAAATAAATCCAGAATCTGAACAAGTCAGGAGTCAAGAAGAATATAATGTAATGTATTAAATACTTTCATTCCAAAGTAAAATGTATGGATTGAGTACCATAGAAGGGAAGC
This sequence comes from Caretta caretta, assembly GCF_965140235.1. NCBI lineage: Eukaryota > Metazoa > Chordata > Testudines > Cheloniidae > Caretta > Caretta caretta. The sequence goes on along the minus strand of NC_134207.1, from coordinate 205,536,651 downwards.
TGACATAAAGCCACAGCATAAGACAGTGAAAAACTGTGTTCATAAAAAAATAGAAGCAAAGGAGGAAGGAGACTAGGTCCCAAAAAAGGACCAATCATTTAGAAAAAATAAAACTGCAAATCTGAAAATTTGACACATCCCTTTAGGACTAAACTGATAATCACTGAATTCTCTGCCCCGTTTGGTGAGCAAAAATTTTTATAACAATATCAGAGAAAGTTATAGCAAAAAGAAGCAAAGGATACTACTGACAGCTCTAGAAAATTTTATGGAATCTACTGGTGCTTTCTGAGGCAGCCCATGGTGTTTTCATAAGCTTTCTTTAATATTTTTTTTATCAGCTACTGAAATTGACAGCTCTGTGAATTTGCTTGAGATGTAGGTTTAGTCTTCCATGACTGATTTTAAAAAAAAAGAATTAAACAGCTGAATTTATAAACTGTCTCTCCAAGTTTTGTGAGCTTCTAGGGATACAATTTGACAATATATAGAATTCCTGTCCAATCCAATTAAGTCAGTGCATAGCTTCTGTGTATAGGACTGAAAGTGTGCATTTGCTACCAGAAACAGCAATATGCATGCTAGACAGGTTCTTTGCACTGTAACATATGCACAAGTTTCAGCTAATAGAAACCCAAGGCAAAATACCTGTTATACTATATTTGTATTGCAAAAAATTAGCATACCTGAAATCGCAGTGGAAAGGTGGTTCTTGCTAGTTTAATATTGAAATCTAGATTGCAAGACAGCAACATTATCAAAATATAGTAAGCAGACATTTCATATGCACCAAAACTCCTAGAATTTTTCTCACAACTTAGACTTCTACCCATTTCACAGCAATTGAACAAAAGAATATGGGATGCATTATCAAGTTATCTGGAAAAGGCCTTTGAAATGGCCAGGTTAAATCAAACAAGGGTATTTCAAGAGGTAATGTCTTTCCAATATTAGCGTTTCCTAGACAGCACATCTTTATATGGCTGAATCTGTTTAAATTGTTCTTGTAGATGTAAATCGCCAATATCTCTCCCCTGTGGTCCCTTTTTACCCTATGATTCTAGGCTTTAAGAGACAGGGCAACAAGTCAATTTACAGTTGCACTGATGAAGGAAAAATGTAATAAAGTAGCAAAGCCATCAGACAGAGCCCATTTAGTTCCATGAAGACAATGGAAACATGACATCAAAACTTACTGCCGTCATGAGTTACATTATCAGAAAAATATTAGTTTAAATTCTGTAGTAAATTTGTGTGATGTACAGTGCAGAAGGTGTAGTGATGAAGGAGTGGTGCTATTTCCCAGAGTAATTTTGGATTTGGTGTTGGCTAGAACTGGGAAGAGTGCATATGGACTAAACAGTCATGCTTTTCTGTGGAGGTGTGCTCGCAACACTCAAAACTGGCAAATTCGAAGAATTTTGCAGTGGTCAAATTGGAAGAGACATCAGCAGACTCAGCTTCTCTCGTGACCAATTATTGTTTAACCCTAAGCCCACAGGAGGTGAAAGGTTGAGATATTAACCTACTGTGGCCCCTAGTCCAATGTTGTTTCTTCACAGTTTTGATGCGGTGACATCTTCAAACCTTGCCCCGTATTAAATAAAGTGTAAACTCAACACCTCCAAATAACAATCTCCCAGGCTATTAGCCTAATATTTTGTTTTGCACCAATGCCCTAGTATCTAATTTTATGAAAAGTCTGTACAGACTACAGATAGTGTAATCTCTCTGCTAGACTGTAAGCGCCTCAGAGACAGCATTTTTGTTCTGTTGTTTGTACAGCACCTAGTACAATGAAGTCCTGGTCTACGATTTAGTGCCATAGTGCCACCCTAGGACAATAAAATTTAAAAAATTAAGTTTGAAAATGTTTTGGTGGCAGCCAGTAATAAGTTATGCTGAAGCTGATCTAATCAAATGAATAAGACACAAAGAAAATGGGGGGGAGAGGGGAAGAATACCCTAATAAGCTTTTGTTTGTCTTCATTTATATTTCACAATGGTATAAGAACATTTGTTGAAAGATTCCTTAGTAGTGCAATAAGATGGATGAGCAGTGCTTAGTTCTTATGTTAAGGTATAACACTCTACCAAGGCTTGTTTTCCATTTTTAAATTTCTAAAACTAAGCTTTACAACTACACTTTGTTTTCTTTACTGTCAGGAATGCTACAGTAACAGTGCTATGTTCTACAAACCAGCACAGATTTATTGCAGCGTTTCCATGCACCACTGCAATTAACAGCATCTGGTCGTTTAGGAAAAGTGTGTTTCCTCAGACCCAAAGTTCAGTAGTTTAGTACAGGGTATGTAAATGCTAGAGGTTTGCTGCATCTTTATATTAGACATGCGTTAACTGGGCCAGATAAGAGCAGCACTGGCCAACTCATTCCTTTTGATGTTTGAAAGTATTTGTCAGTTGAAAGGAATAAATATTTGTTGCTATTCCAAGCTTATAAGGAAAATTTTATCTTGACCAAAAAAAAAAAAAAAGAGTATTGGCAAGTAGTACAGACCGAAGAACAAGCAGCTAAGTTGTAAACATATCAACATGTCCACTGCAGAAAATGGCAAAAAGATTCTCCTCAGCTTTAAATTTAAAGAATTTACAGTAAAAGCTTTGTTATCCGGCATGTTGGGGGAATGAGGAGTGCCGGTTAGTCAAAAATTCCGATTAACTAAAAGTTATACCTACCAATAGAGGGAGGGGGCGGGGGCTCGGGGCAAGGGGTTGGGGCATGAGAGGAGTTTCGGGGTGCTGGATCTGGGCGGCACTCACCTCGGGCAGCTTCCTGGAAGCGGCGACATGTCCCTGCTGCTCCTAGGTGGACGCGCAGCCAGGCATCTCTGTGTGCTGCCTCCACCCGCAGGCGCCTCCCCCACAGCTCCCATTGGCTGCAGTTTCTGCCCACTGGGAGCTGTGGAGCCAGTGCTCAGGGTGGGGTGAGGCAGGGGCACTGCATGGACTCTCCATGGCCGTTTCTCCACCTAGGAGCAGACGGGACATGTTGCCGCTTCTGGGGAGCCACACCGAGTCAGGAAGGGAGCCTGGCAACCCTATTGAAGATTTGTATTGGGAGATATCAGAAATACTGGTTTCTAGAGCTTTCCGTTTGGTAAAGTGCCGGATTACACAGTTTTTACTGTAGTTGCCATTTGGGAACTCCCAAGAATCTTCTCATCAGCCCTCCCCAACTCCTACCAGGATTGTCCTGGTAGACAGGCTCAGAATGAAGCATTATTCAATCATTCTGGACCTTATAAATTTGAGTTTAGGGAATACAGACTACAAAATCTGACAGGAATACAAGGGGCAACTTTACCTTTCGAAATGGCACTCACTTATACTGTAATTTTAAGCACAATGAAGCCCATTACCTCAACTTTGCTTCCTGGATCATGAGCAGCAGCAGCAAAGTAGACCACCTCCTGTACTTCTTCTCGAGGCCGTGCAGAATTTTTTCCAAACACAACATCTTTAGTGCGTGGTGGAAAAGCAACAAAACAATAACTGGGAGGAGCCACAGCCATCCTAAAAAAGTGAAGGGAAAAGGGTAATGCAAGTATAACTAGTATTTCAACAAACTTTCAAAAATCATTAAATATGTAGCTAGAGCTGGAGAACAAATATTTCACTGTCATTCATTTTATTCCCTTGTCATGTCAGTTAAATGCAGTTAGTGAAAGAGAAACAGATCAGGTCAGTTTAGTCTTATTTGGGGTTCGATAAACACAATTAAATTACAGTGAGCTACAGACTTCCCATACACAACTGTGAAGGCAGAGGGGTAAGGGGAAGGGGAGAAGAGAAGGTGATTGTGTCTTGGTAATAAGACCAGTTAGCCTCTGAAGAAAGAATATACCGAACAACTCTGATGCAGAGTAACACTTGACCTAGAAGCATTCTGCTGACTCAGAAATAGGCACTGCACCAGAGTAGAGAGATGCAGAAGACTGTTAAATATTCTACTGTAGTCGTCTTCTTCTAATGCAGTTTTTTTTTTAAAAAAGTATGAGTGATCTCTCAAATGGTATAATGGTATAACTGGAACTAGGACTAAAATATACATAAAGCACAAGTGGTAGCAGAGGCTGCCTGTCAGTTTAACTACCTATGCAAAAAGAAGATTTATAATAGTAACTGCTAAGTGATTGAACCTGGTTTATTCTATGGTTTGTCTGCAGATTTTTAAACCTCAGGTTAATTGATTGCCAGTTTGTAAAGGCTAGTCCGGAAACTCCTCCAATGCTTTTATAAGGATACAAATGTTTGAAGTGTCCAAACTGCCAGTTAATATATTTATGAAGGTTAACCAGCTAACAATCATGGTTTGTCTTTAAGCACAGAAATTTCATCTATCAGATGTAAATTCAAAAGAAAATTATTCAAGACACAATACAAACAGTACAAGCTTCCATAAAAAGAAAGGTGTTACAGTGAAAGACATTTGGGGAAAAAATGCAACTGTTTACTTTGGTACTTCTATAGCTCATCACTTATGGTATCAGAGTGCCTCCCAAATTAATAAAAGTGAGATCTACCCCTTCTCTGTCTGCAGGAGTCACTTAAAAAGTAGCAGATGTAATCTAAACTATATGACCATAAAGTTCCCAACTACCATTGCTTAAGTTATACAATGACTCTCTCAAATATGTGGTACTCTATTACAAAGCTGCCTTTCGTCATTGACTTATAATAATATCTGAAAACCTTACACATCATGCACTCCATGCAATTCAAGAATTGAAACAAACATTTTTAAAACTATAAATAGAACTGAGCAAACAGATTTTTTTGGTTTGATTAGGTGGCTAACCTGAAATCCAGAAACAATTTTGTTTTTGGGTTTTCTTCACCAAAATAAAAAAAACCCAAAGATTTCATTTTGAGTTAAAAAAAATTTTTTTTTTAGTTTTTGGTGAGGTTTGAGGGTTTTTTGGGTTAAACTAAATTTCTAACCAAAAGACCTTGAAACAAAGATGAAACATTTCAAAAACAGGAATGAAATGTTTTGGCTTTAAAAAAAATCCTTTTTTTCCAGCCAAAACTATTCACCCAATTCAACCCAGATTCCAAAAATTACCCGATTTTAGGGCAGAGATCATTCAACTCTTCCTGCTGGACGATGAGTCATATTGTCACTAGTAGGTTAGGGTCACAGAGACAAGAGGTGGTACTGGAGCATTACAGTGCTGACAGGTCTCTCTCACATACTATCCTTGACTTATAGCCTACCTATTGGCTTGGCTCACATAAACAACATGCAACATTCAAAAAGCAGGTATTTGACATTCTGCAAAATGCTGAAGCCCCATTCAGCATAAGCAATTTTCTCAACAGTGAGGTTTTTGGCACAGTAAGGACAAACTGTACTTATTTTGCTCACACCTTGAAAGCTGATACAGTTTCAACTGGCCTCAAATTAAGCTCTGTATACTGTAGTTCTGACTTTATTCACTTCATCAAGTGCTTATTCCCTTTTGAAATATATCTATAGTATTTTCCTGATTCTACAGTAAGTTGTATGATCCATCCTATAATCACAGCCATTTTTACTGGAACCAATCTTCCAGTGTGCCAAGTACCAAAGTTTTGAGTGCTAATGTTTGCACTGAGACCTTTACATACCACATTTGTTGACCATGTATTCAGCCACTTGTTTAAAAGGTTCAATCTCTAATGGTGCTCCAGCATGACCATTATAACATATAACATGGGAAATAGCTTTCCCACAGCAGACATCACTGCAACTGACAGAACAGTAAAAACAGAATCTCTAGTGCTCTGGATTTTTTCAAACTATATTACAATCTTCCCCACTGTTGGAGTTCTGTTTGCCCCAATACAGACGTGTATGAAGTAAACAGCAGAGAAATATTGCAACCTAAAATAAAGCCCTTCACTTGATATACTGGCAATCTGGTTGGCGAAACTGATTAATATTTTCTCCTTACTGTTCTTCTTCTATAAATATACTTAAGAGCCTGACACTAAACTCTTGTTCTCTGCATACATATATGGATGGGAGCACATACAGTTTGTTAGGTAGGAGTTTTGGTTAGAATCTTACTCGGCTCATTCAAACATGCATCACTGACTCTGCAATTTCTGCCCCCTTCAGTTTGTTCATAATGCTGCTGCTAAACTCCAACTTCTTTGCCCATCTGGCTGATCATGTAACAAACTTCTCTGAATGCCTCCATTGACTTATCATGTGATATATTTCAACTTCTCAGAACCTTCAAAGCTCTACATACTGTTCATCTCTAGTTAAGTTTTGCAATGAACCTCCCCTGTCCTTTCCACCAGTGCCATCAGCCTCCTCAGTTTATCAGATTCTCACAATCACCTCCATGCCTTCTTCCATGCATATTATGTCCTCCTGGAGCTCATCTTCAAGGTCTCTACTCTGTTCATATTTAAGACTTAAAGGCCCGCTTCTGTCATACTGCCTGTACTGAATTCAGTTGGCTTGTATACATACAGTTATCTATTGTCCCTCTTTCCCTAATCTGTATTTGTCATTCTTAGATGGTCCTCTGAGCAGGGATCGTTCTTAAGTCTTTGGAAAGACTAGCACATAGTATGCACTACTGTAAATACACTTAGAAGAATGTCTCTTGCTATATTGTCACAACTAAAGAGGTATATTTTGTGTTACTTCAACATTTTCTAGCGCACAAGCCCATATTCTCATACATATACTTTTCATACATAAACTGTATGATGCTCCAGTGTGGACACTTCTATTTAACCAAAGAAACTCCCCACGACTGTGCTAACTTAAACTTGCACTACATGATCACTGGCACTGTTCTAACATGTTTCTCTGAAACACAGTGCTTAGCTGCAGCAATTCTTGGAAACCAGCATAGGCAGATGTGATAGCAGCCAATGGTTTTTGTTCATTAAACATAGGTAATTGCTGGTTTTCAATATTGTGAAAAAGACATCACAACATTAAGAGTTAAACAGAGGTACCTACTGTACAATTTAAGGTTAAAAATCCTTATCTTCAGCCATTGTGAATTATTCAAAACAATGGAACTACACAGATGGACAACAGCTGTGGATCTGGCCCGGTGCCAGTAAGTTTTAACTTTACCACATTCTGTGTGTGAGCCGTTAAGTAGTTCCAGGTAGGTTATTTGTGAAAGATTGATAATACACTGGTTAGATGTAGATCAGAATGGACAGTGGGAAAGTCAGAAAACAACCCAATTCTGCAGTGATATCTGAAGTGACAACTCACAGGTAATGAATATAATTTGATTGATCTCACTCTTCAAGTGCAGTTTAATAAAAATTAATTATAAAAGGGAACTTGGCTTTATGTGCTGGTACCTTTGTATTTCTTTAGTTGTCTTTTGGTTACCATGGCAGTCTACTTAATGTGTGTCTATACAATATGAAGAACCTTTGATTTAACGTGTTCCTTTATTTTCCAGTATATCTCATTGTGACAAATTTCATTTAAAGATGGCAGAATTAAACTCAGTTTGACAAAGTCACCATTAAGAGCTAATCTGTGTAATACTTTGTTGCAGAAAGAAGATATAGAATAGAATGACTTAGAGCCCTATACAACACACTGGATGTCCCACTGTGAAACATCAGCTATGACCTACATTAGAGTTTTAGAAGCCACGAGTCTGAACAACAGGATCAAGTTTTTGTATCAGCCTGTGCCATATTTTTAACCTAAAACTATGGCAACGCAGATATGGATTACAAATCTAGAGATTTTATCTCTATCGGAGTCTACAATGTTTCGTTTATGTAGATATTTGCACTGGCTTCATTTCCAGGATATGAGTGCCTTACAAATTCTAAGTTATATTAAGAAGGATATTAAGTTCCCATCAGACTCTCTCATGTTATTTATCCACATAGGATTAAGTTCTCAAAGCGAAATATGGGGAACATAGCAGCCATTATTGTTCACTGAGTCTATGCAGGGGAGGGTAGTGACACAGGTGAGATGCTACAGCCATCTAAATAAATCTAAGTGATGCATGTCCTGTTCCTGGTTTTGGTTTTTATAACCAGTGCTACCACAGTAGTGCAGACGTATGGGATAGATTACAGTATTCTGCAGGACTTTGCATCTTTGACAGGCTCACTCCATCGTGCAGAATCTATGGACTCGTCAACACTGTGTATATCTACCTGCATATACCCCTTTTATTTTCATATTTTAAAAAGCCAAAGACACTGAAATATCCTCCATGTATTTCCCATTTTAAGTGCCAAAATTTCTTTAACTGAAGTAGAATGATGAGTGGAGAGGAAAGGTGAATGGAGAATAGGAGATGTCTCCATTTTTTTTAAATGGGCAACTATATTTGATATTGGGACAGAGGTAAAGACTCCTAAAAATGAAATGAGAGACTTACATTACCTATGAGTTTTAAAATAGAGATTTCAAGGCCAGAATGTATCATTAGATCATCTAATCTGATCTCCCGCAGACTCTGGCAATTAACTTTACCCAGTTACCCCTGTAACTTGACATATTTCCTTGAAAGGCATGAAGTCTTGACATGAAAACATCAAGCGATGGAGAATTTCTTCCCCTTAGCAGTTTGTTCTAATGTTTATCACCTCAATGTTAAAGTATTTGTACATTATTTCTACTCTGAATTTCTCTAGCTTCAGCTTCCAGCCACTTGTTCTTGTTATGCCTTTCTCTGCTAGATTAACGAGCCCTTTAGTACCGGATATTTTCTCCCCATGAAGATATTTATACACTAATCAAGTAACCTCTCAATCTTTTTGATAAGCTAAATAGATCAAGCTCTCTGATTCTTTCATTGAAAGTAATTTTTTTTACCCCTTGGATAATTTTGGTGGATACTTTCTGCACCCTGTCCAGTTTTTCAACATCCTTTTTAAAATTTGGGCACCAGAAATGAGACAGTGTATTGATATTAGACTCCCCAGTGCCATATACAGAGGTAAAAATCACCTGCTGGAAGGGCCCTTGAGAAGTCCTCAAGTCCAGCCCCTTGTGCGGAGACAGGACCATATAAACCTACCATTCCTGACAGGTGTTTGTCTAACCTCTTCTTAACCTCCAATGAGGCCCTTTGAAGCCTATTCCAGTGCTTACCTATCCCTATAGTTAAAAAGCTTATCTTAACAGCTAACCTAAATCTCCCTTGCTGTAGATTAAGCCCATTACTTCTCCTACCTTCATTGGACAGGGAGAACAACTGATTACAGCCCTCTTTGTAACAGCCCTTAATATATTTGAAGACTTCTCAGGTCGTCTTCCCCCCTCCCCCAGTCTTCTTTTCTCAAGACGAAACATGCCCAGTTCCTCATAGGTTAAGTTTTCTAAACCTTTTATCATTTTTGTTGTTCTCCTCTGGACTCTCCAATTTGTCCACATCTTTCTTAGTGTGTTGCCCAGAACTTGGCTCAAGCTGAAGGCTCACCAGTGCTGAATAGACTGGGACAATTACCTTCAGTGTTTTACACATGATACTCCTGTTATTACACCCTAGAATATTGGCCTTTTTCACAGTTTCATCACATTGCTGACTTGGCTTGTTGGCATCCTTTCATCTGCGAGAAACGGTGGAATTGCAACCTATGATGTAGATGGTTTGCAATATCTCATGTGACTGAACAGTCCAATTTTTCTCTTCAAGTTCTAGGAGCCAGCTTCTGTCATGGACTTTGATACCCTGATTGAGACAATGGTGCCAAGTGTTACGATCACTTGCCAAGATTTCCCATTGGTTAGGATCAATTCCAAATTCCTTCATATCTCACTTGCATGTGTCTTTATAGTGAAGCTTGGGATGTCCTGTTGTTCTTGGTCCCTCTGATAACTCCCCATATAGCATGTCCTTGGGTATGCGTCTGTCTTATTGCTGACTCTTTCAATTTGTTATCCACTAAAACCCCTATATCTTTTTCAGCAGTACTGACTCCTTGATAGTTATTCCCTGTTTTGTAGTTGTGCATTTGTTTGTTTGTTTTTCCTTCCTTGGTGCAGTGCTTTGTACTTGTCTTTACTGAATTTCATCTTGTTGATTTCAGATCAGTTCTCCCATTCATCAAGATTGTTTTGAATTCTAATCCTGTCCTCCAAGTGGTTGGAACCCCTCCCAGCTTGATGTCATCCACAAATTTTATACTCATACTCTCCATTCCATTATCCAGGTCATTAAACAAAAATATTGAATACTGTAGTACCAGACCCAGGTCAGGCTTTTGCAGGCCCCCACCAGATACGTAACCTCAGTCTGACAGTAAATCATTGCTTGTTGAGTACAGTTTTTCAACCAGTTTTGGATGCACCTTATAATAATTTCATCTAGACCATACTCCCTAGAGTGTCATGTGCATCTGATCAAAAGCCTTACTAAAATCAAGATCATCACATCTACAGCTTCCCCCATCTACTAGGCCAGCAACCTGTCAAATAAGGAAGTTAGGTTGGTTTGGCATGATTTGTCCTTGACAAATCCATATTGTCTATTATTTGTAAACCTTTTATCCTCTAGGTGCTTATAAATTGATTGTTTAATAATTTGTTCATGTGTCTTTCTCAGTATCAAAGTTAGGCTGACTGGTCTAATTGCAAGCTCCTCTTTCTTTCCCTTTTTAAAGATAGGTACTCTATTTGTCTTCACCGACCTTTGAGAACTCATGGGGGATCACTGCTAACAGTTCAGAGATTATTTCAGCTGGTTCCTTAAGCACCTTAGAGTGCATTTCTTCTGACCCTGCTGACTTATGTAAATACTTTTAAAGCTAGATGCATTCAACCTGTTCTTATGCATTCAAGGATCTCATTAGCCCTATTTGCCACAGCCTTACACTAGGAAGAAATAATTTAAAAATAGTTTCAGGATTGTTACGCAATATGTAGCAAGAATGAATTTTTGGAAACCTCTGAATTCACTATATAGATATTTGAAGTATCACCAAAATGGGTATATATTGCATGGGAGAAAGCGAAAGGCTTTGTGAGATGGTATTCATGAAAACCTTCACCTATGGGTACGTAGGATAGTTACATTTCCAATTACATCCTTTCCAGAAGTCCCAAGTGTAGTTGCCAAAAAAAAAAAAAAAAAAGCTTTTTTTGTCATTTCTTCCCCCCCACTTTATTCCCAAATGCACTTCAAGGAAAAATGCATTATTAAATTCCACAACTGCACCTACATGTGAGCCATTTGCTCAAACAACTATCCAATCCCACATTTTCCTCTGACTTAAGGTGTAAGTAATGGCTCTTACCACATTTTATGGTCATTTAGTTATGTGTGTGTCATTATTTTAAGTCTTTGATATAAAAATTTAAGTTGGAGCAAACAAAGTTGCTACTATCTTGCTTGTTTATTGACCCAGTGATAAAGAAAGGGTTTTTCAGCGTGCACTAGACACTCTCAAAACTAGTTGAGATAAATTTAAATTGCAGATACACAATAGAAATTAAGATGAAATTCTGTTCCTCAAATATTTCAGAAGAGAAGGCAGCAGAGACCAGGTCTGAGGCCAGAGAAAAAGGGAAATGAAATGGAGGAAAAAAGAGATGGTGGGGGGGAGGATTAGTTCTTGGGAAAGAAACACTTTTAAAGTAGGTATTCACTTTGTGCTAGAGTTGCTACAGGAATGAAGTGATGTGGGATGGTGTTTTAAGAGGATGTAGTCCATGAGCATTTCAACAAGTAGTCCTCAAAGTTTTCCATAGTGTGAACTCATGTCCTAGGCCAACAGGGCACCTACGTGAGGAAAAGCAGCCACAGCAGGAAAGATGGTCCAGTGTTTGGGGCACTAGCCTGGTACTTGGGAGGCCCATGTTCAACTCCCTGCTCTGCCACACGCTTCCTGTATGGCCTTGGGCAAGTCACTTGGGCCTGGTCTACACTTAAATTTTGCTGTAATAGCTATGTCTGTTTGCAGTGTGGGGAGAAAAAATAAATTACACCCATAACAGACATAGACATACCAGGAAAAACCCAATAGACACAATTATATCAGCAAAAAAGTGATCATGCTGTTACAGCTTATTTCATTCGTGAACTGGAAACTTTTGCTGGTGTAAGCTGCATCTCCCCGACATGGCTTGCCAGAACAGTTATCTGGCAAATCCTTTCTACTATAGCCAGGGCCTATATCTTTGTGCCTCCATTCTCCAGTCTCTAAAATGAAAAGAATAGTTCTCTACCTCACAGAGGTCAGCATTAGAGATAATGAGACACTATTTTGCTAATGGAAGGCCAAAGAAATAGATAGGTGGATCACTTAGAGCATGCTGACTTCCTCCAAGACATCTGGAAATTTGACCAGGTTGGTTTGGAGCCAGTTTAGGAATTACAAGATAAATAAGCTGTGCTTTTATAATGCTTACATGTATGTTCTTGGTTTAGTGTCCCCAAAAAAGTAAACCATGTATACTGAGAACATGATTTCCAAACACTCTTAACTTGATCAAATCAAAGTCAGTTTGGGCCAGAATAAGGCCACATATTGCTTCTCTGCAAGAATTACTTCCATGCCAAACTTCAGATTTCAAAGGTCAGCCATTTTGACTATTCAAAAACAAACAAAAAAATTCAAATGGAAAAAGGGTATTTTCAGCCTCTCCAATTTCAAGCATCACCGAACAGTTTTTACTCAAGGTATTTTAAAGAAGTCACCATGTAGACACCAAGCAAAGAAATTTCCATTACAAGTTTCACAAAGTTATAATCTATGTGAACATAGGACTTGATAGTTGATGCTTTTATAGGGGTTGTTCCTCAATTTTACTTGGAAATATTTATCTAGTGTATTAGAATTACAAATACTTAGATATTAATACTTTTAATGCCTTCCTGTTTAGCCAATCTGACTCCTATTTCTGGGACAGTAAGATTGCATGCAAATGTTTTTTTGCCTATGAATGGTCCTTTGTCTTCAGATTGCAAAAACAGCGGTCTTAACAGTGAAAATGCAGCATTTCAGTAACTAGGAAACAGTCTACAGAAAAACTAGACAAGTGTGGGAAAGCTGGGTCAGAAAAAAGTCTGTCTTGAAGTTTAACTAGCATTTATTTAACTGAATGAATGCTCAGTCTTTGCACTGTTTTAATTGTCTGTCTTGACAAAGTACCCTTCAGCTTTATCTCAGTGAAACCAAAAAACTCTCCCTATTAGTGTCATATATTAAAAGATCTTTAGATTTAATATGAAAAAAGCTATTTGGCTAGAGTTTTAGGGTTGTAAGTGATTTTGATATACAAAGCAGGTATCTGGGCAGTAGATTTATTTAACATTTCCTGAACAGTGGAAACTCAAAATTCATAATCTCAGCACAAGCTATTTCTGTCTATAGACCTATTTCTTTAAGGAGTTTCACAGAGGACTGTTGTGCCACAAGGAAATATTAAAAATAATTGGTGATTCTGCACCAACTGTGTTCTAATTCATCAGAATGGAGAAGTATTATGGTTTGGTTGGATTATTCTTTATCAAATATTCATTTTAAAAATAAAAAATGTTACAATATATCAAGATGTTCCCCACAAAGCCTAACATGAAAGCCCAAAGTGGCCTCTAGATTTCCTACAGCTACACAATCTCTTCCCGTTCGCCAACATCTCTTAAAGGAACACCAGAACAATCAGTATGATGCATTTTCAAACAATTTCCCTTGGTATGTCTTAGCTAAGATCATATGGGCTAGTCTATACTAGAAAGTTAGGTAGTAGTAGGACATGACATGGAGGAGGAGGAATTTTAACATGGGAGTTACGACTTGGCAGTCAATGTGTACATGTTAGCTTGTCATTGGTAAAACCCTATGGAAACTAAGTTAATATTGTGTCAGCTGGTTGTGGTTAACAATAACATGGCAGATTGTCCCTGTCTTCACTGATTTAGGATTTATTAACATAACTTGACTCAGTTTGATTTTGCACTACCTAAAGTGCTAGTGAAGGAGCACATAGCTGGTTTACACACCATTGCTCATTATTCCATCCTACATAATCCACTATTCGACTCTTTGGTCCTTGATTTCCCTGGTGTTAATCACTGTTTTTATTTCCATTAAAGTGCCCTGCAAAAGGGTTTATTAATCTTTAAAGAACTCTACATTTACTTCTTTAATGCTTGCTAAGAGCAATACTCAAGTCATTCACCAATAAATAAAATCCTTCAGTGCCTCCCATCCTAAAACAAATCCATCTTGAGTTTGATGTTTTTTCATATCATTACATGGTAAAAAATGAATTGGTACTGATTGCCAAAAGAGGGTGATTTTCAGAAACGGAAGGCAGAAGCAGAAATGGCTAAAGTTGATACAGAGAAAAAATCTGCAAAAAAACAAGAAAAGCATATTTGGATTTTGGTTTCACTGCTGTTGCAGCTAACGGAGAAATCAGGCCTCAATGTGTGCAGTAATGCTAGCAAACAATAGACTGAAACCAATAAAATTAAGACACCATTTAGAAACAAAACATGACCTGGTAGGAAAGAACAGAGGGTTGTTTTTTTTAATGAAAGCTATAAGAAATTAACAAAAAAAAACAATGAAAAATGTGCTTTAAAAGCATCGTGTCAAGTTGCGTTCCACACTGCCAAGAATAAAAAGCCTTACACAACTGGGGAAAAACTGATTCTCCCAGCAGCAATTGACATTTGCCGGACAGTGTGGCAGAGAAGTTAAAAATTATCCCGCTGTCAGACAACATGGTCAGCCGCTGAATCTCTGACATGTCAGAAAATATCAATGCACACCTGATTTCTCGACTGCAATCCAGTTGGATGAAGCAATGGATATATCAAAAGAAACTCATGTAATTGTTTATATTTGGTGCTCTCACAAAACATTATTGGAAGTTTTTTGTTCTGAAAGCCAATTAAGATGCTTGCAACTGGATCTGAACTGATCAACTTGTGAGAAGTTAGGAAGTCATTTAAAATGTTAAAGTGGGAAGCCTGCATTGGAATCTGCACAGATGAAGCCCCTTCTTTGTCTGGAGATAGAGCAGGCTTGAAAGCCAAAATGCTTGTAACTGATACACCACAAAGCCATTGCAACTTGAAACATGGATTGGGAACTTACTGATATTCTGAGTTCTGCTATTACATTTTTTGAACTTTATCAAGATGCAGCCCACAAAGGCATGTCTCTTTGCAATGCTTTGCATAGAAATGGGAGCTGAGCATGATGCTCTGCTGTTTCACACTGAAGTCAGGTGGCTATCCAGGGGAAAGTGTTGCAATGCGTTTATGAACTGAGAAACGGAGTTCAACTTTTTCTAGTGGATTTGAATTTCAGCAATGCAGAAACACTGTGTGATCCCTGCTGGCTTGTGCTTTTAGCTTACCTTGCTGATATTTTTGACAAACTGAATTCTCTAAATGTCTCCTTGCAAGGAGTGGAAAGTACTATTTTTGACCTGCACAATGAGATATCAGCATACAAGAGACAGATAGATCTCTAGAAAACAAAGATCAAAACTGGTTTAAGCATTCCATTCCAGTGGTTAACTGACACTATCAACAAAACAGAATCTGAACTATTGAGCATTGTGGAACCAATCAAGAATCACTTGACTTCTCTCAGAGCCTGTTTGGATAAATATTTTCCCAGAGGAAATGCATCCCTGAATGACTGGATTAGCCAACCTTTTTAGCTGAGGCAGTGACCTTGTCCCATCTCCAAAATGACATTCAGGAGAACCTGACTGAACTTCAGAGTGATAGGACAATGGACATTCAATTCGGGAAAAATAGTCTTTGGGGGATTTTTGGTTGAAAGTTGGTTCAGAATATCCAGCTTTATCAAAGTGTGTGATCAAACCTATTTTACTGTTGAGCTCATCTTATTTGTGTGAGATCAGGTTCTCTGCACTGGCTGTGCTAAAGACAAAGCACTGTTCAAGACTGGAAGTGGAGGACAACCTCAAAGTGTCGGTTTCAAAAATCTCCCCACAAATTGATAAACTGCCTGCAAAGAAACAGGAACAACCTTCACACTAATTGGCAAGTATCTACGTATTTGAAACTTACAGGTGTAGGTAATTTAATTAATGTTGTGCTAAGGTCTCTGTTGGGTTTATGAATAGGCTATCAAGCATACTTTTGCATGCATAGGTGTTGGAACTAGAGGTGTTGCCACACTCCCTAGTGGTTTCCACCATGTACAGGGTTTACAATATGGCTCGTAGTACCCCCACTATACAAATTGTTGCAGCACCCATGTTTGCATGTGTCTATTTTTGTCGGGGGGCGGGGGAGGCACAGCCAAAACTTGTAACTCAAACAGGGGGCTCAGCTCAAAAGGTTTGAAAACTGCTGACTTAAAGGATGTGTTGACCCATTATACAGGAGAAGAATTTACTCCTGGGGGAATTCTGCATCACTGTGCGTGCATAATTAATGAGCTGTGCATACCTTTAAGTTTGGGGGCAGAAAAAAGCTTCTGCCAGAAAGTTGCTACAGTTCTGCCTTTGCCCACCAGATAGAACAGAGCAGCAGCTCCAGGCCAGTTAAGGAAGAGAAAGAGTCTGCCTTCTTCACAGTGCCTATTGGGCCAGGTCAGGAGACAGGGTCTATGGGAAGACAGACAGCGTGGGGCTGGGGGGTCAGATAGGGGCTCATAAGGGCTAGTCGGAGAGGACAGACTGGGGCAGGAGCTAAATGGGAGTGAAGGCAAAGGGCCACAGGGGGGAGGGAGATGCTGGGCCACATGGTGACAGGGAGGGGCTGCAGGGCCACATAGGGATAGGGGTGGCTGAATGGGGGCACAGAGACACATGGAAACAGGAGGAGAGGGTGCGGGGTCACATGGGGATGCGGGAAGTGGGTGTATGAGTGGGGATGAAGGGACACATGTGGACAGGGCTGCAAGAACACACAGGGACAGGGGCAGATGTGCCTGACTAAAGGGGAAGCTGGGGTCAGCCAAGGTCTACATGGGGGAAGCTCCCTAACAATCCCTTCCCACCCACCTCAAAAAACCTGTTCCATACTTTTCCCACCCATATCCAACAACCCTCCAAGTTCACATCCAAACTCCCAGAAATTACTTCCCTCTCCCTCAGCTCCTCTATTAGCCCTGACTCTCTGAAGCCTTTGCACTGCTTTTGAGGGGAGTGGGAAATACGGTTCTGTATTGTAGTTTAAATGAATTATTACTCAGTTCTGTATTAATTTGCCTAGTAAGGAATCTATTTGTCAAAAACCATTTCCTGTACCTTTTTTGTTGTCTGTATTGTTACAGACATACTTGCTGACAGGTATTTTGAAATAAATGACCAAAAATAATTGAAACTGGTGTGATTAGATTGTGTTATCTTGACAAATAAAATATGCAGAATTTGAAAATATTGTGTGCAGAATTTTTATTTTTTTGTCACAGTATTCTCCCAGGAGAAAGAATTTCACCCTACATGCATACTTTGTGAATTCACACTGACCAGGTCATTTCACATTACTGAAAATTGCATGTTAGTGAGTCGGTGAACAAAAAGGCAGAGAATGCATCAAAAGTATTTTGTTCACTTATTTTAAAAGATATAGTTCGGTTTGTGTTGGTTATACCATAATGGAGCATAGTAAGTGTACCTAGTATAGCTTGTAACAATAATTACTACTTAACAAAAACACATCACTGCAGAACTCTGCTGTTTAAATGGCATCAGAGAAACTGGATAGGCAGCAATTTTTGGTGCTAACTGTGAATGTGTATGTTCCCTAAGTTCTACTGAATTTACGGAGATTTAAGGAGAATCAGAGCACCCCTGAGACAAAAATCTGGCCTTTGAGGCCACATTACACAGAACTGTGGTTACAAGAAACAAGTTGGTATTGAAAGTTTACAAAATATAAGTGAGTGTATTAATTCCGTACCAACTGTATGCAGTTAACTTTTTTCTGAGTAGCTAGGTTCACTAGCTCTTTTCAGAGAGCTAAAGTAAATATTAAAAAAATAATCATGCCTTGTTTTAGCAGTAAAAATACATTGTCCTCCAAAATTTCTACAAATATAAAACAAGCTCATAAACTGTAAATGGATTTGCTTACTTGTTATCAGACTTTTTGTAACTTGTCTATTTTCAGATTGTAAAAGGTGGCTTTGGGACCTTAAATGCTTGACAGATTTTATCTACTTTAGAAGTGTTACATGTGATTGAATTAAGTTCTCTCCAGGCTTGGATGCTCTGAAATCAATGAGTGTCTTGTTTTCAATGGGAGAAAGCTCAAGCCCCTTCAAATACTTGGTTTTGTTGGGGTTTTGTTTTGTTTTTGAGTGCAGCAGTTTGTTTAGACGTGTTTCAAAATTAGAATTAAGAGGAAATAAAGCAATCACTATCCACAGCATGTGCCCTGATGGCTGTCAGCAGTTAGTTAATCCTATTCCCATAAATTTCTAGTAAAAGATTAATAGTTTTTGGTATTATATTCATTTAAGTTGTTAGTTCATATCACAGCATGAAAAGAGATTTATACATACATGATGTTTTCCTATTTGAGTCTATTACAACACAATTGCTTCTCTCTTATCAAATCTAAGGCCCCATATGGTACATAGCTGTACTCAAATGAGTAGTCTTATTAATTTTGGTGTGACTGTTCATGTGAATAGAAGTTATATCTTTCCATGTTTTGAAGATCAAGGCCCTAATATGTAGCCTTATGAGAGCATCTGGCTGTCTTCCTCTTGAGCTGCTGCTAAAACATGCTATCCTTCTGAATTATGGATATAAATATTGGTGTAAAGTCCATTTTGTAAATGTAAGTACCCAACTCAATACATTATAGATATAGGTTTCAATTCAGTAGATACTTGCACATGTAAGTAACTTTACTCACTGGACTACTCCTACAAGCAAAATTAAGCATATATGAAGTGTTTCCAGGATTTCAAGATGACTGTAAAGCTCCATTTTTTTAAAAAAGAGAGCATCTTAAACCCTTTCTCACCACTTTTAATTTTTTTTCTTAAGAATGATCAGAGATTCCCTTTTCATACTAGAGACAAAGACAAGACTTACTGATGTCAGCCTCAAAATTCAATGTCATTTGAGACCTTTACCTCACATCCTTACTCTTAAGATTCTGCATACCAAAAACAAACAACAAAAAGCAAATAACTATTCAGTCTTAGGCTTTGTGGTTAAAAAAAACCAATTACCATTTAGAGAAAAAATTGCATTACTGCCACAATAAGTAATCCACAAAATCTGCATGCATTGCAGGTTTACAAGACATTTCTTCAGAATTCTACTGTACTTAAGTAAATAAAGGGGTATTAAAAAACTGCAATCATCTAACAAACCAGAATAAAATGCCACACTTGTTCTCTGTAATCTGAACAAAACACACATCAATCACTCCATAGACCCTTAGTGAGGGACTCCCTGGCAAGATGTGTTCTAACACAATTAAAATCACTTCTGTAGAGCAGGGTTAGAGGAGACAGAATAAGGAACAGAATCTAGATAGAGGAGGTAGCCATATTATGCTGCACTGTATATAGACATCAGGTCTTAACCCTTCTGACTGAAATATCTGTGGTCATATTAAGGAGCTACAATGAGTAAGGCAAACAAGATTGTGCTAACACTATGGAAGCAGGTGAATGGAAAATTTCATAGAGACCGTGAGCCACTCAGCAGACAAACTACTATTCAGGAACTTGAGAGGCTATAACCAGAGGGCCAAACATACGTGGACACAGATTTGGTGCATGGGGAGGGCTAGCCACATACCGTACTCTTTATATTCCAGAGCTATAGTGGCACACACGAGCTACTGTTATCTGGCTGGCTTAGACGCACCTAGCCCTATAGCGATGCACCAGGTAGGCAGGCTAACTCCCCAGCTCTGGATCTGTTCCACATCCTCTAGCCCCGTGGTTTTCCACCTGCCCTTCGAGGACCTCGTGGGGCGGGGCGCAAACTATGTCGAAGATTTCCAAAGGGGGTCTGAAATTGTCTAGGCGTTTGCAACTGAACAAACGTTGAAAAGCACCGCACTAGCCCGCTATGGCTTGGAAGAGTCACACCCACTCCGGGTGGGAGCTCTCCAGCTGCACCCCCCGCTGAAGACAGCAATAAGCCGAGGGCCAGGGCTGGCTCAGCGCGCCCCCCTGCCCACAGCGGTAGAGTCCCTCCCGCATGCCCTGGTCGCCGCAGAGCAGCGGCAGGAGCCGGGGGCTCAGCCCAACGCCCGGAGCGCCCAGCGCGGGGGAGCCCCAAGACCGGCTCAAAGGAGGCGTCTGCAGGCACCGCTTGCGCCAGCCCCAGCAGAGGCCAGGGAAGCAGCGGCTCCGGAGACCGGGCATCTCACCTGCCAGGCGCTCGGGCTGCTCCCGGGCTCCTCTCCAGCTGCCCCGGGCTTCTGCTGTGACAGGGGCGGCGGCGGCGGCGGCCTCTCCAGGTAACAGCTGGGCTCCGGCTCCCGGGACCAGCCTCTCAGCAGCCAGCCGCCAGCCCCGCCCGCTGCTTGCTCCGAGCCGGGGGCAGGGCCAGGCGGGTGGCGGGGAGGCGGAGCTCGGGGAGGGGGGGCAGGGCGCTGCAGTCGGTGCAGCAGGAGCCGCGCGCGGCAGCTAGCGGAGGGAGGAACGGGGCTGGGCTGGGTCTAGACGCAGAGGGCCCCGCGCTCGGGGGGTGCCCACGCCAGGCCGTGCCCCAGGCAGGTCTCTTGCATGGCCTCGGTGAGGGGGCAAATGACAGGAGCTCAGCGTGCACCCAGTTCCCCTCCCCGGCCTGGGGCCGCTTGGCGCACACGTTTTGAACGGTTGGCCCAAGAGCCGTCCACACGCACAGGACCAGCTGAGGATGTCTGCTGTCCTAGGGGGACAGACATCTGCAGGAGGGCGCTATGCGTCTCCCACGTCTGTGGCGGGGACCCTCGCTCTGCACAGCCATGAGCCTGCCTCAATCCCATCCAACCGCCTCCAGCCTAGAAAGAGCGATGCAAAACCTAGAAAGAAAGGTCAAAGGAAAATGGAGTCAGGACTGGAGGGTTGGGATGAACAGAGAGCATCAAAGGCCAGAGTCTTCAGGGGAAGAGCAGGGACAAGCAGGGATGGGGGGAAATCCGAAGGGACCGGCGGAGTTGCATGAGCAGCATAGGAAACATCAGAGGAGTAGTCTGACAATAGAGAAACAGAATCAGTTTATTGAACCTTGTGTCAAAAGAAAAATCTGAAAGAAAAACAACATACGTAATTTCTGGAACTGTGCACTCTAGCATTAACTTTCTCCCAGTCCACAGACAGTAGTTAAAATCTGGACGATTTAAGGAATTTTTGCGAGGTAAGGGCTGCTTTGGACACTGCTTCTATGAATTACTGCTATCCACCCCTATGGTCTGCGTGAAATGAATTTGCTACGCTCAGGGTGGTTCCAAGTGAGCTAATGTCCACATCACAGGAAATGCCCTCACAATTTGTGCCCCTTGTTGGGAGTCTCAGCAGCAAGGATAAGGACTAAGTTGGGATTTTGATTGAATTATTCACTCTTCCAGAACAGAGTTGAGCCACATTGGTAATTGTGCCTGGATGTGAGCTACGTAACTGTTTACTTTGTTGTTAGATTCACTCCAGTTATAACATATAGAACATATATACATTTTTAATGGTTCTTTTCTATTGACTTCTGTAGCTAGATCTGTGTAAACCAGCATGGTTGAGTGGTTGGAGCAAGGTACCAGGAGTTATGAGAACTAGCATCTATTCCAAAGTTTGTCACAAGCTTTGAGCAAGGCATGTAACCTCTCTGTAATTCAGTTACTTCATATCTAATCTGTGGGGGATTTTATGGGGATAGTAAGACTTTTTGAGATCTTCAGATGAAAAGTGCTCTGTACATTATTATAAGGTTAACACTGTACAGATGATCTATTTACTTGTTTTTATTAAAATGTAAGTAAAATGTATGGACATAGAAAAACATTTTTTAGTTTTGCTTGTAAGAGATGAGAGGTGAAAGGAAGAGGATGATGAGAAAGGATACCTATATTTAGAGA
This sequence comes from Caretta caretta, assembly GCF_965140235.1. Lineage (NCBI taxonomy): Eukaryota > Metazoa > Chordata > Testudines > Cheloniidae > Caretta > Caretta caretta. The sequence goes on along the minus strand of NC_134207.1, from coordinate 205,514,662 downwards.
GGGGAAATGAAAAGCACAAAAGGCCTTTCATCTGTGAAAGGAAAAAGGCAAAAGACAGATATGGCAAAAACCAGCTGTCTCCGTATTCATACCCCTCTCTTACCCTCCTTTGAATCAGAGCAGTCGCTGTGTTAGTTAGTACCCATTACGCCTTTGGCATTTAGGGTAGTCCCTCTGAGGGTACCTAAAAATCAACAAGCAACAGTAGTTGAAGGTCAAAGTGTATTTAGTAGACCTACTGCAAAAAACAAAAACAAAAAATATATAGCACTGATTTATTTGATTCATTATCACCCAGAGTAAGTCAGAGAGGCCTCTTTTTGTCTCCAGGCTTGACATACAAGATCAATTGAGTTTATTAATCTGTGGCACTATGTCAGGTGGTCATGTGTGCAGTCTGAGGGGTTAGGTATCTCCTGATTTGCACAAATCCATGAAGAGAAAGAAAAAGAGTATTAGTGTAAGGAATGATCAGGTTAGTCCAATGTTTGAAATGACACCTAAAAAAATCTAAGGTGCACACTTAATGTAGCTCTCTGAAGCTGTGACCCATCGATTATCTGATGGGTCCAAGAGGAAAGCAAAACAAAAAGCCATAATGCATCTTGCCAAATTGTGCAAATATTGTAAATATGAGAAAAAACTCTTCCCATCCCTCTTAATTCTCCAAGTTGATCATAAAATGAGGTTAGTTTTTAAATTATGAGGGGAAAAAGCATGGTAGCTTAGGTGCTAAAGTATGTAGGATATTGGCTATTTGGTTTATGCAACTTGCTAATGAGTTGACAACAAATGACGACAAAATACAGCAGAAACCGTCTTGCAGACTACACAGCAAATAAAAACAGGCCAAGAGGTTTGATAAGGGCTCACATTTCTTTCACTTATAAAAGCCAATTTCGTCCAGAAGCTAACATGAACTTGAAAATGTATAAATACTGTTTCCTAATTCAAATGGTAGAATGTTGGCTATGGTGAATTGTCCACATTTTCCAAGTCTTGATTTTATGGGTGTGTATGTTCATGTGTGAGGATCCAAATCAGGCAGATGCAATAAGCAGGATCTTCAGCTGGTGTAAATCAGCACAGTTCTTGTTGACTTCATTATTGCACGAGAATGCGGAACAGGACTGAGGGAAAGCAATGCAACTATGCCAATATATACATGCTGAGGATCTAGCTCACTATTTGTAAAAACTGGAAATATACTGGTGAATACTCTTCAGAACTGCTGCTGAATACACCAGTATAGACTGGAACAAAAATTACAGTTGTTAAATACAGAAGAATCCTATGCAGATTTTCAGTGTCCACTTCCTCATGTATACCAACTTTCAGATTCCTCAGGATTGAAATTGTGTTCATTAAACTAGAAGGGTGAGAAAAGATGTAATGGTTTTGTTAAGGCTTCTGGCTTTTTTTTAAAACTGAAAAATGTGCCAATATATATTTTTTTCTAAGTGCCTGTATAGCTACCGGACCCCATTTTGTTGGTAGTTTTTTTTTATTTAGTCAGACGATTCCCTCAGTCTGGATCTGCTCTCTAGTGGAATACTGATTCAAAGTAGAAAGCTGATGACATGGCATGTGTATGACATACACAGTTTGGTGGCTTTAACTGACAGCTACAAGTTGTAACAATAAGCCTCTACCATTAAGTCTGTTCTATAACCTGTAAGAATTCAGTTTATAGTGCAATATGGCATAGAATTTCCAAAAGTGCTAAAGGGCAACACTGAGTACCTTTGAAAAGTCTACCCTACATGTCTATGGAATGACAGTAGTGCCACAGATTAATAAACTCAATTTATCTTGTATGTCAGGCCTGGAGACAAGAAGAGGAGAGTCACCTGTATTTGCTTTTGACTTAATCTTGTAAGGTTGGATTAGAAAGTTGTGGTTACATTTCCTACCCCTAACATGGGCTCATACTTACAGGCTGGCAGATATTAGACTAAGATGGCACCTGCTGTGTTTGGTTGTTTATTCAGAATGGTAAAGATGGGAGATAACCCTAGCTGTAGTTCTTTTATCCAGTTATACCACTGAAGAATAATCAATTTAAATGCAAACAGCTGCAGCTGCATGTAAGATGTCATTGTACACACAATAGCAGGCTTAGATGCCAGGTTCTCATTCATGCACCATAGGAATGTAATTCATTTCACTATGATATAAGGTGACATAACAGAACACAACTGCTCAGCCAGTGTCATTGTGAAAGTGAAGCACAGCAGGCCACAAAGACTGCAGAAATTATTCCAGTGCAGTGACCATAAATGTCATATAATACCAGACAGACAACATTGCAGCACATAACCAAGCTTCTCCATCTTCTGTTCTATTTCTTAAAGAAGGCCTTCATTCCAGGGAAAGCATACATCCATTTACCTATTGCTTGATTTTCATAATCAGCCTTGCCAAGTTTTCAGGTAAAGTTCTAAAGCTATCCCTGTGGCATCATAATTATTTCTACAACGACAAATAGTGTTGTCACAAATTAGACTTATTCCTGTGAGATCAAACAAAGATTGTAGATTGTAAACTGTGCAGAGTAGAAATTTTCTCTTACCGTGTATTTGTACAGTGTCTGGGTATAGTACATTTAATAATAGTGAAGTTAGGCTATGAGGAGGAAAGCTGAAATCCAGGTTGAAGTGGCCATAATAATAACAAAAGGAATACAGAAAATGCCTGGTGATGAGCTTTCATTTTTTTTAAATTCACAATATGCCTGTTGCAATACTGCTGTTTATCATAGATATGCCGGTAAGGCTGCATGTATGGTTGCTAATATGAAGTTCCCTTTACTGAAATGCTTGCAGCAGAGCCAATGACTGTAACTGATATTTCAATTCCATCTGCAACAAATACACCATCGCCTGTGTGGTATATTTTGATGTAATGTACATCCAAAATAGTAATGGGTTTTTGATAAGTCATGTTTAAATATGGAGCATAGAGTTTCTCTTTGCTTGGCATGTTATATAAACATAGCAATGCTAGGAGCTAAAAGGTACATCACAGCTCATGCATCAAGGAATACTGAGAGGAAAGTCCCAGTATTGTATGGACGATGCAGATAATTCTTTAAAATTACTAGATAACATGAAACAGCCTTATATCTAATACTAGTATGTCATGTCTCAATAATCTGTACATAAAATGCTGTGAAGGCAAACAACAGCATATATAGCGAAAAAAGATCAGGCTGTAATAAGATAGACAGAAAATACCACTATGTGATTTATCAGCCATCTGGCACAATCCAAGCAACACTCATTCATGGGAGGTTCTAGTTTTCTGATTAGTTACCACAGCAACAGGTCTTCAGAGTATGCTTTAACGTCATGCACCTGTCAGCACCCATTTGACTACACAGTTTACCTTATGCACTGGTGGGCTGCCAAAGATGACATTCTTCCCAGTTTACTTTTTTGTTTGCACCAAGTCTTCCATTATACAATTAATGTGCTTTTCAGGGGATTTAGAACTTGAACATGGGTTTTAAAAAGTGGCATACAAAAGTGAAGCTCTTAGCTCAAAAGTGAAGAAAATTATTACTATTATTAAGCCATTTCCAGGTTATCGTGATACAGAAATTAGTAGGTGCTGGCTGGTTTTAAGGTGGCTTCATATAACTCAGAAATATTTTAAATCTAAAATAAAAAATTCATAGTTTGATCTAAGAACTATTGGTATGTTGGAAAAAAAAAATTAAAAATAGCCAAGATTCTTCCTCTCAAAGACAGAAATTTCTGCATATTCTTTTTTTTCTCTTGTGTAGTTTTATGGAAATCAGAAAATGTCCAAAGGCTACATGAATGGCCTTCATACGTTTCACAGCATACAACCGGTGAAAAATTGGTTGTTAGACAGCGGAAGAACAACACTTTTCAAAAAGTTTGGAATCCTTGGCAGCCTTTGTATATTATTCCTAGTATAGTTATAGCGATACAGAAATGTCAAAAATGAAATAGCCACGGTAATGAAATTTAACCACTACTGGGTGTGTACAGCAGCCAAAAGAAACTGAGCAGTTTAGATGTTTGGTAATGGCTGCTGTATGGAGGGAGTTGTTTAACCATAGGTCATTGGGTCAAGCTTAGCCCAAGTTAGTAGTGACTGAATGGTGTTGACAACTGGCAGAACATGAAGGATGAGCTCCCGCTGAGGTCAATGTGAGTTCTGACCATTTCTTCTCTATGTATGGAGCATGCACCTGTAGATAGGCAACAAAAACTACACTATCCATTAACAAGTTTTGTCCTGGAACAGCCCCGGGTTTTGGGTTGGGGATGGATCATTTCCAGAGGTGGAGTCATGGAATTCCTCCACTTAAAGGCAGTACTACTAGTCCTGCCTTAATAAACAATGAAGCATCATGGTCAGAATCTGTGAAGGCAAAACCCAGCAGTATAGCCTTTGCTATTAGTATTATCATAGTATTACTAATTTTTCTGCTACCTGTAGTCACATTGATTCTTTCATCAGAGGCTGACGTTGTGTCACTAATGGGTTTTTTGTTCTTAAACAATGAAAATGTGTCTATCCCCGCCCCAAGATTAGAGACCAGCTCTAAACTATGCTGCTTGCTTCCAGATATAGGGGAAGCTATATATAAATATAATGGGTATTACCTTGTTCATTTGTTCAGGGGACGAGGCGGAGGGGGAATCATCAGCAGTTTTTGCAGAAATCAATTTAATGGTAGTGAAATGAAAGAGGAAATCAAAGTGACTGGATTGATTGAATGCTTACAGTCTTAATAGCAGATGAAGAATCAATTATCCTTTCTGTGCCATTTAATCTCCTTTAAAGAGGCTGACACAGATTAGAAAAATAAGAGCACTGTATCTGATGTGGAGAGGACCAATGAGTGGTAATTGACATCAACCTCAGACTTTTGTCTAATATGGAGAAAAATCAAAACAATAAAATCTGGCGTTAGGGCAATCCTGACTAGATGGCTAGAATATGTGTTTTTGGGGCGTAAGGGCTCAAAAGTCAAATCCTAGTGATCTAAAAAAGTCCCTTTTGTTTACCCTTTATCAAACTATGACACAAGTGTGGTTGAAGAAGGCTGAAGTAAAAGGGGGAAAAAACACCATGAAAGCTTTAAGAGACAAACAAATGTTGTCATCACTTAAAGACCATATTAATGTAGTAGTAGTCGTAGATCTCATATGGTGTGGCCCATGTAAAAGCTCTGCAGCTAGCCCGTGGAGAATTTCCTCTGGTGCAGACACTGCATAGGGTCACCTACATTGCCCCAGCCTTTCCCCCTAGTAAGATCCAGCACAGGGGTCAGCCAAAGATAGGGTTGGGGGATGAGGGAGGCATGTCAAGGAAATCTCAATAGTGATTAGGAAATTCCATGAGACCAGCTGTCCTGGGGAGATTTTTGCCACTGAGGGTTTAAAGCTCACAAGCATAGCTAGTCTCACCAGATTCCAGCTGCAGCTAAGCCAAAACCAGAAAACAAGTCAGTTCCAGCTTTGGAACAATCTAGAATCAAAATCATTGTGCAGGGTAGGATTCTAATCTGAAGGGATACTTGAAGGGATCATAATCAAGGTTCTAGTTTCGCCAGTCTCAGTTTTTTATCATCCCATTCTAAGCCCTTTTAATTAGAAGGTTTTGAGTAGAAATCTAGCAATAGGCACAGCACAGCTATTGCAAACTAACAGTGTTTATTATTGTGTCAAGGAATTATTTTGTGGTGTACCAGCAGAAAACTAAGTCAGAGAACATACAGTATTATGAATTATGATTAACTTAGGGGAAGCTATATTTATCTAAAATTGTACATTCAGGCTAGCGTGTTTTTCTCTGTACTTGAAGAATCATTCAGCATTGAGGATGTATGAAACTTTTGTTGCAAGCAATAGGAAATTCACCAGATTTGGGGGTATGTTTGGGGACCGGCCTGAACCCAACCCCCTGATTTGAATAGTCCTGAAAGGGGCTTTGGAACTCTATCTGAAATGTGAAAGATAAAAAGTAGAACTGGCATAGAAATAGGTTGAGCAGCGAATTCTAACCCAAATTCAGCTCAAGATATGGGGTTTTGGTTGGGGCCCATCAGGAGCATAACCTGAAATATCTAGAGATTTGAGGAGGACCAATAACATGTAATTTTAGACAGGACCACTCAGAAAGCATCTAATGAATCATTTCTTTTAAGAGAATTTATGCTAGCAGTTTATTTAATATGCACTTGGATCGCTTTGGAATTTACGACCCATTCATACACAGTGATCATTAAAATGCAATTTCTCTGTACTAGCAGCATTAATGACATTGCAAGGACACCAGGGAATGAGGAACAGGAAAAGACCTCTGACCCAATAAATGTATTCCCTGTGATAGGAGGGAAGGTGCTCTCATGGGTTGGTAACTGGTTAAAAGATAGGAAACAAAGGGTAGGTATAAATTGTCAGTTTTCAGAATGGAGAGAGGTAAATAGTGGTGTCCCCTAGGGGTCTGTACTGGGCCCAGTCCTATTCAACATATTCATAAATGATGAATGATGAACAGTGAGGTGGCAAAATTTGCAGATGATACAAAAGTACAAAAAATAGTTAAGACCCAGGCAAAGTGCTGGGTTTTTATTTGTCTGTGGGTTTTTGAATTCACTTTTTCAACCCTTTCTCCCCAACTAGGAAGCCTAATGCCTATCTGTGTCTGCACGTCCTCACATCATATATATGGTCACCACTCTCCCTCTCTTTTCCCCACATTTTCTCTCTTCTGTCCTTTTCTGACCCTTTTTAACTTCAAATCTTATTTTGTTTGTATTTTTTTGCCAATTTGTTTTTTCTCTTTTTCTTCTTTGTGGGTCCTCTGTGCCCTTATCTCATCCCTTCCCTCCCCATGCACGTTCCCCAGAAGACTGCGAGTAGCTCACAGTGGAGGGATGGAAATCTGCTGGTGGCTGGGAAGGGCTGCACCTGTTCTTGAAGCAGAGCTGAGGGCCGAAGGAACAAGGAAGAGAAGCTTGGACTACTTGGCTCCTAAGTGCTAACTGATCCAGCGGCCCCTGTGTAGATAAGCTTCTCCAATGGTTGCCTGAATTCAAGGACACTAGGGAAGCAGAGCTGGTGGGAAAGTGGGAGTTTTCAAGATAAGTCATGCAAACCCCACAATATTTTGATTCTGAAATATTACTACAGTGCTCCAGGAGTTATAGTTTGGGTTCCTCATGCTCTCATTCTCTCTCTACAGGCTGAGCTCCCTGCACAGGATACATCTCACATGATATACCAGACTTCCCTTTTGAGGATGGGACTTGATGCATCATGGGAAATGAAATCCATCTCAGAACAGATCAGGAGCATGAGGTATCTAAACAATTCCCACAAGATACCGTGGCGATGTTTCAGCATCCAAAGATGACAGTTTTCATGAGTTCGGTTTTTTGACATAAAAATCGGTTTTCTACAGAAAGAGTTTTCTTTTACAAAAAAATTAATAGATCTGTCAAGCGATTAAAAAATTAATTGTGATTAATCGTACCATTAATCACGCTGTTAAACAATAAGAGAATACTATTCATTTAAATATTTTTGGATGTTTTCTACATTTTCAAATATATTTTCAGTTACAACACAGAACACAAAGGGTACAGTGCTCACTTTATATTTATTTTTATTACAAATGTTTGCACTGAAAAAAACAAAAGAAGTAAGATTTTTTCAATTCACCTAATACAAGTATTGTAATGCAATCATTTTACTATGAAAGTTGAACTGACAAATGTAGAATGATGTACAAAAAAAACCTGCATTCAAAAATAAAACAATGTAAAATTGTAGAGCTTGCAGGTCCATTCAGTCCTACATCTTGTTCAGCCAAATGCTCAGACAAACAAGTTTGGTTACAATTTGCAAGAGATAATGCTGCCAGCTTCCTGTTTGCAATGTTACCTGAAAGTGAGAACAGGCATTCCCATGGCACTGTTTTAGCGGTGTCCCAAGACATTTACATACCAGATGTGCTAAAGATTCATATGTCCCTTAATGCTTCAACCACCATTCCAGAGGACATGTGCCCATGCTAATAGCGGGTTCTGCTCAATAACGATCCAAAGCAGTGTGGACCCACGCATGTTCATTTTCATAGAATCATAGAATATCAGGGTTGGAAGGGACCCCAGGAGGTCATCTAGTCCAACTCCCTGCTCAAAAGCAGGACCAATCCCCAATTAAATCATCCCAGCCAGGGCTTTGTCAAGCCTGACTTTAAAAACTTCTGAGGAAGGAGATTCCACCACCTCCCTAGGCAATGCATTCCAGTGTTTCACCACCCTCCTCGTGAAAAAGTTTTTCCTAATATCCAACCTAAACCTCCCCCACTGCAACTTGAGACCATTACTCCTTGTCCTGTCCTCTTCTACCACTGAGAATAGTCTAGAACCATCCTCTCTGGAACCACCTCTCAGGTAGTTGAAAGCAACTATCAAATCCCCCCTCATTCTTCTCTTCTGCAGACTAAACAATCCCAGTTCCCTCAGCCTCTCCTCATAAGTCATGTGTTCCAGACCCCTAATAATTTTTATTGCCCTTCGCTGGACTCTTTCCAATTTATCCACATCCTTCTTGTAGTGTGGGGCCCAAAACTGGACACAGTACTCCAGATGAGGCCTCAACAATGTCGAATAGAGGGGGACGATCACGTCCCTCGATCTGCTCGCTATGCCGCTACTTATACATCCCAAAATGCCATTGGCCTTCTTGGCAACAAGGGCACACTGCTGACTCATATCCAGCTTCTCGTGCACTGTCACTCCTAGGTCCTTTTCCGCAGAACTGCTGCCTAGCCATTCGGTCCCTAGTCTGTAGCTGTGCATTGGGTTCTTCCGTCCTAAGTGCAGGACCCTGCACTTATCCTTATTGAACCTCATCAGATTTCTTTTGGCCCAATCCTCCAATTTGTCCAGGTCCCTCTGTATCCTATCCCTGCCCTCCAGCGTATCTACCACTCCTCCCAGTTTAGTATCATCTGCAAATTTGCTGAGAGTGCAATCCACACCATCCTCCAGATCATTTATGAAGATATTGAACAAAACCAGCCCCAGGACTGACCCCTGGGGCACTCCACTTGACACCGGCTGCCAACTAGACATGGAGCCATTGATCACTACCCGTTGAGCCCGACAATCTAGCCAACTTTCTACCCATCTTATAGTGCATTCATCCAGCCTGTACTTCTTTAACTTGCTGACAAGAATACTGTGGGAGACAGTGTCAAAAGCTTTGCTAAAGTCAAGAAACAATACATCCACTGCTTTCCCTTCATCCACAGAACCAGTAATCTCATCATAGAAGGCGATTAGATTAGTCAGGCATGACCTTCCCTTGGTGAATCCATGCTGACTGTTCCTGATCACTTTCCTCTCATGTAAGTGCTTCAGGATTGATTCTTTGAGGACCTGCTCCATGATTTTTCCAGGGACTGAAGTGAAGCTGACTGGCCTGTAGTTCCCAGGATCTTCCTTCTTCCCTTTTTTAAAGATTGGCACTACATTAGCCTTTTTCCAGTCATCCGGGTCTTCCCCCGTTCGCCACGAGTTTTCAAAGATAATGGCCAATGGCTCTGCAATCACAGCCGCCAGTTCCTTTAGCACTCTCGGATGCAACTCGTCCGGCCCCATGGACTTGTGCACGTCCAGCTTTTCTAAATAGTCCCTAACCACCTCTTTCTCCACAGAGGGCTGGCCATCTATTCCCCATGTTGTGATGCCCACCGCAGCAGTCTGGGAGCTGACCTTGTTAGTGAAGACCGAGGCAAAAAAAGCATTGAGTACATTAGCTTTTTCCACATCCTCTGTCACTAGATTGCCTCCCTCGTTCATTAAGGGGCCCACACTTTCCTTGGCTTTCTTCTTGTTGCCAACATACCTGAAGAAACCTTTCTTGTTACTCTTAACATCTCTGGCTAGCTGCAGCTCCAGGTGCGATTTGGCCCTCCTGATTTCATTCCTACATGCCCGAGCAATATTTTTATACTCTTCCCTGGTCATATGTCCAACCTTCCACTTCTTGTAAGCTTCTTTTTTATGTTTAAGATCCGCTAGGATTTCACCGTTAAGCCAAGCTGGTCGCCTGCCATATTTACTATTCTTTCGACACATTGGGATGGTTTGTCCCTGTAACCTCAACAGGGATTCCTTGAAATACAGCCAGCTCTCCTGGACTCCTTTCCCCTTCATGTTAGTCCCCCAGGGGATCCTACCCATCCGTTCCCTGAGGAAGTCGAAGTCTGCTTTCCTGAAGTCCAGGGTCCGTATCCTGCTGCTTACCTTTCTTCCCTGTGTCAGGATCCTGAACTCAACCAACTCATGGTCACTGCCTCCCAGATTCCCATCCACTTTTGCTTCCCCTACTAATTCTTCCCGGTTTGAGCAACAGGTCAAGAAAAGCTCCCCCCCTAGTTGGCTCCTCTAGCACTTGCACCAGGAAATTGTCCCCTACGCTTTCCAAAAACTTCCTGGATTGTCTATGCACCGCTGTATTGCTCTCCCAGCAGATATCAGGAAAATTAAAGTCACCCATGAGAACCAGGGCATGCGATCTAGTAGCTTCCGCGAGCTGCCGGAAGAAAGCTTCATCCACCTCATCCCCCCGGTCCGGTGGTCTATAGCAGACTCCCACCACTACATCACTCTTGTTGCTCACACTTCTAAACTTAATCCAGAAACACTCAGGTTTTTCTGCAGTTTCGTACCGGAGCTCTGAGCAGTCATACTGCTCCCTTACATACAGTGCTACTCCCCCACCTTTTCTGCCCTGCCTGTCCTTCCTGAACAGTTTATAACCATCCATGACAGTACTCCAGTCATGTGTTATCCCACCAAGTCTCTGTTATTCCAATCACGTCATAATTCCTTGACATCACCAGGACCTCCAGTTCTCCCTGCTTGTTTCCAAGGCTTTGTGCATTCGTATATAAGCACTTGAGATAACCTGCTGATTGCTCCTCATTCTCAGTATGAGGCAGGAGCCCTCCCCTCACAGACATTCCTGCCTGTGCTTCCTCCCGGTATCCCGCTTTCCCACTTACCTCAGGGCTTTGGTCTCCTTCCCCCGGTGAACCTAGTTTAAAGCCCTCCTCACTAGGTTAGCCAGCCTGCTTGCAAAGATGCTCTTCCCTCTCTTCGTAAGGTGGAGCCCGTCTCTGCCTAGCACTCCTCCTTCATGGAACACCAAGAACACCTCATCATCTGAGTCAGATGCCACCAGGGGAAGGTTGATTTTCTTTTTTGGTGGTTCTGGTTCTGTAGTTTCCATATCGGAGTATTGCTCTTTTAAGACTTCTGAAAGCATGCTCCACACCCCATCCCTCTCAGATTTTGGACGGCACTTCAGATTCTTAAACCTTGAGTCAAGTGCTGTAACTATTTTTAGAAATCCCATATTGGTACCTTCTCTGTGTTTTTTCAAATCTGCAGTGAAAGTGTTCTTAAAATGAATATGTGCTGGCTCATCATCTGAGACTGCTATAACATGAAATATATGGCAGAATGTAGGTAAAACAACAGAAGCCATACAATTCTCCCCCCCCCCCAGGAGTTCAGTCACAAATTTAATAAATGCATTATTTTTTTAACAAGCATCATCAGGATGGACGCATGTCCTCTGGATTGGTGGCCGAAACATGAAGGGGCGTGTGAATGTTTAGCATATCTGGCACATAAATACCTTGCAACACCTGCTACAAAAGTGCCATGTGAACATACTGTTCTGACTTGAAGGTGACATTGTAAATAAGAAGCAGGCAGCATTATTTCCCATAAATGTAAACAAACTTGTTTCTCTTAGTGGTTGGCTGAATAAGAAGTAGGACTGAGTGGACTTGTAGGCTCTAAACTTTTGCATTGTTTTGTTTTTGAGTGCAGTTATGTAACAAAAAAAATCTACATTTATAAGTTGCACTTTCATGATAAAGAGATTGCACTACAGTACTTGTATGAGATGAATTGAAAAATACTATTTCTTATTTTTACAGTGCAAATATTTGTAATAAAAATAATAATATAAAGTGAGCACCGTACACTTTGTATTCTGTGTTGTAACAGAAATCAACATATTTGAAAATGTAGAAAAATACGCAAAAATATTCAATACATTTCAATTGGTATTCTATTGTTTAACAGTGCTATTAATTGCAATTAATTAATTGTGATTAATTTTTTTAGTTAATCACATGAGTTAACTGTGATTAACTGACAGCCCTAAACATTAATTTAGTCAAAAAAATCAATTTTCTATGGAAAAAACAGTTTTGATGGAAATTTTTTGAACAGCTCTAACAGGCAGCTTTTACAAAGCCACTGTTGCTTTACTCACTGTTACAGTAGCAGGTTTGCAGCAGGGAGGATCTTAGTTCATTGAGTTTTAGTGTCTCAATTCCTCCTAGGTCCATCTGACAGCCATAGGGCACCCCCACCCTGACTTTGGGGCATGTTTCTGTAAAGTGAAAATAACCAAATCTCTGGTATAGCAGTAAGCATTGCAAAATCTGGAATGGGCTAAAATGTGCACAATCCTGAGAGCTGAGAGAGCAGTATTACCAGCCCCAAGTGTTTAAAAAGTCACAAGTCGGGCATAAAAACAACAAAGGTTGAAATAATGAGTAATAATAAAGTGGGGAAGGGATGCCTTCTGAATTTTGGGTGTTTAAGATTCACATTTTCAAGCTATTCTTCACAACCATAATGGCTAGAAAGTTCGTTTTTTTTTTTTTGTTTTTTTTTAAAGAAAACATGCTGCCATAATCATACCACCACCACCACACCAAACATTAGCAGACTCCTCCTAAAGCCACAGGGGTTGGTAAATTACAGGCATGATGCTAAAAAGTGAAAATTTTAAAAGCTAGTGCTGTGGAGATGGAGGTAAAGAAAGCTTCTTTTCCATCATGGTGTCTGCAAACAACATACCAGCAAAGTTCCTTTGACAGGTTAATAGGCTGGCAAATCTGCATTGCCTCTGCTTGGAGACAGAGCTGATTAGAAAAGGAGTACTTGTGGCACCTTAGAGACTAACAAATTTATTTGAGCATAAGTTTTCGTGAGCTACAGCTCACTTCATCGGATGCATGCAGTGACTGTATGTATCCAATGAAGTGAGCTGTAGCTCACGAAAGCTTATGCTCAGAAAGCTTATGCTCAAATAAATTTGTTAGTCTCTAAGGTGCCACAAGTACTCCTTTTCTTTCTGCGGATACAGACTAACACAACTGCTACTCTGAGAGCTGATTAGAGATGATTAAACAAATGTGAATCAGACCAGCTGCTTCAGTAGTAGCAGACCTCTGTCTGAAAGGGCCAGGTGTGACATTCTCTCACTGAATTTCAGACAGTTGCACTTGCTAAATATCTGAAGGGGCTTGGAGAATTTAAACTTGTAATCTGGATCAATGTCCCAGATAGCTGGTTCAGTTTTTATGTAATTCTTATCTCAGATTTTTATAGGTGCATATACAGCACGATAAGTTTATTTTACCACATCTTGACTTTTTTTTTTACAGCTTGACTTTTCTTTTTTAAAGACAAACAAGTGTCGAGAACTGTAATAACATACTGCTAAGACTACTGTTACGATTTTTTTTTTAAATGTGATTTCCTCCCAGGCAGGAGGTTGCATATAGCAGTTCTCACTGATGTTACTAAGTACGGATGTAAAGATTGGTCAATTACCAAGCTTTCTGTTTTTTCAGGAGCGTACCAAAGAATTTTTATTGAAATGTAGACACAAATATACAAAGTAAGACTTTTTCATTCCATTCTGGGCACCTTAGTGATTTTTGTGTTACTTGTTGCCTTCCCCGAAATGTCAAAAAAACCTGTAGGCAACTCAGAGGGGAACCATAAAAAATATCTCTAAGAATGGATTGACGGATGAAGAAATTATTGGGGATAGAGGAAAGGGAGAAGAAGTAAAGGGCATAAACATTGTGAAAAGAGGAGCATTAGATTAGTCAAGGAGTTAGAACAGCTACTCGGTTTATTCAACTAAAAATCTAAGCTGGTATCAGGAAAATAATTGCTAGCAGTGAAACCTATTAGACCTATTAGTGAGATTTAATAGGCTCCCAAAGGAAGTGACATTGCTTCAGTTATTTAAAACTCCCAAACAGATAGAAAATATACAGTAGGGAAAAATCTTTGTTTCAGGAAGAAAAGAAATGAACAAGATGGTTCACTTGGTCTCTTCTTTTAATAATTCTTGGGCACAATAGATATAATCATGCCTCTAGTTTCTAAACATTAATTCCAGTAATTGGTGAAATTTGAAGCAGATCCTTAAACTATAACTTTCTACTATTTAGTGTAGTAAAAGTAACATTATGCTGGAGTTTGGGTGAAATCTTGATGAAGCTGGTGGACATCATAGCTGCCTTTCATTCAGGATAAATGTAAAAAGCTATTAAGCTCCCTTACGGAATAAAATAACAGATGACAGGGGCCGTTTCCCAAAACACAGGCAACATGCAGGGAGCTGAGCTATGTGGCAGAGTGCAAATGCAGGGGGACTGGGTATTAATTTGGAAGAGCTATATGTGTGAGAGAGAAACAGCTAGAAATTCCACAAGGCAGACAGAGAAGGCAGCAAGGAAGCCCTAGAGACAGCCAGAGAACACTTGTACCAGGACCCTAAGAGAGTGCTTTTGGGTGGAGTGCTGGCTGGAAAGAGGCTTGGAATTGTGAGGGGGAAAAAACCACAATCAATAAATCTGCTGTGTTCAGGGAAACTGGGTTTTATTTACATTCTTTGTAAATAAACTGAGTTAGATTAAAGAAATTCCTGACTCTGTCATCAATTTCTCCTCCAAATGGACACAACCTTCAAGACCTCAGATAATGGCTAACCACTCAGATCAAAACATGTAAACAGTAATATTACATAGAATAAGGCAAGACACCAAGAAAGTTTTAAAAACTATTTCAGTATATAAGCAGCACTCCCAAAGCCTTGACAAAAGCTCTCTTGTTCTAAAACATAGCAAATCTAAAATTGACATATAAAATGGGCTTTTAGGGGTGATCCTGTTCCCATTGCCTTCAATGGGTGCAGGATTCAATTACTCTATGGCAGCTGTGAATGAGCACAGTGTGTACTGTCCTATCAAACCACAAAAGAGACTGTAGAAGGCACAGCAGGCTACACAACTGCAGAGAAGAGCCCCAGTACATTATAACATCACTAATGAGCAGTCTCCAGTCCTTCAGCACAACATTTACAAACATTTAAAGAGTTTGTTTCTATGAGAGCATATACTGCACACATAACCCACTTGAGGTATCACACTGATACATCTTAGGAAGGGAAAGTTGAAGGTGCGCCTATCTAGTGAGATCTTTGGTTATTGCATATATTAACTGTTTTGTAAGTCATAATGTTGAGATAGAAGTGATCACAGATCTATGCCCAATTATCTGAAAGGAGATTATCACTTATAGCAGGAAATCAGTGGCATCCTCCTGAACTGTTAAAATAATCTGTTTTCTTCAGTGTCTTTGAACTAAAGATCTTGCTGAATCTGTTCTCTGTGGCTATAATTTCAGGACGGAAGATATTGAATTAATAGAGCTCTATCAGCAGCATAAAGATGAATATGATGAACAGACTCATTATTTGTAGTTCCACATATTTATAAGACCATTGGGTAAAACACTACGGGCTACAGTGTTGTCAATATACCTAGGACTCCTAGATCTACATCATCTTCTCATTTAGCATTGATAATATTTTCTTGATTTTCTAGTCTAGAGGGAATTAGGAGACCAGATGAAAAATAGGAGGCGCACACTAAATCTTCAGAAAACAGCATTGACTTTGAATAGAGAGAGGAAGTATGACAATCTCACAGAAGCTGTGACCTCCCTGTTCAGAGTACCTGGCCTCTGGTTTTCAAAGAAGGAGAAGTGTAACCTCAGGGTTCTTTTGCACTCATTCTCAAAGATACCCAGTGACAAAAAATAAGAAAAAGAAAACAACCTCCCCCACTTTTTCCCCCACCTTTCTTCCTACGCTCTAATTTAATTGTTAGCAAAAACAGTGTATGGAGTCTGTAAGTGAGGTAGAGTGAGGCTGAATGATGCAATAATAAATTACAGAACAGACTGAATCTCTTAACTGTTCAATTCGAGACGTTCTAATATTTGGATTTTTTTGAAAAAGTGTAGAAATTGCTTTGGTGTATTAGCTGGATGCTAGCACATTTTCAATCTTAAGTCTCTTTGAGTTATTCCACCCCACATCCTGCAATATATAGACACTTTTATTATGGAACAAAAGCTTTAAGAAATAGATGGTTTTCACAGTGTGTTATTAGTTTTTCTTTATATATCATATAGAAATGTTTAAAAGGACAAAACATTTCTTTTCATTTTTTCAGGTCAGCTTTAGAGGCCTGGAATGTGATTAGCTCATTATGGAGTTTATGGTTTACTTTACAATATAAATTACTATACTTTGGAAATTTCACTACTGCTGAAATTATATGGATTAATAAATGATAGACTGGAATCTTTATTCTATTTTGAATACATAGACTGCTGCAGAAACCTTCGGCACCTGCTAGTTAATCCATCGGCTATAATACCAGTAGGATCATTGTGCCTGCGATAAAGATGCAGCCAATGTAACTAACATTAAAGGAAGAGGGAAACTTTGTACGGCACCAAGTGCCATACAGTTACAATACTTGTATACGGTGAATTGAAAAATACTATTTCTTGGTGCCAATAGAAAATAATGGGCAACATATTCATTTTATCACACTGATACATCCTCAGAAGTATATTACTAATCCACATATCTTGACAGCAGAGGAATTTTCAACTGCCCAGCTGCAGCTAAAATGATTTTGCTGATTCTTTGCACCACTGGACAATGAGCTGTATTGGTTTCAATGTGGACTCTCAATGTTTATTTGAGAAGTATGATTTCAAGAATTAGCTGTACAGTAGAAATTAGACACTAACATTTAAGAGAGGATTTAATATATAGTGAAGCAGATAACCAGACTATTGTTACTTGCTAATTCAAATTGACTCTGAGATTAAAGGTAATGTCCAGACTAACGTGTACTAATCAATTAGTGAAGTTAGTGTCTCCTTTTCTATCATTTTCCAAAAGTTTCTGCAGCAGTCTATGTATTCAAAATAGAATAAAGAGTCCAGTCTATCATTTATTAATCCATATAATTTCAGCAGTAGTGAAATTTCCAAAGTATAGTAATTTATATTGTAAAGTAAACCATAAACTCCATAATGAGCTAATCACATTCCAGGCCTTCCTGAACCTATTGCTGACATGGCAGTCTTGAGAGATTTGTTTTGAGTCCAACTGAAGGATTTTTACAGCTACCGCAAACTAAGGAAGTAGGGCCAGATCTTCAGCAGCTGGGAGTCTCCATAGCTACACTGATTTCAGCAAAACTATGCCAGGTTACACCAGCTGAGGACCTGCCCCTGAAGCTTTAATATTCTAGTGGTGTGTGTACATATTTACAAAGTTATTTCACTATTAGTGTTTTTAAGAATCTAATTGGGAATAGGAAAATTTCACAGCTTTCATCAATCCAGCACTTCCATTGAAAATGAGAGATGCAATGCTTACATGAACCCTTTATCCCCTGCCTGAGATGCAGTAACCAAAGACAACATGTTTGTTTTGCTACTGCAGTAACATTCCAAAAGTAGTAATAAAAAAAAAAATCTTGCTTATAGAAAAGAGGAAAGGAAACCAAGCATCAAAATAATGGAAGTATGTGCTAATTTATCTTCATCTGATCCCACATCCACCACAGACCCCATCCTCTTTCCCCCTCAGAGTAGCGAGTTGTATAACAGGACCTTTTCCCCCCTTGTACAAAATATTTTCTGAAGTAAAAAATGCTTAGTTCAGAGCAAACACCTCCTCCTGCCACTGGTTTCGGAAGATCAGATTCTATTGCAAATTAATAGAGCCCTGAAAATCTGCAGCTATCCACAGACTGTTTTTGTGGATTGGATGCAGATACAAATTTTGTATCTGCACAGGGCGCTATAAATTAACATATCTTAACTGACAGACTGTAGTGACTAGGGCTCCATTCCTGCACATGCTTAGCTTTAAGAATGTGCATAGTCTCACTGGCTTCAAGTTGGACTTCTCCTGTGCGTAAAGCAGGATTGTGGCCCATATGGACTAGAAGTCACAAGGGGAGAATTCTCTCCCTTGTTCCAAAAGAGCAATAGTTTGAAGCATCAAAAGAAGGCAAGACTGACAGCTCAGGGGTGAACTGCACCTGTGATCTCTCCTGAAGCCCCTACATGTGACAGACCTCTACCTCAGTATTACCAAACACCAAATGTTCAAAAATCATGAGTAGGCTCACCAGAAATCATGCAATTGGCTTTAAAATCCTGAGATTATGTAAAAATAATAGATTTGGCGTTTTTTATTTTCCTTCTGCTTTCTAAGTGTTTAGGGTGCATCAGGGTCACATTTTGAAGCTTTTACCACAGTCATGAGGGCTAGAAATTTAATTTTTCTTTAAGACTGAAGGCTGAAATCATCACATATCCACTTGACTCTAGAAGCTGGGGCTTTAAGGAAAACAAACAAACAAACGACAAAATCATCAGAGTGGGCAACATTGCTACGTGCAGTCTTCACAGAATGGAATTCAGTTCACCCCACTTTAGACTGGATCATAGGCTACTATACCCTGCATTTCCCATCATCCTGCCATAGTTACAGGGTGAGTGGTACTTTATACCTTCACGAGTGCACCCCTGACATGACAGACTCTTATCTTCACTTCTCCCAAGTGGAACCCTGTGGTTCTACCACTCTCACCTGGATCCTGGAGTGACAGCCCCTGTTTTCAGCCATATTAACACAAGATACCCAACCGTAATTGGTACTTGCAAGCAGCTTTCCTCAGATCCTGTAACCAGCAGCTGAATGATTAAAGTGAGACTCTAAACAGCTCCTTCCAAACAGACAATTTGTCTGTTCACCCAAGAGCAGAGAAAAGGGTTAAAGCTACAGAAACTCTGCATGCTTAGGTCTTATTTGGAACTCTTAGCTGCCTTTGACATTCCACTGGGCCTGCATCCCAGTCTGACTGCTCTTCACGAACAGCCCTTGACCACTGAAGCCCCCTCCTTCTCTAAAGAAAGATTGTAATTGTTTAGTGCCCCTTTTATCTTAGGACCTGAGCCTTGGTGAACCAGGTGAACCAATTTTGCCTGGCCCCTGGAAGCAGCATCTTCCCAATTGATAGCCCAGTTCCCTTAACTCCCATGAAGTCTTTTCTTGTCGGTGGCCATTGTTTTGTTTCCTGATTGCTCTTCCTAAGAGCTCCTTTTGGTTTAACTCCTCAAGACAGACTAAGCAATATCAAGCAAGTAAATATAACGTTAAAAAAAAAGAGAAAGATCTTCCACTTGCTCCATGACAATGTAGCACAATAAGACGTTCATGCCCTGAACATATTTTTCTAAGTCACTTTATTGTTTAAAATTTCAGCACACTTGATCTTCAATTTATTTTTGTACCGCTCATGAAATACTGCAAGAACCATACCGCACTGTAGAGTATACACCTCTGCAACTCTAAATACTGATTTCCCCCTCCACGGGCAATGTAAAAAAGACAAAACAAAAACCTCAAAACTATTTAAGGTAGTGACAGGAATTGAACCAATGCGGGTGTCCTTGTGACCACTTCACTTCTTCTCAGACTACCTTTTCCCCTTATAGCTAAGCAACTTGAAACTTGAGCATTCAGCCTAAGGCATATTTAGTAGGTCAAAGAAAACGTGGTCTCTCTGCATCAATGCAAGTTTCTTAATTCCAATGCATAAGATACTTATTAGCATTGAAAGTTTTCCATTTAGAAGGGTAGGTGTTGTGCTGTAACTTGCTATTTTTGAGATATTTGTACACATATCCCTTCCTTCCCCAACCCAAATGGAATGTTAAATAACTGACAGTTCAAATAAATAGCAAAAATAACTAGCAACATCTAACTCCTACCTTGGTTCTAGCGCATATCACTGAAATAAATATAAAATGAATCATTGGTTTGTTGGGGCACTAAAGAAGCTTACTATATTTATAAAAATAAACCAGGGGAAGACAGTAATTTTTCTTATTCTGTCCCATGTAGATTACACTATATTGCTACAGCTGAGAAGGCTCATAACATGTCACACCTTTGTAGTGTACCTCTTTTTGTCAGCTTCAGGAAAATTAGTTGGCACTTCTTTTTTTGTGCTTTTCAAACACAGATTTGCAAAAGAAAATAATGCCATATAACTGAAGTCACTGATTTAAAATTAAACAAGCTTTGTATTATTAAAGAGAGAGAGTGTCACCTGAAATATATATAGCACAGAAGAAGGAAATGCAAGGCCGATAAAGGACTGGATTTTCCTTTTAGGAAGTTTGTTATATGGCAAGTTTTTGTTTCACGATGCAAAATAAGTTAATACAAAATAAGGGTTCATACAACGAAAACCACTATTACTGCATAAACCTTTTCAACTGCTGCACAAAAAGGCTTAATTTCAATACCTAAAAATAGTTAAAACACTTTGGATCATCAACAGACAATCTTTTGAATATGAAAAACAAAGCGTTTCTTCTGTTCCATTAGAAACTGTCAGCGCCAAACACTGAATCAAAAATGTTACAAAACTTGACACTATAAGTTGCTTCACAGAAAATTCTGCCAGGCTTCTCTACAGCTCGTCATGCTTGTATGCGAACTCCCTGGCAGATATAAATCCGTCACGGTCTTCATCTTCTTTATCAAATATGTCGTCAGCCAAAACATCATGATAGCTGTCATTTACTGGTGCTCCATGATTTTCAAATTCCTTCTTCAAATATGCTTTCACCTGTTGGGCAAGATAGATTAATAGTTTTTAGGGCTGTCAAGTGATTAAATAAATGGTATTCTGTTATTAACTGTGATTAAGTGCGATTAATTTTTTAAATATTTGTGGATGTTTTCTACATTTTCAAATATATTGATTTCAATTACAACACAGAATACAAAGTGTACAGTGATCACTTTATATTTTTATTTCAAGTATTTACACTGTAAAAAAACAAAAGAAATAGTATTTTTCAATTTACCTAATACAAGTACTGTAGTGCAATCTCTTTATCATGGAAGTTGACTTACAAATGTAGAATTATGTACCCAAAAAACCTGCATTCAAAAATAAAACAATGTAACATTTTAGAGCCTGCACGTCCATTCAGTCCTACTTCTTGTTCAGCCAACCACTCAGACACACAAGTTTGTTTACATTTGCAGGAGATAATGCTGCCTGCTTCTTGTTTACCATGTCACCTGAAAGTTAGAACAGGCGTGCTCATGGTATTGTTGTTGCCGGCATCATAAGATATTTATGTGCAAGATGTGCTAAAGATTCATATGTCCCTTCATGCTTCAACCACCATTCCAGGGGACAGGCGCCCATGCTGATGACGGGTTCTGCTCAATAACAATCCAAAGCAGTGCAGACCGACATGTTCATTTTCAGCATCTGACTCAGATGCCAACAGCGGAAAGTTGATTTTCTTTTTTGGTGGTTCAGGTTCTTCAGTTTCCGCATAAGAGTGTTGCTCTCTTTTAAGGCTTCTGAAAGCATGCTCCACACCTCGTCCCTCTCAGATTTTGGAAGGCACCTCAGATCCTTAAACC
Organism: Caretta caretta; assembly: GCF_965140235.1. Classification (NCBI taxonomy): domain Eukaryota; kingdom Metazoa; phylum Chordata; order Testudines; family Cheloniidae; genus Caretta; species Caretta caretta. Next base: position 205,492,943 of record NC_134207.1, on the reverse strand, counting down.
TTGGGTCGAGTGCTGTAGCTATCCTTGGAAATCTCACATTGGTAACTTTGCGTTTTGTAAAATCTGCAGTGAAAGTGTTCATAAAATGAACATGTGCTGGGTCATCATCCGAGACTGCTACAACGTGAAATATATGACAGAATGTGGGTAAAACAGAGCAGGGGACATAGAATTCTCCCCCAAGGAGTTCAGTCACAAATTTAATTAATGCATTATTTTTTTAACAAGCATCATCAGCATGGAAGCATGTCCTCTGGAATGGTGGCTGAAGCATGAAGGGGCATATGAATGTTTAGCATATCTGCCACATAAATACCTTGCAATGCTGGCTACAAAAGTCCCATGCAAATGCCTCTTCTCACTTCTGGTGACATTGTAAATAAGAGGGCAGCATTATCTCCTGTAAATGTAAACAAACTTGTTTGTCTAGCAATTTGTAAGTTGCACTTTCATGACAAAGAGATTGCACTATAGTATTTGTGTGAGGTGAATTGAAAAATACTATTTCTTTTGTTTATCAATTTTACAGTGCAAATATTTGTAATAAAAAATAATATACTTTGATTTCAAATACAACACAGTATACAATAATACATGAAAATGTAGAAAAACATCCAAAATATTTAATACATTTCAACTGGTATTCTATTTTTTTAAACAGTGTGATTAAAACTGATTAATCGCGATTACATTTTTTAATCACGATTAATTTTTGAGTTAATCGCGTGAGTTAACTACGATTAATCAACAGCCATAATAGTTTTAATCATAAGGCTTTATTAAAATTCAGTTAATGGAGAAGAGACAGGCCTAGGAAAAGGAGTACTTGTGGCACCTTAGAGACTAACCAATTTATAATAAATTGGTTAGTCTCTAAGGTGCCACAAGTACTCCTTTTCTTTTTGCGAATACAGACTAACACGGCTGCTACTCTGAAAACAGGCCTAGGAAAAGCTATCATATTTGTTATGGGTGTACTAGACAATAAATAACTACTTCCCATTGTCACTAAGGATATAAGCTTGTCTGACAGATTTCTGCAGCCTAACTCAGAGAAGATAGCAAGGTCTTTGGTATCAAAGACAAAAATAGTAGGCACAAATCATCATAGCTTTAGGGTATATGCCAGAAAAAGAGCTATGAAAGTGTGTCCTTTAAGTTTGTCTGTCTGTACTGTAAAGTGAATATAACTAAAGAATGGAAATTTTTGGCTTCCAGTTATTTAGAGAGCAAAATAATTCCTCTTGCTCACAAATATCAGACGACAGTATAAGATCCACCTAACCAAAAAGAAAAAAGAAAAGAAATCAACCTCAGATCTTTATCAACTTGTTAGGTTGAGTTTCCACACCAAAATGTATTTGGGAAACTGTCCACTATCAGCATTTATTGCAGGAACAGAAATCACTATATTAAAAAATTATTCTGACACCAGAAGAACCCCACAATAAAAATCTTACGTATGAGACATGCATTTAAAAATTACTTAAACTCACTGCTGAAACATACCTATGCAGACTAGTACATTTAATTATTCTGAGTGACAACTCAATCCTCATTCAGTTGTTTGAAGTTTATCCATCTTAAATCCTGAGAGTTCTAAACCATATAACCTTCTACTGAGGTAGAAAGATACTGTAAATTAGGTAATTACAGATGATTTACCCTACAATACCCAAAATTTGTTTAGGATTGAATTAACACCAAGCCAATGGGTCATATCTTCCAGGTTTTAAAATCTCTTATCCACATCAATACACTGCTTTGTGGCATTTGTTATGGTAAGTCAATAGGCATTAATATATTGATAATTTGCAAGGCTGGCTAACACAGTGCATTAGTGAACTGGATCAGTCTTTCAGCTCTAATTCCTGTCCTCGACTGAAAACAAAAAAGGAGTTTAGTGGTCTCACCTAGCTCCCTAATGTTCCCAAACTTTTTTCCCCTGAGGCCCAGCTGTGCAGCTGCAATAGGCATTGTGGCCCACTGTTAACATGCATCCATCAGGGAGAGGGCACTGCAGGGACCAGGGCCAGTGAGAGGGCAAAAGGGCCAGGCAGGTGCCACAGCCAGCCCCCACCAACACGCTCCACCTCAGCAACATGCTGAGTGCCTTGAGCTCATCACCCGACAGCCCTGCACCAGTCACCCACGTAGCACCCTGGCCTGCCTCACACGCTCCGACTGCCCGGGAACAAGGGAGGGCTTGGGAACCACCAGCATCAGGCGGAGGCAGGTGCTCGGGCCAAGCCCATCTGTTACCACCTGGACAATGTCGTGATCAGGACCATCAAGGTAACAGCAGCAGCGCCAAGCCCAGCCCTAGGGGGGCTATGGGGCTTATACTCCAGGATTCCCAACAGATACAGATTGCAGGGTGCAGCGGCTCAGAGCAGAAACAGCTGCGAACCCTCTGGCCTCCTCCAGCCACCAGGGGAATCACCACTTTTCGGAGCGGCCCCTTCTCTTCGCCCTCTGCCACCCAATAGGGCACTGGGCTGTTCTGGCCCTGGGTGGGGGCCATCATCAGCTGCCACCCCACCAACATATAAAATTTTGGGGGAGCAAGGCAGCAACAACCCTCATGCCCCCACATTCCACCCATAGTCAACCACCTGGGACTGTGTTACGGCCTACAGTTTGGGAACCCCTGCCCTAATGGATATTTTGGCTCATCACAAAAGATACATCGTATAGCTAGTACACACTGGTATAATTCAATAGGAAGGGAACAAGTCTGAAATAGCAGGAGAGATCCAGGACAGGATTGTTGTACATGCAGAAGCCTGCCTGGCTAGAGTTTTTGATTTCAGTGTAAAATAAAATAAACCACCACTTAAATATTCTTTAAACACAGATGATAAAACTAAGTGTTGAAACCTACAGTTCTTTCCACCATTAAGTTCTATATTAAAGCAGAGTCCCAATTAGAAGAGTGGCCAGCAGAGGACGAACAATGTTGAATGCTTTGTCCTTTCAGGAAGGTCACATGATGAAGTGCCATCGGATATTGGTGTTACAGCAGTAAGATTTGAAATCCAAGTTGTGGTACAAAAAACCTCTGACAAAGGTTTAAAGTAATTTTTTAACTTCTAAAAAGTTCTAAGTCACACAAATGAATATAAACATTCTAAGTGGTGCAAACCACACTTAAAATGGGTGACAGGAGGATGGATCACTTGATGATTACCTGTTCTGTTCACTCCCTCTGAAGCACCTGGCATTGGACACTGTTGGAAGACAGAATACTGGACTAGATGGATCTTTGGTCTGACCCAGTACGGCTGTTCTCATGTTATGTTAACCTAGGCCTCCATCCTGCACCTATGCACGTGAGCAGTATCTATAGACTCAAGGCCCTTTCCTAGCACTAGCTAGATCAAGCCATAGTGCACTAGACCCTTTCTTGACAAATATCAGGTTTTACTTCAACCTTTTATGAAAGGGAAGAGAGTAGCTAGTTAGCACACTCACCTCATCCTTGGATAGCTTCCAGTCATCATTAAGATCCATCTGTTGGAATGACTCATGAGATCTTGGTCCACTTCTAATTTCTAGAAGGTCAATGTTGAATATCAGCGTGCTCTCAGGTGGAATTTTTCCTACCAAAGATGTTAAACATTGAGACAAATTAAGCGTTACATTCAGTACCTTAGAAAGTCCATCAATATTTGGGCAAAGTCTTCTATTAATCCAGTTTCATTAAAGTTGTTTAGGATTGCTGGTGACTGAATTAATAAGGATTACTGTATGTGTAGTAGAGTGAAGGTATGGATTTGACCCATTCAAACTGTAGGTGGCCTCTGATCCTGCTGAGAGTGAAACATATGTGTAACTTTACCATTGGAGACAGGTATGCATTCAAGTCAATCCACAAACATCAAGTGTTTTGGGAAGACAAGGTCCTTGGATCGATCAGCCTCAGGCAGCAGAGCGTAGATCAAGAGGTACTTTTGTAAAAGGTGGTCTCTGTACATCCGATGAAGTGAGCTCTAGCTCACGAAAGCTCATGCTCAAATAAATTGGTTAGTCTCTTTTTGCGAATACAGACTAACACGGCTGCTACTCTGAAACCTATCTTGAATGGGGATTTAAATTAGGCTGACTGTGGACAGCACCAAAGGGTCGCAGATAGGACAGCTGAGGATAGCCAGAGCCTAAGAAAGCCCTGGCCATGTTCCCTATATCATCAGCAGAGGAAAGGTATCACAGGACTGCTCTACGCTGGGGTGATCCTCTCATTGCTGGCTCTAGGGCTGCAGCGCAGAATCCCAACCTTTTAAATATGTTGCTGGTTAATCTGATTGGACCTGTGTGCTCAGTGTACATGCACTAAGTGAATTACTTCATTTTAGATGCTTGAATAGGCTGCTCGTTTTCTGATGGCGACACAGAAAGCAGTCCACTTTTGGCTCAAAATGGTTGGAATTTTTAAATTTATCACACACTGGCTTTATCAACATTTTATCTTTTAGCATTTAGGTTAGTAAGTCAGTAAGATAATTTAAATGATTAACATTTTAACATGATTAACGTTTGAGGCACACAGCTATCAAAAGCACATTTTCATCTTCGGCACACCACTTTATTTTGTGACTGCTGTGCAAAGCCTACAGAAGCAGAATACACATCCTTGCTTTTGTTCCCCAGACTACAGCCCCCTGTATCCTCACAGCTATCCTCACAGCTCTGAAACAGTTTCCTCCATGTCATCTCTTCTACTACTTGCCTGATAGGGTGCTAATGATCTCCAGAAAGCTCAGTAAGAGAGATGCTAACAGCCTTTTAGCATGTGCAAGTGAGTAGTGAGTCTTGGGAATACAACTGAAAGGGGACAGTGAGTGGGCGGTGATTCTTCTTAGGGTTACAGGAAAGAGTACAAGGGTAGCACCAAGGATGGAGGGCCTGGGGACAGCATGTGTGCATTAGGGAAGGCAGCATGAAGAAAGAAAATGGACCGGTTATTCCACATACCTGCTGAGTGTATTATTTGAAAAGAGCCGTAGGCAGGCACACACTTTACGAAGTTTTCTGGAGCAAACCATTTCTTATGGCAACTGGCAGGTTTGTTTAATTCTACAACAAGCCTTTAAATATACAAAATAAAGTCGCATTGTATGTATTGACAATTCTTCCTTAGAAGTCTGGGGGCTAGCTCACCACTGCCTTGTTTCTTAATTATTTACACTTGTGCTAAATAAGTGTGCATAAAGTGGCACCAAGTGAAAATGGTAGCATTTGACATCCTTTTTGTGTAGTTATTTACATCTGGGCATGGTAGTAGAGAATTAGGTACCATGGTTGTCCTGCTGGCAAAAGACTAGCCAAGATGCATTAATTTAAATTACATGCTAAAAGCTTGCTTTGCTTCTTGCATCATTTCTGGAAGACAAAAAACAGTGCTTTTAGAAAGCTATAATTGAAAGTTTTATTTTAAGGGAAAGTGTGTTTAGTTGCCCTCCACCTCTTGCTCCTCCAGTTTTGCCAGAATACACACACATAGTATATGGAGTCAAGTATTCCCAATTCCTAAACTAGTTTTGTATTATGAAAAGGCATAGTAGGAGAGTTAAATTTCCTCAGAGAATACTTACTCCATCTGTATTAAAGGTCACACATTGCCTTAGATCCACATGACAGGCAATCCACAGTGACGCAAGTACTTAGCCCTATTAACTAAAAAAAATCACAATGTTGTAGCCTAACAGCTAGCTATCTCCAGTTTGCACTCTCTTGTCCCAACAAGACATATGGAAGTATTTACCGTCTTGGAAAGTGAAAAATCACTGCTAAAGCTTGATAAAGTGAGGCAGAGCCACATTACCACCACCAATTCTGATAAATCAATCCTACAGCACAGAGACAAGTCTTTACAGTGGATATACATACAGCTGTGCTAGGGTCTGGTCAGTCACACCACACCTTGTTGAAGAAGTGCAATAGCTGACTTCCATTCAGGGCAGGCTAAATGGTGGAACAATTAAATGCCTCTTTGTTTAGCAATAGCTGAAACAATGGAAACCCCCTTCTCAAATACAAGACCATATACAAGCCTGGGCAATGGCTGGGATTTCCCAGTGGTCTAACAAACAGAGAGGCAGACGACTGATGTGATTGGAGGTGTGTATCAGCACACTTGCCATAGAAGCATACTGAGAAGGCAGCAAGGAAGGCCAACAGCTAGACGGAGAAGAACTTGACATTGAGAAAGAACTAAGGGAGAGAGTTTTTGGGTTGAATGCTGGCTGGAAAGAGGCTTAGATCTCCTGCTGCTTGATTCCTGTTGTGTTCAGGAAAACAGGACTTTATGTACATTCTTTCTAAAGAAGAAGGACTGCATCAAAGAAATGTCTAACTCCTATCAATTTCTCTTCCTAAGGGAAACAACCTACAAGACCTCAAAAATCTGTTAACTACTTAGGACAAAAGAGGTAACAATACAGGTTTAGGAATGCATTGAGCTTGAGGAGGATTTTAAAGTATTACCTTTCCCTTCTTTTCCATAAGCAAGGGATGGAGGAATAGTTAGTTGTCGCTTTTCTCCTACACACATATCCTTCAAACCTTTGTCCCAGCCTTTAATGGCTTCCTTTATGCCAAGTGTAAACCACATAGGTTGACCATTGTTATGCTTGTGGCTGAAAAAAATGGAACAAAATATTTTAGTCCCTAAACTGTTTAGTATGTCCAAGATTAACCATATCCTAAGCTGAACAGGCTCATACTGCAGAGTTACAGAATTAAACCCCTCAATAATAACTTGGCACCTCTTTAGTGACAACAGACCTAGACCTTGTACTTCTAAAGCATAGAAAAAAGCAGTGAAATTAAAAATAAAAACAAAACCTCACCCTACACATGAAGATGTCGGTGGCTAGAGCCAGCACATTTTCTTTTTATGCTGGAAGCAGCAAATCTAATAATTTGTATCTCTAATCACTGGTTTCCGTTTAGTTACTGATCATTGTAGAAATGGAATCATACGGTTAAGAACACACAGTCTGATTTGATGTATTGATTAGTTGGTAGACAATAAAGCCTGAGATTTGTTTCTGAACCTTGATAGTAGATTGTAAAATACGTAGTATGTTTAAAAGTGTTAACTGTGTTTGTCTTTTGAAATAACCATGTCAGGTAGAAACTCACAGAAGCCAATATGAGCCAACAACACTACACAATAGATGTGTAAGTTTAGCACAGAGGAAGTAAATGGATTCAGGGAGAACTTTAAGTTTAGATAGGTAGAATGTAACCCCTCCCTTCCAAACTGAAATGTGGCTAGTACACCAGGGCGATAACCACTGTACAGCATGCCATAGGATTCCTAGACACCAATCCAACGCTCTTAAGCACGTGACTAATCACAGTCATATTTAACAAAATGTTTAGAAAAAATTAAAGTCAATAAAATTGGACTGAATTCAATCCCACTGACTTCCATGGGACTTAACATGTGCTTAACTTTAAGTGCATGTTCAAATACTTAGATCTGAATGGGACACTTGCACATTTCAAATAAAGAACATGCTTAAGTGCTTTGCTGAAATGGTGCCTTAGCAACTACAAGACTCAGGACCTCTACTTTAGGTATTATTCAGAAGTCACTGCTAGCAGCTCAGTGCTGTTGTGTACGATGATGGAATATGAGTTGTAGTACTACAGTATAAAAAAGTGCCTCAAAAACCACTTTATATAGCATATAGGTTTTCTACAAGGTCTCCCATCCAAATAGTGACCAGGGCCAATCTTGTTTAGTTTAAACATCTAAGCACTTCAGACCTGTGCAGTTAGAATCTTTCTTAACCAGTACAGCTGGTTGAAAACATTGTGAAAATTTGTCACCATTTTCATAGATATATTGTTTTTAGCTGATTTTTCTGACCAGCTGTATTTACCAGATACTGAAAGAAGACACTTCAAAAAATACAGAAATTAGTCATCAGTGAACAATTTGTTAGAGGGAATGACAAACATTAATAAAATTCCTTTATCTGTAAGAGATAATTGGTCAAAATTTACTATTTGGTGAGAGATGTTAGTTTAGACTGATCTGTAAAGAAAGAACAAGCAGTCTGTACTAGCTGGACCTCTTGTAGAAAACATATTTTGGACCTAGCCTGCAAATATTTAAGCATGTTCATTGCCCCTCATCGCCATAGCATCTGACTTTCATGTAAACTCAGTATCAGTAGTGAAGCTGATTTCATGGAATTTCTGGCTCTTTTCCCTTTTGGGGATAAAATGTCTGTTTAGAAATAGATTTTTTTTTTTTGGTTGATTAGTTTCAGGGATGGGGGGGAGGGAGGAGAGGGGAAGAGTGATGTTTAGATAGAAGATGTCAATGTCGCAATTATCACTTTTCCTGTAATGGAAATTACTTTTTAAAGTGAAAGGTTCTGCAGAGTTTCCTAGAGATAGATTCTGGATTGGCCCAATCTCCTTTGGAAACTTGTTCTATAATCAGATGTCCTTTTCTGCACATGAGAAGCCCCACTGAGCTACTCAAGACTATTTATGAGCATAAAGTTACTCATACCTATATTTGCAAGATTGAGGCCAATACCTGAATCAGCCGCCCCCACTCCCTGTAAAAAAACAAAAACAAAAAAAACCCCAGTTGCTTAAGGCCACCATCCTTCAAGGGGTTCCATGAGGGTCTGTCTGTGTGGAGCAATTTGGATGTTTAGATAGTTTTATTTTTGGGTCTTCATTGGAAGTGAGGGTGAGGGGAAAAGAAGCGCAGAAACACAGATCACATCCTTAAAAACAAGTATATTCCATCAGTTATATTGCAAGAGAAGGAATTAATGAGGGACACTTTATTGTTAAAATGACTATATTGGGGTACGGATATATTGATGGGGTTTAGCTGTTTTATACATATATCCTAGTGCCATAGAGCTTAGGCAATCACTATCCACACCTAATCTTTTTTTAAAGATCACCAAAATTGCCAAGAAAGCTTTAAGCCAGCACCTAATCTCTTAGCTACATGTATTTATCTTACATGCTTGAAAGAGTTACTTACGTGGAGTGAAACATTGAACCGTCTTTTTCCAAGTAGCCTTCATAATGCACCAACAGCATATCCCCCCATTTGGTTTTCCTCTGACAAATGAATGGCTTATGGAGCACCTCAATCTTCACTTCTGCTTCTGGGATAAGAGCCCCAGTCACACAGGTAACAACCACACAGAAAAGGGGAGCCCCACATGCCACCCTCATCCTTGAGTCACAGCAAAGGCTATTTTCTCAAAAAGAAAAAAAAAATCTGGATGAGGGATGCGTAAAGGAGTTTTATACAGCAGGGAGCAAGGACCCTCACCGCGCCTTCTCCTGGGTCGGTTCCATTCAGTGCTTTTCGCAGCCGCAGCACAGGGCCGTTCCTTGCCCAGCGACGCGGCCAGGCGCTGAGTTTTGCGGGGCACTTACGGCAGGTTTCGCTGGAACTGACTCGGACTTCGGGCTCCCCAGGGGCTCCAGCCCCCTGCCGAGGTGGGTGGTGCTGGGGGAGGAGGAAGGAGCCACCTCCACCCTCGGCTCATCGCTCCCCGGCAGCAGCCCGCAGACGTGGCAAACTCACCCCAAAGCGGGCTCACAACTTCAGCCGGCGGGCCCAGCCCACAGGAGCCGGGCTCCTCTCTCTCCGATTGGTTCTCTCCGAGGGGCGAGCCAGAAAGTGGCGCTATCTATTGGGAGGCAGACCTGTCTGTCTCTCCCCCCCCCCGCCCAACCGACAGCCAGCGCCGATCAGCGCTCGGAGAAAACGATTGGTGCTCCCGGAAGAGAACGTTCGTGGACAATCCGGCCTTGTTGGAATCCTCACACAATTGAATCGGCTCCCGTGCGCCTGCGATTGGGTGGCGCTGTTGCCGGAGCAGCATTCTTATTGGTTCCCGGAAGCCGCTGCCTTTGGGTGTTCGATCTGCTCCCTTCCCGAGTCCGCGCACGCTGCTCACGTGGTGGCTCTTGGGGGGTGGCTGGGGGCATGCGGAAGGCTTTGGTTGTGCGCTAGAAGCGTAGTGCGGGAGGAGGCAGGGCGGGTCTGCCTGAAACAAGCCCCAGGATGGCCCTGGGTGTCGGTGGCTCGGCGGTGGGGCGCAGGGGGTGGTTGACGGCTTAAAAGGTCGCGGGGGCGGGAGAGGGGGGGTGTTCCCCTGTCCCGAGCAGAGCTGGATGGGGCGGCCCTTGCCACCATGGAGGGGGTGCTATACAAGTGGACCAACTATCTGAGCGGTGAGTGCCTTCCCCCCTTCCTCCAGCCCCGCGAGCCGTGCCTGCCCGGGGCAGCCTGGGCGCGCCGGGGCGGGGGTGGTGTTCACCCGGGACGCGATTCTGTAGGTGCGGGAGTGGCTTTGGGGGACAAAGGAGCGTGTTGGATCCTGCTGACTTCTAGCCGTAGGGGTCCCAATCGCTCCCTCACTCGGGAGAGCCAGGCTAGCCGCTCCCGCTGAATCGGGAAAACCGAACCCTGGCACCTCCCAGCGAGCATGGGTGTTGTCAAACCCTGAGTCTGGCACGTGGACCCAGACATCATTTGTCTCCCAGCTAGTGCAAGATTTCCACAAAAACACATACCTGGCGCCCGGGTCTTGTCAGGTCCAGCAGTATTTTAGCCGTAGACATCTAGATTTTATTGCATATACGGAGACCAAGGGTACCAACTTCACCATAAAGATCCAGGAACTGGTACAGCCTTGATCCTGGCGGTTGTACAGCCTTGTATTTCTAATGCAAAAAAACCCCCGCAAAAACAAATGTTGCTATTTTATGGCACCCAAAACCAATAGACCCGGATACCTAAGGCTGCCAGCATTGTATCTTAAAAATAAGAGACTGTTTTCTTAGCACCCCTGTTTCTCCCATCCTCCTGACATTATTATTATCCTCATTAATCATAATAATAAGCAGTAATACTCACCTACATTCACCAGAGGTATTTCTTGCTGATTTTTGCAGTACTCATTAACTCCTGAATTTGTTGTACAGAGGTGGGGAAAAAATAAGGGACATCCCTAGTAATAAGGGACTTGCCAGCCTTACCTATAACCCAGACCATAAGTGCTGTAAAAATCCAGGTGTGGCACTGGAGTCCACGTGGATCTTGGCTGTCTTTAGCCACAAACTCCAAAATGTACAATCTAAATAGAAAGCCATTGCAGCAGCCTCAACTTTATTGGCAAAATCTGCATCTGGATGCAGCCCAGCCCCAGTCTAAAGCTGGTGCCCTGAGATTTACATAGCAGTCTCAAGGATTTAAATACACATCTTCCATTGAAATGTGCTTAAAATTAATGGACGAGCTAAATCCTCTAGACTGTTTTGGAAATCTCAGTCAAGAGCTGATTGACTAACACTACACATAATGCGATCATCTACTTTTGCTAGATGAGATGGGTCCCATTTCTGTGTTCTGGTATAAAATTAGGCTGTATCTAGAAAAGTCAAGAGGTTAAGTTTTGTTTATTGTAGCTTCATTAAAATACAATGTACATAGATTTATCTGGTTTCAGAGTAGCAGCCGTGTTAGTCTGTATTCGCAAAAAGAAAAGGAGTACTTGTGGCACCTTAGAGACTAACCAATTTATTTGAGCATGAGCTTTCGTGAGCTACAGCTCACTTCATCGGATGCATACTCGTGGGAGGAGGTATTGTTTCATGGTCTCTGTGTGTATATAATGTCTTCTGCAGCTTCCATGGTATGCATCCGATGAAGTGAGCTGTAGCTCACGAAAGCTCATGCTCAAATAAATTGGTTAGTCTCTAAGGTGCCACAAGTACTCCTTTTATTTTTGCGAATACAGACTAACACGGCTGCTACTCTGAAACCTGTCATTTATTTGAGCATAAGCTTTCGTGAGCTACAGCTCACTTCATCGGATTTATCTGATATGAAAGAACACATGCTGTCTACAGAATTGTTAACCCCAAACATTCAAAAATCCTGACTCAGGCCCCTTAAAAATAATAATTTTGGCTTGAAAAATCAGGAGGTTTTTTTTTTTAATTTAGTTTTGAATTCTTTTTATTTTCCCTCTTGAGTTTTGAGCTGTTAGGGTCACATTTTCCAGTGTTTTTCAGCAACCATTAGGGCCAAACACTTTTTATACCTTTAAAAAAAAAAAAAAAGCTGAATCTGTTGTATTTATGGTGGTCCAGAAACTGTGGCTTTAAGAAAAACTCCAAATAATGTGAGATTCACAATAGAATTTTGAGAGTTCACAACATGAGGTCTATCTACAAAGTTAAATTTTGAGGATCTAAGTGGGGAAAAAAATAGGCAATACCTGCAGGATCCTGGTCTACTTGGATTTTTCCCTGGTGCCAGGATGTACCAGGTGCAGATTTTTATGGTGAAGTAGAAACGCTTTGTCTCCATTTATGCAATAAAATCTAGAGATCTGTGGCTAAAACATAGCTGGAACTGATAAAACCCAAGTGCCAGGTATGTGGATTTTTTGTGTTTTGTTTTGTTTTTGTGGTGTTCTTGCACTGGATTGTGATGGGGCCTGAATTTTTCTGGTTAAGTAGCTGTTTCTGGTAGAAGCAGCTGTTGTCTACTTTGATGGTAGAGTTTGGGAATTTGAAGCCAAAAAAATGTACTGAGCTGTGATGCCTTGCAATTTGAATTTTTCAGTTAAATTTGACCAACTGCATTTCTTCTCTATGTAGCCAGTAGAGTTTTAGGATTAGTTGGTTGTCTGTGTTTTTTGTTTGTCTGTTTAATCCCAAACTGGATCCTCTGGGATCCAGATGTTGGATTCGTGTTCTTGTGCTACTGCACTAGATAGCAACTTGATTTAGGTTTATTGGTGCACTAGGAGATGCTACACTTGTTCCTCTCTTTAGACAGATTTTTGGAGGTTGGGTTGAAAATTGGCAGGATCCAGCTGAGAGATGTTTCTCCAGTGCTATTGTCCCTCTGTGCCTCAATTCCCCCTCAGTAAAATGGGGACAGTAGTACTTGTCTACCTCACGAGGTTGTTCAAAGGATACATATATTAACAAGACTGAATTGCTGTGGCATCTCTCATATAAGAGAGAGGTTTGGAGTTGGGATACATTAGGGTCCAGATTTTTCCATTGAAATAGGAGCAGCTACATTTGTTTTCTATTTGGATTTTACAATCTGAGACTCAAAATTGCCATGTGGAAACAGCAAAAAAATTGCTATGATCCTGCTGGATCCAGGTTTTTGCATTGCTTGGGACACATTAGAGTCTATGATTTTTTTTTGGTGCTGTAGGAGCTGCTACACTTTTTTTCTGTTCATTCCATGGAATTTGGGGAATGAGGGCCAAAACTTGCAGGGCTCCAGTAGGTGATAGATCTGGGTTTTCATGTACTGTGATATGCCAAAGACAGAATATTTTAGTGCACTCAGAGCAGCTAGACTTGTTGTCTGTTTAGGAAACTGAGGCCAATCCAGGTTTTTACAGTGCTCATACTCTGGGATGTGTCAGGATTTGGGTTTCTTGGTACAGTAGGAACAGCCAGACTTGTTCTCTAGTTTGATGGGACTTGTGGCCAAAAATCTGCAGGATCTATCAGGATTCAGCTAGATCCAGACTTACTTTAAAACACAAAATGAAACAAACTAATTGAAACACACCTGAATCAAAATCCATTTTCATAAAGAAGGGAGATGCTTTGAAAATCTCAATAAAACTAATGCAGAATGTGGGCGTCTCCCTTCTCTAGGCGTGTAAGATTTAGCAAGTCTGAGTACCCAGTGGGCCCACACAGAGAGGGAGACTGAGATAGATGGTGATGTAATTTTCTCTTTAGTGGCTATGCCAAACCCTGGCCCTGCTACTGAATTTCACAGGTCAGTCTCATCAGTGCCTCTTCTTTTGTTATTACTTAAATTATAAATTCATAGATTCATAGATATTTAGGTCAGAAGGGACCATTATGATCATCTAGTCTGACCTCCTGCACAACGCAGGCCACAGAATTTCACCCACCACTCCTACAAAAAAAAACCTCACACCTATATCTGTGCTATTGAAGTCCTCAAATCGTAGTTTAAAGACTTCAAGGAGCAGAGAATCCTCCAGCAAGTGACCCGTGCCCCATGCTACAGAGGAAGGCGAAAAACCTCCAGGGCCTCTTCCAATCTGCCCTGGAGGAAAATTCCTTCCCGACCCCAAATATGGTAGTCAGCTAAACCCTGAGCATATGGGCAAGATTCATCAGCCAGATGCTACAGAAAATTCTTTCCTGGGTAACTCGGATCTCACCCCATCTAATAGCCCATCACAGGCCATTGGGCCTATTTACCATGAATATTTAATTGCCAAAACCATGTTATCCCATCATACCATCTCCTCCATAAACTGATCGAGTTTAATCGTAAAGCCAGATAGATCTTTTGCCCCAACTGCTTCCCTCGGAAGGCTATTCCAAAACTTCACTCCTCTGATGGTTAAAAACCTTCGTCTAATTTCTAGTCTAAATTTCCTAGTGGCCAGTTTATATCCATTTGCTCTTGTGTCCACATTGGAATTGAGTTTAAATAATTCCTCTCCCTCTCCGGTATTTATCCCTCTGATATATTTATAGAGAGCAATCATATCTCCCCTCAACCTTCTTTTAATTAGGCTAAAAAGCCAAGCTCCCTGAGTCTCCTTTCATAAGACAAGTTTTCGTTGGGACTATGAAGTATTTTTGTTCTGTATTTGTAAAATGCTGAGTAAATTTTCAGTTGTGAATAGTGTTTCTGTAATAAACAATGTAGTGCTACAGAGGCAATATATAATGGGTATAATGTACCAAACAGACAAGTTCCTGTTACGCTGTAAAGTGCATAACCGTCTAATACAACGCTGAACAAACATGGAGTGGGGTGTGGCATTTACAGATTGATTGCTTCCAAGAAGAGAAGAAGTAGAACTGTGACATGAGAGCCAGCAGACTATCCTTTCATAGAAAATCAGACATTAGAGATGGAAAAAAGAGTTACCTCTGCTAATACAGGAATTCGCCCTCCAGTACATGTTCCGCTGCTTTATCCAAACTAGATGTGTTGCATAGTGTAAATATTATATATAAAATGTGTGCAAAATATGATGGGACCCTGAGTACAACAAAGATATAAAAGTGCATAACTGTTCAAATCTTTTTCTATCTTTCTATACCACGAATCTGTAATGCTTTGTTTCATATGGTCCAAGATCATATGAGACATTCATGGAAACAGCAAGCTTATTTAAAATATTTGAAAAAGTGTGCCTTCCTTTTCTCTCCTAAAGATAGCAGAGGATGGAGTTTGCTGGTGGTCATCATCTCCAGTGGTAAAGTTTCTATCACTGACACTCATGAGAGAAGATGAAATTTGCCTTGAAGTTTTTCCAATGTCCTAACGAGTGGTTCCTCCACTGTATTTTAATTTTCAATGTTGTGCGTTTTTTTCCCCCTGAAAACTTCCTTCTCCCATATATCCAGTTTATCAAAGATAATACAAATGTTTGGGCCCAGTTCTCAACTGCTGATGTAATGGATACACCTGCAAAAACCATGCAAGCAAAGTATATACATCTTATAAAAGGATATATAGACTCTCATTTACTAGGTTTGAACACAGAGGCAGGATCATGTGGTCACACTACTTGTGTGAACAATGAGACCATTCCTGTCTTCCCTCACCCTGCCAATTTGAGAGAGTGGGAAGCCCTGCACAATTTCCACTGAATTATTAAACCTAATACTAGGTGGTTATACCTTCACAGGGTTTTTAGAAACTCTAACTAGTCCTCTCTAAACACCTACAGAGGGAGGTATTAAATATTGGAGGCATAGAGAAGGAACTTGTCTGAGGACACAAAGAATGTGTGTGATTATCTCTTGATAGATCAGGATGTGATCCAGGAACTGAGTCCATTAAATGAGACCAGGTCTTTCTATCTAATGTGAATCAGACCTACTAAATGTGAGCTGACATAGATTCTGAAACACCGTGCTGACATACACAGCACCAGTTTGATTCTTGACTGACAACAATCAAGACATTTTTTTTTGTATTAGTTGGTTTGAGTAGGTTAGATGAAGTACACAGTGGTGGTGCACTGAGGCTCAGATCCTCAGAGGTATTTAGGCAACTAATTCCTGTTGACAGCAATGGGAGTTAGGTGCCTAAATCCTTTGAAGATTTGAGCCTGAGTGCTTTGGAAGCTGATTTACATATATGTCTGAAATAGAGCCATAGCCTAATGTTTGTCTTAGACCTAGTTTACTTAAGTTACTTTTGCTGAGTCTTAGGAGACTGACTTGTAAAAAAAAAAAAAAAAAAAAAGCCTGATTTCAGACAAGACTTTTATAGGGTGAGTAAATTACCATTTATTATGGAGTATAAACAGCCCATAAGGAAGTATATGCTGAAGATGGGAAGCATCTTCCTTTAATTATGTTGGTAATAGCTTGGTACTTCCAAATGTTCTTTCTACTCAAATTCAATTAACTTCACACCTTGAACATGAGAAGTATTTTACTTGAGATCAGCTTGCCAGAGTCTTCATGTCTTAACTTGTAAATTAAAAAGTCTTCTAAATCAGAGATGGCAAGTACTGATTACGTCGACTGGCCCATGCGTATGCAAGCACAGAATTATTCTCTGCAGTACATTTTCTAGCACTTTACCTAGTCTCTTAACAGTTACATGTGAAGTAACTTCCACCATTTCCCTTAGGAAAGCTATGCTGCAGTCTAATGCTTGCTCTCAGACCTTTTCCTGGTATGTAAATGTTCCCGTAATTTAATTTTATAACTCTTAATTATACCTTGTTGTACCACACCTAAATTATTCCTCTTCCTTGAAATGATACACCCTTCAGATACTTGCCATGGTTAATCATGCTACACTGTACCAAATATAGTTATCTCTTTGAATCTTTCTTTGAGTCATTCCCTCCAATAAGCGTTACGGCTGTTGCCTGAATTCCTTTCTGTTTGTCTGATTTTAATATGCCAAGACCTAAAACTGAACAGCAAATTTCAGGCTGAATATAAAGTTCTAAATCACCTTTTTTTTTTTTTTTTTTTTTTAATGCCATCATATTACGTTGAAACTTGCATCTTAATAAATTCATTTTTTTAATTAAAACTTCAAAGAACACTAACTGATAGAGGCAGATTCTAAATACATAGGCTAACATTTTCAAAAGTGTCTCCTAAATTTGGGTGCTGAACTTAAGACACCTGGTGCCTGAGTTTTCAGAGTGCTGAGCATGTGCCGTTCCAGTTGACGTCAACCCCTTCAGAGAATGGCAGAGATTTGATTTTTTTTTTCCCCCATCTGACCCAGGGGAAAATTCCTTCCTGACCCCAGACATGGCGATCAGTTAGACCCTGAGCACATGGGCAAGACCCACTAGCCAGACACCTAGGAAAAAATTCTGTGTGGTCACTCGGAGCCCTCCCCATCTAGTGTCCCATCACCAGCTGTTGGAGATATTTGATGCTGGCAGTTGCAGATCGGCTACGTGCCATTGTAGGCAGTCATCATAAACTTATCAAGCTCAGTCTTTAAGCCAGTTAGGCTTTTTTCCCCCACTGCTCCCTTTGGAAGGCTGTTCCAGAACTTCACCCCTCTGATAGGTAGAACCCTCCTCTAATGTCAAGCCTAAACTTGTTGATGACCAGATTATATCCATTTTTTCTTTTTCAGCATTGGGGCTTAACTTAAATAACTCCTCACCCTCCCTGGTATTTATCCCTCTGATGTATTTATAGAGATCAATCATATTTCCCCTTAGCCTTTTTTCAGTTAGGCTAAACAAGTCAGGCTCTTTCAGTCTCCTCTCATAAGGTAGATTTCCATTCCTCGGATCATCTTAGTCCTTTTCTGCACCTGTTCCAGTTTGAATTCACCTTTCCTAAACATGGGAGACTGATAAGTCCCCAGTTTATAGCAGAAATTCTTGTTGTTAGTCCCTAAGTGCATGACCTTCCACTTTGCACTACTCCATTTCATCCCATTTCTATTACTCCATTTCAAGGTCGTCTGGATCTTTTTTGTATGATATGCCAGGCCTCCTCCATATTGGCTGTACCTCCCAACTTTGTGCCATCTGCAAATTTTGTTTGCACACTCCCATTTTTTGTGCCAAGATCATTAATAAAAACATCAAGTTTCCCAAGACCAATCCCCCAGGAACTCCACTAATAACCTCCCTCCAGCCTGACAGTTCACCTTCCTGTTTGACCAGTTGTAGTCTCCCCTTTAACCAGTTCCTTATACATCTTTCATTCTCATATTAATCCCCATCTTCTCCAATTTAACTGATTTCCCACATGGAACTGTATCAAATGCTTTACTGAAATCCAAGTAGACTAGATCTACTGCATTTCCTTTGTCTAAAAAAATCAGTTATCTTCTCAAAGAAGATCAGGTTGCTCTGGCACAATCTACCTTTTGCAAAACCATGTTGTATTTTATCCCAATAACAGTTTGCCTTTATGTCCTTAGCTACTTTCTCTTTCAAAATTTGTTCCAAGACCTTACATACATCTGAGGTCAAACTAACAGGTCTGTAGTTTCCTGGATCACTTTTTTCTCCTTTTCTTAAGAATAGGTACCATATTAGCAATTCTCCAGTCATGGGGTATGACCCCCCCCCGAGTTTACAGATTCATTAAAAATCCTTGCTATTGGGCTTGCAATTTCATGTACCAGTTCCTTTAATGTTCTTGGATGGAGATTATCTGTCCACCTCCCGCATCCTCCCAATTTAGTCCCATTAAACTGTTTGAGCTTGACTTCCACCTTGGATGTGGTAATTTCTACTTCCATTAGCCACCCTGCCACTAGCCCTAAGATCCTCATTTCTCTCAGTTTTTAATAAGGGTAAGTATTTGTTTAGGTGTTGGACCATGCCTTGATTATCTTTAATCTCCACCCCATCCTCATAGTTTAGCGGTCCCACTTCTTCTTTCCTTGTTTTTGTTTATATGACTATAGAACCTTTTACTGTTGATTTTAATTCCCTTTGCAAGGTCCATCTCTGCTTGGCTTTTGGCATTCTCACTATTCCCCTGCACTTTATGACCTGCAAGAGGTAACTTTCCTTGCTGATCTATCCCATCTTCTGTTCCTTGTAGGCTTTCTCCTTTCTCTTAATTACCTGTTTGAGACGCGTGCTTATTCAGCATGGTCTGCAACTCTTCCCTACGAATGTTTTCCCCTTGCTTGGGATTCTGGCTTCAGATAGTTTGTGCAACTTTGATTTAAAGTAATTGCAAGCCGCTTCCAAGATTCATATCCTTGAGTTCTTCAGTGCAGTCCATTTCCCGAACTCCACTACTTTTAGTATATGTGAGACCACAAATTCCTTTCTCCATTGGCATGTGAAGTAACTGCATAAACTAAAGGGGCCAAGAGGACTTTGGATCGGGGGGCCAGTGGGCTATGGCCCTCCCACTTTTTACCGGCTGTAAGGGTGAGCGACGGGAGGGGGCGGGGCCTCTGGAAGGGGGTGCGGCCTCGGGGGGAAAGGGAGCAGGTGGGGACAGGGCCACAGTTTGGGCACTGGTGGCCCCCCACTTTTATGGACCTTCCGCTGTTCCTGCTTTGGGTGCTTTAAAAATGCCAGACCCTCAAAATAACACGTACATGTTAGAGCAGTGGTGGGCAGCCCATCAGGGTAATCTGATTGCAGGCCACGAGACACTTTGCTGATTTTGACCGTCTGCAGGCACAGCCTTTAGCAGCTCCCAGTGTCCAGGAACAGCAAACCATGCCCACTGGGAGCTGCGGGGGGCCATTCCTGCAGATAATTTCTTCCACTAAATGTTCTTGTCTGATTTTCACCTGCATCTCACGAATCCAGCTGGGCTGTAGGAAAGGCCTGTAATTGCTGCCAAAGGCTGCTGTGGTACAGCTCAGTAAAAATCTCTATGGAAATGAGGTTAATTGACCTTTAACCATCTTGAGTATCTCCTGTTTGGGCTTTCCTTGTATAGATTCCCACAAGAAATCCACATCGTTGTTGGACTAAAGAAATGTGTGTTCTATGAAAGATTAAATCACTGAGAAATGCAGTTTTGCTTTGCAGGCTGGCAGCCTCGATGGTTTTTTCTCTGTGGTGGTATCTTGTCATATTATGACTCTCAGGAAGATGCCTGGAAGGGTTGTAAGGGAAGCATCCAAATGGCCGTGTGTGAAATTCAAGGTAACTAAGGAACTTCAGAACCTCCTGCGCAAAATTCTTCTAATTCCTTACTCCCTTATGGTTCTTAAATATCATTTTTTGTGATCTGACATGTCTTGTATCATGACTTCTCCTCCTCCTTCCACTCCCATAGCACAACATGAATATAACCTCTATTAAACTTTAAATAAAGAACAAAGCATTCCAAGAACTTTTGTGTGCAGCATGCCCATCTAGTATGATGGGCATGCTGCATGTTGGCATAACACTTCAATTTCTTTTGTGAGCCATGGTGTAGGGGCTCACAGGTCCAGCTAAATCTTCCCTGGCACAGATCTAAAGCAAGAAAATCCACTGTGACGGTGTAAATCATGAACAAACTTCTGCACTTCAGCTCTTATTCCATTAGGAGTGAGCAGACTAGTGACAATAATTGAGGTATAACTATAGGTAGGAAAACTGAAAGATGGACAGAGATACAGACTTGTTGGAGGAGGTTGCCTCAAAACTGCCTTTCACAGCAGAGAGAGTGTTCCCTTTTACCGACCATCCCGCACGTGTATAAATCACATAAACGTGTCATACACCACGTCCCCTCTTCCATTTTTTTTTCTTTCTCTCTCCCTCCCTTTGTTTTGTACTTCTTTCTCACTGTATTGTAGCCAGCTGGACATGACTGAGAATTCAGCATTGCCCTTTTTTTCTTTTGTTGTTAAAGTGGAAGGGATTCCTGTTTCATGGCATGGAACATTCCTTCCCCCAGAGGCTCACAGGTTAAACTCACTAGGCTGGGTCACAAAATGGCAAGTTGGAAAGTTTTTTTTGACTGTTGATAACTAGCTTTCTAATATTATTTGACCTCAAGTTTTCCCCATACATTTGCTAGAATCCCAGTATTTTTCTGTTGCAAAGTTAGGATGGGTTGGCTGCGTGGGTGTGAGGGAAAGCATGCACCATACTGGAGGGTTTTGACTCAGAAACCGGAGGGTTTCAATTCAGTGACTTTAATCTGTGTTGCTCCTAGTTCACCATGCAGATAGTACTCGGATGGATCTGATTATTCCTGGAGAGCAGTACTTCTATCTGAAAGCCAGAAGCGCAGCTGAGAGGCAAAAGTGGCTGGTTGCACTTGGAACTGCCAAGGCCTGCTTGACAGACAGTAGGACACAGAGAGAAAAAGGTAAGAACATTCTCTCAGAGCTGTGTCTATCTGGCATTTCTAGCCTTTTTGAACAATGCATTTTTTACTTGTTCTTTATCTCCCCATTTTTTCTAGGAGTTTTGCAAATAGGAATGGTAAAATCTGTACTCGAGCTAAAGTGTCAAAACCTGGGCAGGGGGCTTTCGGCACCTCTGAAAATCAGGTCTAATCAGAGATGTAGGACCTTGACTCTAATTCTGACTTTGAACATTGTGATCTTGGTTTATTTTACATTATGAAAAAACTAATTAATCCCATCGGCTACTTAAGCCTTCAAAGACCTCCTGTGAGAGTTAAATAGGGAACACACAGACTTTGCAAAGGAATGTCTTAAACACACATACACACGCTTACTCTAAGAATGCACGTGAGACTCAGGCTGTGTCTACACTGCCACTTTCAGTGCTAAAACTTTAGTCATTCTGGGGTGTGAGGAAACACACCCTTGAGTGACAAAAATTTTAGCACTGAAAAGTGCCAGTATAGATGGCGCTTTATTGCTGGGAGCCGCGCTATCCTGGCGATAAAGCAGCAGCGCTGTGACGTGGGCAGTGTAGACATATCCTTACAGATCTAGGAGAAAAACAATAATTCCCTCCCTCCATGACCTCACCACTCCTGAGAGTCTTTTGGGTCCGAGATCTGCCCGTGTTCAGGCTAGATGGAGACGCCCTTGTCTCCCTGTAGCAAGTCCCTCCTGCTGCTGGCGATGGTCAGCCACTTCCACGCAGAAACCTTCCTGCTAATAAGCACAGTCTTGGTGAAGAGTCCCAGTGTGAGGCCCCAGGCCCCAGCCTTCTGAGTTCTCCTGCTCAACACCCTTGTTGAATAGAGGGTGGTAAAGCAGGCAAGAGTCATTAGCAAGTCAATCGTTGGCACCATCTGGGTGACTCTTCCTGTGTTAACTCTCCCAAAGGTGAGAAACTTTCCCTTCATCTCTGGCCTTGCTATGCATCACATCAGACTATAGATACATCAGTTCAAACTGGCTCTCGACACAGAGTCAGACACAAAATGCAGGGTCTACTCCACAATGCAAGTTTACAATAGTGAACTGTTAGCCAGTGCATAAAGGTTACACACCCACAGATTAATAGTATTATGCACGTGGTGTTAATGTGGTATATATTAAATATAAGTGTTGGGCAATCATGTAAAATCTTGTTATGCTTACTCTTACTCACTTGAAAGTATCCCACAATACCTTGTAACAGTATAAGTCAGCATTTGGCATAAGGAAACTATCAAAGGCACGGTATGTAAGTATTCTACCCTGGTACAGGTAGGGAGTGCCTTCATGACCCATTTAGTTCAGAATTCTGTTCCAAAAACAAAGTGTAAGAGGGGAACACCGTGCTACCAAAAAACCAAGGTAATTTTCATATTAGTCTTGGATGACGTGCTTTTTTTTGTAAACAGGTCTAGTATAAATAGAGGTAGGTTTGGGGGCTTATTTTGGGAACACATCTTCTGCATAAGGTGAAATGAACATGCTGTGAGAACCTGCTTCTCAGAATGATTGGTGATGTATTATTTCTCTTTCCTGTACCAGACTGTTTTGTCTATAGAAAATAATTTGGTCTCTTGAACATTTTTAATATTGAATCCCAAGTGTTGTCAAAATTAATTTGCTATACATTTTTAATCAATAAAATCATACAAAACAAGATCAAATTCACAAGTTGACACAATGTCACAAGGTGAAATATTCGTGGTGTATTCGCAGAACTTGAAATACTTTCAGCTAACAATTTAACTTTTTTAAATTTGTGGATCATTAATAATCTATTGGGGGTTTTTAAACTGGCTTTCAGGCATTCAGATCCCTTAATTATTAATAATGCGATAGATGGATGTTAAGATCAGCTGTCTTTGTCAAACTCCCTTTTCCACCCTCCTGTAGTTTACAAACAAGGAACTATGACCCTCTGACAACTGTTGTTTATACCTCCAATTATTTAGCAAACAGGCACATTATAGTATGTAGGGATTTAGTTCTTGAATAAAAAGGCTCATGAAGTCAGACATTTTGTGGTTGAGACTCTTTTCTTTCTCTCTTGTAGTAAGTTTGTGTGTTTATAACTTAACATCTCAGTTGGAACACTCTATTCCTGTTTGTGTTGGCAAATATCAAAAGGTCATGTTTTTCAACTGTCATAAAATGACAGTTCTAAGCCTTATGTTTTCAAATCAATAGAGCATGTGTTGAAATGTCGATCAGATGGGTTGGACTGGATTGAAATAGTACTAGTTATTTCCTCAACTTTCCAAAAACATCTACTGCAAGACTGATGGGATGTGTCCAACTCTCTTCTTGTCTCATTTTTAGAGCTCACTGAAAACACCGAAGCCTTGAAAACCAAAATGTCAGAGCTTAGGCTGTACTGTGACCTCCTTGTTCAGCAAGTGGATAAAACTAAGGAAGCTAGCATTTGTGGTGTATCAGAATCAGAGGTACAACTTTGTTTTCATACAGCCCTACCCCACTGGGTGCTGAGCACTCTGGACTTGTCCCGTGGATTGAACACCTCACAGAACAAACGCATCATGACTTCAAGAAAAGAAGCATGTTATCCAGTTTAATGTTGCACTGACTTTCCTGCTGAATGCACATAGGAGAAAAGTACCTAAAGGCTTCAGTTAGCAATATGATATTATTTTTATTATGTATTGCTATCCATTATGCTGGCTAGTACTGAGGTCATATACAGTAACTATGATCAGGATAGTAATGCCTCAAAAAAAATTTATGGTTTCACTGACCTTGTGCCTGTAGTTCATGTTTCCAGGAATAAAGTGCACATACTTGATGAAGAGATGCTATGCAAGAAGTGCTTAATACTTGATCCTAATTAGCCTGCAGTCCAGGACTGTTAAAATCCTCCTTCAGTCAGTTCTGTTCTTAGGCTGAATACGTAATGATTAAGAGAGAATGTAGAGTCACAGTGAAACTCAACTAAAGGAAGAAACTTGTTGACTAGCCCATGTGATGGCTTTCGGAGTTTTAACCGAGCGTTCATTGGTTTTGTGTTAGAAAAGAAATACCAGTTCCAGAGGCATCTCTTACAAGCTTTCCTAAAGAAGGAGCTCTGTTTGGGAATGGCCTTTTAAAGAAGAGGGTATGCTCCTTCTCAGTGCGAGGGGTAGGGAGGTGGAAGGATTTTATGTGCAAAGAACTTAACCTCTCGGAGAGGAGGTGTGGTTTTCCAAGTTGTACGGTCCTGCTGTGGTGCCTCCCAGTGGAATTTTATTCGCAAGTTGCAGGGCTGGCAGATGACTGCATGAAGGGGAGTTATTGTGGTGTCCAAGCCAGCCAACTAGAGATACTGGCTGAAGTCTTGATGACGGATTTAACAAACTGTGTGGTGGTAGTAATGTTATTATGCCTAATTTGGTCTTGAATAAAGGACAAGTAAGCAGTTGTTAGGACTGTTGTAACAAACACACATATAATGTTGTATTTACCCACTTCATAATTCAGCGTTATGGGGCAAATGAGTCAATATTATTACTGTCCCTTTACTGGGCCATAGATTATTCAGAGCTGGAAGGGTTTAGCCTAATAGCAATCCGCTATCAATAACATGTTTGTTTCTGTGTTACGTCTAATACACAAGGGTCAGGACAGATATAACCCTTTGCCTGGAGTATGTTCTATAGACAAAGTAGGGGTTTGGTGCCAGCATAGTACTTTTGCTTTGCACCTTGTTCAGTTGCAGTCACCTTTCTTTGGGTTTAGGTACAATACATAAATAATCTTATCCTAGGCCACTTAAAATGTCATCTTTTCATTCTCTTGCCATGGTGTCCTCTGATCATACCAATCGAATAGCAGAATGTCAGGTCCTGGACCAATACTGAATTCACCATGGCATGTGTTTACCATGTTTTAACTCTGGGCATATGGCATATAAATAGATGTTGCTGTTGAAATGCTGTGTTTTGAGATTGGTGTCACTGGAGGCTGACAGCAACAGGAGCATCTTCAGAAGCTGCAATCCCAATAGTGTCTGCTGTCATTGCTGTGATCAGATGGCCTCTTATGTTTAGTTCTTTGAAAATATTGAGCTTCTGATGATTAGGAAACAGGACTGTTGGGATGATGGGTTTTGTAAACTTCAGTCTTTCCAAATTAAGCGTTGATGGCAAATAAAGTGTCTTGCCATCTGGTTATTTCACAGAATGGAATTGATATGGGAGCTCTGTTGAAATCGACATGTAACACATTCCTGAAGACTCTTGAAGAATGTATGCAGATTGCAAATGTGGCCTTCTCTTCTGAGTTATTACATCACACCCCATCGGGATCTCCACACTTGGCTGTTCTCAAATTAAACAAGGTAATGTTGTGCAATCTCTGCTGTCACTCTCAACATGGAGAGCTTACTACCTTTCCTGGAAAGTAGTAGCTGTGGTGGTAAGGAATGGGGTTTTTAGCCAGGATAGAGATCGTAACCATCCACTGGTGACATCCTGGTGTCATATGGATTGTAAGTGATGCAAGACTCAACTGTACATTTAAGTCACCGTTCACTTACTGTTAATAGCAGTTGAAACTCCTTACTCAGTAATACTTGGTATCTGATCCAGCTGTCAATATCCATGGCCCAGAATATTGTGACTGTGTTCTAGCTGCAATGGAAGCCCCAAATGAATTTTAAAAATAACCCCAGCACCATGTCTGCAATTGTAAGCTACCCAGAAGTTGTAGAGTTCATCTCACTGGTCTCACCATCACAGTCTCAGATTCCCCAGGCCTATTTGTGAAGCTGGAGCTACTCTCCTGGCTAACAACAGATTAAGGAGAAGGGAGGAAGGGACACATGTTTCTTCATCTGGCATGTGTCAGGTTTTTTAATTTAAACATACTCAGGAAGAGGGTTTCATTTCCTTTACCCAGCCTTTCACAATGGCCCCACCTGTTCCCCAGCTCCCACATGATTGCCATACTTTGTTTTGTTTGTGGAGGTAGGCAGTATGCTGCCTGGGGATTAGCCTCTCTTTTGATCTTTGCCAGGTAACCTTCGGAATAGATCATTTACCTGAGAAAGGCCCGATATTTTCATGGTACAGACCTCATTGCATATGTTCGTGTGGGCCCCAGATCAGGGAAATATGAAGCATACACTTAATTTTCCTCATTGACTTCCATTTGAGTTAATAAATGTAAAGTTTGAGAAGAACAAAATGCTGCTTTCTTTTAAGAATACATTTTTGGTTTTTATAGGTAACCCCTCCCGTCTCCTCCAGTAGCACTGCAACAGAAAGGTACGCTGACACTCCTTGTCTTTTGGTTGGTTGGTTTGTTTTCTTCTAAGAATGGCATAATTTTTTTTCTGGTTATGTCTGACTCTCCCATCGTGTTTTTTTTTTGTTTGTTTGTTTTGTTTTGTTTTGTTTTTTAATGTATTGATATTGCAAATACCAGATACAAGCACAAACTCTATTGCTAAGTGGATTTTCTCTCACTTAGCTCGCACTTTTCCCTTTTGGCTACTTCCTGGTGACTTCTCTTACCGTTATCCTTATTGCAACCTTCTGCTGCTGGTAGCTAGCCAACCATCTCACACACGCTTTACTGCTCTCTTCCCCACCTCTGGTTTCTGCTCCCATGCATTGCCATTATGAGTGCTGCTGCAGAAAACAAAGCTAGCAGGAGGCAGTGAATGAGCTGTCCATCGCAGCAGCGACCAATAATGCCACCAGTGCCAGTATAATGTGCCACTGGAACATTTCTTTAAAATCTGGTCTGTCCCAACCACCTTCATCTACGCTGGTGACGTGCGCCCTATCAGCCTCCAATGCAAAGCAAACATTTTCCCCAGATCTCTGATGTATCTTTTAAGCCGAGTATTTAAAAACAAGAGTTGTAAAAACATGTTCTGTTTGCTGAAAAGGGTAATCTCTCTTCTGGGTTTTCTTAGTTTTAATAACAGTAGTAGACTAATTCCAGTAAATATTTAATTCCTTTTTAGCATAAAATTTTGATTTTTGTTCTAATTACACGAACAGTTCCTTAAAGGCAACTTGCTTCTGTCTGAAATCTTTTTTAAATGTTACAGATAATACCTTAAATTACTATAACTGAGATTGGGAGTTCTTTGTGCATTCGATGACTTGTTGTGTATAGTTTGTTTTCCCACTTGTATGGCCATTTTCACCTGTTTGTTTGGGCTGTTCACTCAGAAAACAATGGAGAAAAAGATATCTGCGGGGAAAAATAGGAAAATATGACTAAAAGTGTGGGAGCAGGACTGTTTCAGATACAATATCTGCCGCTTACCATTTATTTATTTAAACAAACTGGATTTCAAGTTGGCTGTGCCCCTCTTTTTAAATAATGTATGTCCTTTTTTTCTCTCTCATATATTCCATATTCTTGGCTTAGGATTGTTTCAGTAAATATACACACTGGAAAAACATTTCTGGAGCCACATGGTTCCTTCTGATGTTTTTAGACAAACATTTTTCTCACAGCAATCTAGAAATGGCAACACTTTTGGATTTCCAGTCCCTCTTTCACATTGTTATGTACAGTTTTTTTGATAGGAAGAGACATGCCAAGCAAAGTGTTACATTTGCCCTTTGGTTTACATTTGTGTTTCCCCCCCCATCAGGCAGATGGAATTGAACAGTTGTGAAAATGGCTCCGTAAAGGCAGAAACTAATCATTGTGAACAAACCCTGATTAGCACTCTGATACCCTCACATCTGAAATCTAATGAGGAAGACTGTGACATTTCAGCTGAAGACCATGTAGAAAAGAAGTTGACAGGTAAACGCATGGAACAAAATATTATCCAGGGTGGGTGGTTAGTACTTTTGAGCACAAACAGTCTTATAAGGAATGTGAGATATCTCATTTCCCAAGAGAGACGGAGTATGTCAGGACTTATTACAAGATTACTGAAGTTTTACTTTGAGCTCTGTCCATTTCCCAGGGGTTAAGTCTTCCCAACACAATTCACACCCTTGTTGGTGGCCTTGGTAGAGAGACCAAGAACTGAAGAGGTACAGGACTAAACTGCTGTCACACTAGAGCTCATTCTTCTGGATCACAATTGATGGAAATTGGCAATGCACTCAGGCAACATTTGCACTGCACATGCTATGTGGATCAGGGGCTTCATTCCCCAAGGCCCTTCGTTGGCACCCTTTTCAAATACTAAAGGCCAGATTATCAAGAGTGCATATGAGAGCTGTGTGTGCAGGTTTCTGAACAAGTGGCCTTCAATTCACTCGTACGTGCACTGACAGATCTTTCAAAACCAAAACAAAAAACCCCAAACTCCTCCCCCTTAAATGACGAGGTTATTTGTTTTAGGAAAATTCCACCACTATTCAATCAGCATTGTATTAAAGTATCCATTGCTCTAGCTGGCATCTGTCCGAAATAGGCAAAGTTAAAACATTTTATTTATATTTTGATTTGACATTGTTTCAGAAATAGCCTGATATTTATGCTAATGTGGTTATATCAAAACAATTCAGTATACGATGGAATCCAGCCCTGAGACACTATGCTGGAGTGTTTGAGGTTTTATTATTATTTGTTGAGTAGACTAGGTCAGACTCAGACCTCTTGTGTTTCCCTTACTGTACATTATGCAGGACAGGCACTCGCAACCGGTGGTCTAGCAGAATTTGTGCACGAACATAAGAAGTATCAAGGTTCCTCTCCGCTTACCAAGTTATGCTCTGTCTGTCACAAGTATTTAGCTCTCCCGCTGGCTCTCCAGAATTTCCTTTGCACTTGTTTAGTTTGGTCTCACATAGGCAGAAGAAATAGTTGAAAAATCAGAAATACAGTAATGGGGAGGGAAAACGACTACGCGTTCCTATCATGAAGATGTTGTGCAGCCTTGTCTGATGAGAGGTCTCCACTTCCCCATGCTCATCCCACCTACTCTAAAACCAAGTCCACGTCCCCCTTTCCCTGGGTTTGGTTTTCATTTACTTAGAAATTCATGGTAATACAACATACTTTCAGCCCAAACCTTTTCCCCAGTCTTGGCTGAACTTAGGGTTCCTTCAGTCCTTTCTCCACCAAGCCACTCCCACAGCCCTTTCTATCCAGGTAAGATAACAGGACACGTGTGAGTCAACATTTAATCCTTTTCCAGCAAGTTCAATATGGCTCTCACATAGGGTGTCTTAGGCAAACACTGCCATCCTTTTGCATATTTTTATTCTTAGTCGCATTTTTTTCCCCTTCAGTGGACAAAGGAAAAAGAAGAATAAAGTAAAAGATGTGATGACATTTCACAAAGTGACATCTCTTCCATGGAGCTGGTGCTCTTCCAATTTGAGTAGCGAGAGTGGCCGGTATTGTGTAGTCCTGCTAGTGCCTGTAGAAAACCGTGCATGCAAAGATCAATAGAGCCATTCATTCTGAATACCTTAGAAGATACCATTAAATTAATAAGGTAGATAACCAGAGAAGAACTAGTCAGAGAATCTCATTCAAATTAGATAACTGGTATCATTCAGCAACTGAGGTTTCCTTTCTTTTTAAATGTAAGGTGATGAAGTTAAAGACGATGGAGAAAGCAAGATGCTGCCCATAGAGGGCAACAGTGCTAACGAATCGCTGCAGTTGGCAATGGATTCCATAAGTGGACTGGCTCCATCACACTGTGGAGAAGGAAAAGAAGAGGATTTACCTACCTTCTTCAGTGTCATGAACATTAGGTAGTGTAGCTCCTGCATGCAATTGATGAACAATTGCTGGTATATTGAGACTATATGGTTAAAGCCCTTAATCAATTGAGTATTTGATCCATTCAATGGTGAATTTACTTAAATCCCAACAAAGATAATTTTGTACATCGTACTGTTTGTAGTAAATCTATAATACGTTTTGTAGTGCTAGAAGTTGGAACAAGGCAGTCTAATAGGTAAGTACTATGGTAAAAGGTCCATCACTTAAATACTACTTTGTGTGATTTTTATCCTCCCCACTCCCTAACTCACCCCCACCATCCTTGGGATGGTTCCTTTGCAAGAGTAACTGGCAGCAATACTTGCTGAACTTCTGAAAATTTGGTCAATTAATCACAAGTTGGAAAATTACTCTATTTAGAGTGAAATATTGTGAAATATTTATTGATTGCAGTGTGACCTCCTTCCAAAAAAGCAAACCCTTCTTCCATTGCTTGTGGGTAAGGTATGACAGGAGTATTTAATGTTTTTTTCTTTGTGTTCATACTGGAATCTCAAGGTTTAGTGACATTGAACTCCAGGAGGGTGACGGCATCCCCACAGAGGAATTTCTGCAATCGTGTTATGCAATAGTGCCAGTCTTAGGTAAGTGGTTACTTACTTTCACTACAGTTAGTGTCTGTAGCAGCTATGCCATGAATCCTTTTAGATTGCTGCCTAATAAGAGAAATGGCTGAGGTGTGACTCAGGCTCACTAAGATCATTCAATTCTTTAATCCTATTTGAGGATAAGGATATTGACTTCCTTTATAAAGTGCTTTAAGATCTATAGGTAAAACTTGCTATAAGAGCTAGGTCGTATTATTTTGGTGTCTTTAGCTCATGTACAGACTGGAGTTTTGGGTCCTGTAACAGAAGGAAGAAAAAGACTTCCATCTTTCTGTTTCTCTTTTTAACTGTTGAGAAAAGCTTTTTGGTAGTAGGTGAAATGGATATTGCTGAGTCAAGAGTACTAAGAAACTGCTTTTAAAATGTTGCCTTCTTTCTTCTAGACAAACTTGGACCAACAGTCTTTGCTCCTGTTAAAATGGATTTTGTAGGTAATATCAAGGTAATAGCCATTTCTAACACTGACTTTTCAACAAAACAAAACTTAAAATTAAACAGATGCTGAAACACCCAAACAAATAGTGTATAAATGTAGATACCGGTTTCCTTAAGTCGGGGTGCGCAACCAAACTTATATCTAACTTTATGAACAATAATCCCATACTCAATCTACTGAATATCTTAAAATCATAGAAATTAGTTAGGCCTTTTCTTTAGCAAGTCCACTATTCCACACTCCAGATAATGCAGGATTGGCCCCCAGTATATGTACTTAATAAATAATAATAATTGTAATTTCTCCTCTTGTGATTTTAAATGATTCAAGGGGTGAATCATGCTGCTGCTGCTTCTGTTGGAAAACTATTCAGCATTCTTATAGATCTCACCATTAGAATAGGGTTTTCCCCCCTGATAATTCAACGTAACTTTTTACATTGCTTAGTTTCACCCCATTATTCCAAGTAATACATTCTTGTGCTACTCTAAAGAACTCCTTTCCCTCCTTGCCTCTTTCATCCTTGGGTGCAATAGGTGGCTTGTTCCATCTTTAATACCTGAGAGTTTAAAGATGTGTTTAAAACCATGAGGTAGGCAGAAATTGAGCTTACAAACTGCTGATCTGTAGTACCCACACGGTATCCATTACCCAGCTGGCTTGCTGTTACAGTTATGACTGTATGTAGAAACACATAGTGACGTCGGGTCTAATGCAATACAGTAACCCTCACAAAGGAAGTGTGTGGTCTGTTTGGAGCAGGTGGAGGTGGGTCAGGCATGTGGAATATACAGGGGTGGGGTTGGTATCTGGAGGTTTTTTAATATTTGCGTAACGCTCCTATTGGTCAGATCAAAATGCAGAAAGGGATGTTACACTGTGTACTGCAAGTACAGAATATTTTTTCAACACAGTCCAACTTTTGCGTGGAACCAGATTTTTTTTAAACTCCGTTTGAGTGATGGCCTGATATAAACCATTCAGCATGCTAGAATATAGCAGTTAATGAATATGATTGAAGTTGCTGTTTAGATTCTGTACTGATAGTGTTTTAATTAAAGGCCTCACGAGCCACATCCGTTTTGTTAATGCTGTAGGCTGAAAAGAAACCTTGCATTTCCTTCCTCTATCAGAAGCCAGCGAGTACATTGTGAGACCAGGTCCTCAGCTGACATAAATCAGCGTAGCTCTTTTGAAATCCGTGCTGTTTTACACCAGCTGATGAGCCACCTCTGAATCTGAACATTTTCTTTTGGCTCCAAGCTTGAAAAGGTTTTGTGTGCTACTCACAAGATGAAGGGAAAGAATATTTATCACTTAAAAAGAAATTAAACACATAATGGGGAACATCACTTATTTCAGGCTTCCAAAGAAATACGTTTTAAAAATGGAAAATAAATAGCTTCCTCGCGTACACCATTGTGCCTGCTTCTCTTCTACTACAGCACAGGGTCCTGCTGTAGCTACTAGCATTGAGCAAGTGCATAAAAAATATACAATTTAACAGAAAAGAATGCTATAGAAACCGAAAAGGACTAGGAAAGATAGCACTGAGAGTGGAAAGGCAAAATATATCTCTAATATATACAACAAGAGCCTGTTAAGACAGTCTGATTGTGTTGGCTTGTGTTTTTTTTTTTTACAAGGGTGGGTTATATGAAACAAGCTACATTTATAAAAAAATAAAACAAACATTCTGAGTCTCTTACAGAATCTGCTGCTCCAGCTGCCACTGTAATGATGCCTTAACCACGTTTTTCTTTTCCCTGAAGTGCTCAGAGCATGAACTTCCCTCTCTGAAAGTTGAGGTAACCATTCTTCCCAGGGAGAATGGACAGAACTCTCTTCATGGCCCGTCACTGCCCCTCCAGATTTAAAATGACAGGGGGCTGTTGAACAAAGCAAGGCACTTTGCCCCTCAAATTTGGAGTCTACTTCTGAGTGTACACTGCAAGGAATTAATCTGGGAACTGGAATTCCTTTTATGTGTGAAAGGCCTGGTAAATAGCTCTTGTGAGGCAGAATGTTTTTGTCATATCAAATGGAACCATGTAAAAGTATAAACTGTTGTCTTCTCTTCAGAAGATAAATCAGAAATATATAACCAACAGACAAGAGTTCCACACTCTCCAGAAGATAGTGCTCCATGAAGTGAGTGCTGAGCTAGCACACGTTAGAAACTCTGCAACTGAGGCCCTTTTGTGGCTAAAAAGGTAACTGCCAAGTGCCAAACCTTCAGTTTAATTGTAGGTGTTACCCAGATCCCTTCACCAATGTAGATCGGGCTCAGGAAGCAATTCTTGCTAGTTTCGTTGCACACCTGAGTAGTCCAAACACACTGCGTTCAAATTTAACATCCCAGTATTGGGCATACCATGCACAAGGTCTAAATACCTACTTTTTCCTAGAGAAATAACTGAATAGTCTTCCTAGGTAACTCTTCCTGCCACGCCTCTGAGTCATCCAGAGGACCTAGGCTACAGCACTTAAACTCTGACTTGGAGCACAGCCTGTCTGGGTGGTTGGGGAGTGGTGGCTGAAAGGGATTAGTAATGGATCCATCTCTTTACCCAAATGAAAAAAAAATGGCTAGTCAATATTGTGTTTGCTGTTACAAGTGAATAGGCCAAGAGGAGACTTCACATGTGATTTCTCCAGGCATTTCCACCGAGGCAACAAGACATGGACTCTGCTCACAGTGAGCAGCCTTTAGTAATGTCACATTTTGGCCAAAATGGTTTAAAGTTTTATGTGAAACAAATGAGTTTTTGTATGCATACGTAGGGATGTTACACACCCTTCTATTTCACTCAGCAATTTTGGGGGGCTGTCTGGTGATAAATATTTTGCTTTTTTTTTTTGGTTTCTTCCTGACAGAGGCTTAAAGTTTTTGAAGGGATTTTTGACAGAAGTTAAGAATGGAGAAAAGAATATTCAAACAGCTCTGAGTAAGTGCCAATTGCTTTATTGTTCTTACTTTTTTATTTATATAATTGAGCTTTTTCTCCATTATTCAGGGTCTGGGTATTCTTCTCTTATTAATATTAAAATTAGTGTTCCCTGTAGCTTGCCTTCAAGAAATACCTTCTCTGAAAACTGTAATCTTGAGCCAAATACTCTATTTACAGATAACTACATTGTACGAGGCAAGTCTTTATTTGATGGGATTTTTCCCCCAAATTTTGTTTTTACATGTAGTTAAAAATGGGGGAGGGACATCCCAAATGTATCTTAAAGCAAGTTAAAACTTTGTAAGAAACTTTATGCTTATATAAGGCTTTTCTTTACTGAGCCTCTTGGCATCCCTGTGAGGTAGGCACAATAAGTGCTGAATCTGTTTTATACATGGGGAAAGCACAGAGCTTAAGATGTTAAACAGCTGGATGTGGGAGCTGCTGAAAGTGCACAGAGCTGAAATGACCGTACTAAGCACGTAGTATTTGCTCAGCCCCTGTGGAGAGGCTCTTCCCCATAGTATGGTGTAATTGGCACAGTGCTCAGCAGCTCACACTGAACGGAGTACTAGAGAGACTGAGAACCCTGGGGGTGAGGCATGGGCAGAGCTAGGGCTAATCAACAAAAATTGTACTTGCAAATAAATTGGTCTCCATTGACAGAGAGGATTTATTGGGTAACTTATTTGCCAAATCCTATCTGACCATCTGTAGAAATGGTCGGATAATGAAGAAACATATTGGTGAATAACTTTCTTTATTTGCAGTAAATTGTTAAAGCACTTTTCACAAAAAGAATGTCCAGCAAGTAATCCGAGCAGCTGTATCCAGGGGGGAGTATTCTCCCATGCCCTCCAGTGAATGCACAGGATGTGTGGGGCAGCCTTTTTAGGCCTTTCGGTTACTGCTACTGCCAACCACAGGAGTAATGGCTAACTCGCATGGGTTTAAGAGCTCCCATTGGAAAAAATTGAGAGCAGGGTAAGATCTGAGAGCTGGCTGTTTACACTGAAGTGCTGTGCAGAGGTGTAAGGAAAAAATCCT
The DNA here is from genome assembly GCF_965140235.1 of Caretta caretta. Classification (NCBI taxonomy): domain Eukaryota; kingdom Metazoa; phylum Chordata; order Testudines; family Cheloniidae; genus Caretta; species Caretta caretta. Next base: position 205,457,831 of record NC_134207.1, on the reverse strand, counting down.
CTCTCACAGCCAGGTGGAAGTGAGCTGGAAGAAAATTTAAAAAATACTATTGGGAACTTTTTTTCTTTTCCTTTCTTTTAAGACAATGCTTATGGCAAGACCTTACGGCAGCATCACGGCTGGGTTGTGCGAGGGGTTTTTGCGGTAAGTGGCTAACATCTTAATTGCTGACTCAGCTAGTCAGAATCTTGGCTGCATTCACCTGTTAATCCAGTCTTATGCTATGGTTGATACTTGATGAAATGTACTGAAATGTAAGTACCGAAAGAACTAACAGAGATGTTCACTTTGTCAGATCTCTGCCTCAGAGGCAAGAGTTGGGGCTAGCATTTTAGGTTTAATGTTTGATTTTCACAGAGGAATCTATTTTTCTTTTAGTTTAAGAATTTTTGTCTGTGTTTAGATTTAGTCTAGAAATGTCTCTTGCCACACATCGTATAGGGTCTTTTCTAGGAAAATAAAAATAAAGTCAGAATATTTTAGAGTGCCTCATTAACAACATCTTTTCCTAATATTTTTAAATGCATTTCTGGAATGTAGTTCTGTCTCCTCAAGATGTTCTTTCCTCCAGTGCATGAAACATTAGAGTAGAGTGGGAGGGAAGACTGAAACGTAATAGTTGTGAAAACAAGACCCACTTTACTCAAATAGAGTAACCAAGGAAACAGGAAAAAGAAAAGGACGACTTGTGGCACCTTAGAGACTAACAAATTTATTTGATCATAAGCTTTCGTGAGCTACAGCCAAGCTAGCGGTGCCCCCTGGTGTCTGTTATAAATAGTATTGAAGAGACTATGTGAAGTCCCAGCCAGATGTAATAACAACACTTTTCATGACGAAGGGATAAGCGGCAAGATTTGGGGTAAAATTATTGTGGGGGGGGGGGAAAAACTTAGACTTCCAAGTTCGAGTTCTTGAAAATTAGACGTAGGCTCCTTTTGAAAATGCACCCATGTTGGTTATTTTAATGTTTTTAAATTCTAAATTTAAAAAAAAAAAAAAAATCACCACTTGTAATCACAAAATCTGCTATATAGGCACTTTCTAAAAATCAGGCCTCTGTAAAGTGTCTCATAATGGGGACACAAAAGTTGAAGTATCAAAAATCACTTTTCAAGTCTGAGATTTTGAACTTCTGTTCCTCTCCCAGTTAGCTTTAAGGGCAGCACCAACGTATGAAGACTTTGTGGCAGCACTGTCTGTGAAGAAGTGTGATAATCAGGAAGAAGCTTTTTATAATGCAATGCAGAGAGACCTCCACATTTACTTGCCAGCCATGGAAAAGCAGCTGAATATCTTGGACACTCTCTATGAAGTACATGGGTTGGAGTCGGATGAGGTGGTGTAACCACAGTGACACAGTACCTCAAAACTTCAGGCACTGCGTTTGTTAACGAGCCCTTTCTGAATGCCGTTTCTCTTCGTTGTATCTTTCCTTAGCATGGGAGGTGGAGGAATCGGTGTGCGTGTGTATTTTTAATCCTTGTTTGTGTTTAAATGCAGCGGTGCTGTTTCTTTGAAGGCTGCAACTGTCTGCATGGTGAATACCTTTGGGCTAAATAATTCTTCTTTTTACATGAATGTAACAGAGCAGAATTAGGCCTTCTCGCTCCAGTGCACACTACTAGTGCGGAGGGGCAGCTTTGATGGGAGCACTGATGCTGTGCTGATGTCGTCATTTTGCCCTCACCCTGTTCTGTGCCTGTCCACGTGCTGTGATGCTAGTCTCCATTTCACTGGTCTTCTGTCTGTCTGTGTTAGCGGAGGGGCAGAGCTAGTGAGAGCTGTGCTGCACTGATAGCAGAAGAGGGGGCAGTAGAACTCTCTACCTGATTAACTGAGTGGTCAGTCTGGTGCCATCGTGAGGTAAACTTTGGGTTGCATCCTTGTGTTTTATATAGTGACTTGATTTTACTCACAGCCCTGTTTTAAAAAAAATTGCAGTAAAGACTGTTACTGCAAGTGTTGCCTTGATGGCCAGGGTCCCTTGGCCTCCCCTAAGGGTCACCCTGTCACACTAGGCATGCTCTCCCTGTGCTGTCCTAGGTACTGTCCACCTCCTCACAGGTCCATGAAAACAGAGTTGTCTTTCAGTGTTAGTAGGCTCCTGGAGCTGTTCTACCAAGAAGCTCCTCCTGCCTCATCCTGTTTTTGTGTCTGTGTCTGTCTGTGTGTGAGAAAGAGACAGACAGAAAAATAATCCTTAAATTCACTGTGATGCCAGCCTTGTTGCTGATGTCCCAGCAGGGGGAGGCCTCTACGTGGCAGAAGGAGAGAAGGTTGTCAAGATGCATCACCTTGATCTTGGTACTAGTATCATGACTGCTTCCTTTGCCCTTGTGCGGTTAACAAGGCTTTAGTGCTAAGCGCTGGAGCTGTTGGGCCAGATCCTCAACAAATGTAAATTGGCAAAGCCCCAATTGTTTCCACTGGAGCTGCGCCCATCTACAGTAGCTGAAGATCGGTCCTGTTGTATTTACTCAGGTAACAGACAGAATAAACTTTTCAAAAGCGCCTAAGTCATTGAAAGTCAGTGGGACGTAGACTTGTAAGTGTCTAAGTCACGTAGGTGCTTTTGAAAAGTTTGCCTATAGCCTTCTTTTTAAAGGCCCTATTCAAAACCAAATCCCATAACTACTGCTGGGTATTGTGTGGTTTAAACACAACCAGCAATCTAACAAGTTATATAAAAATGCTTCTAGATTAGCATTTGGAGGGGGTATGGGTGTTGGTTTTGTTTTTTGCCAGTGGGGTTTATAAAAGGCTGGTTTTGAAATGAGTCAGTTCTAGGGGGAACTATAGTTCTTCATAAAACCATCACACATTAGTGTAGCTATAAGTATATAATCCAAAAGTGTCTAGGTTTGACTGTGAATTAAGGATAATGGGGATTTTTGCCATGCTTTCCTCCCACTGATACAAGTAAAAGAAACAGGTCTGTTGGAGTCAAGAATTAATAGCTTTCCCTGTAGTTATTCAAATGATTAAAAAGTGAAATTTGACTTTGTGTAGAGGGCCAGCACAAGGTATTTGGACTGTTTAGTCCCACTTCAGGGTTTAAGTAGATCTTTAGTGCATAGGACTTTTGCTGGCCTTCTGCATGGGGTGAATTTCACATTGTACATTAGAGAGAAGGGAGGAACACTTTAGAATGAAGGGCTTGGGAGAGTGGTGAGCCACTATAAATAGAGGAGAAAACAACTCTTCAGTGACATTTTGACATTTTTGTTGCCATCTCGCAGGAGAAATGCTTTTACTTAGGTCCAGCAAATCAAGGATACCAAGAGGAATTCTAGTGATGTGCAGTGCTCCCTGTGCCTGGATTCCTATAGAACAGGTTGTTTAAGCATAATTCCATGTTTGAAGCACAGCTATATACCTAGTGCTCAAACCATTCTATCCAGGGAATACTAAAAATTGCCAACGTTGAAGAAAGCACAAAACAGCTATAGGAAAAGACCAAAAGCTTTAAATTTGGTGCCTGAAGGTAGACACCAAAAGCAATAGATAAATAGTAATTGGCTTGATTTTTCTCTTTTCTTTTCAGAGCTGTGGGTGCTGAGCCCCTTTGAAAATTGAGGCATTTTCTATTCATGCTTGCATATAGAATTGAATATTTTTTTTTGGCCAGAGGTTGCTTCTGTTATTCCACTAGCTGCAGTACTAAGAATGAAGCCAGCTACCCTTGCGATTTACACATATAATTCTCTTTAGCATAAATGCTGAGTAATCCACACAAATGTCAATAGAACAACCCCAGGCCATGCCCCCTAGTAAGTGGTTTCTTCAGGGTTACAGCTAAGGTTCTTCACTGAGGTGATGTTTCGACGTTGGCTTCATAACTCTCTTCAGGATGCTCTGGGAAGATAGTGATTGCACAAGTAGAGACTACATTTTCACACAGTGGAGGAAAGGACAGAGAGATCCTCTTTTATGAAGTAAATTTTAAAAGAAACGAATTGTGGAGTTAGAATGAATAAAAAGTGGAATTTTCTTTTGCTCTAAGCTTCTCTCATAGTGGGGGACAGTTCCCAGCATTCACATTTTTACCAGTGGGGAAAATCCAAACTTACCGGTGCAAAGAGGGAAAGGATTTTCATTTCTAAAGTAGAACACCGTTCGTGACCTCATTTTAATTTTTTTAACTTCAGAACTGACATTTTCCTGCGTCTGATACACAGACAGACCAATAAATTATTTTGCTTATGTGGGGCACACTCCTCTTCCGAAGAGTTTCCTTGTCTCCATTCTTCCTTGCAGAATTAGCTCTTTTACAATTGCTGGTCAGGGGCTTTCTTGGGAAACAGTGACAAAACTGAATTAACTATCCAATATACCAGATTGCCAGCTATGGCCCAATATGTAGGCACTTGTTCTTTATAATTCCTAAATCAAAGGAATCTTCTCTATTTTTCTGACTAAACACCACTGATCATTTTAAAGTTCAGAGACAAAAATATGGTGTTGTTTTTCCCAGAGTGGGTTGACTCTTTAGTTTTAAAAGAATTTGTGCTTGCCTCACAGCCAAGCAACAAGCATGCATCTTGGAACTGATCTGACAGCTACAAGATTAAAATGTGCTTTTACTCCCACATGCTGATACTGTTATAGCCATTTTGCATACCTTACATGAACTGCATTGATTTGTTAACCTTTATCAGTCTGAAGTTTTACATCTGTTTCCTTTAGAAATGCTTTCAGTTATTTCCTTTGTCTGGCAGTTGCATACTCTCAGGGATTCTACATAGCCATGGCAAAAATATAGTCGGCTTACAATACAAGGCTGCTTTTTGTGAGAAGTTGGTATAGATCAGTTCAGAACCCCAGCAAAAAGTATGACACTAGCACAGACTATCCAATGCACATGTTTGCTAAGACGTGATAAACCCCAAAGCAATCTGATACAAATACTGTAGAGAACAATAGCTGTCAGCATATTTTAATAAAGGTCATATCTCTTTGTAATACAGTGCCACTGGCATTAGAGCAGAGCTCCCCAATAATTCAAATAAAGAGTTCTGCTTAGAAGTGGATGAGATTTTTTTTTTATTTGATTTGATTTTTGCTGTTTTTCAAACAAACGTACTCTAACATCCTTTTCAATACTTTAAGACACCATAATCAACAGTTGCATGTGGCTGCACCCTAGCATCAAGGCACCATGGGTATGCTCTGGTGAACTATTAATACTCAAGTGTGTAGAGGTATAGATTAATGGATCACTGAAACATACCCAGGAGGCTCATCTTTATGTTATAGTATGGCCCTTAACTTTTAAAAGCAAAATTTTAAATTTGAAGTGCATTTTAAACAAGTGTTTGGTATTTTAAGGGCCATATGTTTTCACTCTTGGTAAAAGTAATTTATAGTAAATCAATAGTTTGGGCTACAGTACGGTCACTGTTTACATTACATTGAACATATTTTGTGGTTTAAGAATTGTCAAACTTTTTTTTGTAGTTGCAAGATTTTATGTATTTAGATGTGCTGCTGTATTCTCCAGGTCGGGTCTAATGCTGTAGCTTATGCCTACGTCGATACTGCACTTCACGGGTGTGTGGCCATTATAGAATACTTTTCTTTTTAAATAAGGGTTCCCCTCATTCAGTGGACTTCCGCCACTCACTTGTGTTTCAAACTTCTGTTTGGTTTTTGCAAAAGGTGGTTAAAAGAACCCTGAGTTCCTATGAAGCTCTGTAACAAGCAATAGCCAAGCCCTTGCAGGGCTAAAAATTCCCTTTCACCTGACCTCCTCATCTCATGCCTGCTTTGCAGTCGGCTATGCTGCTTTCAGGCTACAGCGTCTCCTGTAGAACTCCTGGGGAGTTCGAAACAGCCACAATGCCACTGTATTCAAGTGATTAAAAACAGAGACTTTGAAGATGGGCCCAAGGTCAGAGCTGGACAGCCAAGCGAAAAGGGGCTTGTGAAGAATGTGCTGCCTTTTTTGAAGTGTCTCTCCCTGGCACTGCAGTGCTTTGCCAATCACAGTAAAACTCTGGGAAGTTTTAATTTGACCTTTGAAATCTAAATCAATACACTTCAGTAGTGACAGTTTCCAGCTCTTATTGGCAAAAGCACAGTTTCAAAGATAGGCTCATTTCTCTCCACTTGCCTGCAAAGTGCTGATAAGAAGGCAAGGTGAGACAGACAGCACAGCTGAATCCAGGACCACCCTACCCTGAAAAAACTAAAAGCTTTTGGCTTCCATGTGGTCTCCAAGTGTATAAAAATCACTTGTGTAGTGGGGTAGCGTTGTGGGAGGGGATGGATTCCTAGCACACAAGTGAAACTATCCCGTGGTAAGTCTGGAAGTACCCATGGTTCATGTGAGGGTTTAAACAGTGCTGTGAGATCAAAATGGCCAAAGTAATGAACTTGAAAACTTGGACTTCGTTGTCTAGAGCAGTGGTCCCCAAACTGTGGGGCGCACTGCCCTAGGTGGGCGTGGAGGAACATTTGGTGGGCGGGGTACAGCAGGGATGGGAGCACCACCCAGCGCCGCTCTGCCCCCTGCCGTGGCTCCCAGCTCCTGGCCCCAGCCATGGCTCTGCTCCCAGCTGTGGTTCCTGGCCCTGCCATGGCTCCAGCCTCAGCCCTAACCGTGACCACGCTCTGCTACTGGCTCCCAGCCTGGGGGGGGACGGCACCGTTAGATGGGAAGGTCACGAGGTAGAAAGTTTTGGGACCATTGGTCTAGAGTTTAATTTTGCCCCTGATTTAGGAAGGTCTTCCTGTTCAGGACTGCACTTAAAACGCATGTTTAAGCACACATCTAAGGACTGTCCTGAACATGGATGGACTAAAGCATATGTTTAAGTGTTTTCCTGAATCAGGGTCTAAAACCAGTGTCAGTGGGTGTGTGTATATGCACATTTCTGCACGTGCCTGATTTAAGCACACAAATCCCCCATTGCATTAGAATGCATACTTGCTCAAGATGTGGATGTTAGCTATTTTTAATATACTTATCTTATTCTATAACTAAAGGGACACCCCAGAAGCGCCAAAGGCTTATTAATTTTCCCTGTTTCAATATCCTGACTAGGTTTTTAGCTCTAAGCTTGTTTATCCTAAGTAGTCTTAACATTCATGGGCCCATATTTGCTCTTTGACACCTTTAAACAAAAATCAGAACAATTTGAGGTTCCTATGTAGTGTTGTGTTTTATCATGTCTCCATGTAGTTACACTTAATTAGAGCAAGGAAATCACACTCAAGAATAAAATAACAAAACTGAAAAGTGAAGTGTTTTGCTTGTGCATTTTCCTTTCCCAGCTCCTTCATTTTTCCAAGGACATGTTGGACATTAATTTTATGAACATTAAACTAGGCTTATAGTGAGCATTGCTTAGATGTATAGTATTTAAGATGAGAGAAGGTATGTGGCCTTTTATTTTACTTTGTCTTGACTGATGAACAAACCCCTCTGTGTTGTAAACACATTGATACTAGACCAAATGAAAGCAGGTCAGGCACCAACCTGCTTTCAGTCTATGCTGATTCTCTCTACAGAATTATATTCCATACTTAAGATTTAGTTTTGTTGTTTGTTTTTGAGAAATGTTTGAAGAACTCTGTCAGATTTTTATATTTAGCGATAATAAACTTATTTTTAAATATGCCTATTTTAAAATTTCGTTTTCTCTGCATGGTTTCCTAAGAAGCTTTGTTTATAATTTTTATTTATTACTTGTAAATACGGTGGGGCTTAAGCTCCAGTCTTGGCTCCATTATTCTAGGCACTGTAATCGGTTCTGGTTAGTGGAAACAGCCTGTATGTATCTTTTTTTTTTTTTTTTATGAGAATGTTCATGCCAATGGAAACTGTTGGATTTATAATAAAAAATGATTTGCTAAGAGCTGAAGCCAGCAAATATTTGTGGCTTCCTGGGCCAGAAAAGCTCCTGAAGATCATAGATATGGTTCATTCCCAAAACATTACCCACTATCTGCTAAGGTCATAAAACTGAGAGGTGAGAGAGTTTCTTCAGCTCCAGAGCTGGAGGAATTTCTGTGCATCATTCCTAGATACAGATGAAGGCAAGTGTTGCCTGATTGTTAATTAGATATCCTTTAGCGTTTCCAGTTTAATATGCCATGGTTTGGCAGGGTTCCACTGCCTCCAGATTGGCCAGAGAATTCTTGATAGAATGAGGACCCCTGTGTAAATGCAAGAGACACACTTAGGGAAGTCCTTATGAATCTGTGATACTTTCACTAGTACAACCAGCAATATCAGAAACCCTGCAACATAGCAAAGTAGACAGAGATAATACACAATGTCCACCACTTGCATACTCACACTATCCTTTGCGGAGAACTGAAGTAGGTAACATAGATGATCAGCAAGTGGTCATCACTGTGGCATACTCAGGAAGATCCCAAATGCTTAGGCCTAGGTTGGCCCTTTTATTACAAGTTGCATGGTCACCATACATATTCATAACAGTGCTCAACCCCCTATCAATATCAAGACTTCCTCATCCTAACAATGTTGGGGTGTCCTCTTACAGACTACCTACTATTTTACCTCAACTAAATTAGCATATACATTACCTGGTTACCATAGCATTCTTGCAGTTGACCATCTGCTGATGTTCCTATCTTAAAATATCCAATGGAATTAGCATAATTCCAGTTTACTAGCATAAACTGGTATTTTGTGGTCACCTGCCAGCAGTTTAGCTATACCTGTTTTTACAGCACTCTATCTTGTGACATGATATAGGGTCACTTACTGGTTGGTTGCTTATGTCAAGTCTTTAGGTTTTAGGCATCGGTTTGGCTAAGCTATTGTTTTACAGGCTTGAGGCCTGTAGGCTTTTGCGTTACTGCCTTAATCCATACCTATATCTTACCTAGTATATAGCTACATATCAATAACAAAATAGCTGGCTTGTCCCTTTAAAAATGTTAAGGGAAAGTGGAGAGAAGTTCACTTCTTCTTTGTCTCTTCCGTATGCGACCATGGGAGAGAAATGCAAGTGGTAGGGGTCTCTCTTGCCCAGATCAGGAGGGGAGGCACTCCCTTATCCTGTGTGAGTTGAAGGACAATGGAAACCATTGGCTCAGTGAGCCAACTTGTCCTCCATGGCAGAGTTCAGGAGTGAAGATGCCTGAAATATGTCCCTTGCTCATAGGCATTCTTCAGCTGGAGGGGTTTGGGAGAAGGAGAGAGAGAGACCGACGCACATGCTAGAAGAAACTGGTGAGTACAGAGGTGACTGCCACATTCTGGAGTACATACAGGCCCAACCATCGTGCACAGCCACATCTGAATGAGGGAGGAGAGAATTACACACTCTGAACCAAGCAGCAGTCTCACATTCACAGCTAAAGGCTCTCAAATCTTTGGTGAGCCAACAACCACAGAGGCTGCTTCCTAATGAGGTAGGATCCCACAATAATTAGAGGCTTAGTCGTGCAGTGGTGTGCCACCATTCCAGCTTCTGAGCACGGTGCCTTGTTACTCATGGCAAAGTGAAGGCTCAGGCGCTGCATGCTGATGGGCCAACCAGAGTATTGCACCACAGGCACTAAGCAGCTGGCTGTCAATGGTGGGTTCAGGGGAGCTGCCAGAAATGTTTCCATGTTTTGGGCTGACCTTCCAGGACCACTTTTGCCATCTCTCCAAAGGTTAGCTCTCCCACACGATCAGGTAAGGCAGTGCCTCCAGGATGGCAGAGGAAGGGGCTTGCAAATCACAAAATCAGCTGCTATGCCATCATTTCAGTATCATGTGCATGCAAACTACTGTGCCCTGACCATAACCTGTCTTCCAGCCCATCCCCTGCATTCCCACTTCCTCCCACCCAACCCCTGCTTACCAGTGCTCACCCAGTGTGAGTTAAAGGAATGCTTGCATGGCAGATTTCTTCATAGTAGGGGGCCCTCCCTACTTTTAGTGGGATGGGTGGGAAAAGGTTCTATTGAGTTCACAAGCTCTCAGCAATCTGCAGGACCAAGTGGATTCTGTATACTTCATAATCCAAAAATCTGGCAAATAATGTCCTAGCATCTACTGTGAAAATGTCCAGTGATGGAGTGGTGGGTTGTCCTGTTGTATCAACCATGCTGTCAGTTGTTACAGTAAATCAGATATATTTTAAGAAATGGTGGAGTTTTTCCCCCTGGTAACGCACATTATTTGTACCTTAACTTTTCAAACTGTTTTGAAAAGCAAGGTGGTAGGTCCTGTTTTTACTAGTGTTTCTGACTGACCACAGAACACTGTACATGTTGTTTTTACACAGGTGAAGTTGTTTCCAGCAGTATGTGCTGCACAATACCTGGGGAGTGTGCATGAGCTTCCCTCTCTGTGAGGCTAGATTCACAAAAGGATTTAGGCTCCCAACTGCTGCTTTAGGCACCTACGTCCAATGTTTAGGTTCCACTGCCGTTCAGCTGCCTCCCAAGACTGTAGGCACCTAAGTTTCTGCTGGTGAGCATGCACAAATCCCCTAAATCCTAACTCTATCCCTAAGAACAGCAGGGATATCAAATTAGGTAGCTCTCCTTCTTCCCTCACACCTACCTCTGCAGGGCCCAGTGGGGCCAGAGTGCTGAGAGCATGTGTAATCTGCACAAAAGGCAGCTGGCTGTGGGTCCTTTTATAGCCAATAGTCCAGTGGTTTGGGAGACCCAGGTTTGAATACCCATTCTGCCTGATTTGGGTCAGGTACCGGTCTCCCACATTTTAGCTGAGTGTCCTACCAGCAGCTTCTTGGCTACTCTGGGGTAGGCCTCTCAATGTCGCCTCTTGAAAGGGTGCCACTGTGTTTGTGCATACTCCTTGGAGCAGGGACTTGACCCTGACTTTTCCATATCCCTGGTGACTGGCCTAGCCACTGCGGTGCAGAGTCAATCTCTTGCTTACCCCCCCCCCCTTACCCCCCACACTGGCCTAGTGAATATTTAATTATTTATACAAAGTGGAACAGCATCAATGGGAGAGATGGTGAGAGACCCACCCCAGAATTCCACATTGCCTGGTGGCCAGGACACTCAAGGGGAACGTGGGAGACTTGGATCCAAGTCTGTGCCCCAAGTCATACAGAGCAGTGACTTGAAAGTGCGTCACCGACATGTGAGTGAGTGCCCTGGCCATTGGCTACAGTGGGGTGGGGTGTGCCTCAGTCTCTCCATTGCTCTTTTTTGGTGAGAAAGGAGTGGCCTGTTTTAGGCACTTAGCACTAAGAGAGGGTGTAAAGTAGGCACCTCCTTCCAGCCTGCCAGTCAGGTGCCCAAGCCCCTCCCCTCTGCATGGAGATAGTAGCTGAATTTGCGTTTGTGGATGAGACTACCCGGAGATAAGGTGTGGACCTTGCACTTGCCATTAATACATCAACAGAGTGTATTAAATAAGACAGGGGACAATCACTTAATAGGTAATCTGTATTTTTTTTCTAACTTTTGGTAATTGGACTGCATAATTGTAAAACTTTTTAAACAATTACATTTAAGGTCCCATCCTTTTGTGTTATGCAGCTGCTTTTAAAGGTTTCCTGTATAGTTTTGGCCAGCTTTTAACTAAAGCTTATTTTTAGCTGATTTTGCTAATCCTGTGGATGGTAGTTTAAAACAAGTGTCAGTGCAGTTTGGCTCAGATTAGTCTATTTTGGATTAGTCTGTACCATAGTATTCCAGCCCCTCTTCTGCTCTTTCCTTCTTCCTCCCCCCAGCCATTGCCTCACAAAATCTTTCTTTCACAATGTATGGCCTGACTTTCGGTGGTGCTGAGCACCCATTTCTCTAATTAAAATCTAATAACTGATTTTTGTTTGGTCATTTTTGGTTTTACTCAGTGGTAGCCCACAGCGCTGAAAGCTTCATATGGAACAGTAGTAGGAGCTGGCTTAGAGGCAGGAAATAAGTGTTTCTGTTTAAAGGTGAATTTTCAGAGTTCGCTAAAAAGCAGAGTCAGAAATAGAGAGCCTCAAACATTGAGGGTCCAGGATAGAATATGAGGTGCACATTTGGGATCATTTGGTAAAAGATTTCCCATGATAGAGCCCTACAAAATGACCTGTTTTTAAAATGCCTTCCAGCACCTACCTGTTTCCTGACTCATTCCTCACAGTCCTCCCCTCTTTGGATCCAACAGTTACCTACTTCCCCAATCCCCTCCATTGCCTCCCACTGTCTTAGCCCTTGTGGCTACCTCTCAAGGCAGGGACTAGCTTCTTGCAATTGAGAGGAATCTCTTCCCACCCTGTGAAGTAAAGCAAGGTAATTCCATCTCCACTTCTCCCCATTGTCCTTGGGAGGGTAAGGCTGAGCCCCCTTGCTTCCCCCTTTCTCGCTGTTCTACCTGGGCACATTGTTAAAGGGGAGCATTTAGATATACCTCCCTCAACAATGCCTGAACACGGCTCCCTTACCAGCCAGCAGCTGCTTGGAGCCATGCTGCCCTCAGTGCTCAGACTCTGTCATCACCTGCCTTTGCCTGCAACCCTGGGCTTCCCCTCCTCCTGGAGGCATGACTGCTTCTCCTGACCAGGAGTAAGGGGGATTTAAAATTCCAGCATCTGGCTCTGCTTCCCAAAACCTAGCTGATGGCTTCCTGTGAGAGAGCAGCAGGAGCATGGCGCACACAAAGGTAGGGGGCACCAACTGACTTCTGCAGGTCCCTGGGGGATATTCCTTGTCAGAAAGGTGCTTTGTATTATTGGGAGCATGCCTGGAGCAGGTGCCAAGATCTTGCTTGCAATAAGTTTGCAGGAGATGGCAGTACGGTCACACACAGTGTGGGTAGGCAGGGGGAGCTCAAAAATCAGGAAACAGACTAGAAACCATCATTTAGTCTTCTTAAAGAACCTCATGGTTTTTAGGTCAATGTTATGAATGTCTGGGACCCTGCACTATTTAACATTTTTATCAGTGACCTGGGAAAGAATATAAAATCAGCACTGATATAGCTTGCAGATGACACAAAAATTGGGGGAGTGATCACTGATATAGAGTGATCTAGATCGCTTAGTAAGCTGGGCACAGGCAAACAATATGCTTTTGAATACAGCTAAATGTAAATGTATACATCTAGGGCCAAAGAACTAAGTGCCTGTGAGTAAGCCATACTTATAGGAGGAGGGACTCTATCCTGGGAAGCAGTGACTCTAAAAAAGATTCGGTGAGTCATGCTGGATAATCAGCTGAACATGAGCTCCTAGTGTGACACTGTGGCCAAAAGGCTAATGCCATCCTGGGGTGAGTAAACAAGGGCATCTTGAGTAGGAGTAGAGAGGTAACTTTACCTCTGTATTTAGCACAGGTACCTCTGTACTTCTGTACACCTGCTCCTGCAATAGTGTGTCCAGTTCTAGTGCCTACAATTCAAGAAGGAGGTTAATAAATTGGAGAGGGTTCAGAGAATATCCACAAGTATAATTAAAGCATTGCAATTAATGCATTGTTGTGATAGACCTAAAGAGACAGTTAAGGGGCAGCTTGATTACAGTCTGTAGGTACCTAAACAAATATTTCATAATGAGCTCTGCAGTTTATCAGCAAAAAGTATGACATGACCTAATGCCTAGAAGTTAAACAAATTCAGACTGGAAAAATATGTACATTTTTAACAGTGAGGGTGATTAACCATTGGAACAATTTACCAAAGGTTGTGGTGGATTCGCCATCACTGGCAATTTTAAAATCAAGATTGGATGTTTTTCTAAAAGATCTGCTCTCGGAATTATTTGGAGGGAAGGGCTGCAGCCTGTGTTATACAGGACGTCGGACTAGATAATTACAATTGTCCTTTCTGGCCTTGGAATCTATGATTTTAGAATTTTGGTGATTGGCAATACTGCAATTAGGTTGAGGGAGGTATAAGGTACTCTGAGCTCCCTGAGTGACTCACGGTAGGGAAAGAAGGGGCAGAGCTAAGGTTATTGGTGGGGCATGGCATGGGAGACATTACCTCAACTGTGCATTTCCTGGTCTTCTAACATTTACATTTTATTTCACTGAGTGTATTTTCTGGTTTTCAGAGGTTTCAGTTTTCAGATGCTAACTTCCATGTTCTGGAAGGGTTGGAGGCACTAAGCAGCCTTCACTCTTCTTCAACAAAGCTTTGTGTTAGTGAATGTACATGAGACAAGATGCCACAAGTACCTGTAATAGACCATGGGAATGGGAGAGGAAGGGCAAGGGCAACAATAATAGAGATACTTGGTACGTATACTAGTGATGCGGCAATGAGCAGATCTCTAGGTAATGTCACTATTATCCACTTCAGAAATTCTAGCACCTTCTTTTGAAGCATCTGAGGACCACACACAGAGATAGAATACTGGATTACATGGCCTACCAGTCTGCTCTAGTATGGAAATTCCCATGTTTCAGCAATCCTATGTATGGGCAGCCCTGCTGATTTTTACAAATATAGAAACCATTATAATAATTCCCCCTCCCACCCCGACACACACAACGACATCCATTTAAAAATGGCATCACATCTGTTTAGCTTTTTCACTAGCATTAAATGTTTAAAGATATTTAATTATCCCAGTTTCTCAGGTGAGACTGGGACTGAAGATACAATTGCAACAGCGAATTCATTTTCAGCATCCAAATCAAAGTTGGAATAAGCAGTTTTAACAACACGAAAGTGTCCATGTCCTCTTGAGAGATATCACCTGACTCAAAAATCTGTGTGCGGTGCAGCTGCATGACAAACAGTTGTTCCTCACATTTCCTCCCTAGGAATAAAAAGAGCTCATGACTGGGGCCTGCAGGGGAACACACAGCAAGCTGTTCTCAGGGCTGCTGCACGATCACTGCTACAATGTTTTCATATGCCAAATATCATAGAATCATAGGAATGGAATGGATCTCAATAGGTCATTTAGTCCAGTCCTCTGCATTGAGGCAGGACTAAGTATTATATATGTGAGCTAACACGTCAAAGAACAGCGGTTCAAAATTAGAAGTAATCCTGATTTTTTACCAGTGTGGGCATTGGGTGAACCCCCACCTTTGGGTAGGCTAGCCCCCTTCCCCCTAAAGCTCCCCCCAACAGCCCCTCCTTTCCTGCATGGCTGGAGCCCTGAGTCCCCCGTGGCCCAAGCCACCCCAGCTGCACCTGCCCGAGCCGCCCCAGGCTGTGCTGGCTGGCCCAACCCCCAGGCCAGCCCGACCCTGAGCTGACCTGGCCCCTGAGCTGCCCCAGGCCCTGCTGGCAGGCCCGACTCCTGAGTCACCCTGGGCTGCGCCAGCTGGCCCAACCCTCGCCAGCCAGCTCGAGCCACCCCAGGCCAGCCCGAGCACTGGCTACCCTAGACCCTGGCCACCAGCCAAGCCCCAAACTCCAGGCCACAGCTCGAGCTGAGCCCCCGCCAACTTCAGGGCAGGGAGGTGGGGGGCAGAGCATGGGCAAGGCTACAGCCTTAGCCTTCTGTGGCTTATGATACCTGCCACCCCAGCCTGCTAATTCTGTATTATCTCACTTTACAATTAAAACATCTCATCCTGCTTTTGTGCAGAAACAAAGCAGAAAGAATACACTGTATTCAGGAGGAAGATACTTATATGGGCTGAGATCTTATCTGCTAGTATGAGTCACTGCAGTCACCTCTATAAAAATGTTCTCTCTGGCTGAACTCCTACTGTAAACTTAATAAGGGATGCAAGGCTGTGCTGTATCAAAATGTTTTATTGTATAAAATGGCCTTAAGAATTAACTAATGGGTATAACCCTTGCTCCACCAAGGCCCAAACATGAGAGCAAGAACCAGAGTGAGGGAAGCAAAAGTGAAGGAAGCTTTTCAAAAATGTGGAATTAATTTATTTAGCAAGCCTAACACTTTCTGTAACCTCAGTAATAACGCCACAGCATTTCAGGTGTAGGTTTGTAACAATGGAAGAGCTTTAATGCCGGATTTGTGCTGCAAGAAAATAGATTTTGGTCTGAGATGAAGAATGAGGGTCAGTGGAAGTGGCTGTCACTTGTATAGTATTAATCCAAACACAAGAATACTGCATGGGAGGCAACCTGGCTTCCTTTTAAAATATGCATAATTGTCTAACGCATGGCAGAGCCCCCATCCACAAACACAAAACTTCAAGAAAAATTTACCGTAGCTGTAAGTACTTGTGGTTAAGAACTTGTTGCAGGTACAGGATCATGAATAAGCTGAAGCAAGGGAGAGAGAGGAAAAAATAAATACATATGTTAAACACCATTGCACCCACTGCAGCTTTTACAGTGTCTTTGTGGAGTTCATTGTTTAAAAGGTCCTGGGTTTTGACAGAAACTTTTTCAAAGGTTTTTTTTCCCTGAAGAAACTGGGCACCACTGCTCGAAAAAACCAAAACACAAACAAACAAATTAAAGTGCTAAATTTATAGGGGGACGTGGGGGCTGGATATGTATGGCAGATAAACTGGGAAACCTAAAGAGGAGCTGTTAGAAACTTAGCAATGATTTTTTTTTTTTAAATTACTCTTCTGGAGTTTCTTCCTTGTTTCTCTTTTCTGGGGCCAAGCTGAGCTGAGTGACTTTATCTTGAGGGAGAAAGTCCATGAAAGCCTTATGACACCAAAAGTTTGAGTGATACAGAAACACAGAGTGCAAATGTGAGCTACTTGTTGTCCCTTTGGACTGGTTGAAAACGTTGCTCTGTTGTTTATGCTGGGCTGCACGGCAGGGCACCCTTTACCAGCCAGTGGGAATGGAAACAGCTACTGAAATTCAGATTTTTACAAAAATCAGACCCTTAACCTGTAGTTCAAAACTACAACCAAGGCACAAGCATTGAATGCCAGCTTGGTCTGTTAACTCTTTGCTCTTTCTCTAATCACAGCTCTAGGGAGGTAAGTTATCTTTGAATATTTGCCATTCTCCGAACTGGCTGGGTAAGGGAAGACTCAGGCATAGATGTTGAAGAAAAAAAACAGGGAACAGGGAAAGGTGCACTAAATCAGGCATTTACATTTATATCTTTTCGTTATCCACATTCAGTCCCACATGTTGCCACACCTGATTAATACAAACTTTTCTTTTTTCTGTTTAGTAGTTTGAGAAATTTTGACCCAACTAGCTGTTAAGAGTTATGTTTAAGAGTCATAGATTATCAGGGTTGGAAGGGACCTCAGGAGGGCATCTAGTCCAACCCCCTGCTCAAAGCAGGACCAATCCCCAGCTAAATCATCCCAGCCGGGGCTTTGTCAAGCCTGACCTTAATATACTTAATAAACTTAAATTCAGGGTTGGAATAACAAAGACAGTAAAGGTGTGTCTCATTGAATAGAAATATGCACAGGCCTGGGAACCCCTTCTCATACTCCTCTATGGCTCAGGTCCCAGAGATGCTGAATGCCACCGCACCCACTGAAGTCAGTACAGGATCCAGGCCAGAGTTTGTGGACTGGGGAGCAAGGCTTTCCCAAGGCCCTTTTGTTAAAGATCTCTTACATCTTCCCTAACCTCCACCCTTAGCAACAGGCTCCACCTTGCTTTGCTGCTGTTCTGGCTTGCGGGGCAGGCTAAGGTTTCTCTGGGATCTATTGATACCCCTCATACTCCTCTGGTAAGGGGTCACTACCGATGCAAGAGCTTCTCCTGCAGCAGCAGGAATGGAGATCAGTGACTCTCTCCAGTACTCCAAGCCCCAGTTACCAAGTAACAGTTTAGACTCAGCTCCCTGCTCGATCACCATGCAAGCTAGCACAGTCCTAACTCTAAGGAAACAGATACGTTCAGCTGCTTCTAGAGAGATGTATCTGTGTGTCTGCTTGGGGAGATTACCGGCAGCTATGCCAGGGAGGGAACAGTTGAGTATATTGAGATGCAAATAAATGTGAAGTGTATTGATGCATTTTGTATTGATCTGTCTTCCTGTTGGGGCTACAGCTCTCTGACTATGGCTTTCAGCCAAGATTATTCCAATTAATTTAGCATCTGTTTCCAGTGTTGATATTGTCAGCTCATCTGTAATCTTCAGAGACCAGACATGCCTCACATAGTTTCCTATAGGTCAGAGTTTTCCACTTGGTTTTTGCTTAACAGCTGGTACCCAACCTCCTTCCTGCAACTGAGAAGCTGTTCATCATTGTGCCATTGTCTCTTCACCATGGCTTACTTACAGTGCTTTCTCTGTAACCTGATATTTGAGCAGCGGGCTCAGGGATACAACACCCTGCTGAACTTGACACATAACAACATCTCCTGCACATCATGTGGCAACTGAATTTCCTGAATGCAATGAAGCATCAAGACTAAAAAAGAAGCTGAAGAGGGTGAATCGATCTGCTGACCTACCGAAAGGCATAGGCATACACCGTGTATATGCAGAGGTATCCAGACAAATACTTCATTCCAATCATTGTGACCGTAATAAATTACAGTCATTCCAAATCTTGTAGTCACCATAAGTAACAACAGGTAAGCTCTGTGGCTCTTCTAGGCAGTAACCTTACGAACGCTGCATGCCATTGCATAGAAGTTATTGTCTTCCTGGAGAAGAAATTAAAACCAAAATTGAGACCTTTAAAAGCCATGGCCAAAATGTTCAAAACTTGGGTGCCTAAAGTTAGTCTCCTGAATCCAAGTTCAGACCCCTAAGTATACATGGTCTGATTTTCGGAAGCACGGTGTATTCACAAATCCTACTGAAATTGATGGGAGCTGCAGGGCCTTAGTATGGCTGCAGCCACATGCAGTATCTTTGGGGAACATATTGTATTAAGTTTATGAATTGTTTGTATATCACTGTGGGCCTCTGACTGTTTTCTGCTCCAGGGGGCGGGTTACCACAACTCCTCCAGGAACTAAAAACAATGGGCGCTGATTAAGGCAAGTTGCTGGAGCTGTTAGCCCCAGAAAGGTACCACCTCCTGGGGTGACTTGCATATACTGGTTCAAACTGGCTTTTCAGAGACCAACAGACAAAGAAAGTGCTTTTGGTATAAAAAGGTCTGCATTTAAATTGACGTAGGGCCTTCCTTTGATTCAACAAACAGACAGGACCTTCTCTGTAAGGCGGGGCCCAACCTTTGCAAAGGGTGGGAAAGACTTTGGCTTACTAGAGCCCCATAAGATTGATGGGTGACCTCTGGTAACCTTAAGGCATGTGTATTGATTTTATATGTTTTTTTCTGTGATGCTTTTGCCATAAGAATAAATGTATTTTGCTTTGTGGTTGGTAATTGGAATGTACTGTTGTAGCCCCTGGAGAAAGAGTTAACAGCAGATGCTGGATCCCAGTAAGACCTGCTGGAGAAATCACAGGGCGGTACAAAGAGACTGTATGCCTAAACCCCTCTCTGGAGGAAGAAAGACACAGATCTCCACCCAGATGAAGGCTGGGAGCCTGAAACCTGAAGCGAGTGTCCTTGAGGGACAACAGTGGGGGAATACAGGTGCAGTTATCCCTGAAACAGTGACAAACATGGTGGTAGTCTGTGCGATCTGTGACAGCAGGGAATTGTCAGTAAGTGAAAGCAGTAAAACAGCAGTGAAAGCAAGTACTGTAGAAGGGCAAGGCATGGTAGAGAAAACATATAAAAACAATAAACGTCCCAATACTCATGCTAACAGTTTACTGGAGGTCACCCGTCACTCTTATGGGGCCCTAGTGAGCCAAAGTCTTTCGAGTTTTTCCACAAGTGTTGGGCTACCCACATAGACAGAAGGTCCTGTCCATTTGTTGAATCAAAGAAAGGCTCTGTGTCAGTTTAAATTCAGCCTTTTTATACCAAAGCCCTTTCTTTGTCTGCTTATCTTTGACAGCCCAGTTTGAACCAGTATATGCAAGCTTCACCAGAGTGGGTAACCTTTCTGTGGTTGGTTACAATGTCAATCAGTGCCCACTGATTTTAGTTCCCGGAGGAGCTGTGGTCACCCTCCACATAGAGTAGAATACAATCATTGGCCCACAATGATACCTAAACCATTCACAAACTTAGTCAGTGGTGCCTGTTTAATGCTGACAGACCCTGGTTGCCAGCAGGCGGGATCAAACTGGGGACCTGTGGAGCTAAGTGCATGAGCCTCTAACTCATGAGCTAAAAGCCAAATGGCTGTAGAGCAGACTCAGTTACTCTCTCTAGGTGGTCTCAGTGCAACTAGATGGGACAGAACACCGCACCCAGAAGCTGTGTGGGTTCCATACTTCCCCTAGCTGAGGAAGCATGTCTCAAGCTTCAGAGTCTTCCCAGTTGAAATCCAGGATGAAATCCCCACTTGTAATGCTAACAGGCCCTGGTCATTGACGGGCAGGATTGAACTGGGAACCTCTGGAGCTACCTCATGAGCTAAAGGCCAACTGCCTGTTAGCTGAGGCTGTAGAGCAGACTCATTTACTCTCTCTCGCTAAGTGGTCTCAGTACCACTAGATGGGACAGAGGACCACGCCCAGAAGGTGTGTGGATTACACCTGCAACTGTACTCACCGTACTCATCATGGTGCGAACCGTTGGCCAGGTGCCAATTGGAAGACAGTATCACTCGGGGTGGAGGGAACAAAGGGGGCTGCTTGCCTGGTGCCACCTCGTTAAGACAGCCCCCAAACTAGGTGGTGTTGTGTCCTGAAGCACAGTGTCACGGAGCCACTCACATTTGGCCTTCCAGCCAGCCAAACCTAAGTGGTGCTGTGACCCACACACTGGTTTGCAATGCCCAGAGCAGGGAGCCAGGCCCAGTTCTCAGGGACAGGGGTGAGTGTGGTTGTGCATACCAAGTAAAAGATTTCTGGGGATTCCACTGAACTGAATACACCAGATTTTCTCCACCAGGGGTATGTGTATCCCTGGGGTATAGAGAGGTCTTGTACATCAACTCATCTAGATATGTGCCTAGTTTTACAACAGGCTACATAAGAAGCACTATCGAAGTACAAACTAAAATTTCATACAGCCAATGACTTGTTTATACTGCTCTATTTACTATACACTGATATGTAAGTACAATATTTACATTCCAATTAATTTATTTTTTAATTATATGCTAAAAAAGAGAAAGTACACAATTTTTCAGTAATAGTGTGCTGTGACACTTTTATATTTTTATGTCTGATTTTGTAAACAAGTAGTTTTTAAGTGAGGTGTAACTTGGGGGCAAGACAAATCAGACTCCTAAAAGGGTAGAGTAGTCTGGAAAGGTTGAGAACCATTGGAATACACCACGTTCTACCAAAGCTACGGTATGTCATTGTAGTATCTGTCCCACTCAGCATTTTTGAAAAATTGGGCCACTTATGATTAGATGCCTACATGTGGAGTTAGGAGTCCATTCTAAGGCACCTAGGTTTTCACATTTTGCTCTCTGGACATTCAGAACAGCTGACTGGACAAAAGCTCACTGGACCAGAAAAAAAAGGTCAATTTTCAATTTTTCCAAGATCTGTAAACCAGTTCGATGAACAAACTCTAAGTCTTTGGGGGGAAAAACCAGAAAACAACCACCTCTGGCTTAAGGCCCATCGTTCAGGAAAAATAGAACTTTTCTCTCGAGAGAAAGGGGCGGGTGTGCCAAAATCAGGCTTAAAATGTAAACTTACAGCCTTGACTATGGAGCCACTACAGCTGCTTGTGTGTCTTTCCATGCACGCCTCACACTCACAGACACAGTGCAAGAGATTATCATGGATGGGGAAATAGAGGGAAGAAAGTTGATGCTGGTAGAAATCATACTTTTCAACTTTAAGGAGTAAAGGCACTGACCTAGATCTCAGGTTCTTTGGTAACTTTTGACTTTCTTCTAGGCAGCTAATGAAGAGTTTCCATTTGCCAAACACAAATGTGCATCCAGTACAAGGGAGTGAAAAACCTAATGGAGTCAAAGCCAATCTCTCCTTCCCAAAAGAAAGTATATTTGCTTTTGAGATGCAATCAGAAACAGTTTAATTGTAGCGTAGAAAACTACATAAGAACCACTCCTTGCAGGTGCTTCCTAGCAAATTCTGTAAGACTGACAAAAGGATTCCACCAAACTTTAGAGAAATGCTGCATTATTCATGATTGTTTATCCTGTCACTGGAAAGCCATGACCAATCAGTCGCCTGTTGCACAAGAGCTTTTCTACTGAGCTAGTGCACAACAGGTTCCAGAGCCTTTTAAGGATTCCTTATTCTTTATGGGTGGTTAACCCACGTGTCAAAATTAGTGACTTAGTCTAGTCTTTATATTCACTGCTATCTCTCTGTGCAGCTCATTCATTATCTGCAGCCTTGACTCTGCTACATCACAAGATTCCAAACAGGTTATTAATGTAGGAAACACTGGAGATGTTTCTAACAAAAATCACACTCAACTGATTGCCACCAGCAGCAAGAGCAGCTAAGTGTTTACTTCTCAATTAATATACATCAGTGTTGCTTCATTGAAGATGGTGGCATTATGCCAGTTTTCACCCGCTGAGAATCTAGTCCTGCATGGTTTATCCAATAGATAGAATGAATCCATGTGATTTGGTTGTCTGAACCAGACTTTGCAGCCAATGCAATTATTGTTTGACATTAAGATAGGCCTGTGACACTCTGTGCCCCAAAGCAACACCCTGTAACTCCCATATTCACCCCTGTCATATAATTAGGATATGTTTTGTACAGAGTATGCCATATGTATCATTCTGAAAGTCTTGATCTGCTAGATATTAATATCTCATTGGATTGTATGTGCTATCATTGTATGTGAAGTTATGAAGTTTTGCTTCATATTTATGTGTTACTGAAGGATGTTGGAAACACTCACAGCTAGCCTTTCAGATTCAACAATGAAGAAGCTAGACAGTGCTAATGGCCCATCAGCAAAGACAATGGACCATGGAAAAGGTTTGTCCTCAGCTGGGAACACATCAGGCAGCCTATGAATAATAGCTGCTATGAGTATGTAACCAGACCACATGACACTGAACTCCATTTTGGTACCTGTATTTTTCCAGAGACTGGGCTGGGAACTTAGCTTGGAACAAAGGGTTCCTGCCACATGGAAAAACTATATAATTTAGCGAGTGACATCATGATTTGTCTTCACTCCCACACAACTCACCATCTGAAAGAACCTATGGAAGATGAAGGACTTGGAACAGGGGAGAGGAACCCAGACTAAAGGGATTTCTAGCCCATGCCTCAAGAATCTGAAAGCCTGCTTGTATCATCAGTCAGGGTGAGATATTGCTGATTCAAATCCTATCTAGTATATTAGGATTTAGTTTGCATTTTTGTTTAATTTCCTAGGTAATTTGCTTTGATCTGTTTATTATCACTTAGAATCTATCTTTCTGTGTTAATAAACTTGTTTTATGTTTTATCTTAACCAGTGTGTTTTGAGTGAAGTGGTTGGGAAAATCTCAGCTCAGCTAGCAAAGTTTTGGTGCATATCTTTCCCACATTGAGGGGGAAACAAACTATATTAATGAGCTTGCATTGTACAGATCCCTGTGCAGTGCAAGATGGTATAATACTGGATTTATAATCCAGTACGGGTGCAAGGCTGAGAGCCTGGGAAATTGGCTGGTGCTTCCATTGTTGATCTGTGAGTGGCTTAGCTTACTCAGTTGGGTGTGTGGCATCACCTGCTGTCATGTTGAGTGATAGGGGTTGGAGAGGCTGGTCTGAGTCACCAGCAGAGCAGTGTGAGAGAGGTCAACCCAGCTGAATGGTTCGGGTGGGGGGGGCACAGCGGTTCCAACGGTTCCCAGACTGCACCCCGGGGGTACAATCTGTCACAAGGCTGTTAGTATTGTATAGTCTCCAGCTATACAAAGTATCTTGTACCATGACTACTATATGACAAAAAACTTCTTCTCTCATTAGATTGCTTTTGTTATGCCATGGATTTTTTCAGTTAATTTTTCTCCTGCTGCACTTTCAATGTTGGATTTTTTTTCATTCAGTTTTTAAGATATTTTGGACAAAGAGAAGGCTAGTAATAAATTCAGTCAAACTCATTCATGATGATAAAAAAGAAATGAGATTCCACCACTTAGGCCTGAATGGAACACAGCTAATTGGTGCCAAAAAAAAAAAAAAAAAAAGATAGTAAAGACAAATAAACGGTTACACATTGGCATCAGGTATCCAACTGTACAAGAATCATTTAAGCCATATTACCAATACAATCTGTCATCCTTTTTTAACCATATGTAGTGTGGGAAGAAGGGGGAATCTTAAAATTGTTTGTAACATATCTGTCTACTTCCTCATCCTAGAATAACATTACATTATGCTACATGATATCACCAAACTTTATGCCTGATCCAGTGGACATTGACATTAGTGATAAAACTTAGACATCGTTTGATTGTGTGAGTACAATATGCCCAACAATGTGTGTTTATTAGTGCATTCAATAGTTCAGCAGCATATGTAACAATGTATCACTTAGTATTTTTCAAGCACCCAAAATGTGCAAGGCACTCATAAAGACAAATAAAAACAAAGGCCCAGATTTTTAAAGAAACAATATCTTTTATTGGACCAGCTTCTATTGGTGAACAAGACAAGCTTTCAAGCTTACACTGAGCTCAAAATCTTGTCTTTTTCAAAAACAAAATGTGGGCCAATAAAAGAGAGAAGCTCACCCAACTTGACATGCTAATATCCTGTGATCCAACATGGCTACAACACCACTGCAAACAACATTTTTTTAAAGGAATTACTTTACTCAGTGTTGCAAAGCTATGGCCCAGATCAGCAGGGGTTCGGTGCCTAAATCCTTTGAGAATCTGGTCTTCATTGACTTAAATAGCTACGGTCCATTCAGAACTGACCTCAAGGGCAGGCAATCTGGCACCAACAACTTCCAACAAATCAGGGAGTTGGTTTTCTTTTTTTTTGGCTTGACTGTTCAGGGTCCCTGAAAGTATTTTCCACCCTGGGCAGCAAAGTAACTAGGGCCATCCCTGGTTCCATTTTCAAAGTGATTTAAGCACTTAGGAGCCAGTCTCACTGAAAGTCAGTGAATCGCAGGATCCTAAGGCACTTTTGAAAGCCATATAAGTCACTTAGGCCTTGCAGCACTGAATGGAGCAACACCTTTGCCCACGAAAACTATATTATTTAAATTCAGCATGGCTAAGCAAGTCATGCAACAGCCAAAAGAGAGGGGAGAGGCAAAGGGTGGGAGAAGACAAAAGTTCAGGTCATCCCTGCACATGCCCCTTTTACTTGCTTTCCACAAACATTCATGTGAATGGGATTTTGTTCTTCAGATGTTAGAGGGATGAGTATTCTTTGCACAGATACCATAGTCACATGCAAACAAGACATTCTTGTGTGAACATAAGTATTCATAACTCATTGATTATGTTCCTGTTTAAAAACTTTCAGTCCTCCAATCAGGGAGGCTAGAAATCAGGCTAGAAATATCTTGCAGGTATGGGATACCGGAGGGTACCACCTTTCTTGCACTCCTGGAGATAGCATTCACTGACACTGATAAGGTGCTCAGCAGCCATTACAATAGGTACCATTGTAAACCCCATAGTACCACTTTCTCATAGCAGGTGAGAAGCGGTAGATCCTGAAGAATAAGAAGGGATACTGACATAAATGAAGACCTAGACATGCTCATCCCTTGATCAAGTATTTTGTAGGCAGTTATTATTATTATTTGTACAGTGGTAGCACCTTGGTGCCCCAGCCATGGACCAGGGTCCCATTGTAGCAACACAGAACAAAACGACAGTCCCTGCCCCCAAGGATTTACAATCTAAGTACGTGTAAATGCACTGTGCTTTCAATTAAGAGGGTTTCCAGAAGAGGTCACTATTCCCACCCAGAGCCAGAAAAGTTCTTTCAAAAACCATTAATGCAAGTATATGGGGCCGTAGCGGTAACCAAGGCATGGATTTGTCTCTCATCTTATTTATCTCATCCAAACAATATTTTATTCCAACACGTAAATGTTGAATAAATGAGGAACAAGTGTGTTATTTGTGCACCCTGAGAGCCCTATTCCATGCTGGCCTACATCCAGAGCAAACTAATTGAAGTCTGTGGGTTTGCATGAAGTGGAAGTCATAGCAGAATGTGCCCCTAAGTGGTTATCTCTCTGCAAATCTATATGCAGGTAACTCCTTGTCAGACAATGTGGGGGCATCTCATGGGACAGGGGAACAAAGAGCTTTTTGTGTCTTCTAAACTAGCGCAGCACAGTGGTCTACAGATCTCAGATAGCCCAAACCAAACTCCACAAGGGATCCTGAGACTCCTAGTTATGTGCAGAGCCAGGCGAGGTGCCTTTATCTTTATTTAGAAGCTGTAAGCCTACAAGGCTTTGCACCTGATGTTGTCCTACTAGAACAAAATCCTGGTGCATAAAGAGCATTTGCCCCCCTTCACTACACTTAGTAAGAGAGAAGAGGGCAGCAGCAGCAGCAGATTTATCACACTGTTTGCAACCATGTTTTTAAAACTAATTGCTTGGAGCCAGTAAAACGGAAGTGAAACACTGACTATCATTGCTGCCATCGGATGGTTCATGGTTCTTTAGTCTAATGCATTAATGCAATGCAGCTGAAGTCCAGCTTTTAATTATACTTCACATATTATAAATCAAAAAGCATAGAGAAGCTGGCTGTATTCTATTTACAGGAAATCTTCCCTGTGATGCTCGTCCGCTCTGAACTACCTCTCTTCAACTCCAACTTATATTCCCCCTCCTTTTGATGTGACTGAAAGCACCCCTGTATTCACAGCTCACACAGCATTGTAATAATCTAGATACAAAATGTGCCTTGTGAGGTATCATTTGAAAACTAATAACTTGCTGGTCAATAATATCATGGGGAAATGTATGTATAGTTATTAATGCCCCCTGTATGATATCATTAGCACATGTTCAAAGCCACACAGGCAAAAGTTGTTAAAGAGGCCTATCCTAAACGGAGGAATGTGTGCTTATCTCTATTTACTTACAAGCAGTAAACAGGGTCCTTGAGGCAGCAAAAGGGGAAAAAGGCAGGGGATGAGGTAAAGCTGCATTTCAGCACACTCAGGGGAGAAGGAAGCGCATGGAGCCACCTTCACCACCAGACTCCCCATTGCCTTTTTTACTCTTTGAATAAACTTTGCTTTGAAGGGTGATCCTCAGAAGAATCCACTTCAAAGGATGTCTGGACTCTAAAAGTGAGGGGCATTTCTCCTGAGCTCTCCACCTCTCTCTCTTTCAGGTAAAAAGACAAAAGAACCAGCCCTTTGACTCTGGGGAAGACCCTGACCTGAGACTTTGGTCAGTAATGTTGTTGGGAACATGTGGTAAGGATTTTATCTTGAACCAAGTTTAGCTTGTTAAGTTTTAGCTGTTAGAAAGCGTTTTATCTTTCTTTCTGTACTCACTTAAAACCTTTCTCTCTTTGTAGTTAAACAATCTTGTTCTATTTTTCTAATCAAAACTACTCCAGAGTTGTGTTGAAACTGAGCCGCTGGGTAACTCCAGTTAAAGTAGCAAACTGTTGGATATTGACCCCTTACAGGGGCAATAGGCCTCTCAGCCCTAACCTGCCCAGGAGAAGGCTGGACAGTGCAGAACCCACACTTTGGGGGAAATTCAGGACTGGGAGTGTGGGGGGGCCAAACTGCAAGAAGTAACCCAGGCCGATGGAAGCCAGAATGTGCCTGGAGAGTTGCTGACGGGATGGTGGGTCATAGCTGCAGGACACAGATACTCAGAGTGGTGCATGCTGGTAGGCTGTTTCTGAGCCCTGGTCTACACTAGGACTTTAGGTCGAATTTAGCAGCGTTAAATCGATTTAAACCTGCACCCGTCCACACAATGAAGCCCTTTATTTCGACTTAAAGGGCTCTTAAAATCGATTTCCTTACTCCACCCCTGACAAGTGGATTAGCGCTTAAATCGACGTTGCCGGCTCGAATTTGGGGTACTGTGGACACAATTCGATGGTATTGGCCTCCGGGAGCTATCCCAGAGTGCTCCATTCTGACCGCTCTGGACAGCACTCTCAACTCAGATGCACTGGCCAGGTAGACAGGAAAAGAACCGCGAACTTTTGAATCTCATTTCCTGTTTGGCCAGCGTGGCAAGCTGCAGGTGACCATGCAGAGCTCATCAGCACAGGTGACCATGATGGAGTCCCAGAATCGCAAAAGAGCTCCAGCATGGACCGAACGGGAGGTACGGGATCTGATCGCTGTTTGGGGAGAGGAATCCGTGCTATCAGAACTCCGTTCCAGTTTTCGAAATGCCAAAACCTTTCTGAAAATCTCCCAGGGCATGAAGGACAGAGGCCATAACAGGGACCCGAAGCAGTGCCGCGTGAAACTGAAGGAGCTGAGGCAAGCCTACCAGAAAACCAGAGAGGTGAACAGCCGCTCTGGGTCAGAGCCCCAAACATGCCGCTTCTATGATGAGCTGCATGCCATTTTAGGGGGTTCAGCCACCACTACCCCAGCCGTGTTGTTTGACTCCTTCAATGGAGATGGAGGCAATACGGAAGTAGGTTTTGGGGACGAAGAAGATGATGATGAGGAGGAGGTTGTAGATAGCTCACAGCAAGCAAGCAGAGAAACCGTTTTTCCCGACAGCCAGGAACTGTTTCTCACCCTAGACCTGGAGCCAGCACCCCCCGAACCCACCCAAGGCTGCCTCCTGGACCCAGCAGGCGGAGAAGGGACCTCTGGTGAGTGTACCTTTTAAAATGCTATACATGGTTTAAAAGCAAGCATGTGAAAGGATTACTTTGCCCTGGCATTTGCGGTTCTCCTAGATGTAGTCCTAAAGCCTTTGCAAAAGGTTTCTGGGGAGGGCAGCCTTATTTCGTCCTTCATGGTAGGACACTTTACCACTCCAGGCCAGTAACACGTACTCGGGAATCACTGTAGAACAAAGCATTGCAGTGTATGTTTGCTGGCATTCAACCAAAATCCGTTCTTTATCTCTCTGTGTTATCCTCAGGAGAGTGAGATATAATTCATGGTCACCTGGTTGAAATAGAGTGCTTTTCTTCAGGGGACAGTCAGAGGAGCCCATTCCTGCTGGGCTGTTTGCCTGTGGCTAAACAGAAATGTTCCCCGCTGTTAGCCACAGGGAGGGGAGAAGGTTGAGGGGGTAGTCACGCGGTGGGAGGAGGCAAAATGCAACCTTGTAGCGAAAGCACATGTGCTATGTATGTAATGTTAACAGCAAGGTTTACCCTGAAAGAGTGTAGCGACTGTTTTATAAAATGTGTCTTTTTAAATACCGCTGTCCCTTTTTTTTTCTCCACCAGCTGCATGTGTTTCAATGATCACAGGATCTTCTCCTTCCCAGAGGCTAGTGAAGCTTAGAAAGAAAAAAAAACGCACTCGCGATGAAATGTTCTCCGAGCTCATGCTGTCCTCCCACACTGACAGAGCACAGACGAATGCGTGGAGGCAAATAATGTCAGAGTGCAGGAAAGCACAAAATGACCGGGAGGAGAGGTGGAGGGCTGAAGAGAGTAAGTGGCGGGCTGAAGAGAGTAAGTGGCGGGCTGAAGACAGGGCTGAAGCTCAAATGTGGCGGCAGCGTGATGAGAGGAGGCAGGATTCAATGCTGAGGCTGCTGCAGGACCAAACCAGTATGCTCCAGTGTATGGTTGAGCTGCAGCAAAGGCAGCTGGAGCACAGACTGCCACTGCTGCCCCTCTGTAACCAACCGCCCTCCTCCCCAAGTTCCATAGTCTCCACACCCAGACGCCCAAGAACGCGGTGGGGGGGCCTCCGGCCAACCAGCCACTCCACCACAGAGGATTGCCCAAAAAAAAGAAGGCTGTCATTCAATAAATTTTAAAGTTGTAAACTTTTAAAGTGCTGTGCTTAAAGTGCTGTGTGGCATTTTCCTTCCCTCCTCCACCACCCCTCCTGGGATACCTTGGTAGTCATCTCCCTGTTTGTGTGATGAATGAATAACGAATGCATGACTGTGAAGCAGCAATGACTTTATTGCCTCTGCAAGCAATGATTAAAGGGAGGAGGGGAGGGTGGTTAGCTTACAGGGAAGTAGAGTGAACCAAGGGGCGGGGGGTTTCATCAAGGAGAAACAAACAGAACTTTCACACCGTAGCCTGGCCAGTCATGAAACTGGTTTTCAAAGCTTCTCTGATGCGTACCGCGCCCTCCTGTGCTCTTCTAACCGCCCTGGTGTCTGGCTGCGCGTAACCAGCAGCTAGGCGATTTGCCTCAACCTCCCACCCCGCCATAAACGTCTCCCCCTTACTCTCACAGATATTGTGGAGCACACAGCAAGCAGTAATAACAGTGGGAATATTGGTTTCGCTGAGGTCTAAGTGAGTCAGTAAACTGCGCCAGCGCGCCTTTAAACGTCCAAATGCACATTCTACCACCATTCTGCACTTGCTCAGCCTGTAGTTGAACAGCTCCTGACTACTGTCCAGGCTGCCTGAGTACGGCTTCATGAGCCATGGCATTAAGGGGTAGGCTGGGTCCCCAAGGATACATATAGGCATTTCAACATCCCCAACAGTTATTTTCTGGTCTGGGAATAAAGTCCCTTCCTGCAGCTTTTGAAACAGACCAGAGTTCCTGAAGATGCGAGCATCATGCACCTTTCCCGGCCATCCCACGTTGATGTTGGTGAAACGTCCCTTGTGATCCACCAGAGCTTGCAGCACTATCGAAAAGTACCCCTTGCGGTTAATGTACTCGGCGGCTTGGTGCTCCGGTGCCAAGATAGGGATATGGGTTCCGTCTATAGCCCCACCACAGTTAGGGAATCCCATTGCAGCAAAGCCATCCACTATGACCTGCACATTTCCCAGGGTCACTACCCTTGATATCAGCAGATCTTTGATTGCGTGGGCTACTTGCATCACAGCAGCCCCCACAGTAGATTTGCCCACTCCAAATTGATTCCCAACTGACCGGTAGCTGTCTGGCGTTGCAAGCTTCCACAGGGCTATCGCCACTCGCTTCTCAACTGTGAGGGCTGCTCTCATCTTGGTATTCATGCGCTTCAGGGCAGGGGAAAGCAAGTCACAAAGTTCCATGAAAGTGCCCTTACGCATGCGAAAGTTTCGCAGCCACTGGGAATCGTCCCAGACCTGCAACACTATGCGGTCCCACCAGTCTGTGCTTGTTTCCCGAGCCCAGAAGCGGCGTTCCACAGCATGAACCTGCCCCATTAGCACCATGATGCATGCATTGTCAGGGCCCATGCTTTCAGAGAAATCTGTGTCCATGTCCTGATCACTCACGGGACCGCGCTGACGTCGCCTCCTCGCCCGGTATCGCGTTGCCATGTTCTGGTGCTGCATATACTGCTGGATAATGCGTGTGGTGGTTAATGTGCTCCTAATTGCCAAAGTGAGCTGAGTGGCCTCCATGCTTGCCTTGGTATGGCGTCCACACAGAAAAAAGGTGCGGAACAATTGTCTGCCGTTGCTCTGACGGAGGGAGGGGCGACTGACGACACGGCTTACAGGGTTGGCTTCAGAGAGCTAAAATCAACAAAGGGTGTGCCTGTACATCAAGGAGTATTTCAGGCAGGACTGCACGGAGGGTTCCAATAAGAAATGGTGCACCTAAGTTATCATTGTTATTGGAACAAGGAGGTTAGCCTGGCCTCTGATTGATACATGGCTAGATTTACCTCGCTGCACCTTCTCTGTGAGTGACTGCAGTGTGATCTAGACAGGGAAGGAGGCAAATGAGTACAAAACAAATCTGGTCTATTTCTTGTTCTGACCCACTCCATCTATCTTTTACATCTTTGGCTGGCAGCAGACGGTGCAGAAGGACTGCATGCCATCCACATCTCATGGCTGCTCGGCAGAAGATGGTACAGTACGACTGCTAGCCATCTTCATCTCTTGCCTGCCTGGCATAAGATGGTACACTACAACTGCTAGCAATCCTCATCTCTTGCCTGCCTGGCAGAAGATGGTACAGTACGACTGCTAGCAGTCCGTATCGCCTGCCCGCTCACCATAAGACGGTTCAATAGGACTGACTGCAGGATTAAAGAGAATGACCTGGTCAAGTCACTCCAAATTTAGTCCCTGCGCCCATGTCTGCCCAGGCGCTCCCAGCCGACGTGGCCAGGAGCACCTCGGACACGACGAGGACGACTACCAATCGTATTGCACCGTCTGCTGCCAGAAGGCAATGGGTTGCTGCTACTGTGCAGCAAAGCCGTACCGCGTCTGCCAGCACCCAGGAGACATAGGGTGACGGTTACCTGAGCGGGCTCCATGCTTGCCGTGGTATGGCGTCTGCACAGGTAACTCAGGAAAAAAGGCGCGAAATGATTGTCTGCCCTTGCTTTCACGGGGGGAAGGAGGGAAAGGGGGGCTGACGATATGTACCCAGAACCACTCGCGACAATGTTTTAGCCCCATCAGGCATTGGGATCTCACCCCAGAATTCCAATGGGCAGCGGAGACTGCGGGAACTGTGGGATAGCTACCCACAGTGCAACGCTCCGGAAGTCGACGCTTGCCTCGGTACTGTGGAAGCGCTCCGCCGAGTTAATGCACTTAATGCACTTAGAGCATTTTCTGTGGGGACACACACACTCGAATATATAAAACCGATTTCTAAAAAACCGACTTCTATAAATTCGACCTAATTTCGTAGTGTAGACATACCCTGAGATGACCAGGTTGGGCACACCAACAGCAAAGCATTGTGAGGCACTCAGGGTTACAGGGTAGGTGGTGACAAGCTCTCACTTGTCTGGACTGCACCCTGGAATGTGACATTTGATAATAACTTCAAAATCTGAATAGTCCTACAGACTTAAAATCCTCATTTGCAGGGTATTTCCTGCCCTGTATAGCAAACTCCATTGAATAACAGTCAGTTGTTGTTTAAAAATATGTATATTCCCTTCCTCAGGACAGATAGAAATAAGCAAGGTTCCAGAATGCACTGGTGCCTGGGGGTTGAACTGGAGACTCAAAGCGGCAGTTGTATCAGGCGGCTGCTCCCTCCCCCGGCTTAGAGACATGCTGGCTGGGATGTAAAATTTATTCTGATTTATAGTATAGCTGCCTCTCTAAATCTTAAGTAGGAATCAGTTAGAGGTTAAATTAGAAATGTCATTGAGCTGGACCAGGCAGAAGCTGTCCACAGGAAGAATTTATCATCTCATTGGCTTATGGGGTGTCCTGCATATTCAGGAGAGGCTGGGGACCACAAAGAAAGAAAATTAAGCTGATTAAAGACAAAGAATTCTGTTTTCATTGTTTTCATCTGTCATTGTTAGTGGGGATCCTGTTCACCCTCTTCTACCAATTGTGTGGTTTTTGCAAAAAGAAAAGGAGTACTTGTGGCACCTTGGAGACTAACCAATTTATTTGAGCATGAGCTTTCGTGAGCTACAGCTCACTTCACTTGAAAGCTTATGCTCAAATAAATTGGTTAGTCTCAAGGTGCCACAAGTACTCCTTTTCTTTTTGCGAATACAGACTAACACGGCTGTTACTCTGAAACCTGTGTGGTTTTTGTTCTTCTTTTCCAATTCTGCCCCATTCTCTTGCTTCTCATCTGATTGCTCATGCGTCTCTCTCCCTTCTGACTATCTTCCTCCCTTTCAGAACTCATGTCCGCCTATGGCAGGGTTCAGAGGTGCTGACTTCCCCAGTTCCCAGGACGTGCTTGACCCCCACTCCACCCCTTCCCCCAAGACACCACCCCTGCCCTGCCCTGCCTCTTCCCACCCCACTTCTCCCCTTCCCCCTAGAGCCTCCTGAATGCCACTGAACAGCTGATCGCAGCGGGCAGGAGGCACTGTGGGGGTTGGGGAGGAGCTGATCCATGGGGCTGCCGGTGGGTGCTGAGCACCACTATTTTTTTTCCGTGGGTTCTCCAGCCCCAGAGCACACACAGAGTCAGCAGGTATGGCACAGTTTCTTACCCCTTCCTCTGTAGCATCTGGTACTGACCACCATTGCATTCAGGACACTGGCTTAAATGGACCTCAGGTCTGATCCAGTACGACAATTCTCATGTTCCAATGTTCGTCCTTTTCTGCCCCTCTTTCCCCCACCCACAATACTTCCACCCCTTAAAAATTATCTAATTTGGTGTACCTACCTCCTCCCATCCTTTACCGAAATCCCCAAGTGTCAGGGTCATTAACAGAGTGGGGTCACCTCAGGCATGGACCTGTGTTCAGGACATATGCCAATAGAATGGGTATCTTCTGCCATAGGTTTGTTTTCACTGCTGTAGTTGATTTGTTAAAAAGTGACATTGCATGCTTGTTTTAAAGGGAAACTGCCAATTGCTCCCCTTTTACGCTCAGCTGAATTCCCCATCAAAAAACAAGTAAGGCTGACGCTGAGTCATAGAATATCAGGGTTGGAAGGGACCTCAGGAGGTCATCTAGTCCAACCCCCTGCTCAAAGCAGGACCAATCCCCAACTAAATCATCCCAGCCAGGGCTTTGTCAAGCCTGACCTTAAAAACTTCAAAGGAAGGAGATTCTACCACCTCCCTAGGTAACGCATTCCAGTGTTTCACCACCCTCCTAGTGAAAAAGCTTTTCCTAACATCCAATGTAAACCTCCCCCACTGCAACTTGAAACCATTACTCCTTGTTCTGTCATCTGCTACCACTGAGAACAGTCTAGATCCATCCTCTTTGGAACCCCCTTTCAGGTAGTTGAAAGCAGCTATCAAATCCCCCCTCATTCATCTCTTCCGCAGACTAAACAATCCCAGTTCCCTCAGCCTCTCCTCAAAAGTCAGGTGTTCCAGTCCCCTAATCATTTTTGTTGCCCTCCGCTGGACTCTTTCCAATTTTTCCACATCCTTCTTGTAGTGTGGGGCCCAAAACTGGACACAATGCTCCAGATGAGGCCTCCCCAATGTTGAATAGAGGGGAACGATCACGTCCCATGATCTGCTGGCAATGCCTCTACTTATACATCCCAAAATGCCATTGGCCTTGTTGGCAACAACAGCACACTGTTGACTCATATCCAGGTTCTCGTCCACTGTAACCCCAGGTCCTTTTCTGCAGAACTACTGCCTAGCCATTCGGTCCCTAGTCTGAAGCGATGCATGGGATTCTTCCGTCCTTAATGCAGAACTCTGCACTTGTCCTTGTTGAACCTCATCAGATTTCTTTTGGCCCAATCCTCTAATTTGTCTGGGGCCCTCTGTATCCTATCCCTACCCTCCAGCGTATCTACCACTCCTCCCAGTGTAGCGTAATCTGCAAACGTGCTGAGGGTACAATCCACACCACCTTCCAGATCATTAATGAAGATATTGAACAAAACTGGCCGGAGGACCGACCCTTGGGGCACTCCACTTGATACCAGCTGCCAACTTGACATGGAGTCATTTATCACTACCCTTTGAGCCCGACAATCTAGCCAGCTTTCTATCCACCTTATCGTCCATTCATCCAGCCCATACTTCTTTAACTTACTGGCAAGAATACTGTGGAAGACCGTATCAAAAACTTTGCTAAAGTCAAGTAAGAACACGTCCACCGCTTTCCCCTCAACCACAGAGCCAGTTATCTCATCATAGACGGCAATTAGATTAGTCAGGCATGACTTGCCCTTGGTGAATCCATGCTGACTGTTTCTGATCACTTTTCTCTCCTCTAAGTGCTTCAGAATTGATTCCTTGAGGACCTGCTCCATGATTTTTTCAGGGACTGAGGTGAGGCTGACTGGCCTGTAGTTCCCAGAATCCTCCTTCTTCCCTTTTTTAAAAGATGGGCGCTACATTAGCCTTTTTCCAGTCATATGGGACTTCCCCTGATCACCATGAGTTTTCAAAGATAATGGCCAATGGCTCTGCAATCACATTCGCCAACTCCTTTAGCACTCTCGGATGCAGCACATCCGGCCCCATGGACTTGTGCTCATCCAGCTTTTCTAAATAGTCCTGAACCACTTCTTTCTCCACAGAGGGCTGGTCACCTCCTCCCCATGCTGTGTTGCCCAGCGCAGCAGTCTGGGAGCTGACCTTGTTCGTGAAGATAGAGGCAAAAAAAGCACTGAGTACATTAGCTTTTTCCACATCCTCTGTCACTAGGTTTCTCCCTCATTCAGTAAGGGGCCCACACTTTCCTTGGCTTTCTTCTTGTTGCCAACATACCTGAAGAAACCCTTCTTGTTACTCTTAACGTCTCTTGCTAGCTACACCTCCAGGTGTGATTTGGCCTTGCTGATTTCACTCCTGCATGCCCGAGCAATATTTTTATACTCCTCCCTGGTCATTTGTCCAGTCTTCCGCTTCTTGTAAGCTTTTTTTTGTGTTTAAGATCAGCAAGGATTTCACTGTTAAGCCAAGCTGGTCGCCTGCCATATTTACTATTCTTTCGACACATCGGGATGGTTTGTCCCTGTAACCTCAATCAGGATTCTTTAAAATCCTGAGTCTGTTGTTCTCAGGTCAATGGGCTTCCTGTTTTGTAACGTAATGCAGCAGCAGTGCCACGGGTGCCCTTTCACTCCCGTCGCCGTCTGCCCTTTCACTCCCTTAGTACAATCAGTACTAGCAGCAGGAACATTCACAGCACTACAGGGTGGGGTTCTGTTCATTGAACTGGCATTGGAAGAACTGACAAAATGACATACTTGGGGAGCCCTGGATGGGTGTTTTACCCAATGTCCTGAGTACTGCTTTACACACTGATCAAATGGATAATGGACTCCCTGACAAATAACAGGCCTATTTATGTGGGAAGGTTCTAAGGGATCTGATTTAGTGCAGTGTAGTGGAGTGACTCTGAACCACTAATGCTCTAACTAGGTGACTATCCTCCTTGAGAGTATATAACCTCTCTCTTGGGACATGCAAGCAAGCCCCCAAAAACGGGAGGGGGAAGGCTGGGAGAGCATATATGCTTTTTCTTTCTTGCTGTATTATTTTCACCCAGAAACCCAGAACCATTTATTCTATGCTGAATAACCACTGGGGCCTGCGTCAAGCTATCTAGAGTGGCTCACTATCATGAGTGCCAACCTCCAGGCAGACTGTTAAGAACCAGAGCACAAACCCCAGAGTGGTTGTGAGTTCGATACTTAGATTTCACCAACCATGTGTCAACTGTGAACTCCTCAAGCACTGTAAAAGCCTTAACATGGAGTCACACAGTCGCCTTGGGTACTCTGGTCTATCTTGCCTCTCCACACTAGTCTGCCTTTGTGATAGATGGTCTCTTACACCGAAAATCACAATAATATTCAGGTTACTCCCAGTCCCAAAGGCCCAGTCACTTACTCCAGGTCAATTGTACCTCAGATCTCTCATCAAAGACAACGCTTGTAGCCATTCCTGCAATAAACTATCTAAAGATTTATTAACTAAGAAAAAAAACTAGAGTTATTTACAAGGTTAAAGCAGGTAAACATACACACACAAAGGAGTTACAGTCTTAGGTTTCAAGAAGTAATAGAAGCTGCTGTAATGTGCAAGCTTTATATGTCCATTAGGGCTAACCCAAGCTAAATAGCTGAGGTTTTCTTGCTTCTGCTTAGAAGTCTTGCCCTCTCCCTGAAGTCCAAACAGTGTAGGGATAACAATTTCTCTTGAATGGGATTTTTCCCTGTCCCCAAGAACTCAAGCTGAGGGGATGAGCAATTGTGCGTGTCTCCTCGTCATGGGGGGAGGGAGGATCAATCAACCAAATCTTTTGTCCACTGATGTTCCACACTGGCTTGTCTGGTGTGCATGGGCCTTCTTTTGTTGGACAGCAGATGACACCTCTTGTGGTAAAGTTGTATTTCACACTTGGTAATGCTTCTCTCCAGACTGTGAGGGTTTATAGCTATAGAGCAAACAAATGTTACTTGATAACATGGCGTATAGATGTTATAAATAAGATTAATACATGGTTAATCCTACAAACATTTAATAAACTCTAAATACATGCTTATAACTCTAATATCTGTGTTAACAATACTAACACACAGGCAACCCAGACTGGTTTCCAGCTAAGCACTGGTCAGTGTTCCATGAGGCGTAGGGGCCATGACATACGCTGGCACCTGGTCTGCCAGTGTCACAGACTGGTCTTGGCTTCAATAGGAGTAAGACCACATTCTAACCATCCTCTTGAATCCTAATAACTCATCAGGGTTTTAGTCTGTGTTTGTACAGTGCCCAGAACATTGGGGATCCTGGTCCATGATGGGGGCTTCCAGGTGCTATTGTACTATAACTAATACATGATAATATTTAAAACAAATAATTCTGTAACAAAAAAATCCACAACACAGTTATAATTAGAACAGCCCATAATAACTGTGTCCATCACAATAACTCCATCTGAAACCTTCAAAATACTTCCCCTTCCAGCTCACCAACCCTTCAGTCCATCGCCTCCCCAGATTTCCAAGAGACATTATGAGCTCAACTCAATGCGCAGAAAGCTAGCAAATCCAGTTTCTTCAAAAATGCAGCCTGACCCCCCCAGTGAGGCTGTGGTAAAAGCTAAATGATTGAACCCCATTCTGCCTTTGACTAAATGAAAGAGAGAAAGCTGTGTCAATGGGAACCTAAGTGAAAAGCATACTAAAAGACATCTTAACTGACCCTTACACAAAACATACAGGAGGCTGGCAAAGCAAAAGCACTAGAAGGAGCAGGGTATAACTCTACTCTTTCTTAGTCCAGATTCTTTGCCAGAAAAAAAATCCTAATGTAATTTCCAGCAGGAGTACATTCCTGTAATATAATTTGGATTGGCTGCCCCATTCAGACACATCTCCTATGCTGAACTGGCTTAGGTCCATTCTCTTAACTGTCTCAGTAATTACAAATGCAATCGAAATATACCACCAGACTTTCGCTCTGGCCTATTAGAACCTGGAATGATGCCAATATTCATTATATAATTGAGAAGAGCTCTAGTTCACAGCATATAGCACAGCTCTGAAGGTATAACTGAACGAATTAATGTATTAACCTTGGAATGGGAAAGAACAAAAGCCACACGGAAAACGACTTATTTGTGGAGAAGGGGGAGATCCCCTTTCCTGGCTTTAAGTTATCTGGTCTGTCCGTGCTCAGTCTGTTTGTAAATTGTATAGTCCCTAATGGATTTAGTAGACAACAGCTCTTCCACACTGAATTATTGACAATAGCTTTACATTCACCATTTTGTCTGATTCGCTTCATCTTCCTGCCAGCACCATACATTAACCACAGCAGAGTTCACTAACCCGTTACTCGGTGTCTTCCACTTAATAGAATGGTTTCTAGGGACTGGACAATTACTTTGCAGTATATGATGCTTGAAGAAGGGAATGTCAAAGTTCACATGTTACAGAAGGGGCTTTGAAATCAGTTAAAAATGTACTTCTCCTTTTACTAACTAGAATGCCCTCTACTTGGAGTAACCTCTTCAAGACATGCACACCACATACAATCGAGAAATGCCTGTAGGTTAACAATACACATCTAAGCAATACAACAAAGTATAGGCCTCTCTCTCTCTCTCTCTCTCTATTTTCATAGCATGACCATCATCAAAGTATCTGCGTGTCTGTGGTACTGTGTGGCTATATGTAGTGAGGCGGAGTGGCCTCCCTCTGGACTTGAGAGCGAGGGACCACTACCCTGTGCCTGGTGGGGGGAACCAGACCTGCCCTGCCCCCATCACTGGGGTAGCAGGGCAGGACAGGAAGTATAAAGGGAGGGCCCTGCACTTCAGTGAAGTAGGAGCCATGGGAAGGAGATAGACCTCTCCAGTCTGCTGCTGAACACCACAGGCAAGCCAATGCTGCACCACACCCTGCCTCTGGAGGAGACCAACCCTGGGAAGGAGTTGCCAGGACCGCCGTCCACAATATACCCTTAGGAAACAGAGGTCCCTTGGACTACAGACCCCTCTCTCCAGACCGTGGTAGGAAGAAGTCCAAGGAAACCAGATTTTAGTCCGGCTTTGTTGCTGGAGCAGGGGTTAGCGTGTTGCGGCTGGATTCCCCACTGACCCAGTGGCAGAACACTCCACCACTGTTAGGGCCCTGGGCTGGGACCCGGTGGAGTAGTGTGGGCCCAGGTCCTCCTGCCCTACCTGCCACCAACGCCACCCCTGGTGTAGTGACCTTTGCACCCAGAGGCCAGAAGTCTGTGCTTGGCGCGTGGCTCCCCCCACCCACACTCACCCTGTTAGGAAACAGTGAGCATAGACTGCGTGTTTGCTGGCTAAAGCCTGCACCCTGCTCTGCCCTGCCCAAAGGGCCAGAGCCCCAGACTGTGTTTGCTGGCTGCCTTAGCCAGGAGGCTTGGACTAAAGCCTGCTTTCTGCTTCGAGCGGGGGTGCGAGCACCAGACTGTTACTGCTTGTTTGCCTCTGCTTGGCGGCTACAGCGCTGTAGAACTTTATGGCTCAGCGCTGCCAGAGAGCCCTGAGCCCAGGTGCCATTGCCTGATCCAGCGAGGCGAAGCGTCCTCCCTCCCCACCTGCGAGTGGGGGACCACTACAACGTAATCACCGCTTTACTCTTCGTAGGTGCTAAACAGGGACTTGTATCACTATTAATTATTAATATAATTTATGTATGGTAGCCCCCACTGAATGCTAGCTGCTTTCCAAAGGCTCAAGAAAGGCAATTCCTGCTGTGAGGAGCGCCCTCTCTAAGGACAGAGATGTAGAAAGGGGTCAGAGGAAAAATGAATAGGAACAACATTAGGCAAACTATATACAATTTTTATACATGTCAACTTGATTCTCTGTAAGCAGCAGAGCAGAAATGGGTCTTTAAACATGGGTACAGTAGAGGCTTTGCAGATGAGCTCATAGGTGTTGTACTATACGTATGGTACCATGTGGAAGAATGCACAAAGGTGATTGCATTGAGAGGCTGACAGGCAGATGAGGCTGGGAGCAGAGTGGGGAGGGAGAGTTATATAGAGCTTTCAAGGTGATGATAAGAAGCTCAAATCTGACGCAAGAGTGGATGGGCGCATCTGAAAGTAGTCAAAGAGGGGAACTAGATGGTCAACTCAATGAGCAAAGAAGATGTTTGGTAGTTGCATTTTGTATGGACTGAAGGGAGAGGTGAGGCAATGTGTGTGTTTGGGACACCAGAGAGGCAGCTGTTGCAGTAGACATGACTCTAAAAAGTACCGGGAGCAGATATATTGGTGGAGGAGATA
Source organism: Caretta caretta (assembly GCF_965140235.1). Lineage (NCBI taxonomy): Eukaryota > Metazoa > Chordata > Testudines > Cheloniidae > Caretta > Caretta caretta. The sequence goes on along the minus strand of NC_134207.1, from coordinate 205,416,819 downwards.
CTCTTCATACAGCATCCATTTTCTGATCAAAAGCACACTTGTTTGTCATCTGATGGCTGTCAGAGCAGTACAACCGGACTGTACCACTACTTTACTATGTCCCACTGTAGCTGGGATGGCTAGGAGAATAGATTTATTGTTCACTTTAGCCAATCAGAAACCATCTGATCAATAAGCACATTTCTAAAATCATTACAAGACCGTCTTTTCAATTGCTTATAACTATGAAAACCTGTAACCATTTGGACTGAAATTTCCTGTGTTGGGCATCTGCCTCAAGCTGGGGATTTTTGTTTGTTTGTTTGTTTGTTTGAAAGTTTCAGCTAAGGCAGTTCCACCCTTTCTGAGAATAATAGTCATGAAAAATATATTGTTGGGCTCATGTTTAAAACACCCATTTGCACACCCATTTCTGCGAGAAGGTTCAGTGTCTCTGTCCTTTGGCATAAGTGCTTGGCATTTGGCAGGGAGTTGTCCAGGTGTCAGGCATGAGTATTTTGCAATCCCTGTGAAAATTCACCTAAATATGGCCAAGATGCAATCTTCTGGAAAACCTCGGTTTGCACATGTTTAGTAGTGACATGTTAGAGTTTGACAGCTAGGTGCTCTGACGATTCCATCTATACTGAGCATGCACAAAGCCAGGGCTGTAGCGGTTGAGCAAGACTTTCACTGCAAATGCTGCTCCTGGCTGCTGTGATGCCAGGCCCAGGAAATGAGAAGAAGGAGACTGGCTTTCCTGTGTGCTCAATGCTGGCACCCAAGTTTTGAGGTGGAAGTGGCCTGATTTGACAGGGAGACAAGGCAAGGAAAGAACTGGGAGGTTGAAGGAGCCAGTCAATGAGGGTGAGCTGTGGAAGAGGCTTATATAGGTGCAGAAGGGGTGGGAGGCAGATGCTGGGGTGAGGTTGGGATTGGTTACAGACAGGGGGAAGGAAAGCACTTTTCAAAGTGCCAGGGGGTGGGGCTTGACCCCTGGCTCCACCGCAGGCCCTGCCCCCACTCCACCCCTTTCCCTAAGGCCCCACCCATGCCCCACCTCTTCCTGCCCATTTCCACCCTCTCCTCCGAGCACGCCGCATCCTCACTGCTCCCCTTTTCCCCCAGAGCCTCCTGCATGCTGCAAAACAGCTGATTGCAGCTGGCAGGAGGCACAGGGAGGGAGAAGGAGGCGCTGACCTGTGGGGCCCACCGGTGGGCAGGAGGTGCTGGGGGTGGTGAGAAAGCGCCTATGGCTGAGGGGTGAATAGGAGCAGAGGTGAAGGGGACAGGAGCTAGGTCAAAGGGAGGGGTTGGATAGGAGCTGAGGGGGAGGAGAGCTGCAGTGGAGGTTAGGAGTAGAGGAGTTGATAGGAGAGAGGGGGAGGAGGATCCTGGGAACGACAGGCCAATTGGGAACTTCCCAATCTTTAAAAAAGGGAAGAAGGAGGATCCTGGGAACTACAGGCCAGTGAGCCTCACCTCAGTCCCCGGAAAAATCATGGAGCAGGTCCTCAAAGAATCAATCCTGAAGCACTTACATGAGAGGAAAGTGATCAGGAACAGTCAGCATGGATTCACCAAGGGAAGGTCATGCCTGACTAATCTAATCACCTTCTATGATGAGATTACTGGTTCTGTGGATGAAGGGAAAGCAGTGTATTGTATCTTGACTTTAGCAAAGCTTTTGACACGGTCTCCCACAGTATTCTTGTCAGCAAGTTAAAGAAGTATGGGCTGGATGAATGCACTATAAGGTGGGTAGAAAGTTGGCTAGATTGTCGGGCTCAACGGGTAGTGATCAATGGCTCCATGTCTAGCTGGCAGCCGGTGTCAAGTGGAGTGCCCCAGGGGTCAGTCCTGGGGCCGGTTTTGTTCAATATCTTCATAAATGATCTGGAGGATGGTGTGGATTGCACTCTCAGCAAATTTGTGGATGATACTAAACTGGGAGAAGTGGTAGATACACTGGAGGGCAGGGATAGGATACAGCGGGACCTAGACAAATTGGAGGATTGGGCCAAAAGAAATCTGATGAGGTTCAATAAGGATAAGTGCAGGGTCCTGCACTTAGGACGGAAGAACCCAATGCACAGCTACAGACTAGGGACCGAATGGCTAGGCAGCAGTTCTGCGGAAAAGGACCTAGGGGTGACAGTGGACGAGAAGCTGGATATGAGTCAGCAGTGTGCCCTTGTTGCCAAGAAGGCCAATGGCATTTTGGGATGTATAAGTAGGGGCATAGCGAGCAGATCGAGGGACGTGATCGTCCCCCTCTATTCGACATTGGTGAGGCCTCATCTGGAGTACTGTGTCCAGTTTCGGGCCCCACACTACAAGAAGGATATGGATAAATTGGAGAGAGTCCAGCGAAGGGCAACAAAAATGATTAGGGGTCTGGAACACATGAGTTATGAGGAGAGGCTGAGGGAACTGGGATTGTTTAGTCTGCGGAAGAGAAGAATGAGGGGGGATTTGATAGCTGCTTTCAACTACCTGAGAGGTAGTTCCAGAGAGGATGGTTCTAGACTATTCTCAGTGGTGGAAGAGGACAGGACAAGGAGTAATGGTCTCAAGTTGCAGTGGGGGAGGTTTAGGTTGGATATTAGGAAAAACTTTTTCACTAGGAGGGTGGTGAAACACTGGAATGCGTTGCCTAGGGAGGTGGTGGAATCTCCTTCCTTAGAAGTTTTTAAGGTCAGGCTTGACAAAGCCTTGGCTGGGATGATTTAATTGGGGATGGGTCCTGCTTTTGAGCAGGGGGTTGGACTAGATGACCTCCTGAGGTCCCTTCCAACCCTGATATTCTATGAGGCAGGCTGAAGGGTCTATAACCATTAGAGTACACATCTCTCTAGGACCTGGAATTGAACCCAGGAGTCCAGAATCGCTATGCAGTGCTCTGCTGTCAGCAACTATCTTCAAAACCCATTAGCAAAATGTGTGTATTATCCCCTTTTAGTGGCTGGTCCATATATAACAGCCTGCTATTGCCACCAGTTACTAAAGTGGTAGAGGTCTGTGCTGTGGCACTAAGATCCAGACCCTGTTGATCACCTGAGTTGGGGATCATGAAAAAGTGGTTTTTTTAAATTAGGAAATTATATATTTTTTTAAAACTACATTCAAATAATATTAAGTTTATGAAGTCAGCCACTTAAAAATTAGAAAATGCCAGAATTAAGGCTAACTGTGTAACCTTAATTTGACCCTCTTGTGTGTATGTGTTATGATACAGTCTTTAATTACACGATCACATAATACCTGATCACGTCATGGGCAACCTTAATTCTGGTGTTGCTTAACTTTGGAGTGCTTGACTTTGCAACCATAACATTCTTTTAACATAGGTTTTTTTGGGTGTTATATATTGCAGAAAAACTAAAGGAGAAGGGCCATTGGGATTTATAGAGTATCTCAGAGGTTGCAGCTGCATGGAGCAGTTAGATGAAATAGAGATGAATTCATTGGAGAAAGCGAGGTGAGTGTGCAGGGGAAAAGAACATGACTGACGTATAAAGGAACAAGGAGTCCTTGTAGCAAAAGACTAACAAATTTATTTGGGCATAAGCTTTCGTGGGCTAGAACCCACTTCATCAGGTGCTTGGAGTGGAAAATACAGGAGCAGGCATAAATACATGAGAAGGTGCTCTCTGAGGAAGAGAGAGAAGGTGGATGTCATACAACTGTTCAAAAGGCACAACAGGGCCAAAAACAAAAGGGCACAAACTTAGATAAAAGAAGGGCCTGCCATTATAGATGTTTAGAAGATGTCGCTTTAAGCAGAAGATAGTTAATATGAACCAAAGGCTGCTATAGACGTTTCAACTGTGGAATTCTATAAAGGAGTAGGTCCTATCAGAACCCCCAGTCCTGCGTTGGGGATAATGTCTAGCACTGCACTCTTTCTGCAGCGTGCCTCCCCATAGGAACATATGGCCAGCATTACTATGGCACTGCTGTAGCTCACACCTTCAGCTTGTACCAACATACAGCTTGCTTACATGAAGGTTAAATAGCTGCTCTTCCACAGGATATAAGATGTTAAGGAAATGTACACAAACCACACAAATCTAACTAAACAATGATAATTTATTAACACCTCTGCTTAAAAAAATTGAAAGAAGAAAAGAAAAGAAAAGAAAAGAAAAGAAAAGAAAAGAAAGACTGATCATAAGATCAATGAGCTGGACCTCAAACAATATTGGCCTTGCCTCATAACAGCATAAATAATACAGGTAAGAGAGAGCCACAGAGAGTGAATTAACTGCCTTTATTTTTATACCAGTGAATTCCAATATTACTATGGGCATGCAGAATTAAAGCCAAGTCTTCTACACATGTGGTAAAAGATGTATATATTGGTTGGTTGGTTTAATGTATTATCATTGTAACCTAACATCCACCTTTAGTTAACCTTTACAGAAGTAACTGCATATATGACAATTGTTCAGTGCTGTCACTGGTACATGTAACTCATGCATTTCAAACATTCACATACAGGATTTATCACAAAGCAGAAACAAGTGGCCCATGTGAAAATGAGACATGAGTGTGAGGCTTATAACCTTAAATTCCTTTGATTGCAAACTTGTTACATTTGCATGTAGCATATTCAATATTCTTCCCACATAAAATTTGCTCTTTAAACATCTACTAATAAACAAATACATCAATTACCCTGAATGCTATTGGAGCTCACATACCATTTGACCAACTTTTCTGAAAAATAAAAACAATATATATATATATATATATATATAATCTATACAGCATATAGACTGAAGGAGAATCCATTAACACACTATTATGAGATTAGTCCTATAGAGATATGAAAATAAGGATATATATTTAATAGTACTGAATGCTAGACGAGAGAAGAAACAGACAGCAATGGATAGGACAGGAAATCTGGAGTGTAGAACTTGACCAAATAACTGATTAAGATCAGGTAGATGAGGAAAAGAAAGGGGAAAGTAATGACCTCTGGTGTAGGAACCAAAGTGAAAGTGAACGACTAAATGTCCACATTTTAATTTTCACAATCATTTTTATGCTATCCTGGAAAGATCTAAACTAAACCATCCTAGTCCATGTGGGATCAGTAATAACGCAGAATACAGCCAGCTTGACAAAAGGATATGAAAATGAATTGTATTAAATGTTTGCCTTTTTTTATAGTCTGATCTCCTCCTAGGAGACCATATTCCCTGGCCATTCCACAGTTTGTCCATCCAGTTTGGCCTTTGTGTTCAACAACTGTGGGCCCTGTATGAATCACTTGTATGTGCATACATACACGCACACATACACACACACACACATATCTACATATCTCAACTTCTTATCTACTGTATAAACTGTCAGTAAAGTCAATCAGTTCCTTTCCCTGATTTGCTGTCCTTAAAAACACTTACTGGACTGAATCTACCGGTAAGGGTTTTGGTTAATTAGCAGTAATTGAAACTATAATTCATGCGGCTACAACGCATACAAAGTTCACATTGTAGTAAAAGAGTATATAGTCTCTATAAACACCGCATCCAGGATATGCCTTGTGTTTATGCTGAGAAAGTCTAAAAACAAAAACCCTGAAGAGTTTGTATTTAGGTCTAACAGTACTAAGTTGAGGTATTGTTGTCTTGTTACACAATATTCCTGTTTAGTGAAATTCAGTTTTCCAGTGGTTTAGTCTGGCGGTTCTGACAAAGAGCAGTTCCCATAGGCAGCCATGTGAAACACAAGTCTTATTGGCAAACACTGTTTGACATTTTTCTGTTAAGACAGGATGCAGTGGTCCTATTTTCTTCCAGTTGGACTTATTACAAAAAAAACACAATCTCAAAGAGCCATCAGCAGCATGATATTTGTTTTTCCCCCACACAGAGGTTTTGTAGATTTCCCAGTCCTTCTCAGATTGATGATAGTGTAGCACCTGCTGTTTCTGTTACATGTGGGATGCTACCCACCTCCATTTTTCCTTCATGTGAAATACCGACACTGTGTAGAGTCAATATAACAATAAGAAGTACACCGTAATTTTCCATAAGACCTAAGACAAAAGAGAATGTGCATCAGTTGCAATGTATGAAATATTTGACCATTAATGCATTTTTTTCTCCTTTATAAATTTACAAATATTGTATATAGATTGGCTGTGCCTAATTTGCTAGAACCCTTTAGTACCCAAATTGCCAACATATTGTGCATAGGCTCTGGGAGTAGCTTTCTGGAGGAATCAAGTCTGTTCACATAAATATAAAAACAAGAAACACCAACTACCAATACATCTGACAGCAAAACAGAGGTACAATTTCCACCTATACTCTATGTCATTCACCACTGCCAGTGAAGTTGATCCAGCGGAGTCCAATATACACTAGGGGTAAAATTCAGACCCTATTGAAGTCAATGGGAATTTTTCTAATCCTACTTCCTCCACAAATTCATTGTATAATCTTAGGTAAATCACATAGGGCCTAATCCAAAACCCAATGAGTCAACGAATGTCTTTCTGTTGATTTCAATAGACATTAGATTGCATCCATAAATTCCGTGCCTCAATTGTCCATTTCTGTGAAATAGGGATAACAATACATACACATCATGATGAAGCACTTTGAGATACCTGGTGAAAAACACTATATAGGTGCCAAGTATTATTATGGTATTGTGTGTGCGTGTGTAGGAGGCAGGAGAAATTGTCTTAGATTCATTGATTTCAACTGAGCTGTGATGATTTATGCAAGCTAAAGCTCTGACCCCAAGATTTTTATACAAATGCAATTTTGATGAGGGTTTTTAAAAAAGACGACTTAAATGATCTTTCACAATCTAGGTATACGTTGAAGCTGAGGTTTCTCATAAGTCACTAGTGGTTTTCAGTGTCTCCATTTTTATGGTACCCAGCTTAAGACAATGAAGGGGAGACTGATTTTTCAGAAGGGAGTTGCCCACCACATTCTGAAAGCCAGACCCCTTGAAGACATATCAAGTTGTACCCTAAAATTCAGGCACCCCAATAACTAGTCACTTTTGTAAATCTTGGCGTAAGCAATCGATCCTATCGAGCTGTGCAACCTCTTAGTCTGTGACTGTTCCAGCAATTGCACTAGGAGGATTAACACAACAGGCAGTTTGCAGAAATGTCCTGTGGTTTCTTATCCCTGTCAATTAGCACATTATAGTTTCACAGACTATGAGGACTCTGCAGATAATTTCATTTACAAATTAAATGTTTCCTGCTAGATAGTAATGATACCTGACAGTGAGATAGAGGTATGACTGTTGGAGGTAAAATGCTGACCAGAGGAAGCCACTTACACAAATGCAGACCAGGCAAATCAACAATAAGCAGATGTTACAATGAAGGATGCTGCCAAGCAGAATTACAGCTTTGCTTTTGTTTAGTATTTTTTGCAGATCGTTCTGGTCTTTGAAAATGCCTGCACTAATATATGACTGACTGGTTCGGAATCAAAGGAATCGCAGGTGTTGGACCCACAAGCTGGGCTCTTTCCCAGTAAAGGTGACATGCAAAGGATGAAATTGGCTTTGTGCCTTTTTTTCTTTCTTACAACTAACATGTCCTTATTTTTACAGCAGAAATTCTGGACTTGTCTACTCTTGAAAATGTTATGAAAACTAGTCTCATGAGAACATCAGAAAAGCAGGAAAGCTGAGATTCTCCAAGATATATTAACACATTAAGGGCAATTAATTATGCAACATGTGTGTACAATTCTCATTAACCACAATAGGAATCAGATGCATGTAGCTGAGAGTTGAATTTAGCCCTAAAAGTCAATACAATACAATTAGACTATATATGAACATCATTTCCAATTCATGCTTTAATAACCACACATGCGTTAGTGAAATACATTCTTGCAGCATTCTTTTGTTTTTGGTGCTCAGTCAAAAAATAAAATGAAGATAGGTTTGTCCATACCCAGGGAGATATGTTTTACATGTCAAATATCCAAAATCTTTTCCATCACAATCTTCTACTCCCTCGTGTCGGTAGCCATCTCCACAGTAAGCATGGTGGCATCCTAATGAACATGCAAGAAAAGGGCACCTTCACAACTGAGACAACCAAGTCAAGGATGCAGGAAAGACAAGCAGGACCATATTATTAAGGGCACAACATGAAACAGGGAATCCAACTGGCATCATAGTAAGACTGCCCACTCAGAAAGGGCTGGTTGCTCTTCATTATAAAGAATGTTCTTTGACTCAAATTGAAGTGATTAGGAAAAGGGAACGATTTAGGTTAGACAGGGCTCTAGGAATTAACCAAAGGAAGCATAAAATATGCTTAGGATAAACTTTGGGAGTTGGATTTTCAAAAGCCCCTATGTGACTTAGGAGCACAAATCCCAATGAAAGCTGTGGGACTAGTGCTCCTAAATCATATAGGTGTTTTTGAAAATCCCAACTTGGCTCTCTCCTTGGCATCCCATAATATCCAAGTATATTATGAAAGTAGGTTCCCCTACACAAGGATGTGTTATGTAGATCTATTGTTTCTCCATAAAAAAAAAATCCCATGTATCTGTGTACAGTGACTGCCAATGCAATGTCAATAGGCATGCAAGGTTACCCCAAGATGGGAGAGCAGAATTATTTCGTGTTCCAAGCAGCAGGAAGTAAGCTATCCAAGTCAGTAGCAAAACTCCCATTGACTTAAGTGGGAATAGGCCTTGGCTAGGTCCAAACTGTGGTATTCAGAGAGACCTTGGATTGGTAATTGTGAACCAACCTTGACTTTTTATGGCAATTGCTGTCTGTATCACTGTAATCATTTTTGGCTGGTCAATAACTGGCATTTGATTTTAAAGTCTGTGATTTTTCTAAGCATAACTTTAAAAGTTGAGACCATGTTCATTTAGCTGTGAAGCAAAAGTTAAAGGGAATTTAATCATTGTTAAGCAAACTACATTGATTAAATGAGCATGCAGAAGGAGTGGGGAAGTTGAGGATAATTATGAAAATTTGGTAATTTACTAATTGTTTATTTGTTTGAAGGAAGGGTGGTCTCCCCTGGAAATAACTCACTTATTACACCAGCGATCTATTTGTCAGAAATTGTTGCTTCTATATAAAGAACAATTAATCTGTTATACGATTAAATCAATCCAAAAGTTAGCTGTTTTCTTTTGATTCAGTCATAAGAGAATCACTGGCAGAAGTACATAGGTCCATGTATGAATGTTTGTTTAGTTTTCATGGGTGCTTAGTTTTCAGCTTTTTTGTCACATCAGTGTCATAACTGCATAGGTCCCAAGGGCTCTAGTCACTTGAAACTATGCTCAGTTTATAGCACTCTACAGTAAGGTGATGGGTTTTCTGGGACAGAGTGTGCTCACAAGGAAAGGGGGTGGATATAAAAGGGACAAAAGAAGCTTGCATTTTTCAGAGTCAACAAACTCACTCTGCATTGTGAAAAAGGCTCATCTCTCCTATGTTCTGCTAAAAGTGACTAGAAAGTAGTGAAGAGCTGCTGTATGTATGTCTGGGGAAGGGATGAGGTGATGAATGCCAGAGATAGCTCTAAAGTTATATTGTTTGTATGCTATCATTTGGCCTCTGCTTTCAGTGACCGGCTAAATGAAAGCTAAGTTTACTTAGCATGAAGCAGTCCTGGGTAGACCTAGAAGTGCACATATTGAGTCAAAATCTGATTCCACTGAATTCAGTGGAAAAACTGCAGTTAATCTCAATGGGACCAGGATCTGGCCCATTATTAATTCCTTCTAGCAGAAATAGGAACATTTGTGTCCCAATAGCCTGGACAAATTCCCAGCTGGGTAATTAGATCTTGCCTACCTAAAATCCTCACCTGTAGCCTCAACTGGTTAGAGCAGTCATCTCCACTTCCTGTCCTAAATGTTTGTACGATGCACTAACAAGTGATTTAACTGGGAATTGGTCCTGCTTCGAGCAGGGGGTTGGACTAGATGACCTTCTGGGGTCCCTTCCAACCCTTATATTCTATGATTCTATGATTCAAGGCACAGTCTTGCACTCAAAATCCCAATGATTTCCATGGAAGTTCTGCATATAAATCAATTGCAGGATCAAGCCCTTTAAAATACGTTTGTCATGTTCTAACTCAGAGGGGATTCCTGTTTGTGAAGTGTGAAAAGCATATTTGGGATCCTTTGAGATAAAAGGCTACATACAAGTTATTATTTTGCCTAGAGTTTATAGCAACTTGCATGCCTGATCTACTCAAAATGCAGCTGTCGTACCTTCCTTTTCAACATCGGTGTTCAGTTTGCAAACAGTCGCCTAAAGGTCCCACATAAGACGTCATGGACTGCACATGTGATTGACATTATGGTTTGTTTAAAGAAAGAAATAACACTTCCCACATGTGACTTACTTATACAGTCATCTGTCACAATAGTATTGCCATCATCACATTCTTCCCCATCCTGGATGATGCCATCTCCACAGGTGCTGCCATCCTCTACAGGGTAATCCACAGGATAGAAAGGGGTAAGCTATCCAAATAAACACATGACAATTACCAGAACTGAACTATCATTATCATTAAAAAGGTAAAGCGGGTGACAGAGATGGGTACAAGCCACATAGTTTGGATCCAAATGGGATCTTTGCCAAAGTTTGGGGTTTTCCAGGATTTGGTGTGGCCTACTACTGAGCCGGTTGGGAACCTGGGATCTGGATCTAAACTTCTTCAGGGTTTAGTGAATGTCTGAAGGTTTGATCTGAGCCTGCCTCCAAAGAGACATTTTTCAGGAATTGTCAGTACAGCGGAACCTCTGGGAACTGCTTTACATTGTAACCAGGTATTCAGATCATGTTATTTCAAGGTGTGTACTAAAAGGGTCTCACACAGGGCCTGATTCAAAGCCCACAGAAGTCAACTTCAGTGACCTTTAGATCAAACCCTTACAGCTGTGTGCAACTCAGAGGTTTTGGTTTGCAGGCATTTGTACAAAACTTGTGTTTTTCACAACTTCTCATGAGTTATGGCTTTGTACAGGGTCCAAACACTCTGGCAAACCTGTTACATTTTGCCTTATGGGTCAAATACCAAAGCCTCTCTGCTACTTGTAGCGGGGTGGTCACCCGTTCCGGCCTTAAAGGGCTTAAAACAGCCCAGGAGCAAGCAGTTCCCAGGCTGATTGGGTGAAGCAGGCTCAGCTCTGGCCATGCCCCAATCAGGGCTCAGCTGGCCCTTATAAGAGGGCAGTGGGCCAGGAGCAGACACTCTCTCTGCCTTTAGAGGGAGAAGGGCTTGGTTGCTGGGGAGCTTGAGATGGTACCTGGAGTGGAGCAGGGCTGGGGAAAGCCAGAGAAGCTGGGAGGCTCCAGACTGGAAAAGCCCCAGGCTGCAGGCCTGGCAGATGGCCTAAAAAGGGGTACTGGCATTGCAGGGGACAGCCAAAGACTGAGGCAAGGTGGGGATAGTGGGTGGGGGTTCCCTGGGGAGGGGAGACCCAGATCTGTGTGGGGTACTGCCAGGGGGCAGCACCTCAGGGAAAGGGGCAGTGGGGTCTGGGAGGGACACAGGGGCAAGTGGGACACCAGCCTGCAGAGGGCACTCTGGAGGCTGGAAGAGCTAATTCCCTGAGAGACCAGCAGGGGGTGCCGCAGGGGTGAGTCCTGCCCTGTGACACCACCCTAATACACAAAATTCAACCCCAGTTTGTTCACCAGTTGAGCCAGCCTCACAGGGAGGTTTCCAAAATCTGAAACCATTAACAATTTAATACCAATAGTTAAGATTCCAGTGAACACGAATTCCAAAATTTTAATCAGTTCTGGCAGTGCTCCACTTTTTAGGAGAAGTTTCCACAGAAAATAATTAGATGCTCAAACACTGGGGAAAAATGAGCATTTTTCTTTTAATTTTTCTTTATGCAATCCAAAGTTCAAAAGCACAAATCTTGTTTTTAAAATGGAACATAAATCTTCATGAAATCAGATGCCTTCTGAGAAATTCATCCTGTTTTTACCTGGATTGGAAGCCATCCGATGGTATCCTTGAAATACAGAGATCTCTGATCTCTTCGAAAGGCTAAAGCATTTTCAGTATTCAGCCGGTCCAACTCCTCCTGATTGTTCACCACAAAAATCTGGGACACAGAAAACAAAATCACTGAGGATCCTTTCAAACAGCGTTTCACTCATGGGGTCTAGTTTGCAGGGTTGACAAACAGCTCTACATATGTTGATAATCAAACAGAAACATTATTTAATAGATTGATTCCAAAAGCAGCACTGTATTAATAATACCAGGCTGAAATGTAAACCTGTGCGTTTCCAGGTCACCCAAGGACAGCTAGTAATTGTTAAGAGAGATGAGTTTTAAAGAGCTAGTGTCTCAGTTTCCTAGGACCAAATTTTTTGAACTCAGCACAACGGCTATTCCCACAACAATGCTTGTGCCAGCCCATGCCTGTGCAGAAGCTCCTATACACAAATGGGTATTTGGAGGAGCAGTTACAAAACACATGCACACCAAAGGGTTTTTGGGGATACATTGAGTGTGCCACCATTTCTTCAGGCACATTCACTACAAAATAAACAATTAATTGCATTGCTAGAGGCCCTACTTAGCTTTTATTACTTTGTTCAGACTTCACTGGCATGGAAACCTGTACTTCTCTGTACGTGTCTGTTTCTATCCAAAGCAAATTTTTTAATTGAATAGAAAAATTAGTTCAAAACTAGGAGAAATAGAATGAGCTTCTCCCTTCCCAAATTCTTTTATGTCTCAGCCATTGAAATTTGGCAGCAAGAGGCATTAAGCTGTAATCTCTTCCTTTAGCAGTTTAATCAAATTAATTTTAGCAGGATTCAAAACATTTTTAAATTAAGAAAAAGTAAATGGATTTAGTAACATAATGTCTGAGCCTGATTTCCACTAAGATAAACAGAATTAGTTCTTTTTAAAAAATCAAGGGTAATTTATTTTTACATAGCATGACAATATCCCAGGGCCCCTAACAAAACTCAGCACCATTAAAAACAGCATGGAATAAAAATGCCTTCAGTTCAAATGAAGGAAGACAGGGAAGACTAGAGTCTCCCTCCCCCAACAAGAGTTGAATCTGCAACTGTAAAGCATTCGCGGTTAAAAGAGGAAGGCCCAATACGGTAGCTCTAACTTCAGTTGAAATCAAATGGCAGTTTTGTCTTCTCAACCACTACAAGTTTGAACCCTTCGTATCCTGAACACTACAACAAATCTAAACATTAAAATGAGCCACAGTTACGGAGAAGAAGACTGAAGCAGGTTAATGACATGTGAACCTGAGCTGATACTTTACACAAAGCCAACAAAGAGCTCCCAGAATGGAGAAAACATTGGGGTTGTGACATGCTGTGAAAGGAATGATGACTTGTAAATGTGAGTAGGTGTCTACTGAATTATTCAGCTCTGGTTGGAATCCTGCTCATAATGAAACCTAGCAAGCCAGGCCAGGAGATATCTCTCCTGATCTTTTATGGTTGCATCTGTCTCAGCATGTCACTTTTCTTTAGGTGATATAAGGGGACTCCAATGGTGCACACAAAGATGGCTTTGAAGAGGAGACATATAAGTGCAAACTTAAATCCAAATTCTTAACACTCAAGTGAGTAAGGACAAATGGAGTAAGCCAGTAGAATTGCCAAGAAGGGAGCATTGCTCAGGAGGTGGTGGGATGCAACCAATGACAACTCAGTTTTATTAGGATATGGCTTCCAAGATTGCCTCCTTTATCCAGTACCCATTAACATTCAAACTGAGTATCAATAATAAAAGCAACCTCAAAATATACTGAGGTCAGAGCAAATGTCTGCAATTCCAAAATAGGGAATGCTAGAAATGGGCTAAACCACATACCCAAGTCGGTGTTATTTCAAGACAGTCCATAGTATCCAAACACACCAAGTCTTGGGGCTTGTTATAGGATACAAGTCCCTCACCTAGACTGACTCTCAAGATTTATATACTAGAAATAAAACTCTGAAGCACACTTATGACATTTAGACAAGTTCTCCCTTTGATCCAGAAGTTTGGCCAACACAGTGCCTTTAAAATCAAAGCGCTTAAAAATCATTTACTTAACCTCCTAACAAGCTGCCTTACCGCAGGGACTTTTGGATAGCTGTGTCCAATCACGGATTCCTCATATGGTGGGATATTCACATTTTGTGGGGGTTTGCAGAGACATCTCCCTGGAGGCCCTGGAAGCCCTCTTTCCCCTTTTGGTCCTATTGCTAATTGTCCTAGGAAGCAAAATACCAGGCTGCCATGTTATGTCACTACTGCACAGAACATAAACCCAGCCTCAGAGGGGAACAGCTGAATGTGGACTACATAATACCAGTAAGTTGAATTCACATCTGTCTAAGGTCTGGGCGCTGTGAGGTGCTGAGTGTTATCTCCCATAGACTTCACTGAGAGTTCAAGGAACTCATTGCTATGTGGGAGCAGGTCTTAAGAGTGCCTATATTAACAGTATGGGGAGGGACATCATCACAGGGTGAGGTTTTAGGATAATAACTCAAATTATTGGACCAAAAAGGTTTGGAATTAGCAAATCTGATATGTGGAGCTTTCTATGGGTGGAGTGGAACCTTTAGAATTAAATCTCAAGATCTTGGTTGCCCTCCCATCAGTATGGAGAAAACATTGCTTTGGAATTTTCCAGCTGATTTAGTCTATGCCTAGGTGTTTCTTATTGAGGGACATCAGCTGTATGAAGATCCATTCCCAGGCAGCCACCAGCGCCATAAGTGTACTGTTTCCAAGCCACTGCAAAGAAGGTAACTCTCGCCCACTGAATAAGCCAAGAGGCGGCAAAGGGAAAGAGAAAACTGAGCAGATGAGCAGCAGCACAACCAGCTGGTGCCCATCTGAGACACTCTTGGTTTCCAGCCATTTGTTTTAGTAAAAAAAAAAAAACGAACATATTTTTTTACGCTTCATTATAAAATCATTAGGGAAAAAAACCTGACTGTTAATATCAACTATTGCTGCCTCAGTATCAGATTCTGTGTTGTCCCACGTGTCTAGATTTTGTCATCTCCAAAGAGAGAGAAATCTGCCTAGGGTTTGAGTGAATTCGTATGTTTGAATTTGTATATTTTTCAATAATATGGTTCTTCCTTCCTCCATCTCCCAACCTCTGCCTTTATCTCTGCAATACACACAAAATGCAGACTGCAGGGGTATTTGCATCACACATGAGGAGAGAGAGACTCCTTTTCATCTCTCCCATTTCCCCCCCTCCTTCTCAGCTGTTATTGTGGCATCACTTATATCGGATATGCTTCTCTTTTGCAGAGCAGTTCAGGGTGGGGCTGCACCACGTGATTAGAAGGATCAATCTTGCTTTGTAAGCTGGAACATTTTGAGAAGGAAGGCTCCTGTCTCCCAGGATCTACTATGAGGACTCACTAATCCTCCAAGGCTGCCATAGCTTTTCCTCTTCCTCAAGCCCATCACCACAGGATGTGGTTTTAGGATAAGAACTTTCTCTCTCATGTGTGCTGCAAATGCCTCTGTGCTCGGGTATATGGCAGAGATTGGGGGAGGGAGGAAGACTCTTATTACTGAATATTATACAAACAAATTCACACAAATCCTAGGCAGCTTTGTTTCTCTTTGGAGATGAAGAAAGCTAGACATTTGCCACAACATAAAAGCTGATACCGAAGTTGCAATAGTTGCTATTAACAGTTAAGTGTCTTTAGGGAATCTTATGGGCCAGATTATCCGTTTTTATTTAAATATTAGCAACCATAACAGATGCTTCAGAGGAAGTAGAACCAGCATAATGGACAATCATGGAACAACCTGCCCACAGGGGAAGTCTCTTCCTCAACCCAGGCAGCTTGCGGCTGAACAACCAAAATGTCATGGAAGTTTCTGTGCCGATACCTGTTTAACAACATGATACAGGCCAGAAGAGGGGGTGAGGGAGGGAAGATGGGGAAGATGACTGCTAAGAGTGGCATCTCTTACCTGATACTGAAGGTCCTGGTGGACCTGGTTGACCTGAAGGACCAGGCCTGCCAGGTGGACCCATAATTCCAGCAGGTCCAATATCTCCCTTTTGTCCCTAGCATATGAAAAACATTCATTAATGACACAGCAAATTAGTGTCTACTACATTTAACATAAACAAAGCAGATTCACCAGTGGAAACACATACATTGTACACTTCATACTCGCCATGCATGGGGACACTGGAAAGGGAAACCTACCTTATTCTCATACATGAATGAGGAGGAAAGTCCTACTGTGATTCTGCTCTGAGATTAGACTATGTAAAAGTGGCGCCATCTTTCTAACTAGATCTGTTCTCTGTGTGTAGTCAAAGTCATCTCTGCTGATGTGAGTGATTGAAATTAGGGTTCACTCCTGTTAGCCATGCAGGAGGCAACGCAGAGTGAGCTGGATTCTACTGCTCCTTGTGCATCATCTACAGAATTGTTTACCGAATTCCAATCTATACTTGGTGCAAACCCTTTGATGGTTGGGCTTGTGCTGAGGTGATGGAGGAGGATATAATTTGCTGACATGACAGTGGGGTTGTCCTGCAGAACTTTTACAACTGGTTATAATGCACAAGGAGGGAAGCTTGATTTTTGTTGCCTAGGCTGAGTTTTCAGGGCTGGCAGAAAAAAATTCTTTTCACCTGTAAATGGAGCAAATCTGATCTTGGAATCAATGAGACACAATAAACGTGGAACCCCAGGATGCCATTTTTATTGCCACTTTTTGGGCTAGGGTTAATTTTTTCAAAAGCCACTTAGGAACCTAAGTCCTATTTATACAACTAATTTGGAGCTCGAGTCCTACCGACTTTCACTTAGGTCCATTTGAAAATTTTGCCCTAGGACTTCACAGCATCTGCCAGTTCTTTGCCTGTCTCTAGCCAGTACTGTCTCTTTCATACGCTTTAAAAGCACCCATGCAGATATTAATAAAAAAGAAATGCCAGTTAGAAAAATAGATCAAATCCAAATTGCTCAGAGACCCAGTTTCCTATTAGAGATGTTTCTGAATTTAATATGATGGCACTTATTTAAGATAGTTATATTTATCTTATCTGTACGGTACCTGAGGATTACGTTTCTCTCTCTCTTTTTTTTCTAAAAACGGATCAAGAATTCCGTGATGCATCACTTAGTCCATGGTTTACATAACTGGTATGACCTTGATACAACAAGACACACCATTTTGCATGGTAAAAACTGTATATATTGTATTAACTTTCCTTTAATCCCAAAGGTGATGAATTCCAATGAGATGGTGTAATTCTAGGGTAACATGCGTTCAGAGGATAACGACAGGCCACTGCACGTCTTGTTTCAGAGTAACGGAGAGTACACATAGCCATGTATACTAAAATAATTTTGTGTTATATAATACTCTGTATCCCATGGATAACTTTAAATGTCATCTGCAGTATCTGTAGCCAGGGCCCATCCAGAATTAATGGAATATTTCACTTTGTTTAAATAATCGCTTTTTCACCAATGAACCTTAGTGTCCATGTGAATATTCATGTTGATGGGCAAAATTGCTTACATTATGCAATGGGTATACAAAACTGGCAGAGCACAAGAATAAAAAATTGAGCAACAACCAAGAAACTTCCTAGGAAACCTCCCTCCCCCTCAAAATGAATATATGGCAGAGGAAATAAACTGTCATATACTGGCTGTCTGAGAGGTGCTTGATTTCCATGTGCAATATACTGGATGAACAATCAACTAATGCTCCTTGCTCGATGCAGATAGAGCAAACCAGGACAATAATTTACACTTGAATGTCTTTTGCCTTGTTTCTTTTCACGAATCCCTACAGCACTTGGGAAAGCTCTTCTCAAAGACAAAATTTAATCTTCCCAGATGCAGGGAACCAGCCCTCTAGAAGGGCCTTTTTCCAAGTAACACTATTCGCTCATGATCGATATAAGACATTCTACCTTGTCAACACTGAAATCCTGGATTGGCTACTTAGTGTCAATTTCCATGCCGCAAAACTGAGGGAATGGTCCTTTTTATGTCAGTTTGTGAGCAGCAAGGCTGTGACTTCTGAGTTCCACAGTCTGCCTGTCTTTTCAGAATGGATATGCCCCTGAAGACTCAGCACACAACTGAAGAAGCCAATGAGATAATCAAGATGGATCTCAGAATGGAACTGGAAGTAACACTTTCTTAATTTAGCTGCTATGCAGACATTTATACAGGGATGTCAGCTGTTTCTGGAGACAGGAAACAGCTCTGTGTGGGTGAAAGCTATCTTCTCTGTTTAACAAATAGCCATTTAAATACAGATTTCCCATTTAACACAAGCAACATAACAGGCCAGCAAAGCCTTAAAACAACATTGTAAAGTTTTTTTTAAAAAGAGAAAATAAAAATATCAGCTTAGTTGATCAACAACAAAGAGCGAAACCCAATTTTCAACCTAAGCACAACTAAGATTAGTGCTCAAATTAACATTTAGACACCCAGAGAGTACTCGGATGCTAATGTCCAAACATGGGATTTTGACTTCTAATTTAGGGCCAGATTAAAGTACCCGTAATCTTGTGGAATGGTACTTTACACCACAAGTACTCCTATAAATCAATGGGATTACTTATTGAGTAAAATACTACTTAATGTGACAAAGCTCCCAAGCTCAAAAACTGGTAAGATCAAAAGTTACTGCAACTCCAAGTATTAAAGAACTGTGAGCACTGTGCCTTCTCTCTATTTAGGCATCAGAGGCTGACATCTGTGCCCTTTCCTTCTGGTGGGACAAATTAACACAGTGTAAGAAAGATGTCAGAGGGTACATAGCAACTTTTAAAAATTCACATCTGAAAGGGCAAAATTCTTCTCTCCATATCATGCGACAGACCTATTTTGCATATTCTACATTTAGTTTGTACTCTATTTTTAGGATTAACCCTGCAAAAAACTGGTATTTAAAAATTTCCCACATGGTAAGGCATTATCTCACATAGACTTATTCCTACTGACACTGCACCACCAGCAAATCAGATCAATGATTCAGATTTTCAGTGCTGGGTGTAACCATCTTGCAAATAAAATACCTGCAACTGGCCATTGAACATAAGCTTCTACAAAGGAACTGCTGGAGCTCCTGCAACTGTATGCAAATATTATTGTTTAAAATTGGTTCAGGCTGTAAAGGAAGCAATACAAGGAAACGTACTAAAAATGCAACTGATGATGCATATTAGCTCTTCTGAGTTCATAATTAATGTAATACTTCTAATTACTTGGAGAAACGTATACAACTTGTATTGGAGAAGCTTGCATCAACGTCCTTATACAATTATCAGCTTTTACACCTAATCCCAAAGAATTTGAAGATGTTTGTTCTATACATATAATTATTTTGAACCCCCCAAAAAGAACAAGTTACTATAATATTATTTCATCTGGTGAATCCTGTACCAGATTTCAATTATTTTCATTTTAAAAGTTGCTACGTGCCCTCTGTCACCATTTTAAGAGTGCATGGATTTATCCTTTGTATGCAGTACTATGATGATTGGTTCCATACATGTAACCAGGATGATTAATCACTGCGATCTCAATGCGATCTCAGGATCTACTCCATAAAGTAGAAGAGACAGTAAGAATGTTTTGTAACAGCTTCCTTTCTTTACACTGAGGTGCGGTAACCTCAAAGGTCCCAGCAGTCTGATCTGTGTGGACAGAGACCCATGCAAAGACCATTTGAACTCAAGGGGGCCGTGCCCAGGCACAAGGGTCTATCCATGTGGATCCAATTGCAGGATTGGAATTTAAAATGGCACTGGAGGCATACTTAGTGCTTACACAGTAACATTACTGTGTTTTTGAAGTACAAACCAATGGTTCTTGTGAGTCCACAATGTATTAATCTAGTCCATTAGAGTGCCAAGTGGCTCTTTTCCAATGCACACAAGCAGTTTCTCTCTGAGTCTGGTCACTGTTTAGCCAAGCTGAATATATTTAATCTTCCCTCATAAATCAATTCCTCCAGTCTCTAATCATCTTTCTTGCTCTTCGCTGAACTCCAGTTGATATATTTCTGGCATGTGGTGCCCAGGGCTAAATGCAGTATTCTAGGCATGGCGGTCTTGCCAGAACCATAGGAGATGGATTATAACCTGACACCTTTGGTTACACAACCCAGAGCCCCCATTTACTTCAGCATTACTGCCTTCCAGCTTTCTACCTCTTACTAATTATTTGTATTTTATATTCATTCATAGATTAGAAGGCCAGAAGGGACCACTGTGATCATCATCTACTCTGCCTTCAAAAACTGCAGTTTCCCATCAGGAAATAAAACTCTGGCCTCCAACATGACAGGCAGGGATACTCACCACTGGGCTAACAAGGAAGGGTCTAGAAGTGTAATTCTGGTGGGATTCAAACCCACAGTCTTTGAATGCCCTCCCAGCTCTAGAAGTCCAATGCATGACAGAGCCACTCAAAGTGCATTTAAGTGCCGCTGAGATTTGAACGCAGTTTGCTGGATTCAGAGTGTAGCGTGCCAATCATTACATTGTGGAACCACTAGCATTACCCCCTTGACATATTTGTTCCAGGTTGAGAGTAACATTGCTATTTCCTACACATATTTCTAATTTTGCACCACTGGATAGTTTGTTTTCATCTCAGATGCCACGTTGTAGTGACTGCTGGTAAATGATGACAGTGGAATGTTTCTGATTCCAAACCAAACTTGGAAAGCAGACTATAAAGGCTTCCTCCAATTGGTTACTTCCAAAACCTTTCCTTAGAGTGGAAATGGGATACCGTGCAGTGTTTACACCAGGGCCAATGAACTCTGCCCCACTCTGCTGCTGAGGGCAGATGTTAGGGATGCTCTGATCATGTACAGTGGCTTCCCAACTCCATGTGGGTGAGAAAGTTAGTTGGGGACACTAAGGACCAGATGCTGGCCTTCACTATGGCCTCGCCAGTGCCCCAACAGGTCCATAAAGCCAGCTTACCTGGCTGGCTAAGAATTGTCTTAGCCTGAAGAATCTAGTGCCACCCCTTCTCACAGCCCCCAATGGCAACAGCATGGCTGGAGTATCACTGCATGCTGGGTATCCCTGTCTGCCATAACCATCCCTGGGACTATTGACATCTGGGGGGAAATTAGAGCAGCCTTGACTCCAGGCCAGCCTCAGTACTGGGGAGCCACAAAGGTTTTTTGTGGCTCCACTGTTGCTCCCAACACTTTGGGTCCTGTCCTGTGCTGACTGTACCTCAGTGGGACCAGAGAACCAGGCCCTCATTTGAGTTGAGAGTCAGAACGGGGATACCCTCGCTGCCAGCTCTGACAGGGAAATGTCAACGAGGGCAGGGGTTTGGAGCCTATCAGCTGTAAGAACTACACCCCTGCCATGCAGCTTGGCACTCAGAGGGAAGATCACAGCCCTGTCTGAAGTTACACTCAACCAAAATCTTATCAATCTAGGAAAAATTACATTTCAGATAACATACAGCCTGACCTTCGACCTTCAAATTCTGACTGTATGACTGGTCAGTCTTGAACTTCTACACAAGTAGAACACTTACATTATATACTGTATGCATGCACACACACACACGTGCGTGCTCACCCCCCCACCTATATAGTTATATATATAGTTATATATATAGTTATATATTCAAAATCATCCAATTTCTATGCAGAAAAAGTGGAGAGAATCAATGTAACAAAATATTGGTGCATGAAATGACAGAGGATCTAATCACTCATCACAACCACACAAGTCCCAGAAAACTCGTAAAGAGAAAACGTAGGGTTCCTACTTGTTTGCCTCGTTTTCCTGGTCTTCCAATAGGTCCTCTGTGCCCAGGCACTCCAGGTTCTCCCTTTGGACCCATTTCTCCCTTTGGGAGTCGGGGGTGGGAGGGAAAAGAAGCAGGACTTAAGTATATAAATATGTATTAAATTGGTAATATGTGTCTTATACAACACAGCAGGTAATTCAGTACGTTCAATGTACACTATTACTCTATGTACACAGTCTGGCCCTAAGAGAATACCACTGTTGTTGTAAAATATATTGGCAGTTTGTGGTTATAACTAAATACTTTTAAAAATATACTTTAAAATTTTAACTTATTTTTTTACCCAAAATCCCTCAGAAATGTCCCTCATCTAAAGAAGAAGCCAGCTGGCGAAATTAGAAACAGGTTAGCAGACATGGAGTTATCCAGGCAATTTGGCTAACAACCCTCTTTCTGACACATTTAGAAGTATCTAGGTTTGCTGCAAGGATCCATAAGTAATAAGATCACCAGTAAGAAAGGTGATCAGCTCTTTCCTTTGCTATCCCCCTCAAAAGTAGTCATTATTTTCTTAACCTAATTTCCCAGACAAAATGGGATTATGATTGTTACATATAGACCTTCCTTTAAGGATTCTGCCCATAAAACAATCTTTAAATCTGAATTATAATTATTTGTCTAGTTCTTGATAAATGGAGGTACCAAAGCCAGTCAGGGTAAGCCCAGCTATTTAGAAGCGGGTCATTCTAAATCAGAATACTATTTAATAGAGAGGTTTAATAACAGCATACAATTGGGTCGGCTATAAAGTCACAAACAAGAGTTTGGAAACTTAAAGTGGGGGCAAGTTTCTGATCAAATAAATATTCCTGAAAAGAGAAATGAAAAAAATAACTCACCTTAGCCAAAACCTGCAGTCTTCACCTAAAATAAAAAGACTGCAGGGTTTGGTTCAAGGGATGCAAAATACTGGTCAACTGATTAAAATGAAACTCTCAATTTTTTGACACCCTATGACCAAGTTCCATGGTTCTGGAACTTAGATGCTGCTGAAACCACCCAATGAACCAAGTGTCTATGTGGATGCTTACATAAATTTCTAAGCAGACCCTATATCATGTTTACTTACTTTCTGCCCCAGCATTCCAGGGAAACCTATATACCCCTGTAAAGCAAAAGATGAGAGTAATCCAAAACACGCTGAGTGATCTTTGACAGCATAGCATCAGTTTTTGTTTTGATTTACTCCAAAGGAGACAATATATTGAGATTTTGTAGCCAGACAATTTGTCCAGACACATTTTCATTATAAACGGGCAGCAGCCTCTTTGTGCCACAGTAGCTTGAAGATGAAAAATCCCTGGTGGCCAGGGCTGCGTGTGGCTCTTTTAATTAGCCAGAATGGGCTACCAGAGATCTCGAGGGTCTTAACACAATGCAATATGCTTAACATGTCCCAGCACCCTAACACGGGAGAATATTCTTCACTCACTGGCTGAAATGTAAAGGTCCCTGAAACTCCTCCTCCTAGCTGATTGATGAAGGGGCCATATAACCCAAGAATTACTCTAGGGTCAGTGATGGAGGCATTTCTGTGAACTCTCCTTCTTAGCAGCAGTTCTACAAATTCCTGGCACAAGAAGGCGATGATTACTGTTAGGCCATGTATAGCTAACAAATATTTTTTGTGATTACTATGTAGAATCTCATTTACCCCAAAAGACCACTGATATTTTGATCTGGACAAGGCCCAGAGCATTAATCAGATTCCTGTACTTACATCGGGAGGGACTCACATTCTATGTGGTTGGGAATTTAATTTTATGGTAAAAAATCCACATCATCAAATCTCAGTTTATTTTCAGAACAATGTGATATTATCAGCTAAACCCATTTGAAAAGGATTTTTAGGCTGGTTTATGTTTGCTCAGGTTTAATTTAAAGCCAGTGTGAAACCAAAAAACGTACCTTGTCTCCTTTGAGGCCTTTGTCACCCCTCTCTCCTCTGGCTCCCTGGGGGGAAAATGGTAGAAATAAAGACAATTGTTACTGTTTCATAGGGGATTTTTTTCTTGTCTGTGTGAAGCATTAAGCAGGCGAAGGCAATTTAGTAACATATAGTAACATTCACAGTGTGTGGCAGACAGCAGATTACAAATTCACTTAAAAACTTTCTTTATTATTAATATTTATATTACAGCAGTATCTAGATTAGAACTCATTGGAAAAAAGGGCACATTTGCTAAACTTGAATTTTTTCAACCGGCTCTAGTCTGGAGGCTGCAAACATTGTGCTATGCACCATCTTCACACATGGTAAGGGACTTTCTCTGCGCCCGCCCCCCCGGAGCCTATGATCTAAACAGATGATAGACAAAGGAGGGATTACTATGCTTATTTTACAGATGAGGAATAGAGAGAGAAAATGATTCACAAGTTCAAATAGGGAGTCTGAAGAAGAGCTAGGAATTGAATCCAGTGCTTTGGGAGCTCAGCCCAGTGCTTACACCACATGCCCATTTTTCTTCTCAGTACAAGTCTTAATACCACTCTCCTTTCATAGGATCTTCTGATTTCACATCCTCAGCATCTCAACCTGTTCATGGTGTATAGTATATTTCTACAATAGTTTCCATTATTGCTTTCAATTTTTAAGTTATTGCAACACTGACCTTTTCTCCTCTACTCCCAGGATAACCCTAAAAGGGAAAGAGAGACATTTTACTGCTTCACATTTTCTAGATCTTCTGAGAAGTGAATTCACATCTTGCAAATTTAAAAGTCGGGAGGTGGGGGGAGTTTAAATAATTAGTTGCCCCAACTTCTAAATCTAAATGTTTTCTTTGTAGATTGTAAGAGAGCAGAGAAAAAATATAGCTATGAAGATACAAGACAAAGGCAAGATATTCCAGCCCAAAAGACAACACGAAAAAGCCAGCAGGTAAAGCAAGCACACTAATCATGTTTGAAATTGCTTTAAAAACTAAAAGAGCAGAAAGCAAATGCAATTACTGGTTTAATTAAATCTTATTCAGTCTCTGCAATTAATAACCCCAAGCCATTTTAGAAATAATTTCCCAATCACCGTTTTTTTTCTCCTAAGTGGCAAATATATAAAGTGAAGTCCCTAAAATATGTTTTAGTTGGCTTCCAATGTGAAGATTACGATGACGTTTAGTTTTTCCTTCTTAAGAAATACCCAACAAATAGTCTGGGAGCATGTATAATTCCGTGCTAAGTTAGGGGTAGAAAGCTAAGGGAGGTGTCATTTTATTCATACAAATCTACACAATCATAATTTCAATGGTGTCACCCTCTGCAGCGTGGCAGGGGGACTTGCCCTCTCTCATCCCCATCCCCCAGCACCAGGTCCTTAGGTTCTGATAATACAGTATCATCAGGAATGGGTTGAATTGTGCATCATTTGAAACTGCTTTCGACTGTAAACACAATGGTACCACATACGGCCTGGAATAATTATGTAAATATGTATTTGAGAAAATATTTAAAAATCCATTTAAAAAAAATTATTCTTTAACACGGGTGTGTCAAATATGAGGCCCTAACACAGTTAAATTGTGGCCCTTGACTGACAGTACTGTGCTATCAGTTATTGCTCAGGACATGATACCTGATTTATTTATTTTTAATGTTGCACGGTACTATAAAATGGAAGGCCAACCAAGCTGATTTGCCATGACTGGCAAAAAAAGAGGCAGTTCACAGTGATATTGACGATCAGCTTTATTAATTATGCCAAAAAAGTTGTAATGGGGCACTAGTTTGGACGTCAGCATTCAGCCAGACATTACTGGAATTCATCTGCAAATGGTTTGCATATAGTTACACAACATACATTACATAACATAATGAATTACAATCCCAACATATTTTATTACACAACTCTTGTTTTTACCTTGGTTTTGCTCATTTTTAGATATCAGTGTGGAGATGAAGAGTAGCGACTAGTAGCTGAATCTTGGAGGAGCTGGTTAAACACAATGTTCAGTGGCACCTTACACACTAAAAGAAGTGTATACATACATTGAATTTGGCAAGGCGGGAAAGGAAATACATCGAGTACAAGGAAAAAGTTGAAGATGTTGGGACAACTACCAGCTGTGGGCAAATCTTTGCTGCTCTTTATTTGATCTGGCAGGACTGCTAATTGGAATTTGCACCTCGCAGCCCTGGAAGATTTTGTGAAATACTTTTTTGCTTTAGATTTAACCAGCTATTCTGCACTAATAGCCTGGTACCTTCCTGAAATAAGAGAAAAGTCTGATCCTGACATATGGGAGGAATTTCAAAGAGGAAATTGGGTTGTTAAAAGGTCAGCAGTTCTGCGCACTTGGTTCAGAGAAAGCCCTAGGGCATGGAAACATAGCAATGAACATCATTGAGGGGTTGGTAGGCATAAGACAGCATCCAAATCCTTTTCCCCAGTTTTTCCTGACAACCCCAGAACTCTATTGAATTTTGAACAAAACATTATGTGCGGCTGAGATGACTTTCCTAGAAATAACCAAGCACCATATAGACTTATTAGTTGCTGTTAAATGCCAAGAAGGGGCTATTTTAAAGCTACAGGACAAGCTTACTCACACTGGCAACGCACTTGTGTATGATGGACCTGAGCACCTCAATATCATGACGAAAGCAGTCTTCAGTGATGAGCTAGCTAGAGATGTCAGTTGAAGGTACATTTTGGGTCATGTCTGGTCTGAAGCCTTCAAAACCCAACAGAATATCCAAGGCTCCATCAATCTAAGGGCTCCCGTCAAGAAGAACAGATTAAAGCTGTGCTTTAATGCAATGAAGAAAATCAGAGTGAAGGTGGCAGGGACTACTACAGAGCAAACCACAGACAGGTCATTGTTTGCTCATCTCCTGATCGTGTCCAGATCTCATCGGGATGTTGATCTACACGAGACTTTGGGAACGTAAAAGTTTTCCATGGTATCACGATCCATGTTCAAATGAAATAGAATAACGTATATATGTCAGGTGAACAGCAAACTAATGCACATCGTGCATGCTCTTCCTAAGCCAGAACCTACTAACAGTGTGACTAATATCTTATGCCAGCAAAGGCCTTCAGCACAGCAATCATAGATTGCATGGCTGAGGTACAAGCTCTCATCAAACCAGAAACAGTTAATATCTGCCAAGATTTGGCTGAATACTTCATCATGAGGCTACAAAGTAAATACTGGACTTTTGACAAAGTTCTCCTTGTGTTTGATGTGTATGCAGAGGATTCAATTAAAACTATGACCAGAAAGAAGAGACTTCATGGTATTGAGCCTGTCCAATACAAAATCACTGGACTTCACAAACACCTCCAATGTCACAATGAAGAAGCTACCGTCTCATATTTGCATGAAGTACAAGTTAACCTCATACCTCGCAGGAGAAGTGCTCCAGCATGTGAAGAATTGCTCAAAGAATTTCAGCATCACATGGCATAATGAAGCTGCTGCCTTGCACTGTTCAGTGGAGTTTCTTCATAGTATCATGAGGAGGCTGACGCTAAAATTATCTTGCATGCTGTCAATGCCACAGAGAGGAATGCTACTAAACTTCGGATTTTTGCACAGGACACAGATGTCCTAATGCTCTCTGTAAGACACTACCCCAGACTTCAGCAAAATTCTGTTTTTGTGCCTGCTGCTGGAGAACAGAATCACTGTCCGCCCTCAGAGATGTGTCCCTATCACTCAGACCTTAAAAGCCACAGGATGTGACACTCCTGCAAGGTTGGCTGGAGATCTCAAATTATTTTACTGGAATGCATTTGATTCAGCCTCCATAGACTCTCTCTTCACTATGAAGGTGTTCAGCCAGGCTGAGACAGTTACTGATGAGGTCAAATGCACTTGGAATCATTCGCATGCTGAGTTTATCATTTGATGGCCAACATAATGACACTTGCACAGCTAGGTTGGTGGATGTTTTCCAAGAAGCAAATGGAGAAAAATTGCCACTGACAAGGGGTGTGTTTATACCTACTATCAAGAGGGCAAATTATCAAGTAATGGAAGGACTCCAGGATGATCAAGCACATCCAAAACTGCCCTCCTCTGTTGGGCATGGATGGGTCTGTAAGGATGGACTGATCACATCAGTTGTGTGTGAAATACCATGCATTCCTGAATCAATCATTCAGCTAATCAAATGCTTGTGTGCAAAGACCAGATACTCACCAGCCCGCAAATGTTTGGCCAGCAGCCTGCCTTGTACAGAGATGTGTGAGTGCGTTGCAGATGAGGACAACTTGTGTGATAATGTGTCTAGCAGAGGTGCCTTGGACAGAGACAACGCTGCTGACTTTGATGAATAAATGTTTCCAGTCCTACACGTCAAGGCTAATTTCCCTAGGATTACTAATGATCAATGTCTTTTTTAGGTAAGCAACGCATCCCTATGTGAAAGCATAATTAGAAAAAGTTGATTTTTAAATATTTTCTTCAATATATCCACATACTTGTTCCAGGTTTGTCAGTGTATTTGTGGTAGAAAGGGCACTGAAATAATACCCAACTTGATTAATTTCCAATGACATTGTACTATCAACATTTCCATAACTTGAGGAACTGGTGCGGAAAGACCATGGGAAGGGGTGGGCAGAGGGCCTGCCATGCTGCAGAGGGTGACACCATTGAAATGATGCCTCTGTAGATTTTTACAAATCAAATGACACTCACCTTCCCTTTCTATCACTAACTTGTCCAGGTAATGAAATTTTACTATACTATGCTCCCAGACTAAAACGACTGCATCTATTTCATCTTTCCTGCTCCATTTTTGAGTAAGGTAGTGACGTAAAGAGCAGGATGAAATAACACACTCTCTGCATTGGTCAGCGTAGAATTGACATTTGAGTTCGGGTCATATTTGGAAACCCTTGTTGGTTGCATGAGAGAGATTGTGCTATTCCTGTCATGTTAAAGATATTAGTTCAACTCTAACATTGAACTCAAGGCCTATCCTCAGTGTGTACGTGTCATGGGAGGGCATGGGAGCATTTAGGCAGTTTACTGCTTTCTTTGTTTTTTATTTCTTTAACTGTTGCAAATTTACATTCTACAAAAAATATAGTTACTAAGGTCATATATCTGTTCTCCTGTCCCCTTCTCTCTTCAGAGCCAAGTGGGCAGCACAGTCTTCATATCCTGCACCACATGCTGAACAGTTTGCAGACTTTTACACAGAGGAAATGCCCTGAGAAGTATTACAGCACAAATGACAGGTTTCAGAGTAGCAGCTGTGTTAGTCTGTATTCGCAAAAAGAAAAGGAGTACTTGTGGCACCTTAGAGACTAACAAATTTATTTGAGCATAAGCTTTCGTGAACTACATGGTATCACAAATGTAAAGCAAATAAGTGACCCAAAGTTTTGCTCAGAAAGAAAGTTCTTGATCTTCATATAATTAGCATCCCAGGCAAGTCTGGAAATTCCTGGAATCTAGGTACTGAGACTCCATAGTGAGCAGAATAACTGTGACTGATTGTGTCTGAATTACTGGGGTATTCACACACCTGCCACTAAGCCCACATAGTCTTGATGGCAATCTACTCTTTGGTTGTTCCAACATCCAGTCCAGGAATCTGAACGAGCTAGCCTCATAACATTGTACTGCCTGTTCTGTGCAGCCACCAGGGTACCCCCATTAGAGCCTTCCTCTCCCACAAGAGAAACAGGTTTCAGCACCTTTGAGGGAAGGATTAAGTCATCAGAGAAGATACCTCATATTTTACCTTTTCCCATTCCCTCATATTTTGTGTCATACACATATACATTCAGAAGCCACAATCTAATCTAATCTAATATCCAGAGACACCATCGTCTACATGGGCCAAATTCTTCCCACTATTAAACACAGCAACGAGAGTGCATGGTTATAACAGAGGATGAATTTGTCCACATAATATTACAGGACTGGAGGGAAAATAATGGGATGGGTTACATGCTTTGCTCTTAAAACGAATCTCTTCCCAATTACATTGATTTACACCGAAACATTTGAGTAAGAATCTAGGAAAGTAGCCACAGCATGCCATATTGCACAACCTTTTTTAGCTTCAAGAAGAAAATCTTGTGGTTTTAATTGTATTTAAAAGAAAACCCCAAAGCCTACTGTTATTTGAAACAGAACCAAAATCTCCACAAGTGCTTTCTACTAGTTCATGAGGGAAGCAAACACAGTGTTAGAAACCGATGTCTGAATATATAGCAGCTGGGTTAACAAACCTTTGAGCCAATTGGTCCTCTTGTACCTGGCAATCCCATCACACCCAAATCCCCCTTTTCACCCTAAAGGAGTTAAAAAAGAGAGAGAGAGAGAGAGAGAGTTAACAACTGCAGCTCTTGAAAGGTGTCATATTGGAACAACTGATGATTCAGTTTTTGCGTCAAATGTATGAAACATGCCTGACTTTAACAACTCTCAGTGTAGTTTTATAGTGTAAATCCAAACTGTATACTGCCAACTGACTTAGCCTGAGTCATCAGGCATTTTCTCATTCCTTCCACTCTCAGCTCTTTGGGTATGATTTTCTTTCTAAGTAATATATGCTTTAGTTTTCCTAGACCCTGCACAAGGACATGTGGGCAAATTATCCCCGGTAGCATTTTCCCCTATGCCAAGGCTTATAGACTCAACCTGGTGTGCCTTAATGATACCACCTCCCTGGGTTATAGTGACCAAATGCTGTAGCCTGCTGGGATCCTCTTGGTATGGAGAGATACAACCTAGCTGGTTTTATTCTAATAGTGATTTCATTTGGTATCAATCAAGGCCTCAGACATCTACCACCCTGCAGTGCTGCCTGGCAACCATTGTGTCCACACATGGCTTTGCAGGTTCTTCTCTGGCTGTTGTCAGCCAATGTATTGACTGCCTGTCAGATGAGCATCTGAGAAGGGTGAGATCTGGAGTCACAGCAGAAGCAGAAGCCCTAGCAGGGAGGCAAACTTGGACTCCTTGTGCTCCTTGCAGAAGGAAGTGCATTTGGTCTTTCCAGCCTCAGTGGTGAGCAAGATCTTCATGCCAGATGCAGCCTAGGCAAGGGGAGAGTTAATGGAGCAGAAGAGAAGGCTTGGAGAAGCAATGTGGGAGAAAGGAGACCTGGAGGAAGGTTATGTCTAAGGGAGACTGGAAATCGGAAAGAGGACTAATGAGAAAGGAAAGAGAAAGGAGACCTAGAGATGGGGAAAGAGGGAGAAAACAGCCCATAGGAGGTTTGTAGAAAGAAAAAGGTCTGGAAGAATAACTCAGGAAAAGGAAGGCCTCTGGAGGCTGGAAAATGGGAGACAGAAGACCTGGATGTGGAAAAGGGAGAGAAAGAGGAATGTACTTTAGGGAAACAAGAACAGGCACCTATAGAAATCTATTTAGGCCAAGCCAACCTTACCATAGATTGGTGGGAAACAGAAATAAGTGAGAGTAGAAGACAACAAATCTAAAGAACAGAAGAAGCAGGAGAACAGAGGAGGTGGATAGAAGCAAAAGAACAAGAAATAAGGTAGGACTTGGAGCCAAGTTATGAGAAAGATGAGAAGGAGTGGGGTCTGTAAGGGGTACGGTAAAAGCTACACTAATAGATGAAACAGGAGAAAATTGTCTGTATACAGAAAGGTGCCCTTCACTAAAGGATTAGGATTCATGGATGGAAATGGCCAACTGAACCAGTTTTTCATTTTTAAAATACAGTTAATTTGCTCTCAGAACTCAAAGTGTTGAGGTGCTAGATGGTTGTGCAATCCTCCCATTCTCATTGCTGCCACTGGGGGAAAATACTGGTGCATATCGTGACTTTTGAGAGGGATCACTTCCCCACTCCCACCACAAATGGAGCACTGAGCCCTTTAATGCCAATGACCATTGTGCAGATTAAGTTCAAGGAAGCCTCAAAATTCAGATGCTACCATGTACAGTAGCAAGATATTCCTTACCTAACTTTTATCAGTAACCAATTGGAGGAAGACTTTATAGTCTGCTTTCCAAGTTTGGTTTGGAATCAGAAACATTGCACTGTCATCATTTACCAACAGTTACCACAACATGGCATCTGAGATGCTGCAGCATCTCCCTACACAAAAAGCAAGACATAACTGGAGACTCTGAGATGCTGGTTATACAGTTTGACTTTTTAATGGCAACCACTGTATGTGTTCCTTTTGCCTAATGGTTTATCGGATTGAAGAGATACAGGGTCATCTTGGAATGGAGAAGCACAGTTACCAGCACATATATCTCAGCTATTGTGACAGCCGTGCATCTTGTATATAAGATGGTGTTCAGTGAAGGAGTATACTACAGCTTCTGTACAATGAGCACTCATCACTGACCGCTCCATTAAAGCGAACACAAAGCTTGTCCCATGATTTTCCATGCAGTTTACTATGAACAGTCACTATAATTAACACCTTGTTGATACTGAACTGAAGTCATGGCCCCAGCAGTAGTGCTAGCAGAAGTACAAAGACAATATAACAAGTGAAACTTTTATCATGACTGATTGAACAAAACCATGAACCTGTATTTCAAAAATCTGATCAGTGTACACCCAGATCTTGGTCCCTTCCACTGATATCAGTTGAGCTTGTTACCTGGAGGTACCCAAATAAAAAGCTGTGCAGTCAACAAGTGTATGTAGTATGTCCAAAGAAGGGGATAACTGAATGGCCATGCAGGAAAATGACCAATCTTGTGCATGCTAGAGGGACCTATAATTAAGGCTGCATGTCTGTCACAGAGGTCACGGAAATCATGGATTCTGTGACTTTTCGTGACCTCAGTGACTTCTGCAGTGGCTGGTGCCAGAGTCGGGCAGCCCCTGGGCCAGCAGCAGCAGCAGCAGTTTGGATGTGTGGGAGGAGTCTCGGGGCTGGGGGTTGGGGTGTAGGACAGTGCTTACCTGGGCAGGGGGGCTTCCCGGCTACCACCGGCATGTCCCTGCAGCTCCTCAGCAGAGGGACCACGGGGCTCCGCGCCTGCAGGCACTGCTCCCGCAGCACCCAATGGCTGCAGTTCCTGGCCAATGGGAGCTGTGGAGCCAGTGCTTGTGGTGGGAGCAGTTGGCAGAGCCCCCCGGCTGCCTCTCCTGCTAGGAGCTGCAGAGACATGCCAGTTGGAGCTGGGTAGGGAGCCTGCCAGTCCCACCCCCCAGCATCAGCGCGGGTCCCAAGTCGCACACCGCCACCCACCCACCCCTGCATGGGTCCTGGTTCATGTGCCGCTGCCCACCTCCCTCCCCCCAGCATCAGCAAGGATCCTGGGCCACCATCCCCCAGCACCCACGACACCCCTGGATCACCCCCTGCCACCCCCGAGCACCGGCCCAAGTTTTAGTTAGGGGTATATAGTAAAAGTCATAGACAGGCCAAGGGCCATCATTTTTTGTTTACTGCTCATGACCTGTCCATGACTTTTACTAAAAATACCCATGTCTAAAACGTTGCTATCGCACTCCCTGACTTGAAGTGGTTTCCATTATATAAAGCGTTTACAGTTTGGTTCAATGGCTCTCAGCAATCCCACTGTACAAATTGTTCCAGCACCGCTGATTATTAGCAAGTCTCCGTTAGACTTGATTTGGCAATTTTCATTTAACATAGTTTAATTCCTGAAGGGCAAGAAAAAAATTATCCATTCTGCTCAATATATACAAATTCAATGTAGTAAAAGTGTTTAAATGTTACCTTAGGTCCCATTGGTCCAGGCCATCCAATTGGTCCTGGCATTCCCGGGACACCTGGAGGACCTGGTCTACCCTTAAAAGGAAACAATCAAATATTATGAAAATGGGTTTAATATCATTCCAGCACATGGGGTTTGATCACAGATGAGATGCAAATTAGAGAAGAAGTATTTTAATATCTTCAGTACAGTATCTTCAAGAAAAAAATTGCAACTGAGACATTATTTTGGCTTTTTTTTTTTTTTTAATCCCAAGGAATCCATGGTATGCTTTTTGTTGAGTCTAAGAAGGGAAGTTTGGACTCTCAGAAACAAATATATTCTAACGCATAGTATATATATCAGTGCTGGAAGTATGTATAGTATATATAGATCAGTGATGGGAGACTCTACATGCAATTTAAGATACTCATCCTTAAAAACAGGATCAGTAAACCAAATTCTGCACTCACGTATGCCAATTTAAATCAGGAGTAACCCCTTGTAGTTACACCAATGCAAACCAAATATACAGTAAGGGAGAACAGAACTAGACCACACTTGCCAACTTTCACACAGTAAATAAGCACCCCAACTTTCACAATAATTCGAAAATCAAGCTAATTCCATTTCAAAACAAGGCCAAAACAAGCCAATCTCTAAGAACCCCAACACTCTATGAGACTAGGTCCCCCGGGCCTGCAGTCTGGGACTGTGGTGGGCCCGCTGTGCACCCCTGACTCTCTCCCCTCCTTGCCCCTGCTCGTCCCCCCTTGCCCCGCTTGCCAGGAGTTGATCAAAAAAAAGAAGCAACAAGCTACAAGCCAAAGAAGCAACAAGCTACAAGCCAAAAACAAGCCCAACATCTGTGTTTTTTCACGGGTTTGGCATCTCAAAACTAGATCCATAGAATCATAGAATATCAGGGCTGGAAGGGACCTGAGGAGGTCATCTAGTCCAACCCCCTGCTTGAAGCAGGACCAATCCCCAATTTTTGCCCCAGATCCCTAAAAGGCCCCGTCAAGGATTGAACTCACAACCCTGGGTTTAGCAGGCCAATGCTCAAACCACTGAGCTATCCCTCCCGCCAGTAAATCACATTTACTAACACTGCATTTCTATAGATTCATTTTACTTTCTTTTTCAAATGTTAACCTACAATATTGATATATTTTATTAATTATGACTATAATTAGGGTAAAAAACTTGTAAGAAACCTCTAGGACCAGATCCTGGAGCTGCATCCATTTACACTGGCTGTGGAGCTGGCCTTAGGACTCCAATCAAGACCACTAGGGCTAAAAGTATGCCTTAGAATAAGCCAGCCAGCTTTCACTCAGTAGTTGTGCTCACTTACTCCAGGACTGTATTTAGCCCCACTTCTCTTTAGAGATCTGATGATTTTAATGAGAAGAGCAAGTATTCCAGTGTCTAAGATATGCCGTCTCATTATCATGTTTGATGACACTCTCTGAAATATTACTATCTGGGAAACTCAGAGTTATACAGGTCATTTATTTTTTTTCTATCTGGCATTTGAAATATAAATAAATAAATAAATAAATACTATATACATAGTTCTTATATTTACATGCCTTGTATTAATTTGAATTAATTGATTTGTGCCTCTTGTTAAAATATTCGGTGCATTATTTAAAAGAATGGCTCTTTTCTTGGTGGAATGACCTAATCTCTGCATATCTCTGATTTCATCCTGCAGAGGATTTTTTGGCTTCTTTTGAAAATTAATTACGTTAAAAGGAAGCACTTAGCCAGTGAGATGAAATATTTTGTGACATTTAGGGGCACATACTGTTGACAATATAGCATGGCTCACATGTCAGCAAATGCAAGGTTGTAGTCAGCATATTGTGCTGGTGCCAGAACCCCTCAAGTATAATCACTAACAGTTATTTGTCTTTTGACACAAAAGTCATTTAACTGAACCCTATTTTCAATGGGTGTCCGACTTAGGCTTGTGTTTCTCTGTGGATCAGTCGGGATTTTAATTTTGACTTTTTTTTTTTTTTACAGCTTTTATAACTGTTCCCAAAGTCTACTCCCCTAGGCACAGATATCTAGCTCAGGTTATTCTCTACTCTCTTTTAATAGTGTGGTTAGGAACATATCTTGTTACCCATTTTCACACAGAATTCAAATAGACTCCAATTAGACATCTGGGTCAACCCCTACTAGCTGCCAATGTCAGCTATGAGGCTGGTGCATGAACCAGATTCTATAAACCTTGATTCGTACCTTTCTTCCTGGTCTGCCAATTTCCCCCTGCCACAGGGAAAAAAAACGTATTAGTCATGGAGATATCAAGTGAAGAACAGCAGGTCATAAATGAATGTACTTAACAATGGAATTGGGAAGATCTGTGTGTCTTGGACTTCACTCTATGAGCTAAAGTGGACAATGCTCACGTAACAGAATAAATGGCATCTTCAGTTATATTTGGGTCCCAATTCAGCAATCCCACCCTATTCAGCAAAGCACTTAAACGTATACTTAGCATTAGGTATATGCTTAAAATTAAGCTTCTGCTTAAGTCCTTTGCTGAGTGTGTGTGGACTTAAGCATGTGCTTAAATATTTTGCTGAATTGAAGTCAAAAAGATTAATGTGAAAACTATTTATTGTATCTGAATGGACCCATATATTAGATATTGCATGGGATGGCGCTGCTTTTTGTTTCTTCAAATAGGGTACAATTTTCAAAAGTTACTATGCAACTTGGGACCATTGACTTCCAATGTAACTTGTGCTCCTTAAGTGCTTTTGGAAATCCCACCCATAGGGTATCAACAATCCGCCTTTTCTACAGCATTTTGTAGATATAGAAGGTGTCATTATGAAAAGCTATACAATAGGCCCACAATGATACTGAATAGTTATAGTTGAAGCTTTAAATTACAGCCTGAAACTGATCTATGGAATCCAGCTGGCATTAAAGCAAACTCTCACTAGGTGACCAGATAGCAAGTGTGAAAAATCGGGTCCGGGAGGGGTAGGGGGGAAATAGGTCCCTATATAAGACAAAGCCCCAAATATCGGGATTGTCCCTGTAAATTTGGGACATCCGGTCACCCTATCCCCCACCCACCCAAAGAACACACCACCACGAAAAAAACCCAAAAACCTGAAAGCAAAACAAAATCCCAGCCACCTGCTCTCTCTCTCTTTCCCCTACCCTCCAAACAAACAAACAAACAAACAAAAACGCCAAAAGAGTTGGTACTTACTTTTTCTCCTTTTGGTCCCATCACACCAGGAATTCCTTGTGGGCCCTATGAAGAAAAGTGAAGGAAATTGTAAACTTACTTTAAAAAAAATACCCATTCCTTGTTTTCCTTGCCCTGAACTATCTGTCTGAGAACTGAGAATTCCTCTGGGAAGTGACTTCCCCCAAGTTCACAGGTGTTTGTTGTGCCGGTTCAGGCTCCTCTTTAATTGTAAGTGCTGTGGCATCACTGAATGGCAGGAAATGGAGAGGTCTGGTGCAGTGAATGCAGAAAGGGAAGTTTTGAGGTGAGAAAGAAATAGCAAAAAAAAGGGGCTGGAGCAGAGCAAAGAGGCCAAACATCAAGGAAGCTGATGGAATTCTGGAGAGCAAGAGATGGAAAGAATGCTGAAACTGGTGTGGAGTGCTAACGCATCAAAAATTGAGGCAATCTGTTCAACCAAAGTGACTGTAAATGGAATAGTCTAAAATGTATTCATTATGCTTTGCAAAAAACCTTGTAATGGGAAGCTGTGACACTCTATAAACCTTTCTTCAGAATGAAACCGCTGAAATAAGTTATTTTCCCTGCCATTGCAAGGGCCTTGGGCATGGGTGCACCTCAGTCCCTCTTATCTCTCTATGTGGGATAGAGGAATAGCCTATTCTCCTGTGGGCTGTAATACTTGGGTCTAATTTTGGTTGTTGGCTTTAGTGAGTGGGTGCTGGCTGGTATTCGTGGCCTGTGATATGCACGAAGTCAGGCAAGGTGATCTAGTGGTGTCTTCTGGCCTTAGACTTTATGACTCATTATCTTAGACAGGATTTCTTAGCCTTTTCAGGGCTGCAGCTCCCTTTTCTTTATGAAGATCTCTTCACCTCCTGCAACTTCCTTCCATCTAGCCAGGACCTTCCTTTCATTTAACAATAAGAGAAGGGAAAGATAGTTGCAAACTGTAGAGATCAAAACCTCCAGGTCGAAAATCCCTGATCATGGAAATTTTGCTGTGATTTTAAGAACTTCTTATTTCAGTGAACTGATACGATTTTTTGTTTGTTTTGTTTTCCCCCGCAAACAAAAAGGGTTTCCAACAGCAAAATTCACCTTTCATTTTTTTGAAAAATAGCTGTGAAACAAATTATATTTACCTCCTCATAAATGTGACAAAAAGGACAAATATTTGAGGGTTACATTTATAGGGTGAAATTTTTCACACCATTCATGTTGTGAAAATGAAATGCCGTGCTCTGAAATATAATTTTCATAACTGCTGTTGTTATAGCATTTTTAAACTAGGAGGTCCAAAAGATCTTAAGTCTCTAAAAAAAATTCTAACTGTTTTAAATTAAATCTCAAACTAAGTTATAGGTCTCACTATCTCTGGTATAAATTTCTCTCATGCTGTCTGATGTCTAACTCAGTCTAAAGCTGTATTTTAGCTCATTGGGATCTGAGGGGACTCTTTTCAATCGGTTGAGCAATGGAGGGGACTCTACACTTCACTGGGGGAGCTGGCCCGACCTCTTCAAGTATCAGGCCATAAAACTGTATCAAACTATTTCATTTCTAATTTCCCTGAAGTGACACTTGAAATCATTACTGTGGCTTTGGTCAACAGGACATAGGTCATGGGCAATGACGATACAATCCAGAAGTCATTATTCAGGAAGGCTCTGAAGAAGGCACTTCTGAAACTCCATTCCCTCGAACACCACAAGTCAGTTTAGTGTTTTAACTGAAGGAGGTGGAGGGATTTTGCCACTTCAGGTGAAGGCATCTCTACCGTTAAACCAGGGGAGACTTTGAGCCTCAACTCAGAAAGATTCTGAAAAACAACTGTTTTGGTTTTAGAATGCACCAGAGGGCAGATATTTTTTAAAAATTGTCCAGGGGAGGATATCCTCTGAGCCTTGATAGTTAGGGACTTGACCCCACCACACAAATTACTTGGTTCAATTCTGAATACTGCCTGTTCGTAGCAATTATACCATCCAAAATACAATGTAAACTAATCATCACACTATATGAATAGGGCCAGATTCTATCCTCAGTTACACTCAAGTATAGCTACTTTGAAGTCAGTGGAGTTACTTTAGATTTACAGTGGTGTAATTCAGAGTAGAATTTGGCCGGCTATGTATATATATGAGGTAAAATGAAAACGTAAAATTCATCTCAGATTCTGTAGAGAATGTTCAGTGTGACTCACATCAGGGACATTCAAGTTACAAAAAAAAAGGTGTTTGGAGCTATTATCTTAGATTATTTGTTTATTTTAGTACCAATATTTCCATTCCATGTGCCAGGAGCTGAAATGATACTGTCCAGAGGATTTTCTGCTCTAAGCTTGGGAACCATGAATCCTTTATAATGCACATTCCAACAGTTTATAATTAAAAATTCCCAGACATGCTACTCCATGATTGTAGTACGACCTGACAGCCAATTGTTTTCAAGTTGTCATAAATATAAAGGGAAGGGAAAACACCTTTAAATCCCTCCTGGCCAGAGGAAAAACCCTTTCACCTGTAAAGGGTTAAGAAGCTAAGATAACCTCGCTGGCACCTGACCAAAATGACCAATGAGGAGACTAGATACTTTCAAAGCTGGAGGGAGGGGAAACAAAGGGCTCTCTCTGTCTGTGTGATGCTTTTGCCGGGACCAGAGCAGGAATGCAGGTCAGAACTCCTGTAAAGAGTTACTAAGCAATCTAGTAAGATATGCGTTAGATTCTGTTTTGTTTAAATGGCTGATAAAATAAGTTGTGCTGAATGGAATGTATATTCCTGTTTTTGAGTCTTTTTGTAACTTAAGGTTTTGCCTAGAGGGATTTTCTATGTTTTGAATCTGATTACCCTGATTTACCATCCTGATTTTACAGAGGGGATTCTTTTACTTTTTCTTTAATTAAAATTCTTCTTTTAAGAACCTGATTGCTTTAGTCCTTGTTCTTAAGATCCAAGGGTTTGGGTCTGTGTTCACCTATTCAAATTGGTGACGATTTTTATCAAGCCTTTCCCAGGAAAGGGGTGTAGTGCTTGGGGATATTTTGGGCGGGAGACGTTTCCAAGTGGGCACTTCCCCTGTTCTTTGTGTAACACTTTGATGGTGGCAGCTGTTAACCTAAGCTGGTAAGAATAAGCTTAGGGGCTCTTTCATGCAGGTCCCCACATCTGCACCCTAGAGTTCAGAGTGGGGAAGGAACCTTGACTTGTGATAGCGGTGGGATCAATTTGAGATTTTTTTGGGGATTAATTTGAAATCATTTTGAGATTTTTTTCTTTGAACCAGAAGCACAGATTTTAAAAGGAATTTTTTTCTTTCTTTTTCCTTTGGGCTGCTTGGAAACAGGTTTTAAGCTGAAAGCAATTACAGTTTTTTTGTCTCTGCCTGGGGCCAGAGCAGAGACAAAAGGGCGCTTGCTTTTGTGAGCTGGAGTTTCTCTACCTAAAGGCAGGGTAGTTAACCTCCTGCAGGGAAATTCACAAGTTCTTCACAGACCTGAAGAGGTGGGTTTTTTTTAGCTAAGAGCAACTAGAGGGGTTTTTCTGTCTATTTGCCTGGAGACAAAGGTGTTAGGTTTTTTTTAAAGGATTTTTCTGTAGGCTGACAATCCCTATCAGAGAACATAGGAATCTGGTTACAGCACAACCTATATATATTTGACAAGCCAAGTTTTTGTTTGTTTGTTTGTTTTATTTCTAACTCTTGGGTGTATAGTTAAAAAACAGAGAGGCAAACATGACAGAGCCCAACGCAGAAACAGCCAAAGAGGCTGCCCACAGGAGAGCTATGGAGGCAAAGGAAAAAGAATGGAAGCATGCTGAGGAGGAAAGGGAGGCTGCCCACAGGAGAGCTATGGAGGCAAGGGGAAAAGAAATGGAGAAAAAAGTAAAAGAATC
This sequence comes from Caretta caretta, assembly GCF_965140235.1. Classification (NCBI taxonomy): domain Eukaryota; kingdom Metazoa; phylum Chordata; order Testudines; family Cheloniidae; genus Caretta; species Caretta caretta. The sequence continues at coordinate 205,376,233 of NC_134207.1, read as the reverse complement.
CCCTCTGTAAAATCAGGATGGTAAATCAGGGTAATCAGATTCAAAACATAGAAAATCCCTCTAGGCAAAACCTTAAGTTACAAAAAGACACAAAAACAGGAATATACATTCCATTCAGCACAACTTATTTTATCAGCCATTTAAACAAAACAGAATCTAACGCATATCTTACTAGATTGCTTAGTAACTCTTTACAGGAGTTCTGACCTGCATTCCTGCTCTGGTCCCGGCAAAAGCATCACACAGACAGAGAGAGCCCTTTGTTTCCCCTCCCTCCAGCTTTGAAAGTATCTAGTCTCCTCATTGGTCATTTTGGTCAGGTGCCAGCGAGGTTATCTTAGCTTCTTAACCCTTTACAGGTGAAAGGGTTTTTCCTCTGGCCACGAGGGATTTAAAGGTGTTTACCCTTCCCTTTATATTTATGACACAAGTGCTCTAAGAAAATAAATTTCATAAATTCTTTAGCCACTTTATTAATACTATTTGTGTCAATGGTCTTTGTAGACCATCACATTCAGCATTATTGCTCTTTTAGTTAAAGGAAGAATTGATGTATTCAGTGTTTCAGGAGTTCTATTTTTAGACTCAAATAACTATTGTCATCTTTCCCACATATCGCAGCTTCATAAATCCTTTGGAACATCACTGAGTACATTGTGGGACCGTATAATAATGTACATAAGACACTGCTCAGTATAGTACAAGAGAACCATGATCATTTGCACGTCACTAATCTACACACACCATATGCAAAATATGTCTGCCTCACCCCACGTTTCAGCAAAGATATAATGACAAGGTGCTATAATGAGACCTTATTATTTTTACAAAATACACTACAGAATAGTTACTAGTCTACTATGAAGTATTATTGTGTAAATAATTAAAACTAAATTCCATTTGAACAAAGCCTACTAGCGTTGCTTTTTAAAATTGTGTTTGTGCACTTATTAATTTGTAAAATACAGTGATTCCCAAAAGATCTCCTAGTCATAAACATGCATTAGTGAGATTCTACTGTAGCATAGTACATATTTTTGGTATTATTTGTATTGCAGCAGTGTCTAGAGGCCCCAACCTAGATCAAGGCCCCATTGTGCTAGGCACTGTACATTTCATAGTACAGGACAGTCCCTGACCCAAAGACCTTACAATTAGAGCTGAGTGGAAACTGGAATTTCTCACCCATGACAAACTCCCACATTTCCCGAACAAAATGCCATTCTGAATTGCAATGAAAAAATGAAAATTTCCCTGGGAGGAACATTTTAAAGTAATTTCATTTCAAAAGGACCAAAACGTTCTGGCATAAAATTCCTAATCCTCTTCTTTACAAGCGAATTTGACAAAGAATGGGAGGGGAAACAGTGGCACAGATAGATAAAGTTTCTTGCCCAAGGTTGCAGAGCAGGTCAGTAGCAGAGTTAGAAATAGAAACCAGGTCTCCCGAGTCCCAGCCCAGTGCCCTAGCCACTGCACCATATTGCCTTTAATGTATAGACTGTATGCATTTAATTTATGACACAAATATTTCACTAAGATAAAACTGCACAGGTTTTAATCAGTGTTGTGGACCTTTCCTCATAATATGGCATTTATTGGTGTCTGTGTAGAATCCACCTTTGCAAAACATACCATTCTGTGAGGGCTCTGAGGCTTTATGGTCTTCTGAGCTGACATGTGCGAAACACTGTCCAACTCTTGGATCCCGCCTTTCATTTTCTGGTCCTCAACAGCCCACCTTGCAGAAATGTTGCACTCAGCATTGAGGGAGAGCTTTGTTCCACTCACCAGTCAATACTGGATCCACACTGTAGTGCTCTGGCAAGAGTCTTATCCAATCCTCCATGCCTAGAAAGATGGATTCCCTAGTGGAAATTCCTGCAGAAAATTTTCAGTTGGTTCCTACTGTTTCCAGTTGGCAAGTAGGTTTCTAAACAGAGCAATGGATATTCTGCTAGTAGAGTACTCATTTCTAGAGCTCTTGATCCTCCAGCAGAAAACAACAGAGACCAATATTAAAAGAAAACCAGTAGAGACTAGTTGAAGGCTTGAAATGATGGTTCCTGAAATTTCCATGGAGGTTAAATGATTCAAGACTTTAGGCTGGTTTAAAGCAGATGAAAATGAAGTGCAACCTCAAGTCTTTGCCTGGAGGGCATTAGGCAGAGAGAGGAAATAGACAAATACGTTATTTATGCCAACTTTTTAAAAAGTCCAACCTTAGTTTAAAATATTGTGAAAAATTAAATACCATTTTCAAAACTGCAGCAGCTTTGTAAGGAGCTTAGAACAGATCAGAACATGGAAGGGTATTGTTTAAAATACAGTACTAACCTGGGGGCCAGGAGGCCCTGAAGGGCAATTGAATTCTGGTTCACGTGAAGCTTGTGTTATCTGAAGCTCTTGACATAAATGTTTCATATCAAGGGTAAGCAGCTTCTAAACAAAAAGAAATATATATATATATATATATATATATATATATATACACACACACATCCACACACATAGAATCATAGAATCATAGAATATCAGGGTTGGAAGGGACCCCAGAAGGTCATCTAGTCCAACCCCCTGCTCGAAGCAGGACCAATTCCCAGTTAAAACATCAATACACATCATACAGGGAGGCATGAACAATCAATCAGCAACAGTATAGATCTGTAGGGCATTTAATTCCACCCACTTACAAGGGTCCAGTGCAGGTTTGTGGTTTATCATGCATTTCTCTTAATGGAAACTTAATTATCATCACTTCAGTAACCATCTTAATTATCATCACCCACCCCACGTTTCATCCTCCCTTCTAACAGCACTGTCATAACAGTGTGCCAGCACCATAGCATGCCCTCTCAGCTAGTGTGGGACCCAAATCTATTCTTAAACTTGACTCAGCTCCTTACAGGCACAATTTATGAGTAACAGCACAGCCCAGAAATAGCCTCTTTGCTCTAATAATACAAACTACATTAACCTGTGCTCTCGACTGAGTAAACTTCACTCTAGTGATATTTAACTGCATGGATATTCATTCATTACAGGCCAGATCCAACTCCTTTGAAAGTCAGGGGAAAATCTCCCATTGACTCCCAATGGATAAAGCCCTACATGAGCATAGACTGTAATCAGGTTAGAGCATGCACCAGGGCCCAGCACAGTATCTTATTGTTAAGACAGAGAGGGGAAACCTAGAGTCAGTCAGTCAAAAAATCTTAAGCACAGTACTAGAGCTGGTTCCCTCAACCACAGTACTTGACCATCAGTAACTGGCTTGCATTAGCAAACCACCTTGCTTATGCCTGCTAGCATAAGAATACTAATACTGAAATGCATAAGAATAATGATATGGAGTAACTGGGATTAACAAAACCTGTCTTCACTCGCAAAAGCGAAGATCCATTCCTCAAGCAAGAGTTTAGAACTAAAGCAACATGCTGCTGCTGAAAACCCCCTCAGCAGAGAATATTGGGGCTCAGTTCGTGAGGATCCTAGAGACACAGAGATTAATTTGTTTTATATACATTTTTAATAAGAAGATAATGATAAGGTACGCTTTCAGGAAAAATGTCTCTACTTGTGATTATACAGTTGGATTTAAACAGTAGCTTTTAAGTACTGTAGCTGACTAAGAGACTAAACAAAAAATAACATACTCATTCTAAACACTAGCCAGAACTTCAGAATATTAGAAAGTTCTGGTTTCTTCAGTTTGGTGGGAGTAGTGCTATAAACCTAATCCAAAACCCATTGAAGTTAATGGGCATTTTAGCACTGACTTCAAAGGGTTTAGATCACACCCTCTATACATTCTTGACAAAATATCCAAGGTATACTTAATCCTGCTTCAATGTAAGGGGATGGACTAGATGATCTCTTGAAGCCCTACATTTCTATGATTCTAAAATATTAGTATAATATGATAACTTACATAGTATTGGAAATCGGAGTATTTGCCTTGGATCTCAAAGAAAAATAGCTCACAATAGTTGCGGGGCACTAACAATGAGAAATTAACAAGAGACCAATGAGAAAATTCTCCCTCCCGGGGAGAAAATGTGTGGGAGCCAGTGTAGGCTGGTGACACATGTAAGTGAGCAGACAACACTGCTATGATAAGATAGGCAAAGAGCCAATTCATAGCACTGAGTAACAATCATAGCTATACAGATCTGACTAAAGCAGGGATTCCATACACAGCGCATACACAGAGTGGATGCTGAGGAAAAGCTGATGGAAATGCAGTAGGGAGACTGTTTTGTCGGCTGACCTATTTGTCCAAAGCAAACAAAGATGGAGGTGTTGAGTCAATATCAGATTACTTAAAGCTGGGTGCCGGCCCACAAACAATTGGAGACTGAGTTAGCATCCATTCAAAATGAAAACAATAAAGTGTTTCCTGTTGCTGCACTGTATGGTGAGATGGGATTGCTGGAATACAACAACCAGAAAGTGCTAAGAAAGGATACACGCGTGTATTTAAAAAAACAAAAATAGGAGAGGCAAGAGAAATGCTCCCAGGCAATACTTACAGAATCCCAGCCCTGTTTGAAATACGGTGGTGGAAATAACGGCGGTGGAGGAGGGGCAAGGAGACAGCATGCTCTGTTATTAATTCGTTTCTTCTGTTCCAAGCAAGGGAGGTCTGTTCAAAAGAAACACTCAGCCATTACTAACGGGCAAACGCTGCTAGATTCAAATGGCTTGAAAAATGTAGGTGCATTAATCTCTCTTATGACCTCTGTCTCCCATATTGTAAAGTAATGTTTGAGTAGTTGTATAGTGAGCCTCTGTCACTGCGTAAATCACCAGACAGAAGAGCAATATTAATTAGGGTGAAGGGCAGATCTTCAACAGAAGGTGCTAAGCCCTTTGCAGAAGGAAAGGTCCATTGATATTGTGGGTTGTCGTAACTGGAATTTCCCTACGTACCATCTACCAGAGGACAAAAGACTTTTGTTGTTCTGCTCTCCTCCCCGTGAAGATGAGTCATTCAAGTGGACTCCTCCTATCAGCTGAGTTTTCAGCTCAGAGCACATGGCAGGAAGGGGGTAAAAACCCCACACAAAAGGAACTAGGTATCTCTATGCCTCTTGGTCTCTGAGGGAGGCATAAGCAAGAGATCCCCAGCTGCTTAGCCTGGGTTAGCCCTAAAGGACATATAGCGTTAGCTGATTATAGAAACTTTTCAAACTTAAGATTGTAACTCATTTGTGTATTTATATTTAGCAGCTTTAAACTTGTACATAACTCTCTTTTTCCTTTTTAATAGATCTTCACATAGCTTATTGTAGGATTGGCTACAAGTGTGGTCTTTGGTATGAGATCTAAGGTGCAACTGACCTGGGATAAGTAACTGGTCCTTTGGGATTGGGAGTAACCTGGATATTGCTGTGATACTTGGTGTAAGGGACCATCGATCACAAAAGTAGGCTCACCTGGGTGGCGAGATAGATCAGAGTACCTAAGGGGAGTTTTTCCTTTAACATTTCCAAGTAACATTCTAAAGTGGTTATGAAGTGAAAGGGGCAGGAAAAAAAACCTTATCAATTTGCCACCTAAGATGAATAATTTTCACTCAGCTGAGGTGCAACCAATTATAACCTATTACTTGCATATATCATTTCATCATTTTATTGGTGGCCATTACTCCTGTTCTCAGTATTGCTCAATTCTGAGGAAACAAAACCTAGTGACTTGCCATGTAGCTGTTTTCAGAATACTATACTAGACAATACTAAATGCTGGGGCACTGTATAGCTGGAGTTTCTGTCTTTTGGATGAGACTTAGAACTGAGAACTTGACCTCTCATAGTCCTTTAAAATACCAAAGTACTATTGGCAAGAGTCCAGGGGTCCCATCAAAGGCACTGTGGCTGCTAGGTGATGGCAGAGGCTGCATTGGTGCAGAAAGTAACATGTGCCTGAAGGCCTTCAGTATAGTGTTGATGCAGTAGTTCATCTCACAGTCTCTCTGAGTGCTTTCAAATATATATGCTGAAGAGAAAGGATGACAACGCTGAGCCCAACAGGACTCCATCTGGAGGAGGAGCATCATGACGTTCTGCAAGGAATGATTAAAGCCCGCAGATGGCTGTTCCACCCATTCCTGCTATGTGCTGTGTGTACGTCAGAGGTATCGTCGCTTTCAGAGGAAACATGCAGAATAAGTATGGAGGCCTGGTTTCTGCAAGGTCAGGAACTTTTTTCCCATCTGAGTCAGGCTACTGTTGCTATCACCTTTGTGCTCACTTTGCTCAGGAAGGAGCATCTGGTAATGGGGGCAGCAGTGAGTACTTTGCAAGGTCATTGACATCAAGTGTAAGGTTTTGTCAGAACTGGCAGGAGTATTGCATTGCCTTGGATGGCTGATGGAATGCCTTCTTTGAAGGAGTCAGTGATGATTTCGGATGTTCTTTACTTGCTTTCCCCAGCCATAAAGCAGGACAGCCAGCCATGCCCGGGTGCTCCCAGGGTTAGATTGTTTGAAGTCCAGAATCCCCAAAGCACTGAGCTCTACAAGCTTGATCCCTTAGGCCCCATTCCACCCCCATCCCCACGGCCAGGGAGGGCAGCATAATGCCACTTACATCAGCCCTACACTCCTCCTTTGCTTGGGGAATTCTCCTCTGACCCACTGTAGCCTCTTTATCAGCCCCACAGGCCAATGTTGAGTGGCATATAGGAGCTGGAGTAGGGGCCAGAGTCTAACCCTAGATTTCTATGGCTGCCAAATTAACTCTAATTTTTAGTGTTTAAATTAATCGCGGCTGAAAGTGTCTCCCCGGATTCTTCTGTAACAGTGAGCACCGTGTGCAGATGTGGTCACATTAGGTTCTATTCCGTATCTTTTGCATTTTCGTGTGAGTTCAAGCACTGCATTTGCCATAGACAACGAGATAGATTATGTAAATAAATCTTAATCAAATTGAACAGCAATACACTAACCCAGGACAGAAGTAATAAACCAGGTTTGAAAGAACAACAACATACAAAGAAATTACTGAAAGAACTAACATCTAAAAAAAATACCAAATTAAAATTAGTTGGACTTAGTAAACATAGCCCTGTCTAAAAGCATTATCTTTGTTCTCATACACTCAGTCTCTCTCTTAGAGAACTGAACAACCTTCAGCCGCCCATTAGAGGGACAACCACACCTTTTGTCAAAGCACCTAGGGCCAAATCCCCAAAGCTGCTTAGGCACCTAACTCCCATTGATTTCAGTGGGGGTTAGGCACACAATGCCCTTGAGAAGCTCGGCCCTAACCCTTAAATCCACTCACCACTCACTCAGGGCTTTCTACATGGGAAGTTTAGTGCATAGCAAACTATGTTGTGAATGTAAAATGCACTAGCTACTCCGTACTAATACCCTGTGTGGATACCCTTACTACACACCCAGTGCCCTCGGGTGGTTTAGCTTAATGCACTCCCTTAATGCACAAAGGCACTCTTAGACTGCAGTAAATGCATTAACATGGGGAGTTTTAGTGGAGTAGCTAGTTCAGAGTACCTAGTGCACACTAGCTACTACAAGCTTTTTCCCCATGTAGCCAAGCCCTGAGACTTTGTTTTCATTCCAAGGAAAGGTACCACCCAGGTTACTTCAAATGACATTTCTTCTCTTCCAGGAAAACTTCTTGGATCTGCATCTTACCAGTTCCCTTTGCCACTGGCATTCAGACAGGAAACATTTTTTGTCACTCGCCCACTAAACTTCTCAAAGTTTACAGTCCAGTCAGGGAAGCTATATGCATTCCCTCAGTGGCTTCCAGATCACATGTGCTCAGATTGACCTAAGTCAGCCTTGGAACTGAAAATCAAGTTGTGTTATTTCTGATTCATACATCATCACTAGTCATAAAGATTCTGCAATCAGAAGTAAGCTGACACTTTAATTGCTGGCTGATGGGTGGGGCACAATAGAATAATCTTGCTAACTCTTCCATAATTGTATTAATTCTTCAGGAGTAAGGGTAGGAGCTGAAGAGAAATAGTCAAATGAAAAAGGGGCCAATTCAATTACATCACACGAAGGCACACAACTAAATATTGACAAATTTTATAAGTTTATAATTTACTTATACACAAATGCAAGAAATCTAAATACTAAGATGGGTGAACTTGAGTGACTGGTATTTAATTCTGATATAATAGGCACCACATAAACATGGTGGAATAATGATAATCAATGGGGCCTGGTAATATTATCGCACAAAATATATAGGAATTACAGAGTAGGTCACACTAGTGGCAGAGTGACACTATATCTAAAAGAAAGCATAGTAAATATAGTAAAAAAAAATCTTAAATGACTCCAACAGTCCCATAGAATCTCTAAGGATAGAGATTTCATGCTTGAATAGGAAGAGTATAGCAATAGGAATATATTACTACTGATAACCTGATCAGGATGGTGACAGTGACTGTGAAATGCTCACAGAAATTAGCGATGTTATGAAAACAGAAAACCCAGTTACAATGGTGGATTTCTACTATCCCCATATGGACTGGAAATATGTCACCTCAGGATGCGATTCAGAGATAAAATTTCTAGACACTATTAATGACAACTTCTTGGAGCAGCTAGTCCTGGAACATAGAAGGGGAGAGGCAATTCTTGATTTAGTCCTAAGCAGCGCCCAGGATCTGCTCCAAGAAATGAACACTGTTGAACCGCTCAGTAATAGCAATCATAATGTAATTAAATTTAACATCCTTGTAGAGGGGAAAGTACCAAAGAAACCCACCACAGTAGCATTTGTCTTCAAAAAAGGGGACCGCACAAAAATGAGGAGGCTAATTAAATGGAAATTAAAAGGAACAGTCCCAAGAGTGAAATGCCTAGAAGCTCCATAGAAACTTTATAAAAAACATCATAAGAGAGACTCAAACTATATATATATATATGTATTCTTAAAAAAAAAAGGTCAAAAATGCCATCATGGCTAAAAAACAGAGTAAAAGAGTCAACAAAAAGAAATCATTTAAAAATTAGAGAGACAAGGTGGATGAGGTAATATCTTGTATTGGGCCAATGTCTGTTATCTCACCCAGCTTATGTCTCTAATATCCTGGGATTGACACAGCTACAACTACACTGCATATCATTTAGAAATTGGAAGTCAAATCCCACTGAGGAAAATAGAAAGGTCCTTAAATTCTGGCGAGTCAAGTATAATTAGGCAGGCCAAAAAAGAATTTGAAGAGCAACCAGCAAAAGACCCAAAAATCAACAGCAATTTTCTTTTAATTACATCAGAAGCAGAAAGCCTGTCAAACAATCAGAATGGCCACTGGACGATCGAGGTGCTAAAGGAGCACTCAAGAAAGACAAGGCCATTGCAGAGGAGCAAAAGGAATTCTTTGCATCGGTCTTCACTACAAAGAGAGATTCCCATACCTGAGCCATTCTTTTTAGGTGACAAATCTGAGGAACTGTCCCAGATTGAGGTGTCAATAGAGGAGTTGTTGGAACAAATTGAGAAGCAGTAAAAAGTCACCAGGGTCAGATGCTATTCACCCAAGTGTTCTAAAAGAACTCAAATATGAACTTGCAGAACTACTAACTGTGGTATGTAACCTGTCACTTCAATCAGCCTCTGCACCAGATGTCTGAAGAATAGCTAATGTAATGCAATTTTTTAAAGAGGCTCCGGAGTTGATCCTAACTTCAAACTATAGTAAAGAATATATGAATATTTTGGGAAGAGTCAACACAGCTTTTATAAAGGGAAATCATGACTCACCAATCTATTAAAATTCTTTCAGAGTGTCAACAAACATGTGGACAAGGGAGATCCAGTGGATACCAGCTATTACCAGCAGGAGAGTGGGGGGAGGAGGTATTTTTTCATGCTTTGTGTGTATAAAAAGATCTTCTACACTTTCCACAGTATGCATCCGATGAAGTGAGCTGTAGCTCACGAAAGCTTATGTTCAAATAAATTGGTTAGTCTCTAAGGTGCCACAAGTACTCCTTTTCTTTTTCCAGTGGATACTGTATACTTGGACTTTCAGAAAGCCTTTGAAAGGTCCCTCATCAAAAGCTCTTAAGCAAAGTAGGCAGTCATGGGATAAGAGGGAAGGTCTTCTCATGGATCAGTCACAGGTTAAAAGACAGGAAACAAAGGGTAGGACTAAATGGTCCATTTTCACATTGGAGAGAGATAACTAGGAGGGTACCTCAAGGATCTGTACTGGGACCAGTGCCATTCAACGTATTCGTAAATGATCTGGAAAATGGGGGAAACAGTGAGGCAGAAAAGTTTGCAGACAACACAAAATTACTGAAGAGAGTTAAGTCCAAAGCTGACTGTGAAGAGTTGCAAAGGGATCTCACAAAACTGGGTGACTGGGCAACAAAATAGCAGATGAAAGTCAATGTTGATAATGCAACGTAATGCACATTGGAAAATGTAATCCCAACGATACATACAAAATGACAGGATCTAAATTATCTGTTGCCACTCAAGAAAGAGATCTTGGAGTCATCGTGGATCGTTCTCTGAAAACATCTGCTCAATGTGCAGCGTCAGTCAAAAAAAGCTAACAGAATACTAGGAACCATTAGGAAAGGAATAGATAAGACGGAAAATATCATAATGCCACTATATAAACCCAGTGTATGCCCCACAACTTTAATACTACATACAGTTCTGATCGCCGCATCTCAAAAAAAGATATATTACAATTGAAAAAAGTACAGAGAAGGGCAACATAAATGATTAAAGTCATGGAACAGTTTCCATTAGAGGCGAGATTCAAAAGACGGGGACTGTTCAGCTTAGAAAAGAGACAACTAAGGGGGGACAAGACAGAGATCTGTAATATCATGACGGGTGAGGAGAAAGTGAATAAGGAACTGTTATTTACTCCTTCACATAACACATCCAATGAAATGAATAGGCAGCAGATTTAAAACTAACATAAAGAACTATTTATTCACACTATGCACAGTCAACCTGTGGAACTCATTACCAGGGGGTGTTGTGAGGGTCAAAAGTACAAGTGGGCTCAAAAAATAATTGGGTAAGTCCATGGGGGATAGGTCCATTAATGGTTATTAGCCAAGATGGTCAGGGATGCAACACAATGCTCTGGGTATCCCTAAACTTCTGACTGCCGGAAGCTGGATGTAGATAACACGGAATGGACCACTTGATAAATTGTCCTGTTTCATTTATTCTCATGAAGCATCTGACACCATCCAATATTAGAAGAGAGGGATTAATATAAAATTTCCAAATTAAATTCCTATGAAAACAAATCTGACAGAAGTGTTGTAGATTAATTGCACCCCTAGCTGACGCAAATAGCTGAGGTGTTACATTCTAGTATGTATTCACTGGATTGGGGACTGTGTCTGTCTCTTTATTCACATAATATACCATTTAATGCAATTCCATGCTCTTCACAAGGACTGGAATTTCATCATAACATCACAACACACAAAAATTACATTTAAGAGTGTATCTTAAACCAATCAAAATCAGGACATTTTGATTCCAGATTGAAACTTGTTACATTATTCAGCTAAAAGCTGTTCCTAAAATAGCATATAACTCACCTGGCACAGAAGAGTTTGGAAAGCCTGTAATACTTACTGGGATAATATTCATAATTTGATTATTTAAATCTAAAGGGCTTAATTCTTCATTCGGATTGAGCTATGCAATGCACCTCACACATATTTTGAGGCTGCCTGGGGGCCTAACATAAGCTATAGCAATCTCACACAAGCTATGGCTGCTTTAATTTATGTCCAACTGCCCATGTCTCTTAATGGTTGTTTCAGCAGCCATGAAGAGCCAGAATACAACCGGGTTGCAGCCATGCCACTTTCCTTTGGCTACACCCTTGGCATGCCCCCACATTTAATGCAGCCTAGAGTCAGTGTATAGTAGAATTCCCTGGTGGGTATACCTACTGCCTTTACATCGCTTTTTCACCACCAGAGTAGTGTTGTCTTTGGGCAATGGCGAATGAGATCCTATGTCTAAATTACCACGGATATCTTTGTTTTTGTCATTTAAATCTAGGCTTTTACTTACTGTGCCATTTTCAAAGCATTGCACAGGATTTTCGCCACATGACTCCTATTCAGAATCAGTTTGCTAATTCTTAAGGACCATTATTTAATAAAACATGCATGAATTCCCTTCATCTTTATTTATTTAACCTTAGCTTTACAAGCAAATTAGAAAAGGTCTCCCCATAAAAAGTGTTGATGCAAATAATTAAGAATGATAGGCAGGAAAGTATTCTCGTACAGTTCTATAGCACTTCTACTAGCAACTCCATTTAAATTGTAACCTCTGGGTTCCATAGAGAGTCATCGACTTAAGGACTTGTCTGCACTGGGTTTTCCTGCATCTGTATAGCTACACCAATGTAGCTGCACTGGTGCAAACCACTAGACTATGTACATGCTGTATTGGTATAAAAAGTAATTTGCCTCAGTGGGTCTTATTCCGATTTATAATGCTGTAGCATGTCTATACTGGGAATTTCCACTGGTGTAAAAAACACTTAAAGAGGCAATGTGCTTTAGCGGATTGTGCTCTGGTCTTGGAACCAGGGGACCTGAGTTCTATTCCTGACTTAGCCCCTACCCGGCAGAGAGATCTTGTGCAAGTCACTCCCCTACCCTGGCCTGGTGTCTGCATGACATATTTGGGGTCAGGAAGGAAATTTTTCCCTGCCTCAGACTGGCGGAGACCTTCGGGGGTTTTCACCTTTCTCTGCAGCGTGGGGCACTTGCAGGTTTAAACTAGTGTAAATGGTGGATTCTCTGTAACTTGAAGTCTTTAAACAATGATTTGAGGACTTCAGTAACTCAGCCAGAGGTTTGGGGTCTGTTACAGGAGTGGGGTGGGTGGGTGAGGTTCTGTAGCCTGCAATGTGCAGTCTGACTAGATGATCATGATGGTCCCTTCTGACCTATGAGTCTGTCTTGACTATTTAGACTGTAAGCTCTTTGGTGCAGGAACTGCTCCCCGACTCTAGCTACATCTATACTTGGCACAGCAGGTGTGATTCCCAGCGTATGAAGGCACACTCACACTAGCTCCCACAGTGTCAGCATGTTAACACTAGTAGTGTAGCATGGGCAGCAGAGATCAGTCATGTTGAGTACATACTCATGGGGTTCAGGCAGGTTCATGGCTAGCCCACGTCACCTTGTATGGAAAAGCAGTTGAACATACAAGCACAGCCAAAACCCTGCAGTTTTCAAAAACCAGCACCTCTAGGAAATAGCTTGAGCTGGAAGTGCATTCTGGGTACTGCCATGCAAATAATATTGAGCATTCTACTTTGCAGCAGGTGTGGAAATGTGAGAAAAATATCCTACATATTGAGGAGTGTAGAATAAAAAAAACGTTAAACTGCCTCCACACAGCCCAATCTCCTCAAATTGGGGTTTGTTTTTTTTTAGATTCTTTCCAAGACTATTTGTTACACTAAAATATTGTAAATCTCAGCATTTGAGACAAGCTATTTGTACTCGGCATGCCATGTGTACTGAATAATAAATAAAACCACAGTGTTGCTACATCCAGCTCTGTGCATGCCACAAGTACTAAACTTGACACAAATGTATCAACAAAAGCCTTTATTTCCCATGAAGCAGAAGCACCCCAGTTGCTTACAGCCAGTCAATCTGACCCCATGCAACCAACAATGACTGTAGTGGCTTGATTATCAGATTCAAGGTTGAATTTAAGTTGCTGGCAGTTGGAAATATTGCTTTTTTACTTTCAAATGGAGCAATTTTGAATAGGAGTTTATTGGGGGTGGGGGGAACATATCAGCAAAGCAATTCAGCACATGCTGAAGTTTAAGCTTGTGTGTATAGTTCCATTGACTTTGTGTTTCTCCCCTCCTCCACACTGACCCATCGGAGCAGGACCTCATGAAAAGGTATAACAGATGCATATTCCCATGTGGTCCAGGAGAGTTCTCAGTGATTCTCCTGTGGTGGGATGGCAGCACCATGCTGTCCTCAACAGCACACTCTAGCCCATATCGTTTTGTTATCACAGAAGAATTCTTCTGCTCATAATTTATTTATCCTAGTACTTTAGAACTATAGTATGGATTTTGCAATTTGGAAATACTCTACAAATGGACAAGCCCTGAACCCATTGAAGCTGATAGTAAAATTCCCATTGGTTTCAAATCCTGGCAGCCTGGGCACTCTTTTTCACCCAATCAAAATACATCATCCAGATTTTCCTCTCTCTGCTGTTTTTCATCCTACCAGTTTAGGACCTGATCCAATTCCCACTGACATTAATGGGATTGGATCAGTCCCTTAGCCTCAGTACTGCAATGCACAAAGAGGTTGTCTGCAGCAATGTGATTCCAAAAATGTTTTCAGTAGCCCAACAAGCAAGTCAGCAGGTGTTTTACTTATTCTACTTTGTCTCAATCACAGATCTGGATTTGTCAGATAAGCTAGAGAATAGAGTTATCCAAGGACGGAATCCAGTTACTATTTGACTCGACTGATGCCAGATTATATCCCACACTTAGGCTGTAAAGACACTCTGGGCACAAGATCCAAAATAAAAACCACTTTTCACTAATCTCGCTTCCAATCACTTTTCTTAACAAGGGTATTTTTACCAGGTGGGACTTGTTCACTTTCACCAGCAAGAGCTGCAGAAGGTTTTTATTTACTTAAGAGATTTGAATATTTATTCCATTGCACCTGTAGATAAATAGAGTTAATTTATATTATTCAGAGATCCTACCAAAACATTGTTTCAGATGAGATTAGAGACGGGTAATTCAATCTCAGAAAGAATCCATAATTCAGAACCTTTTTGAATTTCTTAGGTTGTGGTATTTGAATCTCAGCAGAAGATTTTATTCTATTTGGGAGAAGGAAAAATATTTTTTTCTTTGCTCAAAAGAAACAAAAAACAGTGTTGTGTTAAAATGTTTGAAGTGCTTCTTATAGACTTTAGATCTCAAAGTACCAAAGGCTTGGTGGTTCCGTACATTTTTCTGAATTCTCCTGTCTCTAGCTTAGTCATGACACAACAAAATATAAACATATTCTGTCATAGGTTACTTTGAATACAGCCTATCTTGCATAGGTGTAACAGATGGTAGAATCCGGATCTTAAATATTTCAGATCGTCAGAGTGTCCCTAATTGCAGGATTGTGCCACAGCTGGTATAAGTATGCAAGAGCATCATTAATATTACTCCTGAATAAAGAGTTCCCGTTGACTAGTCTTCAGTGACAGCTGGATCAGGCCTTAAGGTTATATACCGTATTGCTGCACTAGGGGCATGATTCGAAGCTCCTTGAAATCAGCAGAATAGAGCAAATTGCGTAATATCACAGGCACCTTATAACCATACATAATAAGATAGTTATACTAAATATCATCATAGGCTACATTCTGACCCCATTATTCTTGCTTAATAGTAACTTGTTTGATGATTGATCCCACGGATTTCAGTGGGACTGCTCATGTGATATAATACCGTTTAGACTTGCCTGTGTAGATGGGTATAGAATGTGCTGCTCAACCCAACAGTGTTATAAATACAGGTTACTGTGAAGCATTTTGGGAAAGCTTTGATTTGATTGTGCAAAAACACCATGCACTGCCAAGTTCAGTCAAAAAAACTCCCACTGGTTTGTTTCAGTGGAACAGGATCAGTCTTGAATTAGAAAGTGTTTATCGTTTTTCACCTAAATTGTTGCTAGTGTCTGGGTTATTCTTATATCCAAATCAAGGGCATGAACACTATTTAGTCCTATGCATGTATGTTCTGTCTAGTAGTTGCTTCAAAATAAAAAATATGCTAAAACTAAACTGCCGCAGCATTTAATTTTCTTTTGGCATCTTGCCTATTTCAGCTAGGGGTTGGAAAATCCACCATCTGAGACAGGGTCCAAACTATAGCCTTAGTTCTGCCCATATAGCCACACAGAGTCCTTCTGAAGAAGGATCACTTTGCAGGCTCAGGATCCATATGGACCTACAGATGGATAACTATTGAAAATCCACTGAAGTCAATGGAGCTACATCAGCATAACACCGGTTTGAGATCAGAATCAGGCTCTCAGTTTTTCACTGCTCAAAATTATCTGATTTATAAAAAACAATTATAGTCTAAGTTAAAAAAAGGGTAGGCTAGCTTGTTTAACCAGATTTCCAGACAAAGTGATACCATGGAAAAAATATTTAACATGTTTCTCTTCCACTACGTGCAACCACCATTCTCACCTTCATCCCGGACTAGAATCACAGCAGCTGTCTAAAGGCTTGTCTTCCCAATATCTGACTTGATGGCTTGCCCAAATTCTGACTGACAGACTCTGCCAGGCAGAGAGAGGCCTCTAGTCACTGACACTCCATCACAGGTGCGTTTCCCACTTGGCTGTTGATCAAAACTAACCATAAACAACAAGCTGGGCAGGCCAGTTTCTTAATGATTATGTGCTCACTCTCCAGAAAGTGAAACTTTCATCTGCTTTGCTTTCATTCATTCAGCCTCCTCTCACTCTCCCCACAAGGACACCACCACTCTGTATGTGAGCAGCCTTCAGGTATATATTAATAATTTTTTGAGTGAAAACATCTGTGGCCAAGACACTAACCCCTTTTTAAATGATTTAATGCTTGTGAAGGGGGCCTTTTAATAGCTCTAGCAACAGCTCTTTTGACAGAACATGCACAAGATTTAATTGAAGAACCATGCGGGCTTGTTGCTAGAGTCCCAGTCCCCTCCCAACCATTTTGTTGCTCTCTGCATTGCATCACATCTGAAATTAGACTGTAAATTCTCTAGAGCTGGTTGGAAATTGACTTTTTTTCATCCCAGACTGGAAAGTTTTCAGCCAAATTTTCTTCAATGATCATTTGAAATTTTTCACGGGAAACAGGCATTTTCTGCATAAACATTTTAGTTTTGTTGAAAACCCAATTTGCCATCAAAAACAGCTTTGACAAAAAATAGTTCAGACAGCCCTAGCAGAAATATTGGGTTTTCTCTGTCCTGTAATGCAGCAAAAACACTTTCAGAAACTATCAGAAAACTAAAAGAAATAAAATATTTATAACTAATAAAAGTTCAGCAGTCAGTAGCAGCATGGGCTTCCTCATGGTGTCCAGCCAATGAACCTCAGTCCCCTTCATTTGGAGGACAAGAATTTGTTTCTGTAGTCCAGTGGTTCTCAACCCACAGGCCATTTGCAGCCCATCTGACATCCTCAGGGCAGGGCCATACAGGTAGTATTTATATATTGTGTAGATGTGGCCCACTAACACACAGAGAGCTACATATGTGGCCCACACTGATAAATAGGTTGAGAACCACTGCTCTAGTCCCATTCAATACTTGGCTCAGAACTGCCAAAAGAGTTCCAAGGTCTGCCAATTGTGTTGGTAGGTCACTTGATGTGGACTTGCATTCGCTGGGAACTGGTGGTTAACCAAGAATGTGTTTGCATAGACTATCAAACAACCACCAGATGGAAATGATTTTGGGGCTATTTCTTTTAGCCAGTGGTAGCAACTTCTACAGCATAAGAGGTGGGCAACACTCCCTACAACAACCCCCTAGTCCTAGCCTTAGGGAGACTGGAAATGGAAGGAGAAACTACCTGGTGCCTGCTAAATTTCTCAGGGAAGGAAAGATCATCTACACTCAAAGGCATCAGAGCTGTATGTCGGAGAGAGAAGTGTTGTATACTGTCCCCTCAAATTCCATGTATAAGGAAGGCTCTGAGATGAGGGACCAAAGGAAGAGAGTGTTTGCATGGATTGGCCCAGACCATGGATGTGCAGCACCCATCTTTTTAGGCTCACAAAACGTGAGAACCAAAACAGGTCAGTTATGCACAATTTTGCTTCTATAGCACCTTTCATCTGAAGAGCAGTAGGCACTTAACAGACATTGATGAATTAAGTCACACAGCTAGGTAACTATTATCCCCAGTTTACCGAATGGGAAACTGAGGTACAGAGAGCTAAACAATTTGCCCCCAAATCACAATATGGATCAGTTACATAATCGGGGCTAGAACCAGGCCTCCTGAGTCACCATCCCCGGCTTTAATGGCTTTATAAAACAAGGCTCTAAAACTCAGCAGCTTGATATCACAATACAAAGCTATAGAGAGTGTGATTGTTAAAACCAATATTCAACACAATCCCTGCTACAACCTGCAATCCTAACGGCCAATGCATTAAGGCTGCTGTATCAGCCCCACAAGAGCCCGGTATGCAGTGCCGTATTATACAATCCCATAGTATTTTATCTGTGAGGTTAGTAACAATAACACAGTGGAACACCAGCACTGTGCTTCTGCAATTGCAAGAGCAAGATGGGTCAAAATGTACCTGACTTTCATGTTATTCCCCCAGTATGTTCAAACAATCCCAAGCAATCTCCATGTGAATCCAGGTGCTCCTGTGCTCTCAAAAAGCTTTCTGAGACTAATTTGAATTCCAATTTTATTCCTGGTGTGTCTCCACTGACTTCAATAGAGTCACAGCAGGGATAATTTTGTCCCCCTGGGCTCTAACAGAAAATAAAACCCATATCAATGTAGCGCATAAACCTGTATTCCTGAAATTTCTGGAACTTTATAATTAGAAATCCATTCCTCTATCTAAAGAAAACTGAAACTGAATCCATGGCTTCTTTAGGTCAATCAGCCCTCTCTGCACATGGGGATACCCTCCCATAAGCGCGTGAATGCACACACCCACACACACACACACACTGGATACGTCTATACTGCACATTCCTTTCAGCAGCATGTAGAATATGTACACTACCTACCCCTCAGTAAGGGTATAAATAGTAGTGCAGACCCTGAGACACTGCTTAGGTGAGTCAAGACACACCTGAACCCTTTGGGTGTGTGCTCGGGAATGTACCCTACGCAGCGCACTACTTGCCCAAACGGTGCCTCCCATCTCTACATTGATACTTTAAGAGGTCTAGTGGCCTGCTGCCTCCCCATGGCTGGAGTCTTTCCCCTGTGGCAGTGGGGAGTCTTCCCCCACCACAGGAACCTGCTGGAGCCTCTCCCCACCACAGGGAAAGGCTCCGCCAGGTAGGGGACAGAGGGAAAGGCTCCAACAGCTCCTTGCTGGCAAACTTTTCTTCACTGTCTCCCCATGCCAGAGCCTTTCACTGACACAGGTAGTTATACACTAAGTGTGGATGCAGCCTGCTTTTCACTGTGGCGTGTAGCAACACATACGCTACATGCCACCACAAGAGGCGTGCAGTGTAAATGTAGCCATCATATGCATGCAGTTTTTCACATGCTTGTTGCACACTCCATTTCTCTCCTGCTAGCCTCCAGTTGCTGAGGAAAATAATAAGCAGGCCCCCCTCCCACTCATCAGGAGTGGCAGAAGCACCCTAAAAGTGTGGGGAGGGCCCCGCCGTGCCATGCAGCCCCCGTGAGGCTCTGCCCTCTTACCGCCCATTGCACTGATATTCGCATCCCTCCGCCCCTTCCCCCAAGACTCCACCCCCACACTGCCCCTTCCCCCCACTCTCATACCACCTCTTCCCCCCTAAACCCCGCCCCCTCGCTCACTCTTCTCCACCCCCTCCCCACATCGCTCACCTTCACGACCAGTAAAAAGTGAGAGGGCCATGGCCTCTCCTGTTCTGGCACCCCTGCCACTCATCCCTCTCCATCTTCTCAGCCCCTTTTCATGCCCTTCTGACCAGTATGCTCTCATTCACCCAAGGTTCATCTGTTTTGGCCTCTCTTGTGTGAGGGAAGATGATCCCTGGGAGGTGGGGGAATGGTGATATCTCCCTCAAGAAAAAGAGAAGTGGGGTTCTACCTCGAGTTTGTTTTCTTTCCCTCCCCAACACCATGATTAAAGCTCTTCCCCACTCCTCTCCTGCCCACAGAGAGAGGGCCTTAGTGGGTTAGTAAAATAGCTCATGTTACAACACTGTAAAATGCTGCAAGTTGGCACTGGTGCCTCTACATATTTCTCTCTCTTCCAAGTTTGATCCCACAGAGCTTACACACATGTAACGGGTAGCTCCTGGTTAGTAGGGAGCAGCTCAAGAGAAGGTGTACTCATCTGGAGTACTGTGTCCAGTGTTGGGCCCCACACTACAAGAAGGATGTGGGAAAATTGGAAAACGTCCCGCAGAGGGCAACAAAAATGATTAGGGGAGTGGAACACATGTTTTATGAGGAACTGGGATTGCTTAGTCTGCGGAAGAGAAGAATGAGGGGGGATTTGATAGCTGCTTTCAACTACCTGAAAGGGGGTTCCAAAGAGGATGGATCTAGACTGTTCTCAGTGGTAGTGGATGACAGAACGAGGAGTAATGGTCTCAAGTTGCAGTGGGGGAGGTTTGGTTGGATGTTAGGAAAAACTTTTTCACTAGGAGGGTGGTGAAGCACTGGAATGCATTACCTAGGGAGGTGGTGGAATCTCCTTCCTTTGAAGTTTTTAAGGTCAGGCTTGACAAAGCCCTGGCTGGGATGATTTACTTGGGGATAGGTCCTGCTTTGAGCAGGGGGTTGGACTAGATGACCTCTTGAGGTCCCTTCCAACCCTGATATTCTATGATTCTATGATTCAAAGCAGCATTAATGCCAGCAGGGAATTGTGTGCTCCCTGCTTAACTCAAGCCTGGGATAACATCACCATCTGCACCCCAACAGCGGTCCAGGCTCTCACAATTTGTTGTGGCACTGCTACAAAGAGAAATCACTGCCTTCTCTGTGCCTGTGACCTGCTACACAAAACAAAATTACCTTTAGATTCCTCTTCTGAGGCCAGAGTTCAGTTCCCGCTGAGCGCACCTGCCAGGAGCTGCCCCAGATAACAGTCAGCCACCAGTTCAGTTTGACTAAAATCAAAGGAGTTTGCATTTGAAACCTTACAAAAAGGGAGCAGAAGTCCTAAAACACACATCATGCTAAATTCAGAGGTGACCTTCATGGGGGTTTAAATTAGACTTCAATAGGTGGAGTTAAGTGGATGCAAATTGGTCTATGTTGGTGCTGAGGAGCTGGAAGACGGCACAAGAAGGGAGTGACCTACTTTAACTTAAACCTTCTTACATCCTCCTGGTAGCTGCTTTTCCTGATGCTCCCTTTTTTTTTCCAGCTCATTCACATGGAATTACACAATTTTAGGCTCCCTAAGACTAATGGACCAAAACCACAAGTGATGTGTATGAGGGTGAACATTGGTAAGTGTTGGGAGTCTAAGGCTTAGTTAGTCTGCACTACGAAGTTTTGCTGGCAAAGCTATGTTGGTTAGGAGAGTGGGGGGAAAATCACATACCTGTAATCTCTACGGCAAAGTTGGCAAAACCCCGTGTGCAAAATCTCTGTCGGCATCTGCTGCATATGCACTGAAGGTTCTGCCAGCACAGCTATACTAGTATTAGCTAGGATGGCAGAGCATTTGTAGTGTAGATAAGACCTAAGATGACACAACATACTTGCTGAGGAACCCCCACCTGCTTAGACTGACCTGTACTGACCTGAGAACTGGGCCTTTCCGTACTACATGAATACTACACAGTGCATTGCTAGCACTAGCTTGCAGGAGCTCTTTAGAAACCATGTCAGGCATTTAGTAATATTTGTATTTTCTGTTTTCACTGTTACAATTCCCAGTGCATGTTGTTTGGTGTTTTGTTTTGTTTTTAATCCAAGATGGACCGGATCCATCTGTTGTTAGAGACTGAGTTGGTAGGTGTCTAAAAGCTGGGACTTTTGAAGGGAAGATTCTCACTGTCCTCTCAAGAGTAGCAGGAAAAATACACCCAACAGATTACAGTAAGTACTGGTTGATAGTGGTTCCAACTCAAAAAATTCCAGTCCTCCACCCTCCCAGCAGGGACCACACTCCAGTGCCCACTCATTGCCCTCCACAGAGACCCTGGGTCTCCTTTGGCCGGGAGTCTCCCCTCTCTCTTACCCAAACTGTGCATGAGATGGTGCCACCGGATGCCGAGTTCTTGGCAGACTCCCCTGCACGTTACCATACAGGAACAGACTTCCCATGCTCAGGTTGTGACCCACTTGGTCTGGCCACCCCTCTGTCTGGATAGACAGGCAGCAAGGTCAAATCTGAGAGCCATTGAGCCCCGGCGTGCTTGTTTGCAATGCTTGAATGCCATTCACTGAAATTTGGTTCAATCCCCCTCCATCTACACAGGTATGTGTGTCAAATTTCAGTGCTGTTGGGACCACTCAGCCAGAGCAAGGTTTTGGACTGCTGATTCAATACAGGACCACTGCTTAAAATTGGTTGGGCCATTCCTCCCCAGACCCACAGCTATGGAACTTACAACTAGAGAAAAAACCGTGGGTGGGTGGGGGCATTCGTGATCCCTTACCCCCAAATGGGGATACCACATTACAAATACGCTTGGAGAATGATGTGTGTCTCTATCTCCTAATTAGAGAGCTGGACCCAGTGGCACTAAGAGAGGAAAGCGGCTCTCACAACCTGCAGTACAGATTGCTCTGTGATTGTTATTTAGGCATTGCACTATACCACAACTGCCTGTATTGTATTCCTGTGTATCTAATCTAGAGACAAAAGGGAAGGGGTCTGTATGTGGTACTGCTAATAAAGCTTGGGATTAAGCCAACATTATTTCATACCCATGCCTGCGTGTAAATTGTGTGGAATTAAGTCTGAACTAAAGGAAAGCATTATTCAGAGAACTGTAGAAGTTAGAGATGGAAAAGATTTATTTCATCATCTAAACAACCCTCTTGCCAGGATGGATAGACAGATACTGCGTACTTCAGTGTTCTGACCAAGCTGGTTTTACCCTTTGAGACAAAGGACAAAACTTATGTCCTCCAGGCTTAGTCCCAATTTTCATGTTAAAAAAAAAAAAGAAGTGAATAACTGAGAAAAGTTCAGTATAGCATTAGCACAAGAAATATACACCACTGGCAACAATCTTGCATTGGTAAAGGTCGTGTGCGGGGGGAGGAGGGGCAGAGACCCACAATGCCTTTTTTATATAGTAATTCTATGATTACTTCATATACCTAAATATTTCCATCTGAGGAAAGAGTGCCTTGTCACTGAAGTTGTGGCCCAGAGACCTGGGTTCCATTCCCGCTTTGCCACAAGCTTCCTGTCTGACCATTGGCAAGTCAACTTGCCTATCTAGGCCCCAGTTCCTCATCTGTAAACTGGGGATAAGAATACTTCCTTACCTCACAAGGATGTTGTGAGGTTAAATGCATTAAAGGTTATGAGGTGTTTAGATGTTATGGCGATGAAGATAGATAGACAAGGGAACTTTCCCTCCCTGCAGGTTGAATAATATTAAACAACACTGAGTTTCTGTAAAAAAAAAAAAAAAAAAGAAAAAAACAAAAACCCAACCCCCCCCCAAAAAAACACCCCATCTTCTTTCTACAAGGGAGATGGCATTTTAAAGCCCATAGAAAGGAAACATTTATATAAATGCAGCTCACTTGGCCATTAGGTCCCATGGCGATTACTTTCATGAGGTGTTTGAACAGGAGCTTTCTCCCTCACCAACCAGCCTCATCTTCTATTCCTTTATTTGTGATGTCACAAATTGTTACTGTGTGATTACTGTGGAAATTCAGAATGATGTCTTCACTGTTTCATCCAGCAAGAGAAGAGATGCTGGGAGGGGAAATTCCTTATTTAAATAAAATTCCTTATTTAAATAAAATATCTCTGCTAATCAGCAAATATGGCATGAATTTATGAAACACAATGGGAATTGAGTTTATGCCTTAACTCTCTCCTATCATGGATGTACCTCTTTAAATATTTTCCCTTTTGTGTTCAGTAGTCTTTAGCAAACTGATTTTTATCGGCAGAAAAAAAAAACACTTTGTAGCCTAAAGAACAAAGCGAAGGTAAGGGGCAAGAGGATGTTATCCCTTTTGACCTGAGTGGTTAGCCAATATTCTTAACAGGTTGTTTCCAGTTGGAAGAAGAAATTCAGATAGAGTCGGCTATTTCTTTGATGCAATCCTGTTAATTTCTAAAGAATGTACACAGTGCTGTTTCCCTGAACAATCAAACAGCAGGAGGCAGTTTCTTTGCTCATAGCTCCAAACCTTTTTCCAGACAGAACGCTGCCCAAAAGCACACTCTCTCCCTCTCTCTCTCTCTCTCATGCGCCTCTCTGGTTGTTTCTGGTGCTTCTGTGCCACCTTCTGTGGTGTTTCTGCTGCCTCTTTCCACACATATGCAGTTCCCTCAAAAAATGCCCAGCCCCCTACAGTTACACTGAACCTCTAGTAAAACCTTTCTGCCTACATAGCTCAGTTTCAGACCAACCTTGCATGTGGTCTGTGTTTTGGGTGGTGGCTCCTATTGTTTAGCTCTCTACTCCATAAAGAAGCTTAATTGCTTTTTACATTTATCCTGAATTAAGGGCAACTGTTACACTCACCAGTTTCAATGAGGTTTCACCCAACCCCCAGCATAACACTTTGTTCCTTTTCACTGAAAAATACATCATCTAAAAGCATTCATTTGTCATCACTGTAACTCGGAGCAAGCAAAAATAATGGTAGCAATAACATCAATAATGCTGCATTTTATAATCTTTTTGTATCCTTTTAAATCAGCGTAATCTGCCATGTTCATTTTATAGGACTGGGTATCAATATTCTTAGAAGCCCACAGAAGAAAATTGAATCATACTACAAATTTGTGTTGGGCATAAAGGGACGTTTTGGTCAGTTTAACTATCCAAATATTTTGTCTCCTCCTCTTTTCCCCCCACTTTGTGACTCTCCAGTATTCTACGCTTCCCTTCTTGCAATACAATCCTTGGGAACCTTCAGGCTGGGTCCCTAGGAGAGGGAGGGAGGACTTAGCGTGTAAGCTCCTTGGGGCAGGAACTGTCTTTTTGTTTTGTGTGTGTACAATGCCTAGCACAATGGGGTTCTTGTCCATGACTGGGGCTCCTAGTGACTATGGTAACACAAATAATAAACGAACAATAATAATAAGGATCTTTAATTGATCTGAACCTGGAAAGAGGTTTGCTTCACTGCGGTTCTTACAACACTTAACCCTACTAAAAATAAGTGTGAAATTCGTTCTTAGAATTCATTAATAGATTTACTTCATTCCTCTATTATACAGCAGAGTCACTCAGATGCCGTGGTGATGGGCGCAGTGCAAGGACCTAAACAGAATAAAACTTTGGAAAAAAATGATAAAACAACTCAGCCAAACTATATCTTTAGAAGGCGATGCTACAGGACCCTCTGACAATATTAAATAGCCCTGCTGCCTCCAGTAGGGTTTAATTACCTGCCCTCCTCCCCAATGGTTTTATTGCCATGTTGCTACACTGACACGTGGAACCATGGTCTCATGTCTGAGCATGCTGTAATATTATTCCCTGAAGCATTTCCTCTAGAAACGATGTTTCAGCACCAGGAAAACAGACTGGCTGGTGTTGACATGACATTTCTAGTACTTCTAGGAACTGCGAAGCACTGTTGTACCAGGTTGTTGGGGATCTGTGGGGCAGCAGAGTGGAAAGGGGGGAGGGTTTTCCTTTTTAATCTCCATCTTTTTTAAAAAAATATTGATCCAAGTTGTCATTCCTTCCCAAAATATTTCACATAATCAAGAATGTTTTTTCCTATGTTGTTTATCTCTGCTTCCTAGTTACCACCTCGTGACCTGATAACCTCTTTATTTGTGACCTGTTGCCATGGAAAGATATGTGAGGACATAAATAAAAGACCACAAGTTTTCAAACATATCTGGAAAATAGCCAGATGTATTTTTACAACTATAGGAAAGACTCATCACTCAAGAATGAGCTCACTATTAAATTATTAGTTTTATACTTTGCAAGGTTGGTATTGAAACCTGTTCTTTAAACATGAAGTCACCTCTTGTTGCCAGATACAGATAACTAGCTTGGTATGCAGGTAGGGTGACCAGATGTCCCGATTTTATAGGAGCAGCCCTGATATTCAGGGATTTTTCTTATATAGGTGCCTATTACCTTCCACTCTCTGTCCCGATTTTTCATACTTGCTTTCTGGTCACCCTAGATGCAGGCTGATAGAGACTGAATGCAATGGGCAAGTGCAAGACCATTACAATATTTGGGAATTCAAATTGTGAAATGTTCGGTTTCCCCTTTCTTGCCAGCTGTGAGATTTCTACGGTCAAATACAGAACTTTGGATTTCCCTTAGAAGTTTATTGTCTCAAATGCAGATATAGTCAGAGCATTTCTTCTTTTTATTTCATTTCCCACTGATAAACTTTTTCCTACTGTTGGACCCCTTAGTAAGCAATTACCAACACATGGGTAAACAACTGCTCACCAGTGTGAGTAAGGGGTTCACAATCTGATCCTATGTTAAGGAATGGGAGAACTATTTCCTCCATTAAGGCCCCAGTCCTGCACTGAGCTTTGTGTAGATGGGCCCCTGCCCCTTACCCTTGAAGTCAAAATAACCCTGTGCATCTGCCAATACAGAGCTCCTTGCAAGATCAGGGCCTAAATTAGCACCCCACTTGAAAATAGTAACTTGAAGATTTAGAACGGAATTTGAAAATGCTTAACTTAAAGTTACATTTGACTTTGGGAAAATGTGAGTTCTGCTCCAATGGATAAATGCATTTGTATATATATTTTTCCAGTTAAGCCTAGATGCAGGAGTAGAATTACTTCCAATAACGAACATGTAATGACTGTGTGGTACAAACATCCATCTAATTAGAAACATATTTTAAATTAATTTAAATCACTGTTTTTCCAAAGGAAAATTAACTAAAGTAAGGTCATCACCAGGATCTTTTATCTGAACTTTCCCCACTGAATTTTTAGATTAAAAGGAAACTCAGATCTGAACCACCTCTCAGTTAGATTTTCTAAAACCAAACCCCAGCCTCCATGGGCCACCTTTAGTTTAAAATAAGGATAGAAATTATATGACATCCAAAACAAGCTTGTGAAGCACAAACCACCACTGTGTTCCCCACCCTTATTCCTAAATGTTTATTTTCCTTTAAGGCTGTGGATCAGCCTCTTTGTTTTCAGCATACAATTCACTGACTTTACAGATAATTTAAAAAAAGTTAAGGATGAAATCCTGACCCTATTGAAGTCAATGTGAGTTTTGCCAATGACTTCAGTAAGGCCAAGATTTCACCCAAGAGCTTTTAAACCATTATTTGGAAGAATTCTGACATCATCATCCATTAGGATCTTTTTTTTTACACAGTATCAAACAAATATTTGTAGTTATTGCAATGGCTTAGTGAAAGAGGGCCTGGTGAGGTTTATATGAAATATTTCATACCCAATAAGACAGTTATGAGGGTTGTCATGGAGAGTTCAAGTTTTCAATATATTACAGTGGGATTATTTTTGTAATCCCGCTGGGCTAGGAACTGTCTTGTCATTATTTAGGTGTACAGTGCCTAACACAGTGGAGTCTGGATCCTTGACTGCGGCCTTCACATTCTACTATAATAATAATGTCAGTTTTTAAAAACAGACCATCTTCATTCACCCCGAGCAGAGGTTCACTGGAACTAGCATTGCAATTTTGTACCTTGCAATCATTGACATTAGAGATTGGCCCAAGATGTGACATTTGGATCTGTTGTGATAATTGGGCCTACAAATTTACCCTATTTGTGACTTTAATGTAAAAAGTGAGTGCAAGTTCACAAGATGTCACAATAACCTGTAACAACCAATGGTGATGGGAAAGGTATGAAAAAGAGACAGAAAGATTGAACTAATCCAAACAAAAAGACCTACAGCCATCACTCAAGGACTGTGTGTTAAGATTATGTCTGCTAAACAAGAGAAGTGTGGAACCAGAAATCAGTGAGCCAAAATTGGTATGTTGGAAACTAGGCCTAATTGGTGGACAAAATAATGAGGGGATGGGCTATTCCACCCATCACTCCCTTTGTGGGTCCTTAAAAAAAGACTTAGGGGCAAAAAAATGGCTACTGGAGTGAGCTTCACCATCATGACTGCCACATCCACCACCACCTGCGCCACCAGGCCTGCTCCTGAGAAATGTTCTGACCAGACCTGGCCAGAGAGAGGCCCCAGATGACATTGCCACTTCTGCCAGCTCCAGCTGAATCCCAAACACCAACTGGGATGAAATGGGATTGGACTTTTAACTACAGCAACAGCTCCGGCCCATCTCAGCTAACTGCTTCTCTTTTCCCCAGATTTACTACCAGTTTTGGTACCATCTCAGAGACTGTCAAAAAAGGGATTTTTCTTTCAAAAACTCTTTCCAGCTAAAGGGAAAGGGAACAAGGGCTGTGGTTGAAAACCTTATTTAATACTTTACATTTCAAATGCTTTAACTGTTTCTCCTTCTTTTCTGTATCTTTAATAAAAGGTTGAAAGAATGTTTAATGGTGTGTTTGCCATGGCACTAAGCAGGTTGAGGTTGCTGTATGCCAAACCCCGAACCTTGTTTAATGCTGTTTGGCGCTGGACAGTGAGTAGGTTATCACTGGGCCCCTATATTCCATTTAAATGTATGCAACAAAACACACCCTTTTCTGAGACTTTTACTAGAAGACCCAGGCTGGATGGCGCAGGGAAGGGGAACAGAGGCACTTCCTGATATAGCTTCTGCTTTGGGAATCCTGTTGGCCAGGATTCCTCGTAGGCAAGCCAGAGGGGATGCACCATGGAAAATATTTTGCTGCTCCTCTGAACTCCTAGAAGCAAAGCTTGTCTCCACCTGTGAACAGCCAGTACTCTCTGTTGACAGCACGCCAGTTTCAGAGCTACAGGGGGCAGACCATGCTCCTCTTAGGACATGATGTTAGGGCCGGCAGATTAGTCTGTCACTCTCAAGTGCTATATACTGTCCCCACTTATTCCCAAAGCCATATGCTCCATGGGCAGGGCTCAGCCCTATATGTGTGGCAATGTTTACGTAAAACAGGTGAATAGCACTTATGACTCTGAATTTTCTTGTGAATACTGATTTCCATCTCAGACTTCATGCTGTTGCAGTTTTACAGACTCAGCAGTTTCAGTGCCCCCATTGTTGGCACAAACTCACCCCTCCTGCACCAATGGAACAATGTGAGATTTTAAGCATTTAGATAAACAAAATAATTTCTCAGGACTAATAACATGTATACTACATAACAGTCCAATATGATTTGGCCTATATAAGATATAAATAGGGGGCTTTTTGATATAAAAAGTAGCTCAACACTAACATTTCCCTTATGGAAAAATCATACACAATTGAATAAAAATAATAACATTTCTATAGGTTTATAAACTATCCCATAGAATTTAATGGAAAATTATTTGCCTCCTTACAGAATTCTATAGGATTAAAAAAAAAAAAAAACTACACAAAGGATATAAAGGATATAAATTCTACACAACTACACAAAGGATATAAATTCTCTTTTAAGAGTAATTTACCATAGAAGCCAGTTACATTTCTATAGAACCTTATTGGTTCTATCCCTATCAAGTGCTACAGGACTTTCCCAAAGGGTTCCCCCCATTATATTTGTTGCCAGCAAAATATTAATACATGAATTATGATATGTTTTTATGAATGAGGAGTTCAAATCATAGGAGCTAAATGGGTGCTGTGGACTGATGGGATAGTTCTGCATTTAAATCTGGCTGACAAAAAAAGAAAAGAAAAGAAAAGAAAAGAAAAGAAAAGAAAAGAAAAGAAAAGAAAGAAATTGGATCCCAAGTGAAAAAATGAATGTGGTAGTTTTAATCTGATCCCTAAAGGGACATTTTTTTAAATCTCAGCACCTCCCATCTCTGAGCAGCAGTTCCTGCTAAGGAGAGATTTTCATGTGGAATATCCAAACAGATCACGACTTAAGTGCATGGATATTGACAAAGCTGTGAGAAGAAGCTTGTGCAGCGCCTGCCTCAAGCAAATGCAATTAGTTTCTCATTGAAACTAATAGCAGATTTTTAAAGAATAAAAAAACCTAAAGGAAATCTCCCAGGCAGTTAATATTGTATGGCTAAGAAGTCTATCACCATGCACTTGCTTCTTAGTCACTTTTCCCTCTTAAATGTTTTGACTATAATCTATCTGTTCTTTTATTTCACCAGTGAGATTTAAAATAAATAGGAGACAATATATCTTCAAAAGTGATTTTATCTGCAGGTTTTAAATTTGCACCTTTTGGGTAACTTACATTGTGTTAGGAACAGAGACGGAATCTTGGGATCCAGCCAAGCTCAAGCTGCAAAACCGGGATCCAGTTTTAAACAGACCCAAATGTAGACTGGCTGAATCCAAGCTTTTAGTAGGGTGGCCATCTCTGTTTACACATTCATAATAGCGGGAAAGAGAGAAAAAAAGATAGACACTTGCCATATAAAGAGGAAGCTAAAGTAACTCAAAGAAGAGCCATAATCATAGTTCTCCTCAACTTTCCCCTCACCTTCTAGTGGGCAAAGGAAAGCCTAGCTGATTAGAACAGTAAAACCTATTAAATGGGATTTCCAGTGCCCTGGCTCAGCTGACAATTAATCTGTTTTGCCTTTTGCCTGTCAGGGTTTTTCCATGCAGTAGGCTCTTGTTTGCTATGAAAGTCATCTGAGTATTTGTTAGTGTCATAGCCAGAGCCAGATGATGTTTATTCTGCTAACATCCAGTTGGAGTCCAGCAGCACTGGACGAGGTCAGGGATATATTTATAGAAGCAGCTATACATCAGGACTCATTTTCTTTCCCTTGCACTAATCTACCTAAGCTCATCCAAAATAGAAAGAAACATGCAGACATGCAACTAATATACTCATTGGGCTGGATCCTTACCTGGTGTAAACTGGTGTAGCACCGTAGAAGTCAATTGAGCCACACTGATTTACACCAGCTGAGGCGCTGGTCTGTTATTATGAACAGGGAAAGCAATAATAACAATTTTTTAAAAAATCACGGTGTGTAGCAAAACAAGTTTTCAGTGAAAAATTACCAGCCACCTATTCTGGGAACTGCTAAATGTGCAATCAAGCACTGTTCCTCCCACTCCCTCAATTGCTAGAACATGTGAAAGTTGGGCTGGATAGGAAAGATCCAGTCAATAAAAATAACAAAAAGACTTAAAGCAACATCATCATTTACCTGAGGAAACGGGGAAGACGCTGTCTATGAACGAAGTGTGAGATAGAACACAGCAGAAAAAAAGCTGAAGATAATATCCCAAAGCTATTAAACTGAAGACAACCATGCTGGCTGCACTCTGTAAAATTCCAACTTAGAGATGCAGGTCTGCTCTGGGGATCTCTCTCTCTCTCTCCACTGTCTTCTCTATATCTGTCTTGCTTGCTCTCTCTTCCCCTTTCTCTGTGTGTGTGAGAGTGTGTGTTTGTATGTCTCTCTCGCGCTCGCTCTCCTTCTGTCTCTCTGTGCCTTTAGGAAGAAAGAATGCCAACCATTTCCCATTAAATCTTCTCCTTACACTAGACAGGGTTATATTTAACTCAAGCAGTGGATCAGATGCCCCCACCATGCATATTAGCTATTAAAACCATGGTGTTGGGGATTCTGTTTTTGTTAGCAGACACCAAAAGGCATTTTAGATGATAATAACAAGGAGGAGGAAAGTGAGATATTGTAAACTGAACCAGAAACAGCATCCCTCATTACTGACAACCAGACACAGACATCAAGATAGGGAAACTCCCAGTCTAGTTTACTTATCACCATTTTGCAGTTCAGTTTTTGCATTACACTAATTTTGGACCGGGCCATTTCACCTTTGGCTGATATGATTATGTGTTAGTTAATTATTGTTAACTTTCTCAGCACCGGGCAAGTCACAGGGGAAGACATGGTTCATGCCAGAAGGGATATCTCTACACGGCAAAGGGAAGGGGTGATTGTAGCACAGGCAGGCATGCCCAGGTTAGCTTTAATCTATCTAACACGGGTAACAATAGCAGTGTGAATTTGGTAGCGCAGTCTTCAGCCTGGGCTAACAACCAGAGAGCAAGCCCTCCACTGGTCCCTGGTTATGTACTATGGTTTCTAGCCAGTGGTGAAGCCCCTGCCACCACAATCTACACTGCTATTGTTACCCATAGATTAAAGCTAACATGGGCATGACTACCCATGCTACGCTTGTACCTTCATTCTGCAGAGTAGACAGACCCAAAGGAGTTTATCATTTAAGATCCTGATTCTGCAGAAGAATCCTTGTACTAGGACTCCTGATGAGCATAAGGGTCTGCAGTGGCAGATCTCTTTACAAGATCAGGGTCCAAATTAGGTAGCTGGTCAAAAAACACCGTGGGAGCTTCCCACGCTGCAGAGGAAATGTTTAAATAATAATACAAATATTTTTTTAAAAAAACCTTGCCAACATTTTTATGAATAGGCCATATCAGGCCACCTGACCCACTGCGATATAGGCTGGAACAGGGAGCACACGGTGCCAACAGCGGCAACTACTTTACTGAAGACAGCATAGCTCCGAAGTAATACAGCAAGTGAGGCTGCATCCGCACTACAGCTACAGCTGTGCCACTGTAGGGCCATAGCACAGATGCTTCCTACATTGATGGAAGGGGGTTTTTCATCTCTGGAATTAACCCGCCTCTCCAAGAGGTAGCAATTAGGTCGAGGGGGAAAAATTCTGTTGACCTAGCTACATCTACCCTGTGGGTTAGGTTGACCTAACTACAGCACGCTGAGCGTGAAATTTTTCACAGCTCTGAGCAACTGTAGCTAGGTTAATATAATTTTTCAGTGTAGACCAGGCCTCCGTGCAACCTACAGTTAACTCTTTCAATGCCTCCCATCAGTTTTCTCCCAATTTCTTTTAATGGGGAATTCTGCTTAAAAATTAATATTACAATATGATCCCACACCTCAAGATAGTTTTGTGAACAACCCCCTTTACTTTTATGGAACAAGCAGTTTAAGCCTATCCTGCCTGAGCTAGATAAACTATTCCTGAGGTAAACCTGGTGCCAAAGGGACATTCTAATGTGTCAAAGAGAGCAAAAACAAATCAGGCAAAATACTGCTACAGAAAACATGTCCACCCCCATAAATAAGGTGAATACGGAGATGTTTGCATTTAAACACAAAGGGGCCTTTTCGTCACTACATGGCTTAGGTGGATTTAGTTCATTATCATCACTAGTTATTACTGAAGTTGTCACTGGAAACTCAAAAGGTAACATCTGATCTTCAGTCTGCCTAACAGCTCCCAGCAGAAGTCAGCCAGCCAGCCAGGCCCCATCAAGGCACAAGTGCTGAGATTTTGCTTTATTTTCATTAACGGCTCAGTCCTACTGAAATTCATGGCAAAACTCCCCTTAGTTACAGTGGGAGAAGGATCAGGCCCTTTGAAAATGAAATGGTGAAATTATTTGAGTGGTTAATAAAAAAACAGCACTAGGTTTGCCTAAAGTCTTTCCCCAGCCCCTGCATTACATTCAGTGAAGCTCCTCAGTCAAATGGTTTACTTCCCCAGCCACTCTGTTTGGGCTTGATCCAAACCCTGCAGAAGTCAATGGAAAGCTTCCAGTCATGCTTAATGGGCTTTGGATCAGCCCCTTGATACAGTGGTTTGGCAAGGTTTGGGGGTTTCATACAGTTAAGCCCCCTATCTATCACCCAAAGGGCAATGAATGCTAAACAGAGATCTTTCCCCTTTATCTTATTGCATCTGCTGTTCACTGGTATGGTTAAAATGCATATTAAAAGTGATTCATAGACCCAGCCACCACAGTTATCCCATAACCTTTTTTACAAGCCAGTTTTTTTCCATGCAATGATGTTACAGAAGAGACTGAACTGGATGTGTGTTTTACATGATCCATATTTATATCTTGCCTGAAATTTCTGTTCCAACAGCAGAACTGCTGTGCATAGACTAGAAAGTATATTTATTTTAGGGGTATTTCTATTTTTAAATTCCATTAGCTTCAGGCAAACACAACAGAACCCCCAATCTTGCAGACCCTTACTTAGGTGAGGTACCCCAGTGGGACTGAAAGTTTTGCAGGATCTGGCCCAAATAAATTGTTCCACAACCATGACCCTTAACACCACTGCAAGCTTCAGTCTTTTGACCCGTTATGGTGGGGTATATCAGTATTTTTATTTCAGGGAATAAACTGGGACTTCAAAAAATCCACATTTGATGCTATATTAATTAAGTAAACGTCAAAAATCCAACTAATCATTACGGGCAAAAAACAACACAGCCACTACCTTACCTGCTCCAATAGCTGTCTATTGCCTTTTTCAGCCCAGAGCTAAACTCTTGAAGGGAGAGGATGGTGGAGCCCTGTTGATCAGTCCTCCCATGTAAACTGAATTTATGAACCTGTCCTTTCTGTGCAAGAATTAATGACAATTCAATTAAAGAGAAGGCTTCTTCCCAGTCCCATCTACTTTCAGCTGGCAGCTCCTTCATCTGCAGCCAAAGGAGAACGAATGCACCTAAAATAAACCATCAGTAATCTCAAAGGCCTGTGCAATCAAAAGTTTAATTAAAGAACAAAGCCAATGAAGCCTTTTCAGTTCATATGAATGAAAGATCTTCAACGGTGTGACTGGGTAAAATGAGAACAAGACAGAGTATTAATGCAATAATTTAATATGCCTTTATGTCTGCAAAGTAAGCAGTACTGAAAAAACCTATTCATTTAATTAGAGGAGAGCTGGAAAAGATAATTTTAATTATGTTTTCTTTGCAAAATTTGCAGAATATTCACATAGCATTAATTTAATGCTAGCCATTTTTAACAACAAGAACCTGGTTTTTGTTTGTGTGTGTGCACAAATTAGGTCCATTTACCAACATGGGTGTTCACAGTTCTATGATGAAGCCAAAATTTCTTTGGGAAGATATTACCTGCAGGTACAGCCCATCAAAACCAATTCCTGAAGTAAACAAGGTAACAAATGAGAAATGCAAAGAATGGTCACAACACTTCCCTGCTGTTGTGTTT
The DNA here is from genome assembly GCF_965140235.1 of Caretta caretta. NCBI lineage: Eukaryota > Metazoa > Chordata > Testudines > Cheloniidae > Caretta > Caretta caretta. The sequence goes on along the minus strand of NC_134207.1, from coordinate 205,341,249 downwards.
AGAACCAAAGGTCTCTAGAGACAAGGCAGAAAAATTAGCTAACTTTGTGATGAGCTAAATCCAACTATATGGACAAGAAAGTTCTGGCTTATTCCACATCTCTATAAACACTGTTCATCAACTGACAATACAGTCAATTGATTAAATACGAGATAGCACTATTAAGTCTTCAGAATACTCATTGGGCGAACACAACCTAAGGGCAGGGCACTGTTGCCTAATAACTTCTGAAAGCCACAAGCTTTAAAAATCAACCACTTCATGGGCATCACATACTTCAGAGCAGCCATGTCCTCAGGTGTAAATGTTGCCAACCTCTCTCTTCTCTCTCTACTCAGCTCTCAACTGTCCTAAAATAAAACAGTAAAAATTGGTAGAAGAAAGATATTTTATTGTCAAGCTTTCCTGGGGTTATCTGACTACAGATAGGCCAAACCTAGCCCTCCCGCATCCAGACTTCCCTAGCCTTTGAGGAAGTTCCGATCTAGACCTGCAGCTCCAATCCATCTCTAGGGCCCAATCCTGCAACTCTTTTACCCATGAGTAATCCTTATGCACACATGTTGTGGGTATTTTTTCCCCAGCTTCTTCAGCTGTTGCTTTATTACTGAAAAGGGGATTCAGGGTCTCTTCCCACTATCCTGGTTCTGGCTGCCTGTTTAGTCCCTATTTTTATGTATTAATTTATGTTTAACATTTATAATTTAAATGTTAAAAATGTTAAACTTTGTAAAAGCATTGAGACATTCAAAGGGTTATCTAACACAGTTAAGACTACCAGGAGACGTTGGCTGCTGCCCAAGGAGCATCTGTGTCAGTTCTGCAACCTTGAATGAAAGATTTGGATGGATTTTCAGTGGATTTTTTTTAAAGCCAATTTATTTTACACATACTTTTTACAGTTTTTAAAATAGCTTTTTTTAAAATGTTGCAGTCCCTTCCTATGCTGTAAACAGGTTATTAAAAGAGACCACATAAAAATTATAAACTTCTTTGGCTTAGACATGCCAGCTGAACCTTTGAACTTATTTTTAAATGGTTTTATACTTTAGAAACTTTTTTTTTGCAATAATGAGCCAATGACATATTTAAGCTGCCTACTTTTTAAATTAAAATTTGTATTTTTTATACTTAAGCTTTCAATAAGGTTTTTACAGACAATATCACTTTTTTTGACCTGGGCTTTGATAATTGTTGTGTTTTTTTTGTTTTTTAAAGCAATGTTTTGTTTTACTGCCATTTTTCCTTTTTCTTTTGTATTTTAGTTATTTGAGACTTCAGTAGGCTTATTTTTATACTTAAACTTTTTTGACAGGCAATGTTAGCTGCTGTTTTATTTATTTATCACTATAATTTATATAATAGGTCACTATGATAGGTCACGTTTTACTAGTGCATTTGGAAGCAGTGAAACCATACAAAAACTATTTTTTTGGTCAGTGATTTTAACTAAATTGTTCATAGTCAAACAATTTAAATGAGATTGTCGCTGTACTTGCAGCAGCCAGCACAACTGGTTATTTACAGACACATGTATTAGGAAGGGCACATTTCCTTCAGAATGGCTGTCAAGGCATCTCAGGGAAAAGAGCATAGTGGTAGTAGATGTCACCATCTGATCTCTCCTTTGCACAGTTTGTTTGATTATTAAGGATTTTACCAGGTATGTTATACTGCCATAACTGGGTTTGATTATTAAACCAAGAATTCTTTTAAAAAAACAAACCAACACTTTTATATACTTTTTAACACTTTATTACTTCCATTGCCCCGGCCTATATAGTCCCCTCCAAGCTCTGCTGTGTTAATTTGTGCAAAAGCTCCTTTTAACCACACATACCTTTTCCTAAATAGGTAAAGGTTTTAAATATTTTAAATAGGTTAAGTTTTTCATTCTTTCAGAAGACACTTCCCAAGACCTCACACAAGCTACTAAATTCTGGGACCATAACTCTGACTTCCGAAGTATCTCAACTGATTTTTTCTTGGCGGTTCTAAGCTTATCTTTGATGGGTTTTGCAATTATTTCTTAACTTAGTTCACTTTGCCTGCAAAGCTGTACTCTCTAAATAAAGTCCTTGAAGGATGCCTGGTTTTTACTTTGGATTTATGAAGATAGGTAGCAGACATTGTGCTCTCCCTGCCCTTTCAGGAAACTCTTCTATTTAGTGTCTTTCCCCCTCTACAACTTTGATTTGCTCTTCAAGCTTTTTGCATCCATCCCTCAAGGTGGCATGTTTTGTTTGTAATGTTTTAGCCACCAGAAATAATCCTGGTGAAACTGCTGCCTTGATTTGGGCTTTCTTTGCCTTTGGATTAAAAAAAAACCTCGATACTATTTTTCCCATGGCTGCCAATGGGTCCTATTTTTTGAGAATTTCAGTCACATTCAACAGACTTTGCTGAGCTCTGCCAATCATTTATGGCATTCAACAGCTCTCTGCTGTGCGCCGCAAACATTTCTTTTAATCTAATACCGCTCTCTGGAGTTCCTTTTACACTCAGTCCCAGTCTCCCCCTAATACTTCTTTAGGAAGTCCATAGGGGCCACCCTTAGATTTAACCCACTTCTCCAGGGCGGTACTAACTTCCTCATCTTTAAACCCTTAAACCCTTCCAGTGCCATTTCCCTTATTCTTAGGTAGCAACCCTCAGACTAAGGGGTGTATACTTAACCTCCTCCAGACAGGTGGAACCTTGGTTTGCTCTGGGCTCATCACTGAAGTTACTTTACCTGCTCCAGACAAATGGCAGCCGAGTCATGGCACCACTATTTTGGCATTTCCTTGAGACTTCTTCCACTCGGCTCTTCAGGAATTCAGTCTGAGTCCAGGTTACTTTATCTGGCATACAGCAAAGTTGTGCTGAGTTGATCAGACTCAAATACAGGGGGTGGCTATAGGGCATACCACACACCTAATGTTACACAGAAACTTCTTTTCTATACATTTACACATTACATTACTTTTACTACATACTGCATTACACATTTTGGGATTGGCTTTCTTATTTTGTAGGAACCAATCCCTGCACAGCCTCCATTGTCCATGCATGACATACTCTCTATCTCATTTAATGTTCTAGGGGCTTATCTTATCCATTGGGATCTTGTTCATTGTAAATGGTTCCCTGGGTGTTCCCCCTTATCCGAGCTAGTACAAACAGTCTGTTTCCAGCCTGCTGATCCATTTAGCTACCTAATCCTGTCTCCCAAGAAACGAGGCCTCACCCATGACCAGTTACTCATGTCAAGCCTGGCCTACAAATACCAGGTGCTGAAATGAACAAGAATAATTTTACAGTCATAAATCAAACACTGAAACTCTCTATTATTGCTGTTCCCCCTCCTCCCCACACCTGCTTGTTTGTTTCATTGACTTGCTACTGTGCCTCTTTCCCACTCCAAGCTCTGTACTATTTACAGGTTTGTACAGTTTTTAGTGCAACGTGACCCCCAAGCTTAGCTGAGGTCTCTAGATGCTACCACACAAAAACAATAAATATTGTTTTCAGAGGAAGGGGAATGTAAATAAATCTCAGTTATGAGCTGGGCTCTTGTTGATATTTACAGCCACTCCTGTCAGAGGAGAGGGTCTCTGGTAACGTTTTCATCTCCTTTTCATTTAGAGCTTACTCTAAATGGCTTCTGCACTGCTGCCCAGTGCAAAACTTACCAGCTATCCTAATATCACTGCAATGCTGCTGTAGGTATGAGGCCAAAGAATGTGCGCCAGGAGCTGGCTGTGACGGCTGCTAATTTAAATGATTTATAATTTACCCCTGCCAAGAAGTACAACCAATTAAATACCTCAAAGCACAAAACTCTTCTACATGAGCATTCCTGTTGGAAAAGTATTAATGACATTGCTTTCACATTTATTCCAGCCTCATGTTGTCTGCACCAAAGGATATTATGGAGGCTGACAATGCAGCTGCACTAGGCCTGATTCTCCCATTGCTCAATGGCCTCTTTACCATGTACAGGGCTCATAAAGGCAGTGCATCTGTGCAGTGGAGTATAACGTAGTGCTGCTTGCTGTTTGTCACCCTCCTCTGCATCCCCCAGCATATATGCATGTGATAGAGGAGAGGCCAGAACACCACTAATTTAGCAAAGGACTTAAGAATCTGCCTAACTTTACATGAATACTTCCAGTAATGATTGTTTAAGTGTCATGCTGAATCAGAGCCAAAAATCTGTATTAATGCTATCTTTTTTAAAATTACTATACCATTTTCAGTTTACTCTGATTCTCTCAACCATCTTTCCAAGGGTTCCTCCTGCTTTTGGATTACACAAGAGCTATCCACAGAGCTGAAAATCACGTGTGATCTGTGGCAGTGACATAGGCCTACACAAGTTTATCAAAGAGCAGGATTGATCCTGGAACAGGGAGCAGAGCTAGGTGTTTGAGTCAAATGTCCCTCCATACCTGCCAGACTGGAGAAATGGAACAGGGGGGAAGTGGAAAGGGTGTTGCGACTGTTAACTTCACAGATGTTCTAGTAAATGAAAGCATTGAGATAGGAGAGAGAAATGACAGTGAGCATAAGCCTCACTGGAGCTTGGTTTGGGCTTTTCTGGCACAGTGAATTTTCCACTGTCTTTTCTTTGTTAACTATGCATCCCACAATTGGCCTTTAAGGCTTCACACTACTCCCATTGAAGTCGATGGCAAATTTTCCACTGACTTCAAAGAGTGCAGGATCAGGACATTAGTAGACTGAGAGGTACTGAATATTTATTTTTTGTTAGGAATTAAGAAACCCAGCAGCACCCTGCTACTATTGTGGCCAGACACTTAGCATTGTCTAATCATTCCGGTATGCCAGTGTTGTTGTCTTCTAAATAGAGGATAACAGCTGTACCTAATCAAACCTGACAAATGCATTTTCCAAGCTCCTCTTGCAGAATTATGGAGCTATAATTAAGGCTGTGTCAGCATTTCCATTATTTACCCCTATTTTTGAGGGTTCAGTAACTTGGCTTTCAAACGTCCCTCTGAATAGCAACTTGACACACGAGGACTTAACCTTACGCTAATTTATTGTGGCAAATTGAAGGAGGAAAAACAACAGTGCAGCACTTTCCCGACCATACAACGAAGAAAAGGTTTAAAAACCCCTAAATTGACCTGTTTCAGGTGTATTTTTGGAATTTATATATAAAAGCAATGTGCTGGGTAACAACAAGTGGGATCAAATAAAACATGAGTAAAGGGACAGATCTTGCTCACGCTGAGATCAATGGTAAAATTCCTATTGATTTCAATGGTGCAGGATTGGGCCTGATATGATCAATTACTTGTAGTATTTTAAACATCTTGTAAATGCCCAAAATATGAATCTTTAAAACATGTTTAGCGGCTCACAGGATGTGGAGTAACCATCCTCACATCCTACTTAACTCAGGGTGAGCAGAGAGTACTCAGCACCCTGCTGGGTCAGGCCCTACTGAGCATATTAATACTTTTTTACATAAACTACAGCAGTGCCTTAATGCAGTTGCAAAGAGGGGCTAGAATTCATATAACTGGAGGTTATCAGTAGCAGTGGAGGTACTGGCAATCAGCACCTCTCCGAGTCATGGACTATAAAATGCTGGGAGCATGTTCACGTTATCCTTAATGACACTGTCAAGGACCCTGATGACAAATCTGTCAAAAATCAGAAATGCTCAACTTTTGGTTTTAGTTTAGATGGGCTGATTCCTGCAAAGAGAGGCTTTTCTGCAACCACTGTGGGACTTAGTTGGATGAGTGCCTGAAGGAGATCATGGATGGAAAGCAATGGCTACCAAATATATGTTTTTGTGCCTCATTAGCATGTTAGAAATGCGTGGCTGTCTTTTCCATTTCTCTCAGCCCATGACTGCACAAGTGACACTCATAACCATAGGCAAAGCTCCTGTAAATACAGATGAACACATTAGAAACTGCCCTTGACTTTTTCATGGCTCTTGTTACTTACAAAGCACTGTGGGGGCTACTCAACACATTACTTTAGGCCAAAAACTGGATGGGCCGAATTCTGCCTTCAATTGCATCCCTGCAACTCAGACTTCATTGCATCCATTTTGACTGGGCAGAACTTGACCCAAAATATTGTATGGTTGTTTTGCTGTTTTTAAAATAGTGGGACAGACACATATGGAAAGCACTAAAACACTGGATCAAACTGCTGGCTTTGTTTGGCTTTTTTAAGAGCACATTTCCATATAGTGCTCCCACCTTGCAGGCGAGACCATGATAAGAGAGGAAAACTTCTTGGATTATTGACTCAAGCAAGCAGATTGCCTTCTAAATTAATTCCCTTCATTTCTTTTTGCACTATTTCAGTCAGCCTACTAGATTCCTGGAAAGAACAGACACTGAAAGCATTTTCATCTATATTAGTACGTGCCATAAATAGCTGAAATGGTCTGCTTTACTCAGGATTTCTCTCAGCCCTGTCCATCTGGCTTGAGTCATGCCATCAAAAGAAACAGCAAAGGTCTGCTTTAGAATAGCTGTTACTTGCTAATCATAATATTCTGTTACAAATAAATGTGTAGGAAAATACCGATACTAGATGGTGTATTTCTGAAAGGTGCTAATAGCTATTTGGTCTTGGATTCAGAGATAATCACAGACCTCATTACACCCAATGAGTACCAAGCCTCTCTTTCAGGCTCAACAGAATGAGCAGTCAAGCCCCTTTATACAGTAAAAGCAGCTGCAGACATTGGGGGTTATGACCCAAGGCACTAGGCCATATGACCAGGGCAGCGCTAAACCACGTTGGGTTAACTGGGGTTTCCCTAATTGCAAATGCTAGGATATTTGTTGTAGGTTGTGCGTACTGGAGTTGAGAGTGTGACTGGAACAGGGTGGCTTGGATGAAGTTTTATTTGAACAGCCCAATAGGGGAAACTGAGGCAGGCTACCTGCATAGTGATCCCAGGCCATGAGGAGCAGGAGGGGAAGCTATTGGCCCAGTGACAGTGACTGTAAGAGAAAGCAGAGGGACAGAACTTCTTGGGCATAGAGTGCGCTGGAGCGGCAGACTTAGGGATTTCAGTGCAAGGAAACTGCCTGCTGTTTGTTTCTATTGTGTTCACAGAAACAGGATTTTCTGTAGGTTTTCCCTAAACACAGTAAGGCCAAGAATATACCTGAGTTTTACCTTCCAATTTTCATCCAAATGGAAACAAGCCTGCAAGGCCTTTAACCTAGGCTAATAGCTTGGACCAACAATGTATTCCACACAGACAACCATTTATACAGCAAACAGTTTGCTTACAAAATCCTTTACAACAAACAAAAAGAAAAGGAGTACTTGTGGCACCTTAGAGACTAACCAATTTATTTGAGCATGAGCTTTCGTGAGCTACAGCTCACTTCATCGGATGCATACCGTGGAAACTGCAGCAGACATTATATACACACAGAGTTCCTGAAACAATACCTCCTCCCATCCCACTGTCCTGCTGGTAATAGCTTATCTAAAGTGATCATCAAGTTGGGCCATTTCCAGCACAAATCCAGGTTTTCTCACCCTCCACCCCCCCACACACAAACTCACTCTCCTGCTGGTAATAGCCCATCCAAAGTGACAACTCTCTTCACAATGTGCATGATAATCAAGGTGGGCCATTTCCTGCACAAATCCAGGTTCTCTCACCCCCTCACCCCCCTCCAAAAACCACACACACAAACTCACTATCCTGCTGGTAATAGCTCATCCAAAGTGACCACTCTCCCTACAATGTGCATGGTAATCAAGGAGAGTGAGTTTGTGTGTGTGTGTGTGTGTCCCCGGGAAAAAAGGGGGGGGGTGAGAAAGCCTGGATTTGCACTGGACATGGCCCACCTTGATTACCATGCACATTGTAGGGAGAGTGGTCACTTTGGATGAGCTATTACCAGCAGGATAGTGAGTTTGTGTGTGTAGGGGGGTGGGGGGGGGGTGAGGGAACCTGGATTTGTGCAGGAAATGGCCCACCTTGATTATCATGCACATTTTGAAGAGAGTTGTCACTTTGGATGGGCTATTACCAGCAGGAGAGTGAGTTTGTGTGTAGGGGGGGTGGAGGGTGAGAAAACCTGGATTTGTGCTGGAAATGGCCCAACTTGATGATCACTTTAGATAAGCTATTACCAGCAGGACAGTGGGGTGGGAGGAGGTATTGTTTCATGATCTCTGTGTGTATATAATGTCTGCTGCAGTTTCCACGGTATGCATCTGATGAAGTGAGCTGTAGCTCACGAAAGCTCATGCTCAAATAAATTGGTTAGTCTCTAAGGTGCCACAAGTACTCCTTTTCTTTTTGCGAATACAGACTAACACGGCTGTTACTCTGAAACCTTTACAACAAACAGTAAAGCAAACTCTTATGAAACACCACTACCACACAGCTGGCAAGCTGAGAATGCCAACAGGAACAAAGGTGCCTGTATGCATAGATGCACACTGGACTAATGTCTGCACGGGCTTAACACTCTATGATGATTGAGCAGAAATATTACAGCATATGTTTTGTTGGACTGATTTAAGAGTGCTAAGAACTGTGCATTACTGGGCCCCAGCACAGGTACTTTATATCTTCTGACCGGGTTGAACAATGAAAGACAAATCTTAACAGCCCCCTGGAAGCAGAATACAAAAGCAGCAGAAATGCCACGTTCCTCCTCTTCCTCAGAGTGATGATTTGTATAACCCTTTCCTGGTTAGAGGGTTAGATGATTGGCCTGTTTACCATTCTATTTCCTAATTTGGCCATTTTCTGGACAAGATACCTATACGATTTAAACCCTTTTGAATCAGATGATACTGTTGCTTATTTGCTCTCTCTGGTTATTCCACAATTGGATGATCAAGGTGCTACAAGGGCACCCAAGGAAGACAATGGTGTTGCGGAGAAGCTAAATTAATTCTTTGTATTGGTCTTCACTGTAGTCAATGTGAGGGAAATTGCCATATGTGAGCCATTCTTTTTAGGTGACAAATATGAGGAACTGTCCCACCTTGGGAGGGCAGCAGCAGGAGGATTTGGAACAAATTGATAAATTAAACAGTAATAAGTCACCAGGACCAGATGGTAAACAGTGAGGTGGCAAAATCTGCAGAGCATACAAAATTACTAAAGACAGATAAGTCCAGATTTGAGTGCAAAGGAATCTCACAAAACTGGGTGACTGGGCAACAAAATGGAAGATGAAATTCAATGTTGATAAATGCAAAGTAAGGCACATTGGTAAATATAATCCCAGCTGTACATACAAAATGATGGGATCTATATTAGCTATTACCACTCAAGAAAGATCTTGGAGTCATCATGGACAGTTGTCTGAAAACATCTGCTCAATGTGTAGGGCCCTTTGTTTTCAGTTTTTATTTAATTTTTCCTAGGAATTTATCAGTGTTTATTACCACCACAACAAAAACAGGTGAAAATCAGTACAACAACTATTAACTTTTCTGGTAAATATTGGAGTTTATTTTGGTGGACGGGAAGACGGGGAAAAAAGTATTCAGTAGATTAATGCTTTGAATTCCGTTCATCCATGTGGCTTGCTGCAGAACTAAAACAGAACTCAGAAAACAATCCCACCCCTGAGTTTTAGAGAACAATATATCTCTAATCCCCAAATAAAACTTTTCATTTGAATAAAGAGTTTACTGTTGTAGACTTGGAACTATTAGGCTATAAATACTTACATTTAATAATTGGGCCATACCATTTGCAGGGCATACACTCAACTTCATTCTTTTCTTCTGTTTTTGTTTTTTTAAAAACTTTTGAATACTTCCTTGTGTTCTGAAATGTATTTTAATACAGATTTTCATTTTCCTCCCATTTTAGTGTATCAAATCTTTAAACTGCGATCTCACAGCTTGAAATGTGCACGTGGTAGACTTGAGATTCATCAGTATGTTCAGATGTGCATGCACTCAGAGCTTGTGTGCGTGCCAGTTTGTTTATTGCGTGTATCTTCTAGACTAATACATAGTCTGACTTCAACAGGCAACTTTGCATATACACACAGACTAATGTATGATCATAATACATATAGCTCATGCAATGTATTATATTTTCCAAATACACATTTTTTTATATATTTGAATGATACAAAAGTAGGGTGAAAATCAGAAAAAAAATGAATACCACCTTTTGTAAAACCCAGGAATTTTTCAGTAAAAATGAGGAGGCTGATCTATGTGCAGTGGCAATCAAAAAAGCAATGTGAGGAACGCCACTATATAAATCCATGGTATGCCCACACCTTGAATACTGTGTACTGTTCTGGTTTCCCCCATCTGAAAAAAGATACATTAGAATTGGAGGAAATACAGAGAAGGGCAATCAAAATGATTAGGGGAATGGAACAGCTTCCACCTGCGGAGATATTAAAAAGACGGGGACTATTCATCTTAGAAGAGAGACAACTAAGAGGTATATGATAGAGGGCTACAAAATCATGACTGGTGTAGAGAAAGTGAATATGGAAGTGTTATTTACTCATTCCCATAACACAAGAACCAATAAAATTAATAGGCAGCAGATTTGAAACAAACATAAGGAAGTACTTCACACGCTGCATAGTCAACCTGTGAAATTCATGCCCGGGGATGCTATGAAAGCCCAAAATATAACAGGGTTCAAAAAAGAATTAGACAAGTTTACAGGGTACAGGTCCATCAATGGCTATTAGCAAAGATGGTCAGGGACACAACTCCTTGCTCTCAGTGTCTCTAAACCTCTGACTGCCAGAAGCTGACACTGGATGACATGGGATGGATCACTTGATAATTGCCCTGGTTCTGTCTAGCACTGGCCATTGTCTGCAGACAGGACACTGGGCTAGACTGATTATTGGTCTGACCCAGTATGGCCGTTCTTATTTTCTAACTTTATTTTTTATGGTATACAGAACCAGAACTTTGGCTGGCCCCATCCCTCACCCTCGGCCATCTGTTGGCCCCATCCCCAACCCTCAACTGGGGCCCTTAGTTGCCCCAAGACGAACCCTAGCTTGCGGCCCCATCCCTAACACTTGCATGCAGTTCCCATGCCAGCCACATCCCTAAGCCCAGCCAGCTCCAAACATTATCCTAGCCTAGGGCCTCCAGCCATAATACTAAACCTAGTCTAGGGCCGCATGCCAGCCCTTGGCCCTCCAGTTGGCCCCATCCCCAACAAATGGTCTCAGAAAGCCCCAAACCTAACCCAACCCAGGGCCCTACGCTGGCCCCACCCCTTACCAAGGGACCCCACTCTGACCCTTGCCCCCAGCCAGCCCCAAACCTAACCCTACCTTTAGGCCTCCTGGTGACTGCTAATTTACCCTAATTGTGAATTTGAATGTAAAAAGTCAATGTAAGTTCATAAGATGTTCACAATAACCTAGAACAACCAATGTTGATGGGAAAAGGTACAAAAGGGAGACTCAATTAGTCCAAACAAAAAGGCCTATAGCCATAGCTCAAGGCACGCGTTGAGATCACGCTGGTAAACAAGAGAAATGTGGAACCAGAAATTAGTGAACCAAAATTGGTGTGCTGGAAACTAGCCCTAACGAGTGAGCTTCACCATCATGACTGCTATCCACGCCATCTCCTGGGACCCCAGGCCTTTGCCATCCTGATCCTGACAGATGTCCTGACCAGGCTGGGCCAGGGAGGGACCCAGATGAGATCACCATCTCCACCAGCTCTGGCTGAATCCCAAACACAATCTGGGATGTGAGCTTTTCTCTCTCTCCCTGCTGTGACTAGGAAGAGACAACCAAAAGCAAGGCCCTAAACAGCCCAGTGCTGGTACAAGTTTGCCAGGACTCAGAGTGGCTGATAAGATTGTACGCTGTACCTGCGTTTCTCCAGCTGTGAGGTAGCAAGCGAGAGTCAACACCAGAGACAGAAGCTGCATTTTCTATCTTTGCTTTTCTTTTCTCTCCCCGTTTGTGCGGGTTTGTTTTATTCTGCCTTCTAGGAAACTGGATTGGACTTTAACAACAGCTCCAGATCATCTCAACTAACTTCATCCCTTTTCTGCTAAAGGACAGTTATTAACATCTCTAATGCCATCTAAGATTGTCAAACAATGGGATTTTTCCTTCTAAAAACTCTCTCCAGCTATAAGGAAAGGGAACAAGAAATGCTGTTAAAATGAAAACCTTATTCAGTACATTATATTTCAAAAGCTTTAATTGGTTTCCCTTCTTTCCTGTATCTTTAATAAAAGGTTACAAGGATTTTTAATGGTGTTTGCCATGGTACTAAGCAGGCTGAGATCTTTATGACAAACCTCAAACCTTGTTTAACACTGTTTAATGTTGAACAGCAACTGGGTTACGTTAACACTTTTGGCCCATTTATTCCATCTAAATTAATACAACATGACCCAAACCCCAACCCTTGTTTGGGGACCCCAGCTGGCCCTAACCCTCATGCTAGCCGAGAGACCCTGCTCAGCTCCATCTCTCACCTGGCTGACCTAGCCATCCCCAACCCTCATGTTAACCAGGTCCCCATTCCAGCCCCTACCCTCATCTTAGCCCAGGTATTCCTTACCCTATCTCAGGGATCCCTGCCAACCCCAATCCTATCAATAACCCCAGACCCTCAGTCATTCCCACTCCTAACCCTAGCCCTCTGAGAGCCCCAAAATCCTAAACTTATACTGGGCCCCTGGCCATTCCCAACCCTCACCCTAACCCTACTGGTCCAAATCCCCACTGTAGCTTTGGACCCCCATGCTAGCCCCAACACTCACCCTTGCCCGGGTGCCCTCTGTGGAACCATGAGGGCTCAGAGAGCCAGTTCAGCCTGTTGATCCTGGCCCCAACCCTAGCCTAGGTCACCCTTAGATGGCTCCTACCCTAACCCTGCCTTGATTTCAGGGGCCCACTCAGCCAGCCCCAACCCTGACATTAGTTTTGGGCATTCTCAGCTGGCCACAAACATAACCACAACCCTAATCAGGGGGCAACCCTCAGCCAGCTGGCGCTGGCCCCATCTCTAGCCCAGAGGCCCCCCTCAGCTGGGCTCAACCCTAACCCCAGCCATAGCCTGTGCATCCCTTCAGCTGGCTGGCACTGGTCCAGTTTTAACCCAGGTGACACCCATAGCCAACCCCAAGTTCACCGGTCCCCTCAGCTGGTCCCAACTTTGAACACTTTGCAATCTCTTGATCCTGGAATGTTTATTTCTGAATTCTTGTGCACTACTGATTTCTGCGTGATAGGTATGTGTGGGAACAAGTGGATAAGGCAGTAATTTAAGATTTTCTTTTCTGCAAGTACAGCAGGTTCCAGTTAGCAGGCTGTAGAAATTAATCCAAACAAATAAATTCAGTATTGCAGTGAAATCTGGCATTTTTTAATAAACACTTTCGAAGTTTCTGAAGTGATTCTAGGATACAAAATTGTCAATCCAAAGCCTGCATCTCTGTACAGAAAAATACAGTGCAAGAAATTAAGGGCTTAGTCCTTTTCTGACAAGACTCCCATTGAAATTAGTGGATATTTTGCTGGAGTAGAGGCTGAGCACCAACCCTGAAAGGTGCTGAGGACTGTCAACCCCAATGGACTGTGGGAATGGAAAGCAAAGATATTTAGCACCTCTAGCAGAGGATCCAACCACAAGTAAGGGACTCAGATTTGGGCTCTATAAAACAAGCTCTCTAGTAAGCAGCATGTTGGTCAAGAGGGGGAAAAAAAACCTACCCAAAAAACAAAGGACAGAAAGACTATGATTGCAAAGATTTTTCCATAAACAAATTCCCTTTCCCCTCCTAGGCCCCCCAAGGACTATGGATTTAATTGACAAGTCTGATCTGTTACATTTGTAGTAAAAAGAAAAAAATGATTTTATTATTCAAGTGTTTCTATATGATCTGGTTCATAGCCATAAAAGGAAGATTTCCGTTGAGTGGACACTGATGTACATTTAGGTGTCTCTTGTGCATATTATGATTATTTTTTTTAAAAAAAAGAAGTGAAACAAAACTAGGATTTCACACACTTATGTAAATAATTATAAAATATAGCTTTAGCAGTTTTACTCCTGGAAAATGATTTAGTTTGGCTGAAGCAGATGTATTGGCTAGGATTATTGCGCTCTGTATCTCCTGTTACATATTAGAACGAGTCAGCCAGTGAAAATCCTGGAAACAAAAAAACAGAAACAAAACAGATAGGTGGAGTAGAATGCAAACATGTATTTACTAACATACAATCCTGCCCTTGTGGAATTGTGTAACACTGCTTATGAAAATATCATTTTATTCTCAATTTCTTTGGTAGGAGCACAGAGAAAGGATTTTTGATACTGTGACAACATTCATAACAAAATTGTCAATAAATAAGGACAATTAGGAAAATGGTGAAGTCAAAGGCCCTGATATGACAAAGAGCTGAGCATGTGGGGATCCCTGCATCTCCATAGAGCCTCGCTGCTGACCAGCAATCTCTCCCCATGTCTCAACAGAGGTTCAGGAGGATACAGGGGATCTGTCCATCAGAGCCTGAGAAAAATGAAAACACGTACCTGCTGTTTTCTGTCAGATTGTGGGTTGATCATTACATTGATAAGGGAAGGCACTTGCTTCTCTGCCAGGCTTGCTTTCAGGGCATTTTGAAGTTCCTCTGGTGTTTTTACAAAGTATCCTTTACCCCCAAATGCAGAAATAATCTGCTCATAGTGAGAATTTGGCAGGAGACAAACAGGTGGTGCACTGAAAGAAGCAAAGAGGTTTATGGTACATAGAGTTAAAATTGCAAGAATGACCAACTAGGATTATGCCAATTTTAGTACTTTTAAATGGTCATTATGCTGGCTCTCTAAGTTTCTCCTATGCTTGTGGGACACGTAATTCAGTTCCTATGAACTTAGTTGTGTGTAACTGGGCATGGTGATTGTGTAAAGGTAGACTTGTTGCCAATTAGTTACTGATCTGACACCGCAAAGCTTTTCACTTCAGCTTTTAGACTAGAACAGAAAATACTAGCCACGGATAAAAAGACCCTCTTGGTTGCTTCTCAGTTAATTAAAAGCACATAGGTTAGAGGTACTCACCACACAGTTGGTTCTCTAGACTTTAACATCTCCTTCCAGGTATCTGCATCCAAACCATGGTATATCCCATTGTTGTTTACTACGATAATTACAACTGACAAGTTATACCTGCAACCATTCATAAATAAAAGAATGATCATGGGAGAAATTCTAAAGAATTGCATCTTTCTGTGAAGCGCTAAAGGGACACTCTACCAAAAAGAATCATTTCTGAATGAAAGTTCTTATACCTACTATTGTTAAAAGTGTCATAGATTCACAGGGTCTGGTCTATGCTCTGGCCTCTAACCAGACTCCTGGGAATGACCCCTTTAGCATGTTGGACCCAGAGTGATCCACAGGGGTAGGCCTGTGGCCACCATGACTCGCAAACTAGCCCTTTGGGCTCCAACAATCCTCGCCCCCCCCTTCTCTCTCCATGGCTCTCTGTGGTGAGTCCAGATGAACCACACGTCTGAGAGAGACTTAGTCACCTCACTCCCATTCGGGGCGCAATGCTTTTCATTAAGTATCTGCAGCCTACACCAGGCAGCCTTTGGATAACAAGGGGATCTTTATTATCACCTGGAATCTAGAATCTGTAAATCTTTAAGTTCGCATGATAATGGTAGGCTTAGTACAGAGTTCATATTGGTGGAAGCCATGGCTTTGCCATGCCCTCCTTCTCTCAGCTCCATCTTCGCGTGCCCCACTGTCCGTCTACCTCCTCTCCCTTTGCTTTCCTGCTAGGGCTTTTGCCCTGCTTCCCTGCAGAGAGATGGTGGTGGTGCTGGGAAATAACTTGCTCTAAAGAGTTAACGTTCAGTCATTAAGGCTTCCATTCAAATGTGTTGATCCCAGCCCAGACAATCCTAGTGGCTATACTTCTCAAATACCTAGGCTGATCTCCCATGTCCCAGGGAGAAAATAAGTTATCTCCCTTTCCCTCCACAAGAGGAAGCAATGCCAAAGGGATAGACACAGAGTCAGACACATAGTTTATAAACATATTAGAAAAATTCCCCCATTTGTCACAACAAGTAGCACCTAATATTAGTAAGACAAAATATTTTTCTATATTTTTTCAGTTTGTTTTCTTTGTGCATTTAACTGCACTTTGTGTACAGCCAGTTTCCCTGATCTGGATAGTCTGTCAGTTAGACAGGGATAATAAATTAAGATGGTTTACTTGATCAAAAACTGTTTTTTACCTGCAAATAGTTTCCACTTCCATGCCAGAAAATCCAAAAGCACTGTCTCCTTCTACACAGATCACTCGCCGTTCAGGTGTCTGATCTTTAGCCACCATTGCAGCTGCTATAGCAAATCCTAGCCCAACTCCCATTGCTCCAAATGTACCAGCATCAAGTCTACAGATAGAAAGTAGAATTATTGCCTCTTTCTTCACTGCATTATTTTTCCTGTACAGCCAGGCAAACAGCTCTCAACTTGTCCATGACAGTTTGTTCTTGGTTTGTAGTAATTTTGATATAACCCAACTACTTATAAAACAATATCTGGATAATAAAAAGGCATTTGACACTTGTATTGCTATATTGCACAACATGTGTCTAAATAGGCGTGGTTCTCATATAAGAATCTGATCAAGATTTCATAATACTCTAATGAACACACATATAATGGAACTTTTAAAAAATTAGTTGACTGGAATAAGAGATGCTTACATACTACCAATTACAATGTACTATATTCCTGATTGCCTTCAGTCTGAATTTTACTGGTATTTCAAGACATCTAATTAATATGTGCTCAGATGTTTCAAGTGGTAGTAAAATAGTTATTCTATTGAGTGTTGCATCCCAAAGGTCAAATTAAGAGGGTACATGAAATCTTTTCTCCATTTAACTCCCTGGAAATCCAACTAGAAGCCTGAAAAATTTCAGGCAAATAATGCTATTCAAATTCCAGTCTTCAGGTTCAACTTTTTGAAATCAAATTGCAAGCTGTAATTAAATAAGACCATTTCAACCAGGCAAATGCAAAATACATTTTAAAAAAAAGCACAATTATAGGCTTAACTTTTCAGATTCGCCCTCTTATGTGCACAAGGCTATGTGCAAAGAAAAAAGCATCAGAATCACCGTGCCAGCCTTTTAAAAATAAATATATTCCACAGTTAATTTTAAATTAACTTTATTTCATCTCAAATATGTTGTGAGGTTCATTTGTTACCTATCATGCTGTTTTCAAAAGGAGGTTCTAGACTCCACAATCAGATCTGAAGGGTCACCTCAGCAAAGATTGTCCAGTTTTCTCTCACACAATCTAATAAATACAGACTAGCTCTAATTTACAGTCATTCTGTAATAGCTGGCTTTAAGAGTCACAAATCAGAACGTCAGAATTTGTATGTCTACATTTAGGCACCTGAACTCCTATGTAGAGGCCCAATATATGGCCTTTTTCCAAAGATGCGGAACACGTGTGGCTCCCATTGATTTTAAGGGGATTCTGCATTACAGCAACTTTGTGTGTGTGAATCTGCTTGCAGGATAGGACCCTAGCCTATTTATTTTAAAAAATTTAAGTAAGTCCTAACATTTTTAGGTACAGATTCACATACCAAGTATGGGACTCAATAATATACTTCCATCCCAAAAAGAACTGAGATCTCTGCTAAATAACTTTCACCCGTTTGAAATATGGCCATTTATTACCATTGTACTATTTGCTGAAGTCCCACACAAATCAACGTGTATTCGGTATAAAAATCAATGACAGGGTATGACCAAAAGGGATAAAGGTAAGTTGCCTTAACAAGAACAAACCCACCCCAAAGACACATTATACATTTACTTTACTTAAATAACTTTTTTATTTAAAAAAAGACACGGAGCCAGTAATTTATAACCCAACTACATGGAAACAAACATATGCACATAATTGTTGCATCATGGCAACAGAGCAAATACTTTACCTGTGGCGAGGATGATAGTTTGGAAGCATAGTACGTCCAATGTCCATAGTATTAGCTCCCTCACTAACCAGAATGCAGTCCCTGGGTAACAGTTCTCTGACATGATGGAATACTGTATAATAATTCATAGGCAGGGATTTTTGTAATGCCAATGCCTTTAAAAAAAGAGACTATAAATCATTTCTATACGTACTGCTTAGCATAAGGGCAATGTGCAATGCCATGCGTGAATATTACCACTGAAGTCAGGGACTATTCTCCTGAGAAAGGGTTGCAGAACTAGACTTCCTCCCAATGGCTGAGATCA
The DNA here is from genome assembly GCF_965140235.1 of Caretta caretta. Classification (NCBI taxonomy): domain Eukaryota; kingdom Metazoa; phylum Chordata; order Testudines; family Cheloniidae; genus Caretta; species Caretta caretta. Next base: position 205,322,968 of record NC_134207.1, on the reverse strand, counting down.
TCAGTCACTTTTGCTGACAGTGCCTTTGTAATTCTGAAGAGAGGCCATTTTCAGCAGAGATTCCCTCAGGTGTGCAACCTGCTCCCTCTGGTGGTGTGCCATCGTCAACAGTTTATTGACATTCAGAGCAACAAGCAAGGCACCTCAGCTCACCATTTTTATTACTATTTATTATCTGTATTGCCATGCACCCACTCATGGGCCAGAACCCCATTGTGCTAGCTGCTGTTCAAATGGAGTAAAAATGTTCGACTATTTCTAATCGCAGGTGAGCTGTGTCATTTGTGTGTTGGGATGGTTCAGGAACAGCCCCTGTTTGTGCTGTCACTGAGAGGAGTCTAATTTAGGCTCCAATCCTGCTGACACATATGGGCTTAACTTTCCAGGCCTGAACAGTCCAATTCATATGCAGAAATTTAAGCACATCCGTAAGTATTTGTAAGAAAGGGGCCTTAATGTGTCACAATAACTGGCACATATAAATCCATAAAATAAAATAAAAATAAAGGATCTACCTGAGCAAAACTGAGCTGTCATATGCTAAGAGTAACACCACATCACTTGAAAATCAATTCTGTTACCATATCATCTTCTACACAAGGGCTTCCTTCTGGCACTATGGTCCTGATCCAAAGCCCAATCACTTCAATGGGGTTTGGATGACAATTAGCTCTTAAGCCCAGTCTGTCCATACAGTAGATAAATCTGAACACAGTAAGCCTACAGGAGTCTTCTGAAACATTTTGATACCATTCAGAATTTAGCAACCTGAAAGTTCCGATTAGTTAGGGAGACTTAACTACAATATTGACAGGGATATGATTGATACTCTTTGTCCAGAAAAGGATCAAAAGCCACTTTTACTGAGCCATAGTATTACCTTGGATGTTTCTTCATTGCTCTTCATTTTCTCTCTTAATCCCTTCCACCACTCCGAATAAGAAGGATATTTCCATTCCATTAGAACAAGTTGTTCTAAAAGCTAAAACAACACACACAAACACACAGACAAAAAAATTTATCCTCTTTCAAAACAACATAAACCTCAGAATAATTTCTTCAAGAAAATCTAACAATCATAAACCAAGATCCCAGCACAATACTACATCTACTTTTAAATTTTAATTTTGGATTAGATACTGGATGCACAGCATAAATATACTGCATGAAAAAAAAATGCTTTTCCTAGAACTGTTTTTTTTTTTTTTTTTTATAATTTACTCTCTTTCTACAAGTCAAAGAAAGTTATAAACACCTTGCATTACATTACCTGCTCAGTCACGGCATTTATGTCACCTAATAAATGTGCAGCAGGTCTCACGTTGTTCCCCAGCTCTTCTGCACAAATATCAACCTATTTTAAAAAAAAAAATAGGTTTTAGACAAAAGAACACTGAATCAATTAGAAATATTTTTAAGTCAATACGACTTACACTGTAAAATAGAAGAGTATTTTCTAACAACCTCATTAGTCCTCGCTTTGGCTTTAAGAGTAATTTCCTCTAATCTTTACTGGAAGTGCTATTCAAGAGATGATTTACTCCAAGTAAAAACCTACTATACATACCCATTTTCAGACATTCATTTGTACCCTTAGCACCGACTTACTGCTTCTGTTATACCTCCGACACACCGTACTATATATAACTTTGTTACTACTAGTGTGAAGAGCTCAAACTGGACACCTTTGGAGGAGACCAGATGAGGACTTATGTTTCAGACTACTGAAAGCCAGCTAATCAGAGAGCAGAACTGACTGTTGCCCTTGGACACATGGTTTACACGATTTTGAAATGGGGGAGGGGTAAAATTGTGTTTATATCCTACCCTTCCTAATACAGACAGTTTGCCAGAAGTATTCAGTTGTTAAGTAGCCTTTCCTCCTCTACTCTCATTGTTTCTAAGTGGCCAGACTCGGATAGTGAGCAGCAAGATCTTGCTTGCTTTGACTGTAAATACAAGCTAATGTTTTTAAAGGATCCTACTGAGAGAGGGATCCATTATTATGAACAATTCCACAATTTCATAACTCTTTGTTTCTGACCAAGGAAACTATAGTCCTATACATGGTTCATATGCATTATGGGCCCAATCTTTGGGCTATTGCACTGAATAGGAGCTTTGCCATTAATTCAGTGGGAGCAGCATCAAGTCCTATATGCTCGGAATAACATTATATTGATTTTGAAAATATCAAGGGAATTAAAAACAAATAAAAACAGTTATTTTGGAGAACTACAGTGATCACATGCATTGTACTGCACTGTCAATATGACAAAGATCATCACATGAAAGAGCAGCTTATTACAGAGAGAGAGAGCTAACCTACAGAGGGTGCTGTTCAAATTATTTTCCTAGATTACCTGGATAATCTTTACATCTGGTCGAAATCTTGGTGGAAGTCCAAAGTGCAAAATCCAGTTCAACCTGGCACCAAACAATATTATTACATCAGCATGTTGCAATGCCCTAATAATGGAAAACAAGAGAAAAACATGAAATGTAAATATTTTTTATATTTAATTGCTTTTCAAAAATGGCAATAGTTCCAGATAGCACAGCAGCCCTATCATTTAGGAGAATAAAATAACAAATCTTGCTTCCCTCCGGTCTATATTTGTTTAGCTCAGCAAGCTAAAAATCTTTTATACAAACTGTCTCTTCAGTTTATATAAGCAGAAGATTTTCTGAATTTCCAAATAAAGCACTAAGTTCTTTCTAAAACAGCATTCATTTTGTGAAAGTAAATATTATTAGAGCAAAAAACAAATAAACAAAAACTCTACTTTAACAGAATTCTGAGGTAGCAAAGTCAAGTACTCAAAAATTAGAAAATACCAGAATGAAGGTTGACCATGCAACCAAGGTGACCAGATGTCCCGATTTTATAGGGACAGTCCTGATATTTGGGGCTTTGTCTTATATAGGCGCCTATTACCCTCCACCCTCTGTCCTGATTTTTCATACTTGCTGTCTGGTCAGCCTACATGCAACCTTAATTCAGCCTTCTGGTGTGTATGCCCAAGGTGGCCCAGCTGCTGAGCAAAATACCTCAGGTATAGTTTTTAAGTTCTCAGATTTATTAATAACATACTCCATAATGATGAAGGTATTTTGCTCAACACACAACTTTGTTTACATTTAAGTATATAGGAGTTTCAGCTGCAAAGTAAGCCCACTGTACACACATACCTACAAGTGCTCTATAAGTAAGCTCACCTTCATTTGTGGGTGACTACAATTATTTTTTTAAAACACAATCTTCAATATATGTCTCTTCAATACAATTAAAGGATTTACAGAGACCCTAGTTCAATTAAACTGGAATGTACTACAAATGATATAAAAGCGAGGCTGCATAAAGCAAAATTTGAATTGTGATACTCCATTTTATATAAACCTTTATAGCCTTAAAGGTCAGAACACTGAAAATGCCAGTAGTTTTCTGCTACATGTAATGTAACTTGTTTACATACTTCATTTTGTGCTATAAACTACATGTTAAAAATACTATGTTGTCTGATATAGGCTTAATATTTATACAACAAAACGTAACTCAAAAGAATTCAGCCTAGCTTTTGCCAAAACTTACTAGTGACTCCCAAGCTTTCACCCCGGATTCAGTTCTAAGCAGCATTTGACACAAGCTGTGTAACGCTACTGGCTTTATCCACTGCCATAAAGCAGGGCACGAAATGCAGCTGCACTTAAACTTTTTTTTGCTTTTTGTGTTAGGCCTTCCACAGTATCTGTAACATATTGCAATTTGCTGTATCTTTAATGGTATGTTCCTATTAGTTTCCCAGAAGATAGGATTGGAAGCAAAGCCTTGGTTTATACTGACCTGGATCTGGCTGCAGCTACACAGTTTGGATGGTTGTCAGGAACAACTCCTTTTCCCATTGGGGTAGGCAAAAATGGTAGCCCGCATTGGTCCACCAACTTTCTGATGCTGTTTTCAGCACGTGAATAAGCAGCACCTACAGGAAACAAAGTATAAAGAAGGGTTTAATGTGATCTCTAATTATGTCTTTTCATGGCCTCATTTAAACAAGGTGCTTAAGTAAGGGCTTATCTTCAAGCATGTGAGTGAATAGTCCCACTGATTTAGAAATACTTATATGCTTAAAATTACAAATATGCTTAAATGTTTCTCTAAAACAGGAGAACAGTGTGATCTCTAAAACATATACTCTTCAATTAACCTAAATCATCATATTATATAGATGGGGCTGGTAGCACTGCCTATTATTAAGACAGCCTGACACTTCCCATTATAAAACCCTGTTTTCAGTTGCTTGTAACTTGCCAAACGTTAACTGTTTGGCTGAGACTTTCCATGGCAGGTGTCTGCCACAGGCAGGATGTGTTCAGAAAAATTTCCACCAAAATGGTTTAGCTGTTTCTGATAAAGAGGTTGGGAAAAAATACATTGTTTTGCCTATGGTATAAAATTCTGGCAATCCTTTCTCTGAGAAGTTTAGCACCCCTGTGATTTGGCACAGGAAAGAGATAGGACTGGGACACGGTCACATTGCAGGGAACGGGGCAGAAGGGGTCAAAAACTTGGGGTGTAGAAGCAGAAGAATCTGTTACCACTAGAGCACACTCCTCTCCAGAGCCTGGAATGGAACCTAGGATTCATGAGTCTCATCATTCCTCTGCTGCCAACAAGCATCTGTGAAATCCATTGCAAACTGTGTGTCTCATCTGGTCCACACAGAGAATGATAATCTACTATTGCTATAGTTATTCCATTAGCTCAAGTGGAGGAGGTCTCTGCTGTAAATCTAAAGGTTCTAACCCTGCTCATGAACCACATGTATGTCAACAGGATACCACATGATGGAATTTCTGTTTTTCAATTTGTTTTTTTAAATACTTAAGAAATTACGCACACAAAAACTATGTTAACAGAAAATTACGGTTGCAAGGTCAAGCACTGGAAAGTTAGGAAATAGCAGAATTAATGTTGTCTGTACAGCCTTAATCCAGCCCCCCCCCCCCGCAATGTGTATGCATTACGATGAAGTATTTAACAACAAGATCACATGCTATTTTTTCCACCACACCAATGTCAGTCAGTGCACAAAATTAATAGTGCATAGTTGCTCATTAAGTGAGCACCATTTTATTTTCTCCTCACGGTTCAATGTGTGCTCCTAATCCTTATATACTGTACACTATTCAAACCAGACTCTGAAAACAGATTACTTTCCCAATGGGTTTTTCTATGGTGCTTGTTACTATAGTTTCTGAGTGTTTTACAAACACTACTTTATTTTCACAGTAAGATGGAAGGGTTTTATTCTCATTTTAAAGACTGGTATCTGAGATCACAGACATTAAAGGTCAATAGAATCCACTAATTTTGGGTGCCCACTTTGAAGCACCTGGGACTTGATTTTTTCAGAGTATATAGCACTTCATATATTCAAAGCACAGCTCCCATTGACTTCAGCTGCAGCTGTAAATGCTCAGCACTTCTCAAATCACATTTCAGGATCTCAAGTCAGGCGCCCAGAAAATGAAAGACACATAATTATTGACCATCTGTGAAAAGTTTTTTTTAAGTGACCTGCGTAGGATCACGTAGGAACTCTGTAGCAGAGGCAAGGATAGAATCCAGTTCCCCAGGGTAGCATTCAACTGCCTTAATCATGAGACCATCCTTTCTCTTCTTGCAATCCCCTGCCTCATTCACCACACACCTTCCAACTTCTGCAACAAAAGAGGCAGCGGTCCTACAGATAACGGCACTGTTCTTCACTACACAGCCCTGATTCATTCCCAGGTCTGTCCTATGCACTGAATGAGCGTTAAAAAAAAAAAAAGTATACGATCATGTAATTAACAACTGTATCATAATGCGCACACACAAGGGGCCTGAATTAAGGATGCACAGGTAATCTTGATTCTGGCATTTCTTTCAAGTACTTGATTTTTCAACCTTGATAATGGCCTTTTAACATTGAGTTTTTGTGGGTAACATAGTAATTTGTGTGTCATGCTTTACACTGAAGCAGCTAAAGACACCTTTACCTAACAGGAATTATGAGGTCTCCCAATGACCGAAGCTTGGAAATAAGGGCGCTAGACATTTAGTATACACAGTAGAAAGCACTGCAATTAAAATATTTGAAAAGTGACTTTAGGGTCTCTCTTGGGTTTTAATCAGACCATCTCCTAAGCACTTGAATGGACGTGCCAACAAAAGCGCTCTGATTATTTAGTCATCTGCAAGATCTTGACTACTAGAAAACAAGTCCAATTTTAGAGGACTGGAGAACTCTGGTGATTGGTAGGAAGAACATAAAAATTGTTCTAGTGGATCAGATTCGTGGTCCATCTAGTCTAATACCTTGTTTCTAACAAAGGTGATCATCAGGTGCTTCAGAGAAAGGTGCAAGAAGTCCCATAATAAGCAGATGTGGGATAATTTGACCCCAAAGAGGATAATTGGCTTAAAACCTGAAGAATGAGGTTTTATATCCTTAGCAAATTTTTTGCTAGCATTGAACAACAACAATTCTGGATATGTATGTTATCCATACAAATGTCCAATTTCTCTTTGAATTTTGCTGTATTTTTGGCTTCAGCAACATCCTGTGGCAATGAGTTCTGCGGTCTAATTACGCATTGTGTGGAAAAAAGTATTTCCTTACATCAGTTTCAAATGTCCCACTATTCAATTTCATTGAATGTCCCTTTGGTCTTGTGTTACAGAACAGGGAGAAGAGATGCTCCTAATTTACCTTCTCTATACAATTCATTATTTTATATACTCTTATCATGTCACATATTTGTCTCCATTCTATGAGTAAACAATCCAAAATTTTTCAATTTCTCTTTATGTGAGAATATAGAACCTCGCTATCTGATATCAGAGCCTTCCATCTCTCATTCACCTGTTCATATTCAGCCAGCTCTCTAGTAACTGCCTAGGAATTCAGTTAGTCTCTAAGGTGCTACAAGTACTCCTTTTCTTTTTAGGAATTCAGTGGCCTTTATGAAATAAATTGGTTTCAATTCAGTTCCTGGTGGATATGTGTCTTCATCACAAAAAGCATCAGAACTGCCCCCCTTAGAAGAGAGGCAAAATGACTGAATGCACATGGAGTCTGAACTACCCTCTGATCCATAGAGGGGACCACCTCTAGATCAGAAATGAAGTGCACTGGCAGAGTGTAGTGGAAAGTCTGTAATATAGCAATGGCAGCAGCAGGTGTTGTATGGTTACAGAGTGGGCTTCATGATCCAGCTCTGGTAGTCTGGCATATTCAGTGAGTACAAATCAAATAATAAAGATCACTTTGGTTCAGTGTTCTGATTCTCACAGTAGAATGCAAGGGTATTAGACAGGTATATGTCAGAGAAGGGACTTTTACATTTTGACAAACAGGGTTTGTTTAAGCTTTGGTTGGAACAGGCTTTACACTTAGGACAATATTTACCCATTTATTTTCCATATAGATTCAGTGTATTGTATTGACTTGACTTACTCTAGAAGAAAAAATAAAGGGAAAATCTAGAGCAAGTCAGTGTATGTACAAGACAGAGGAAAAAAATATTCCAGTAGAAAAACAGATTTTAGTTCCAAGTTTAAAGATGTTATTTTATAAACAGTGAAAGGAAAAGAGATGCTTTAAATTTAAGAGAAATATTACTTTGGTCACTATTCTTTCCAACATGTGGTAAAGTTCAAAGCTACATCAAATCATGTTACCTTTGCCAATGATTAGGAGAGGCTGTCTGGAATGCGCAAGGATAGATGCTGCTGCAGATACAGCAGAGTGTTCAGCTGTGCAGACAGGAGGTGGCAAACAGCATTTAACATATCTGAAAGACAGACAGGCCAGCATCTTCAAAGGAAATGCAATGGAAAGCAAGCAATTATCAAAAGGTAAAATCAGTCACTCACTGTAAAATAACAGAGTTTATTTTAAACTGTCCATGATATTTGTCAGAACAGCAACTTTATTTTACAAACAAAATTTAAAATTGCTCATTATATTCAAACCAAATTTTTCTGAGAATAAGCTACTCCATAGAACAAGCAAAATATTTAGCATGCTGCAAAAATAAACCCCCTAATTTTAATATCTCCTTATTTTATATGTGCATTACACTGTGAACTAATAACCTATGCACATTTCTATTAACACATATATAGTCATTTTAAATCAAATTATTTGTCTTGGCAAAGCCTGGCATTCTGAACCTTTCCTTTCCTCTCTCTCATTTGTGGGCAGCTACCTCCCTGCATAAACCCTCTCTTCTCATTATAGCAATAAAATGGCTGCAAAGGCTGCCCCACTCTAGTTTCCTCCCCACTGCTTTTGACAAAAGTAAAAAAAGAGATGATATTTTCTTGAGAACTCTGCCAAAGGTTCAAGATTTTCACAGTTGTCCTAGAGAGGGCAGGGGAAGAGGAGGAATGCAATGGAAACCTCCCCTACCACCTTTTTAATTGCAGGTTCTACGGTGTCCCCATATAAGACTGCAAAACCTAGCACTTGATATCACAGGACTACCTCAATTAACACAATACTTGCCATTCAAATGCCACCTCATTAAGTCAATGGGACTTCAACATGTACTTAAATGCTTTCCTGAATAGGAATAGGGCTAAGTACATGCTTAAGTGCTTTTCTCCCCTAATGTAAACAGTCCCTGTATTCTCAATCTCTCACCATATATATTTTTCAATGTCTCCTAGCAATTCATTGCCGATCATTGAACTCATCTTTCTTCTATATATCCCTAGTATTCTAGGTGAGAATGTACCACTGCTTTACATAATGGCATAACAATACTGTCATAATATTTCACTTCTTATAAATTCACTGCTGCATGACATAATAGACTACTACATCCATAGGCTGGATTGCAAGTAATATAATTTCAGTGTGTTCAAGCCCCAATGGTAGGTTGTGCAACCTTTCCTTAAAAAGAAAAAAATTATATATATATATAATTTTTTATAACTTTTTTTATAAATTATATATATTACTTCAAACAGATTTTTTGGCTAAATGCAATGACCAATGGATTAAAAGATTATGTAGGAAAAACTCTGTATCTAACAACTTCACCCATCCAAGTAACTTGTACTCACTTGACAGAGCTCTTGTTCACCTGTAGATTTACAAAGTCTCCTGGCATGTCAACATAACAGGCACCTGGACGACCATAGGTACTGCACCTCACTGCCTAGATTTATTGAGAGAAGAGAAGAGCACCATTTTAATCACTGTTTAAGAGAATTTTTAAAAATCTTAATACTTAAAAAACAAAAAACAAAACTCAGTGTAATGAAGAAAGTGCGCTGTCTTATTCCCTATGCACCTGCAGGAAAATCTTCCTGGACACAATTTATAATGGGCTATTTTAACCTAACTTTTTAAATTCCCTCCTACCCCATTTAAGCCAGCTGAAGTGAGCCAGTGCACAGAAGCTCTTGGATTGTAAATGTTTTGCCTCATTTACACGGAGACAGCAACACTATCAGCTGTTATATCTGCAGTTACTAAGTCAAAATTTCCTGCTGAATTTCTGTTTAAAGTAGCATGATCCTTGAAGCCACCATCTTTTATTACTTAGGACACCAGTGCTCCTGTTCGTTCCATAGATGCTACTGTGCTGAACTGGCACTTCTGGAAACAGTATTGCTTGTGACAGGATTTAAGTTGACAGGGTTATTGCGGTGCTGGAGCAGTGGCATGACACTTTTCAAACCTAATCCTGGAGAGCTAAAATAAGGATGTCTCTGTGGAAATCCTAAATCTCACAAAATGAGCATCTAGCAATACTCCTTCACAGCCAAAACTGAAGAGATGAAGTACATACTGCAGTCCTAACTCCTGCACCTCTGTCACACAGAATGTCTTTTTCAAGGCTTTATCCAACTCCCATTGAAGTCAACTAAAAGATTCTTGTGGACTTCAGTGAGAGTCAGATTGAGCCCATATGCTGTTTGTAACCTTATTCCATGAACTAACATATGGGAAAGATCGCCCAAGTGTTTATAGCGACTTAACTAATCAACAAGCCCGTAGTAAATTTGTAGGATTAGGGAGTTAAATGATAACTATTTCCAAAACTTGAGGAATTAAAGAGAAGCTGTCTAAATGCTAACCATGTGTTGCTATGTACTGTTTTGTACCTTTTCAATAACAGCAGGAATAGCTTCTAGGCTGCTGGGTCTGACAGAAAATTTGCTGTAAGGCCTACAAGCTTCAACCTGCAGAAGTAAAAAAAAAAAAAAAAGAAAAAGGAAACATTACAAGAATCACATACTTTTTTCTTTTCTTTATAAAAGTGTTGTGGCGATTAATTCACATTTACTGTTTACAAAAGAAATAAATTCCACAGAATATCAATGCCTGCAACAGCTTGTAATGAAACATGCTACAAAGAAGCACGTGACAAACTCTACCTTTCTTATCATAGAAAAAACAGAATCTTTATCATGAAAAGAAATTATTTTAGTCACCAAAACGGATTCAATGAAGTGTCTTGCCGATTTCCGTCTTACTTCAGTATGAACGGGTGTTCTACATGCTGTGATAAAAAACAGCCAGCCTTCCAGAAAGCAAAAAGTTACAAATTCCCACAAACTCAGAAAGGCAGATCCACAGCTGATTTCAGTGGCACAATGACAATTTACGCTCGCTGAGGATCTGCCTCCATTTATTTACCTGAAGCCTTTATGCAGTAAGTTATATATCTGTGTACCTGTGGGAATTCTTGGAAAGCTCCCATGATTTCCTGATTCCTGTCAGAGGAACCTCCAATAACAATCAAAGGCCTGAAACAAGCATAAAAAATATTTTATTTTTAAAAGCAAATTTTAAAAGAGCCCCAAAACAACAAAAAACACATCAAAAATCTGATTCTTAAGATATATATTTTAGGACCCAATCCTGCCTATCGCTTAATGCTTCTTACAGAGATACTATGCACCTTCAGTTTCCATTGACCTCAATAGGAGTAGAGGGACATCAGCACTTTATATCAGACTCTAAACAGCATTCATTTGCCAAAGAGTAAACTTTTTAGTATCCTTTAGGATATTACAATTACATTTCTTCCACAGTGCACAGTCATTAGAATAAGGAATTTAGTTAAGTCTCCTTTCTCAAAGAGAGGTTAGAGATCTGCACTGAGTGTAGAGCCCTCTCCTGCACTGCAGATAAGTCATGCAGCAACAATTGGCCATACATTTTTCAGTGATGGCTATGCTTCTATCACATCAAATTTTTACAATGCACCTGAAGGAGAGAGAGATGAGCAACATTTTAACATGGCCATAGATGCCTATGTTATTAGTTTAGTTCTATATATATAGTGAATGAGAGAGACAGAGTGTGTAGAAGAGAATGTTAATATGAGACATGGAATACATCTTCATGTGGGACAGATTCTTAAAACCAGTGCTGTAAGTTATAAATGCCTTCCTCCCAGGAAGGACGAAAACTAGTTCATTCAGTTTCTAGGTCAGTATGATATTTTATAAGCTGTGAAATGATGAGTTAATATGAGAAGGCCACTTAATCTGCTTTTTGAGTAAGGTTAACTCCAGCATAGCACTCCATTAGCTTTCCAGGATTTTTCTCCAAAAACATTTTCCTCTGTAAATCCTTTTTATTGATTAGAATATGCATAATAGGAGTACTTTAAAAGGCAAAACTAGAGATCCCCCAGTACATAACTCCAATCCTGGACACCACTGGGGACATTTGGATCTAAACCTTAATTTCACAAGCAGGCCACTTCTCTATAGTGAGCCAAATTAAAACTTCTGATCCAAAAGTTTTGGAATGCTGAGATTGGAACACTGTAGCTTGGTCTCATCTCGAATAAAAATCCCCATGGAAAACAGATCTGAAGCATACAAAACACCCACTTTTACCATTCTGGATGTTTTATTTTGTTGGGTGGTGGTACTTTACTTTCCTCTGAGGCGTTAGATATAGGCTGACATCAGAAAAAGGACAACAACCTAGTTACATCATTGGACCACTTCAGGATGACAAGTCCTATGCCAATTCCATTTAGCTTTTCCAAGTTTCATCTATTAAGAGGACTTTTGCAAAACAAAACACAGCCCTGAGAAACATTCCCTATCCCCCCAAATAAATTCATTGTACATTTCTACAGGCATACTCCCTTAAATGTTACCAATAGTAGCACTTACTACTGTGAGCAGCCTAGCCGCAGTCAAGAGCAGGTTAGGTAGGGAGAATATTGAAGTTAATGGAACTATTCACATTACTGAGTATTTTGCTCAGCAGTAAGTGTCTGTAGGATGAGACCTTTAGCTAAGCTGAAGAAACACTGATGCAACCACAGGTTACAGTAGCATTATGAAGTGCTACTCTTATCTGGAGTTTAATCTTCTAATTGTCATGAGCAATAATACAATCTTTCACGGCAGCTACACCATGATAAAACTATATGCACTCAAAATGATGCTGACAAAAGCAGGGAATACTGTAGATCATTTTTAATAATGGATTATATTTTTTCTGAATGGACGAAGAATGAAAGGTTTTCCCTCTTACAAGCATAATTTACAAGAGCTTCTTAAGTGTCTACTTTAATTGAGCTTACATAGCAATTAGTAACAGGGTAGCAGACTCTCAGAGGGTACATCTACACTGCAAAGAAACAAAAACCCCATGGCAGCGAGTCTCAGTGCTTGGATCAACTGACTCGGGCTCGTACTACAGGACTAAAGACAGCAGTGTAAACGTTCCCGCTTTGGCTGGAGCCCAGGCTCCAAAACTCAGTGAGGGGCAGAGGGTTCTTAAAGCCTGGTCTCCAGCCTGAGAAAGAACATCTACACTTCTTTTTTTATCCCCTTAGCACAAGCCCAACTCAGCTGACCCATGTCCGAGACTTGCTGTTGTGGTTTTTTTTTTTTTTTTTTTTTTTGGCAGAGTAGACGTACCCAGAGTGAAATCCTGGCCCACTGAAGTCAATGGGCTTTCAGTGGGGCCAAGATTTCACCTTCAGATGTTAAAACCTTGCAAGGTAAATACTGGCAAGTTGTGCTGGCAGATGGGTCCAGTTAATTCCAACCAGAGCATTAAAGGTATAGAAGAGTCACTGCTTGTTGCAGGAAATTAGGACAGAGAGGACCCTGGAGAGAAACCATAGAAACAGCCAAGCTCAGTGAGAAAAGCTTAGACTGAGGTTTAAGGTGTATTATTATTTCTGAGTTACTAACACTAAATTAATAAATAAATAAAATAATTCAAGGTCTGTATCTCTGCTGGAAAAGGGGATAGAGACTACATGTCTACACGATGGGCAATATAGTGTCATCGCTATGCTGCTGTAATCCCATAGTGTGAACACAGACTACAGTGAAGCGTTTCCCCCCGGCATCTCTTTAAGAACTCCACCTCCCCAGTCGACAGTAGCACTCTTCCATTGACTTAGCTGTGTCTATATCAGGGGTTAGGTCGGCATAGCTAAGGCACTCAGGGATGTGGATTTTTCACCACTGAATGAATGCATCTATTTCCATGACACCTACTACGTGTAAGGGACAAAAACATAAACATCTTGGACTAACGGTTAGTCAATTAGCATGTAGATTGATCTGATTCTCACGATGCTATCAAATCTTCTGTCAAGCTAGAGGATAATCCACTTTCCTCATCTTCTGCCAAGACTTCAGATTTGTGCAAGATTAAATCAGGCACGCACAACCAGTCTCAGCCAAACTGGATTTTCAGAGGGAAAGTGCAAACATCAGCCAAATATGTCTTACAAATTAACCAAAGTGATATGAAAGCTTCTTCCTAGTGACCAAACTCATCAATTATTTAAAGCAAAGTCACACCAGGATTTTTTTTGTTCAGGCAGTTTCATATATAACCAAGTATTAGTAGCCAATTCTTGTGTGACAAGCAGTTTGGACCCTATCTGATAAACTACAAAGTTTTCTCTCTATCAGGTGATTCTGTCAGCATATGCAAACACTGCTTCCTACATATGAAAATCTTCTAAAACCGTCACTATTTGCTCTTTGCCAGCCAACTGTTTATTAACTTTATGGTCTGGTGCATATGTACCTAGTGCTATGTGATCTTCTTCCGAAAATGTTTCAGGTAACTCACTCAGCAACTTTATTTTTATTCACAGGCCAATTAAAGTTGCCATACTGGTGTGAAGACTTGTGGGGGTAAACACTATTGCTGCTGCACTTTCATCTTCATTTAATTCAACATTTAACTGTTCAACAACACGCATCAAAACCCAAACATTTTGTTATTACATAGGCCAATTTGTTCACCTCTGAAGAGAGGCAGTCATTAACCCAAAAGCATTTGTAAGCTTCTTTTTGGATTCAGAGCTGCTTCTACCCACTGCACTCATCAACAGAATATCAGAAGACTGGTTACTACCACCTTGATTTTTACATGTATCCGGGTACATTACACAGTAAATAACTGGATTTTACAGAACATATGATGTAGCAAGGCAGGAGGATTTTTATCTCTGAAAATGAGAAAAACTAAACGAGATCAGTTGTACTGAAGAAAAATGAATTCACTTCTCATTTCCAATGACAGAAATTTTTTATTAAATATCAAAAAGGCAGAAATATCTGCAATGAAGAGCAATAAACCAAAAAAATCTGAATATCAGTTTGGACAATGATTGTGCTAATACTTAGAATTAGATAGAGGAAATGTAGTCACATTACCAGCAATTCATGTTCGCATTTGCCATTCCGCCCAGAGCATGTATGAGACCTGGACCAGAAACAACAAGACATACTCCTGGCCTATTGGCAAAATAGATCAGAAGGAAAATGAAAAATACAGAACATCAAATACAGTACAAACAAGAATTAGAAAAATGCTCAACTTCAAGAATATTAAGCTTTTAGAGAGCGACAGTCAAATTGCATCATATGGATGGATGAGCTTGGAGCCAGAGGCAGATTAGGAATCAAGGGCTGTATCTACACTAGAAACGCTGCAGTGTAGACACTACAGCGACGGAAGGAGTTCTGTCGCAGTAGTAAATCCCCCTCTCTGAGAGGTGGTAGCTAGGAAGAATTCTTACGTTGACCTCGCACTCTCTATACTGGAGCTTGGGACAGGTTAACTACATCTCTCAGGGGTGTGAATTTTTCACCCCCCCCCCCGAGGGGTGTAGCTGCGTTAACCTAACTTTCTAGTGTAGACCAGCCCTAGGATTCATCTTTACCCAGATCCTCTTTATGAAAAACAAAACAAAACACGTGGACAAGGTATGAAAGTAGTTTTCTTCAGCTTTGCAACTTGTGCAGGCTGCACTTGTAGTTAGCTCAGGACCACATAACCTATGCCAGGGGTGGGCATACTACGGCCCACGGGCCAGATCCATCCCCTCAGGGCTTTGGATCTGGCCCGTGGGATTGCCCCCCCCATGGTGTGGCAGGCTCCGCGCTGCTCTCAGAAGCTGCCGGCACCACGTCCCTGCGGCCCGGATTGGGGGCGGCAAAGGGCTCCGTGTGTTGCCCTTGCCTCCAGGCACCGCCCCCCACAGCTCCCATTGGCCAGGAACAGGGAACTGCGGCCAATGGGAGCTTCAGCGGAGGTACCTGGAGGCGTGGCAAGGGCAGCGCGTGGAGCCCCGTGGGTCCCTGTCCCGCACAGGGGCCGCACAGGGATGTGGTTCCAGCAGCTTCCTGGAGCCGTGCAGCGTGGGGCCAGGGCAGGCAGGCAGTGAGCCTGCCTTGGCCCCCGGTGAGCACTGCTGCTACCCCGGAGCCACTTGAGGTAAGCGGAGCCGGGCTAGAGCCTGCACCCAAACCCCTCCTGCACCCCTACCCCCCAACTCCCTGCATCTCGCACCCTTCCCGCACCACAGCTCCCTGCCCTGAGCCCCCTGCTGCACCCTGCACCGAGCCCCCTGTGCACCCTGCACCCCAACTCCCTGCCCTGAGCCCCCACTGCACCCCACACCCCTCCTGCACCCCAGCCCCCTGCCCTGAGCTCCCTCCCACAGTCCACACTCCTCCTGCACCCCTGCCCTGAGCCCCCTCCTGCAGTCTGCGCCCCTCTTGCACTCCGCACCCCTCCGAACCCCAACCCCCTTCCCTGAGCCCTCTTATACACCCCACACCCCTCCTCTGCCCCAATCCCTTGCCCTGAGCTCGGTCCTGCACACCGCACCCCCTCCCACACCCCGCACTCCCTCCTGTACCCCAACCCCCTGCCCTGCATACAATTTCCCCACCCAGATGTGGCCCTCGGCCCAAAAAGTTTGCCCACCTCTGACCTATGCCCTGGTGGTCAAAAAGCTCCATTACTGTGACTGCCTTTAACCACATCTGCTCCATCACTGGCAGCCTATTATTTGGAAGACAGTGGGAGGTTTAGTCCCTGGCTTGAGCTACCATGATCATACTGTGCTCACCCAGGGTGTCCTGCATTGGTTGCCTCTATTGGTTGATTTAAATTGACACTGCTGATATTTAATGATGTAGATCCAGGGAGTATTCGAGACATCCCCTTGAATCTCAGCCTGATGGGTTTGTGTGTTCAAGCCACCTTCTTTTTAAGATTCTCCATCACAGAACACTGAAATGTAAGTGAAGGATCTTAGGGTGAGGAATTTGCTGTCCCTGAAATCTGTCTCATTTCTTTTCACTTTTAAAATCCTAAATATTTTGTATTCTAGAAGATGTTTTGTTTAATTTCACCACTGCTAGCCATATATATATATATATGAATGAGAGAGAGAGAGAGAGACTTTTCCCTCTCCATTTTGCCTTCTCTCCCCATCTCTTTGTCAGATGTCCATGATTAAATTATATTTATTTTTTAAGATTTTAGGAGTTTTAAATGTATTTAAATTGTTTATTAAAATATACAGCACCCAGAGGACTTCAATAGAGTAGGAGGGTAGGATGTATACAGAGTACTGGGCCCTTTACAGAATAATTCATAATATATAAAGCTACATGAAGACAATATTAATACCGAACACTTAAAGGGACAGCGTCAACCTAAAAACATCATTTTGTCTGATTTTTTTTTAAGCCTACAGTTGTTAAAAGTAACACAGACACTATAACTGGAAAAAGGAGTGTGTTTATTTTCTGCATTTTACAGCACTATGTCTAGTTGGTTTCACTTTTTCTCCTCTTATAAACAGTCCTCTAACTTTATACATATGTGTGTGTGGGGGGAGGGGGGTTGGGGGGGGCGGAGAATTGACACAACAGGGGACAGATTTTTTTTTTTTTTAAATAAGGAAACAATTATAAAAAAACAGTGCAGAGGGATTCAGGAGCATCAACAGAACATGAAAGCTACTATTAATTCATATTTGGTATTGATTAGATTTCAGGTTGACAGTGTCCCCTTAAACACTTTGGCCACATTTTCCATTCCACCTGAATCCTGCTCAATGATCAAGGGAAAGTGGCATAAAGATATCTTTGTGCTTCCCCTATTCTCAGCTCATCCTCAACATTAGTAAGAGCAGCTTCTAACTATACTTGGCTATAAGTTAACAGCCCTTAAGGGGCCATTCTTGTAGCACAGAATAGCTAGAGTATGGTAGCAATCTGGCCCTGCCCCCTACACCAGTGGCTATGGGGTTGTGGTGGGGAAGAGTCATCACAGAGTCATTACGCTGGCCTTATGCTAAGTTGGAACACGTTTTATGGCAGTGATAGAGTGGCCAGTTCCACTAGCTTTACAGACCCTTTACATGGCAAAACAGAAAACTGGGCTCTTTATTAAACATTTATTCAGAGAAGAAAAATCAAACTATCAATATTTCATGTCATATGTCTAACTCTGAAATGGACGAAGGTGTAGCAGATCTCCCATCCTCTGACAAAGACATAGCACACCTCCCATACTGCAGTAAACGGTGGTAGCTTTAGTTTTTTTATATGAGTGTCTTGGGCTTACGGTGTTGCATTAGTATTTGGAGGTTAAAGAGAAAGTAAAACTGAAGAAAAAGTTATAAGAGTGGCAATGTTGTCTCTCTCCCAGTGAGACTTAACCACTCAATTTGTGCATGTCACTGTTCTTGCGTTGTGACTTACATCGACAGCAAAGCTGATGCAGCAGTGAACTAACTGTAACTCTAGATTTATGTTCCAACTATCACAACAGCATCTCCATGCTATAACATGCGGCTTGCGTAAGTGCTAACCTTACACAGTTTTGAGTATAGAGCTTAATCATTCACTTAATATTTATTAATACAGCAGGGCTACGTGCCATGCATGTTCTAAATACTAGTTATGTTATTGTGCCCCTCTCCCAAACTGAAAAGAAATTCATTTGGCCAATTTTAACTTAGATGTAAGTTTTAAGAAACAAAATGTTGGTGGGTTTCTATACATGAAAATAACTGATTTAGTTACCTCAAATAAGACTAACTGAGATGGTGCATTTTTGAGCATATAGTTCATTTATCTGAAACTGTAAACTAATCTCACTTCCATTCCTCAATGGATAATTTAACTTCCTGAAGTCACTAGTGGCTAAATCTCAACTTAGGTTAAGGAAGTTAATAGATGCAAAATGATATACAGATATTTACACTCAATCTGTGTAAATATAGATACATCTATGCACTTCTCCTGTGTCATTACGAAGAGGTACCCTTTAGCTTTACAGTCTTACTCCATTTGCCTTAACTCATACATCATTTCCAAAAATAGAACTGAAAATGCCCTAGCTCAAACAATTCCCGTGTTTTATATAAAATAAATATGCAGCTTACCTTCCTGTCAGGTACCCAACAGCAGAGGCAGCATAGCAAGCCTATTGAAGAGCACACAAGGTTACTTACACATATCCACATTTCAGCTTCTCCACATACCAAAACTTTTAATCATAAAATTTAAATTAATTAGCAGCTTAAACATAAGAATTGTTCTGATTAATGGATCTTACACTAAGGTAACATCCCATAGCCATCCCTTCCAAAGGTTATGAGTAAGGGTGCATTGTATACACTATTAAACAGGACACTCCCAAGGATCTGCAAATACCCTTTAGCTAGGGGTCTGTAGCCAAAGGCTGAGTGACTACACACTTTCGTGGAAACACAAAAACAAGCATCCTCCTTTTCCCTCCAGACTCTTCTTCTGCATGCTCATTCATGTCATGGAGGTTGATGACATTTATTTTTTTCATCTCCTTTTTTTGTGTTCCCGCCTGCTATTGCGCCAGGATATTGCATCAATAGAATCTGTAAGATGGGTTTTAAAATAGGAGACTGAATGTGCTTCGGTCATTAAAATGATCACTTTTACCTAAAGGCTTAATCAGCTGAAAATGTTGGAAAACCGGTCTTCCCAAGTAAATTTCTACTGTCTTAGAGGCTAAGTGGTTGGCAGTGGGACATAAATAGGAAAGGCAACTAACAGGAGGGTATAAGTCATTCCAACTAGATATCGTTAGACTCCATGAGCCAAATTCAGAAATTATGTGTAAGGAGATTTAAATTACACATTGGTAAGCAGATACAAATCCAAGGGAATGTAAATTACACAGAGAGGGCCAGAAGAGGGTGTAGGTTTCACAACTTAGACTCTGATGAATTTGGCCCAGTCTTTTGTGTACAGCAGTGCTCCCTGGGACAATGAACCCAGAAAATTGTCAAACTGCCCCTCCTTATCCTCTGACTTTTTTTTGATGCCATGATAAATCTGGGCTCCTTTTGTATTTTTTTAAGTTGCTTTTCTGGCCACCGATGAACTGGTCATATGGTAAACATCTGGAATTTACTATAATAGCAATAAGCATTTACATCTTGTTTTCCTCAATGCGGATTGAGGGAACTTGACAGAAAATAACTGTAGAATATGTTCTACTGTTTGTACACTTTCACAAATCTTTTACAAGGAGATGAGAAAAACATAAATGAACTGTCATCTATTTCTTGAGTATTAATGTGACAAATTTCTTCCCCTTCTGCTGAAAACATGTCAATGTACAAATGTTTACAGATGACATTTGGAGTGGATGTTCCATTAACAAAGTTCTTTGTACCTCAGAAGCCAGGTGTCATGGCAACACCACATTTTCTAAATGAGTGGCAAAATAAAACAGCAGGTAAAATACTACTTCAGATACAGCGATTGCCTTTAAAATCTTCACAGTTTTGCTTTTTCAAGTGGATAACGTTGCAGCGCTACCGGTACCAAGTACAGGGTAATACTGTGAACATCATTGTGATGGCAATCGTAAAGATTTTATGGTGAACGCTGTACACAATTTAGTACAGGGCAAGGCACTTTCTCTTTCACAAAAACAACAACAACAAACAGTGACTGCCCTCCTGTTATATATTAACTTAAATATTAGAGCTGAACAAAATTTTTGCAACAAATAGTAAATTTGCAGAAACATGCACTTTTGGGGCAGCAAAACTATTCACAATTTGGGCCACATTCTGCAAATGGTTTCAGCTGAAAAAAATTGGATTTTTTTTATATGTTTTTTTCCGACCATATTGAAAACAAAACATTTTGACTTTTCATTTTGAAATTTAGCTATTTTTTAAAAGTGAAAAATTCCCCAAAATGATGGAGAGGCAGCAGGGCCAAATTTGAGTGGAATTGTGACCCCATATGGCAGGCTGCAACACCCAGAGGAGGGAGCCACTGATGCAGGTGAATGTGGGGTAGGTCGCTCTCCAACACCCCTTCCCCACTACTGGGGCTACCCCTCTGCACTAGGCTCAGAGAATTTACTTCTGGGGGAGTTCTGTCTCACTGCACGTGCGCAGAATTCATGTTCCCTGCAGATTTCTTTGCTTCCCCACAGAAAAATGACTTCTGCCGGGGAAGCTGAAAAAGTGGTCACATGCCCCTTCCTGGCAGGATAGGCAGGTTGGTTCAGATACCCGGAGCAGTCAGTAGAGATGTAAATCACTCGGGGGGAGTGGGGGTGCGGGGGGACAGGGAAGGGGGAGCTGGGCAGTCCTGTATGTGACAGACAGACAGACGGACACACTGTGTTCCTCTTGCTTGCTACTGCGACATGCTCAGTGTGGAGGGGCAAGGCTTCAGGGTGTTTCTGAGGTAGGTAGGTGTGGGACAGGTTCCGTCCCCTCAGGCAGAGCAGAATGTAGCAGGCTGCCTGCTTAGTGAATTATTCCCCTTGTCTTTGTGAATTCCCCCAGGAGTATAAAACAGGTGTAAAAGTTTTAAGGCTCCTTTACATTGTCAGAGTGCTGTAAGGACAGTAGAGCCTTATAAATGCTTATGGTGCTTCAGTGATTATAACTGGTTTAACTTTTTGGACTGAAAAAAAAATTTCTTATCAAAATGTGCTCCATGAACTGTTTGCTAATTCCTTTTCTGGAGATGGTCAGTCGCCAATATAAATTGAGAGTTTGATTCCCCAGTCCTCACTTGCTCTTCAGTTGCCTGTGTTGTAACACTCAGCATACGGCTGCATGTATTTGTTGACTAATAACTAGAAATAAAGGGTTAAACCTATCTACATTACTATTAGGCACAGGGGTTTGGGGATTTCCTCCAATGCTCCCCACTTTCATTCTCCAACCATTGTATTGTAGTTTAAATAAATTACCAAAATAACTGGAACCAAAGTGATTATATTGCATTATTTCGATAAATAAAATATGCAGAATTTTAAAATAGCGTGTGCAGAATTTAATTTTTTGGTGCAGAATCCCCCAGGAGTCGAGAAGTGTCTGTTCGCCTAGGGCTGAATGATGGGTTAATCCAGTCCTGATGATTGCTCTCTATAAACAGACTGTGGGGTAAACACCAGGCACAAGAACAAATGGGTATAAACGGACCATAAATAAGTTCAGGCTTGAGGTTAGAAAAAGGTTTCTAACCGTCACAGAAGTGAGCTTTTTGAACAGCCTTGCACTTGGAGTTGCTGGGGAAAAACATCTTAATTAGTTTTAAGAGAAAGATGGACAATTAATTCCAATTAATAGTCTGGATTAAGAGAGATTCCTTGAAATGAAAAAAAAAAAAAAAAAAACCCATAAAAAGAATCCAAGAAAAGGACCAAAGAAATTTCTTATACACTGATGCCATCTACAGAAACAGCAGAGAAACAGAAATCTGAGGGCCCGTATGAGAAGGGTCCAATAGAAATAAGAGGGTCAGCCCTCTTCAATAATTACTGAAAACCAGGTATAAAACTGAGGTCAGCAGGTGGGACCTCAGAGTTTTCTGAGCCCACCAAAGAAGGTGTTGAACTCATAAAGAGCTACCAGACACTTGGACCAACCACGTGACCAGCTCTCCCCTGTCCTAAGCATAACTAGGATTGAGCAGAAGTTGGAAGATTTCATTTTAGAGACTGTATGTCACTTCATGTTCTTTAGTATATAAGAAACTGAAAGGTACCTTGTTGAATCTGTACTCTTTCTAATGAGACCTGAAGGAACCAAATTTTGTATTTCAACTAAGTGATACTATACACTTGTTATTCCTTTGCAAAACAAAGTAAATTGGCCTTGGAGTGCCTCAAACAATAACTTTAGTCCATTACTTTTGATGTATTCACATTAAATACCAGAAGTAGCAGGGAGCACATTCATAAGAGTTCCTTAAATCAAGGTGCATCCTCATTCCCTGGAGATTCATTTAAACTGCAATAAATACTGAAGGACTGATAAGTGATGATTATAAGTAAATGTAATAAGAAATCTTGGTGATTTATGGTCTTCTATGATATAGCTGCTGGGCCCCATCGCTGGTCTATATTAATCACTTGCAAGACTGCATGTATATTTTGTGTTCAGTAAATGACTGGAACATTTGGTGTATCTAAACTTGAACTATTGATTATACACCCATATGAGTCTTGATGAATGAATACACTTGTTGATTGGCTAAGAATAACTAAGTTTCCTGATTTGAGAAATACTGTCCAAGTTTCAAGTTGACCTGAGAAGAACCCAGTGTTAAAATTAGTAAGTTATCACTCTCTAAGCTGAATAAAAAGCAGTTATCCTAATTAAATACCATTCACATGTTGGCTTTAATATTTAATTGGCAAATCTAATTTTTTTTTTTTAGATTTCATCTTTAAAACCTAAGTGGCACCTGGGCAAAATCATTAAACTGACTCCCATTCACGCTTACGTGATACAGTTGCAATAAGCAAACAGGAATGTTTTGATGTGCTCCATTAATGTGGCCGGTGCAAGAGGTCACTGGGACAGAACAAATATGCTACCAATGGAAAGAGAAATGTGACCCACCACTTAGTCATTTTTCTTAATCACATTGAAAACAAAGCTCAACTTAACATAGGATCAGATGTTCATCTATCGCCACCTCTACCAGAAAGGTATAGCAAGAGCTCAGAGAAGAGGAAATTTGAAATGATGGACATAACACTTTAAAAACATTTGAAAGAATGAGGAATTAATGATAACGGGGTGGGGGCAGATAAAGAACAATGAATGAAGTTAAGAAAAGGAACATTTAGGCTAAATGTGAGCATAAACTGACAGTGAAATATGTAAGACTGCAGAAAGGTCTCCCAAAGGAAGTGGCTGAAGTCATCACCTAGTATGTTTAAAACAGTGCACAGAACGCTAGAAAATGTATTAGAGAGAACAATTGTGCACATACAGGGAGATGGAGTAAATGACCTAATAAGTCTTTTTCATTTCTAATTTCTATTGCTGGGACCCT
This sequence comes from Caretta caretta, assembly GCF_965140235.1. Taxonomy (NCBI): domain Eukaryota; kingdom Metazoa; phylum Chordata; order Testudines; family Cheloniidae; genus Caretta; species Caretta caretta. The sequence goes on along the minus strand of NC_134207.1, from coordinate 205,299,294 downwards.
GGAACACAAACTCCAGGAACACTCACCAATTTTAATCGAAACTCCCAGTAAAACAAAGGTCACTTATGACTAAGGCTAAGATTTTGTCACAGATATTTTTAGTAAGAGTCACAAACAGGGCACAGGCAATAATGAAAAATTCACGGAAGCCCGTGACCGGTTGCGACATCCCCTCTGGTGTTATCTGGATTGGTGATCTGCTAGGTCACTCCAATCCTTGACTCTGGGAGCCAGCCTTACCCTACTCTGCTGTGAGAGCCCCCACTCCTGGGCTGTTCACGCACAGTCTCTGGCATTTAAGCTGCTCCTTGGACACTAGCCAATACCTCCAGCCCCCTAGGAACCTCCATCTTGCAGTGTCCACTTATGCCTGCTGGACACTGCAAGCTTATATGAGTTCATCAATTTAACAAAGAAATTAATATGTACTGGGCTTGTTATCCCAAAGGGAATCTCTGACACGCTTCAAACCAAACGCACGGCTTCAGGTGGAACAAACAGATTTATTAACTACAAAGATAGATTTTAAGTTGTATTAAGTGATAGGCAGAAAGTCCGAGTGGTTACCGAAAAGAAAAATATAAGCATGCAGTCTAAACTCTCAAGCCTATTAGATTGGGCAACATCTAGACTAAGCATTTTTTCCTCACCCCACTGGATATTACAGTCCTTAATATACAGGTTTGTTCCTTAAACCTGGGCCACTCTCCTCTGTTGGAGTCTTGTCTTCTTCTCAGTGTCTTAGTTGCTTGCAGCGAAGGTGGAGGGCAGGAGAAGGGCCCAGTACGCGTCCACTGTCTGTTTTATACCCTCAGTCCATGTGTTTGGGGAGCACAAGTCGAGGCATGTCTGGGGGGCATTGCTGAGTCTCTGCAGGGAAGGCTGAGCAATTTCACCTGCATGAGGCCACACCAGGGTATCATTGCATTGTAGTTCCCTTGCTGGACAATGGCTGTTGATGGGTTGTTTGACACCCCGCCTTGGCGTTGGTTACTTTCCTTGCTGTTGATTCAGGGGAGCTAATATCTGGATGATTTCCCAACTTACAGCATGTTTTGGTGACCACCATACAATACAATTCTCATAACTTCATATGCATTAATGATACACATATATGGATAGAGAAATGACTTTCAGCAGATCATAACCTTCCCCCCCCCCCCGATACATATAAAGCATGCCTTGTAAGGTAAGATCACGATCATATGAAAATGAGGAATATGGGGTTTACAATATGCTCCTCCAAGGTACAGAATGTCACACCAGTCTCTGAGTTTTACTAAAAATATCCATGACAAAATGGGGAGTCTAGGCATCTGCCGGTGGGCTGCGAGCTCCAGGGTCCCCCTCCGCTGGTGGCTCCAAGCTGTTGGGGTCCCCCTTGCTGCCCGTGGTGGTGGGGGTTCCCCACAGCTCCCTGCCTCAGCAGGCAACCCTGCAGCTCCCAGCCAGCTCTGACTGAAGTCAGAGAGGTCTTTGGAAGTCATGGATTCCTTAACTTGTGACTAAATCGCAACCTTACTTATGACCCCTACCTTAGCACTGATTAAAACTGCTGCAGGAGTTGGGAACTCCAACAAGTACAGAGCCTCAGGTTCCAGTCCTGCAGAACTCCTGAGTTCCAAAAGCATGAAGCTAAGCTTCTGTGCTACTGCACTCCTGTTGAGTTTGGGTACTCTATTGTAAGCTCTTGATTACCAAAATCATAGATTTTATGAGTGTTTCATGGGCACCTGAAAGGCATTTATAAAGCAGAGATTCAACTGTAAAACATATAGCTAATACGAAAAGAAAAGGAAGGATGACTAGTCCACAACATATATACTTACAGCTTGTTCATTTCTCATTCCTATATATTTTATTCCAATTGCTTGGGCTGCAATTGCAATTTCAGTCACTGGAATACCAACAATACCAAACATATATTCAATGTTCTGAAATAAGAATTAAAAAAAACCTGAATTATTTCCAAAATTGATGCACAACGATCAGATCTCTGAAATTTCTTCTGTGTAGTGTGCCTATCTTAAATCCTAATAAAGTACACAATCACATAAAAACAAAGAGGTTGAAGTGCAATAATACCACATCAAGATCTCGAGAAAAAGATAGATATCACTTATGCATATTGCTTGTTCTCCAGTAGGATGTAATTACAATAGATCCTTACACTTTGGTCTTAAAAACCAAGGTTTCTATTATAAATATTTTCCTTTTAAACAATTAACTTTTCCCCCCACCAAACTATATTTTAATTGGCATTTCAATAGTGATTCAAATATAAGATTACTAGCATGTTCTTAACAAATACAGTGGTCAATTGTGAATAAAAGTATAACAATAAAATTTATGGGGGGAAAAACATCACCCCAGGCAAACAGTAATACACAATCCAACCCTTGTGTATCCATATAGTCTAGGGTGGGAGAACAGTTTCAAGAGATTCCAGGTCTTGTACCAAATTGGTTATTTGTTTCCTCGGTAATAGATAAGAAAGTTCTTCTATCCTGTTATGTTTAGTCTAAAATTTAAAATCATTGTGTAGTCAGGCACAGATTTCCCTACTATAGAACTGAAGCCAAACACTGTGTGTTCTGGTTGGTTGACAAAGTCTCTCTCCCCTCCCCTTAGTGGGAAAAATGCATTGAGTAGGCCCTTAACAAAAAGGCATCGAAGACTCTTTTATCTAAGGGCCCAGGCCAAGTGCTTGTGTCACAGTCAAACTACAGCAAGCAATGGATTCATAACAAAATCAAAATTAAAATTGTAAGTGAACTGAGAAGAGAGGAGGATGGGTGTGCTAAACTGATAAAGATTGAAAAGATGGGGTGCAGGTAGTGCGGCTGAACTGATGGAGTGTTGCACTGATGGAGAACGAGGTCAGCTGAAATGATGGGGGGAGCAAAGGCTGAGTGGGGGTAAAATTAATTGCTGGACAAGGGATGGTAGATGTGTGGTTGAGAGCTCCTTCAGGAGGGGCCAAAATCACCTTACTCAATGGATCTGGGCGAGTAAATAACACTACTTGTTCAAAAACCAGAAGAGAGACCAACACCCCCTCCCCACAGCCTTTTTTTTTTTTTAAAATAACCTCATGATTTTGTATCTCTTCAGAGGGTTTGACTCATTATTTTTGATCTCTTGTAGCTGGCAATACTGGCATTTCTCTGCTCCATCTCATTTGGGCTTCCCAGTGCACAGTATGTTAGGGAAGTATGATGGCTTTGCTGCAGATAGGATACTTTACCTGGGATAAACTGATAACCAATGAACTAAGGGTATGCTCCTTTCCTGTAACCATTTATTTAATAATTAACTTAATAAGAGAGCCATAGTACAAATGTCATTAAAGGTTTTTAGACAAACTGTCCCAACTTTGAGCTGTTTCAAATCAGGAGAGGATATGCAAGTTTGAAAATTATTATAAAATAATAGTAAGTATGATGATGAGGTAGGCGTTTAAACCAAGACCTGGTCTACACTACAGGGTGATGTGGTAACCTGCCTTGTTTCAACTTATCTGAGGAAGCATCTTCACTTAAATTTGGCTTCTGCTGACGTACATGCCTCACTAGCATGACTTAATAACACCACCTCCTCCAGCAGCATGGTCATGATAGATGTAATTAAGTTGATGCAGAGTTAACGTGGACCCTGTGTTACTTATGTCAACTGCTGCTGGCTTTTGGGAGCCATCCCACAATGCCCCACACTGAGAATGCAACTGATACAAGTGTTCCCACTGAGAACACACCCCACTGACAAAGGAGCCAAGTGTGCACATACAAGCAATTTAATAACAACAATGCCTGTATGTTGATGCAAGTTAGGTCCACATCATTTTGTACTGTAGACATGGCCCCAGAGGCAGGGAGTGGGCAGGCTGATAATTCAAGAAAGCTGTACAACTGCCAGTAAAGGTCTCTCTGCATGAGAGCAAAAGAGCATTTCCAAGTTACATCAGCCTCTGGACAATGACACAGCCAGCTGAGATTATTTTAAACTGTGTATATACACAGACATTGAGAGGTTTTCAATCTAAACTAGATTACAGGAAAGGAGCATGCCCCTAGTTTGCTCGTTATGAGTTTATCCCTGGGTAAAGTATCGGGCTAACGGCAGCAAAGGCATGATACTTCCCTATTGTACTGTGAACGGGGAAGCCCAAATGAGACTGAGCAGAGGGATGCCAGTATTGCCAGCCGCAAGAGATCTAAGCTGATCAATGCCACACAAAACCTGCCTACCTGAACAACTCGGTTAAGGCACTGGACTGCTGCAGCCCCAGGGCTAGTTGCTCAATCTTTTTGTACCTCCATTACCCCAAGTTCACCAATGGTAAAATTATTTCCCTCCCACCCTTTGCGCCTCTCTCTGGACTGTCTGACTGCATTAGCCATGCACACGGTGCCTCGCTGTAATGCCAACACCACCTAGCTCCCTTGGTTACCTTCCATGCAGCCCCCTGGATATCTTCACGCCAGGGCGACGCACCTAGGCGAGGGTCTCAGCATGTAACTGGCTCCCAGGAGCTGGGCTGTTGGGAACAGCTTTGCCACCATTCAAGCTCTTAGAGCACAGGGGTCTTCCCCAGCACCTGCCACTGTCTGCTGCCTAGGAGGTAGGTGATGGCACAACACATGTTCCTCCCACAGGGCCAACCGCTTGGGAGGGGAGAGCCGGTGGCTGGTTTCGAACCCACATCAGTCCGGTGCCAGCGCGGAGCGCTAATTACTACACCACGCGATATGACCCTTCCCCCTTCCCGTAGGGGAAGTATCTCCGGTTACTGTCGGGGGTCAAGGCTCAGCCTGGAGCACTCTTACTTGTGTCTTTAGGGCCTCGGCGACGAGCTGAGCCCCGCTGACACATCCTTCCTCCGCAGCGCCGTGGGGAGCCATTGCCGTCGTCCCGCTCGCTCAGAAGCGGTCCGCATTTCACACCAGCCCGCAAGCGCCCAGCAGCGCAAGGTCGCCCCCCGGGCCGAAGGTGCTGCAGCTTCCAACCAATCAGCAAAGTCTTTCGCTCTGATTGACACTTGCGTGCAGTCAAGTGTGCACCACCCAGTGTGACGGCAAAAGGAAGCGGGAGAACAGCTGTTGGTTGGGGAGGTTACGCTCCCGCGCACGAGGCGGAGGCTTGAACCAAAGGCTGTCGATTGGATCGCAGCTGTATCGGAGCTGGCCAATCAGAGGCAGGGAAATTCTTGCCGCTAGCTGTAGGCGAGGGTATGAGAAAGGACCCTCCCCTCCCCGTGTTGCGGCAAGGAAAGGCCACAGTCGCTTGCGGGCGCGTGCGTGAGAACGTGGGCAGCTCGAGCTCCGTGGAAGCCGACCAATGAGAGGAGCGGCGTGCCGCTCAACAGCGGAGGCCGGGAGGGGGCTCGCGGGGAGGGGCTGCTCCTGAGGCGGCGGCGGGCCCGAGGGGAGGGGCTGCTCCTGAGGCGGCGGGGCTGGTGGGAGGGGCGGGGACAGACCAGTCCTGAGCGCCCGCCCGCCCGCGCGCGGTCCGGCCTCGCCCAGGTGCGCGTTGCGGAGCCGAGTTTCCCGTGTGAACAGGGCCAGGCCGACCCGCCCTAAGTCACTGGTCGCAGCCGTGAGCAGGAAGCGATCTGCCCTGGGCCTGGGGCGGAGGGGCCGCGCTGAGAAACAGCCTGAGGTGAAGAGCTCCCTGCCCTCTTCCCCCGAGTCGCTCCAGGGAGGGAGTGGCCACACTGCAATAACTGAGGGGCCGTGGCTGGCTCCAGGGCTGTAGTATTGCCCTGTGAGGAAGGTCTCGGAGCACTACACTGCTCCCTTTAGGGTCATGGGGCTCCACCGGCCTTGGCTACACTTACAGATGTACAGCGCTGGGCGTTAAACCCGCCTTCCTACAGCTGAGTAGGGAAAGCGCTGCAGTCTGTCCACGCTGCCAGCGCACTATCCTGGCCCCCTTTGCCGCCTCATTGGGAGCGGTGCATTATGGACAGCTATCCTAGCATTCAAATGGCTGCAACGTGCTTTTCAAAGGGGGGTGGGGTGGAGTGTGACAGGGAGGGTGAGGGGAGAGAGAGTGGGTTTTTTGGGGGGGGGGTGAGAGTGTGTCAGCATGCTATCTTGTAAGTGCAGACCCCCTCCCTCCCCCGCCTCTCTCTCACTCACTGAAAGCAAATGGCAGCTGTTCCTCTTCTTTCTCATAGGTGAGATAAGCAGCTGCTAGCCAAAATGGACTCCAACCCCCCCCTTCCCCTCCCTTCAAGCAAACCTTAGCTGTCAGCACTCCAAATGGAGACCCCCCCCCGCCTGCCTCTCACTCATTCAAAGCAAACAGTAGCTGTATGTGTTGTTTTGATAAGCAGCCTCTGAAACAGAGCTTTGAATGGCATCCACAGTTCACAACAAAACAAGAGAGGATGCGTCAGTTAAAAGGATTATCGGGTGTTTCCTGGGGTCAGTCAGTGCATAATATACTCCCCCTTTTACGCTGGAGCGTCTCAGCCAATGCGCAACAGCTGTTAATCATCTCAGAGAGGTGGAGTACTAGGAGCCCTGTAGCCCCAGAGACACAGCACTGTATATGCCTTGCCAGTGTGGACAGGGAGTGAGGTACAGCACTCTGGGTGGCTTTATTGCACTGTAACTTGCAAGTGTAGGGATTTTTTTATTGCAGTGTTAACATACTCTTGGTGAGCAAGAGTGGCTAGGCTAATGTCAAGCCCCATAGCCATAGTCTAAGTCTGCACTGCCCACTAAGCCTGGACTTTGATTCGGATTTGAACTCAAGCCCCTCTTCTGTCCACATACAAATCAATCTGGCTTGGGTTAGGAAGCACTCAGGACCCAAGTCCCAGCACCCTGCTAGAGGGGAGGGTCAGAGCCCAAGTCCCAGTCTGACTCAGGTCCCAAGACCTGTCATTTTCAATGTGGATACAGCTGCCGCTGCAGGTCCAATTCAGGTCAGTCTAGTGCAGTATGGATGTGTTAGCATGACTGAGACCCCTAGGGCCAGCAACTGTAAACCCAGCTTTATAATGCAGTGTGGCTGCTTAAGCCTGGGCATGGAAACAAGCCTAAGTCCCACAGACCCAGGCTTAGTGTGAACTGTAGCCGTATATACCCTTAGTGCCAGGATTCTGAAACTTCATAGCCCCACGCCCCCCTTCTGACAAAAAAAATTGCTGTACAACCCCAGGAGGGGTCACTGAAGCCTAAGTCCGCCTGAGGCCCACGGCTCAGGCTAGCAGGCCAAATTCCAAGCCCAACAGCCCTGTGGTGGGGGCCAAAACTGAAGCCCAAGGGCTTCAGCCCCAGGCAGGGGGCCTATAACCTGAGCCCTGCCTCGCAGCCTGAAGCCCTCAGGTTTCAGCTGCAGGTGGTGGGGCTCGGGCTTTAGCCTCAGCAAGTCTAAACCAGCCCTAGCAACTGCACTAAAATGGGGTCCTGACCCACTTGCTTATATACTGCTTCTCATGTTATTTACTCTCCTGCCTCACAGGGGTGCTGTAAAGATTAAGTGTTTTCCTTACATTATAGATGAGAAGATAGCCAGAAAGTGGCTTGCCTGAGGCCATCCAGCAAGTCAGTGGCAGATTCAAATTAGAACTCAGCTCTGCCAAAGTCCTAGTTCCTGTGTACATTTCTCCAGGCTATGCTGCTTGCCAGTCTTGGGGGCAGTAGGTGCGATAGACACACTAGAGAACATATATTACTGAGAGAACTCAGATTATAGGTACACTTGGGGTGCATTCCACTTCTACCAGAGGGTGCTATTGTGGGGATAGTGGAAGAGTTTGACAGGAAGAGAAAGATGTCATAAAAGAAAAGAATGGGCTCATTGATTCAGTCACAAGTTACTAATGTGGGTTTTACTTACTTTGCTGCAATACCTTCAAATTGCTACTAGCAAATATTTTAGCACCTAGAACATCAAAATTGTATTTTCCCCTTGGAGGAAACAGGAAGAAGGATAATCTATTTGAGAATACCAAGTGTAGAGAGAAAAAAATGTATGTAGTGTTTTTATGGGCAGCATATTTCTTTTTATGCCTATAATAAAAAGCAGTAATGTCAGTCTGAGCTACAGTCAGCATTTTTCCTAGCAGTTTATGAAAGAGTTCACTGAATCAAATGAGATTTAGTCTACATATATTATCTACTTAAAAAAAAAAAAATCATGCAGGATGATTATACAAGTCCTCAGTCTGATTCTTCAGGAATTATCTATTTCTTTGTTCATGAACCCAGCCCTGTAAATGCAGTGATAGTTGCACTGAGAGTTGGGTTGGACACTGAGCAAGGAAATTACTGCAGACATAAATGCAGTGGAAATGAACACGGTACATTTGAACTGTGACCTGAAATAGATTAATGTGAATTTTAGAAGCAACACATTTATCCAGGAACATGGCAGGGGAAACCCGTTAGGTCCAGTATTGCTGAGAGTCTGAATTTAGCTGTCACTGTTAATAAATCGGAGCTAAGAGTGTGAAAGTTTTAAACTGGGATGATTTGTTATTCAAATGTTTTGGTCTTGTCTGTTTCACTCTAGATTTATGGACAAAAGTCATGTTGGAAGCCTGCTGTACAGTTTTTCTTTTCCTTTTCTGCTATCAAGATGCCTCAGCAGAAGTTCACAGAGAAGGACATTATGTTGCTGCTGTGTACGAACATCGACCCAGACTGAGTCCTAACCCAGCAACCCTAACTGATCGACGCTCTGCATTAGAGTTGATGAGCAGAAACTTATATATATATGAAGAGCAAGTAATAGCTGCAGCCAAACAGGTCAGAAAATATGTCCACAGCTTAGTGGCCATTTTAAGTTCTATATAACAAGTTCTAATTATTGAGAACAGTCTTTTCAAATTTGGATGCCTAAAGTTAGACAACTAAACCTATATTTGGCACCTAAACAAGTGGCCTGGTTTTTGGAGATCCTGAACAGCCAGCAACTCTTATTAACTTAAGCACCTCTGAAAATCAGGCCACCTATGAAGGTGCTTAACTTCAGGTACTCAAGTTTTGGGGAAAAAAAAGACTAATTATTATAGAAAAATGTCTCTCTTTTTTATTTAAGAATCCAGCACCTACCTGATCCCTTAATCAAAGAATCCTCTTAATGGAGGAGTGTCATGACAGCAACTCTTCTCTTTCCTAGCTCTTCATTCAAACATCCCACAGAACATTACTTACTTCTTTTGTGGGGCACTGCACCCCTATTTTTAGGTTTGATTGTATAAATTGTACAGCTAGCCACAAATCCAGTACAGACTTTTAGTAAAATAGGAACAAGCACAGTGAACAGCATTATGTATTGCTGGGTGAGATAGATTTGAGATTGTTTTTTGTGCTCCTAGGGGAGAGGGGAGAGTGATGGAGTAGGTCTACTGCGTGTTGGGCAGGAACTAAATAAGTCAAGTGTCTTTCTGACAGTGCTTCCTTTATATACTGCTACTTACTTTTCAGAATGATCTGTAAAGCAGCATTAGACAGCAGCCTGAAGGAGAATCATCTGTACCTAGTATGGGACAGAAGGGGAAAGGGAAAGAAACCTTAGTCACAGAAAAAACAGTCACTTACCTTTTGTAACTGTTGTTCTTTGAGAGGTTTTGCTCATGTCCATTCCATTCTAGGTGTGTGCGCGCCCAGGTGCACAGTTGTCGGAGATTTCTGCCTTAGCGGTATCCATAGGGTCGGCTGTGGTGCCCCTTTGAGTGCTGCGCTCATGCGTCTGTACCCCTAAGCACCGGGGAACCAGTGTGCTGCCCCCGCAACGGATTCGGCACCATGCTCTGACTGTGGTGCTGTGGCCAGTTTATCCAAGGTTGTCAGGGAAGGCTGGTGGGAGTAGGGGACTGGCATCACAGGCACTCCCCACGGGTTCCAGTCCAGCCACTGTGAGGGCCACTGCCCTTGCTGTGATGTAACCATGGCGGGTGCTGCACCGCTCTCCAGCGTTGGCGGTGAATCCTCCCTTCGAGGCGAAGGGCTGAACTCTTGGTCCGACGACTGTCCTTCCGGCGGCCACGGTGGAGCTGTTGAGGTCTGAGTCTGCCTGCTGACTCTGGTCAGTGACTGGACAGGTGAGGCGAGGGTGAGTAATGATGCCTGCTAGAGGGACTGGGACCAGTACCATGATGGTGAATGGGCACTCCTGGTGGTATGGAGGCTGACACTTGACTCTGGAGTCCCATGCCTGGTAGGTGGGGAGTGCGTCGAGGGCCTGGGTCTTCTAGCTGGAGAGCCAGGATACGGTCCCCGGGTCCGAGGATGTGGAGATAGAGATCTGCGCCTATGGTCCAGCAACTGGGGGTGCTGCACCATCCTCTGAGGCTGCACCATGAACGGCATGCCCTTAGGTGCCGGGGTCTTAGCCAAGTCCGCCACCTGGTGTGGCACCTATAGTACCAGTTGGCTCACTTGGTCTTTGGCTTTCCGGGGCCACCTCAGGCACTGATAGCTCTAGGAGAGGCCAGGGAACCCTGCCACTTCCTGAGTTTGGGGGTGGATCCCTGGCTGGGCTGGGGGTTCTGACGTCTGCTGAACCACCCTGAAGCGGGCGCAAGGCCTGACATAGGTCCTTTGCCCGAAGTCACCTTGTCCTTTGGTGCTGAGGGGCTCCTCTTCGTTTGCTGCTTCTTCAGCACTGGCGAAGGGGAATGGTGCTGGGCAGAGCCCAGTGCCAGGGGCGCGCGCCGCACCAAAGCAGAAGTACTCAGCGTGGGGTCCATAGTGGAGGGCTCCGACACGGGACGAAACGCAGCCTCCATGAGGAGCGCTCTCAAGCGGATATCCCGCTCCTGCGTTCGAGGTCAGAAGTTTTTACAAATCCGACACTTGCCTTTTCTGTGGAATTCCCCCAGGCACTTCAGGCAACTCTCATGGGGATCACTGATAGGCATTGGCTTGCTGCATGCCGAGCATAACTTGAAGCTGAGAGAGTCGGGCATGCCCCCACTCGGGGATGAAGTTCCATCCGGGACTCTGAGTACAATGACCTAACTCTACTAAAGGCTAGCTCGCTACTTACAAACTACATACAGATAAGAGAACAAAAAGCTATAAGGAATCCCTAATGCTCTTGCAGTCTGCAAGACAAGGTGCTCCAACCAACCGTCACAGGTGGTAAAAAGGAACTGAGAGGATGTGGGGTCAGTGGCACCTAATATACCGATGCATGAGCATGGTACCCAAGGGGGTGCCACAGCCAACCCTATGGAAACTGCTAAGGCAGAAATCTCTGACACGTGTGTGCACACACAACTAGAATGGAATAGATATGAGCAAGCACTTGAAAAAGAATGGAAGTTACCAACAGTTTGTTTTGTTAGATAGAAACAGAGGGCCCAGGGTCTTGTACTAAAAGGGGTACATTCCTAGAAAGATTGCATAAAGGTCCTTTCTGGCACACCCTGTGGAGCCATGACACAACCATCCTGAGTGTGAGCCAAGTTCAAGGAGCCAAGAAAACACACACACACAATCACCTTTTTAATATGTGCACAATCTACTGTGAATGGTGCCTTATTTTGGTAACTTATGGGTGGAGCATACTTTATGGGCAGAGTTTGAATGAGTACTGCCTTTTTTCCCCCCCTTAATTTGACCCGTTTCCACAGTGTAAGGTGGCTGCTGATGTATAGGTTAATGTGCATTTTAAAGTAAATAGTTTAAAATACTTTCTACAATGCTACCTAAAAAGGCAAGAAATGCTCCCTCTATATTATGGTCAACCCAACACACTCAAGCAACCCTTTCTTTTGTTTGTATGGAACCTCACCACCAAAAGAGATCCCATTTTGCTTTCCTTGTTAGCATTGGATCATTTTTCCCACGTATAATTTTTGGCTACAAGGTATGTGTTTGTTTTGCTTACAGGGTGCACAGATCATTGTATTTCCTGAAGATGGAATCCATGGCTTCAACTTCACCAGAGAGAGCATCTACCCTTATTTGGAGTTTGTTCCATGTCCCCAGTCTGTGAAATGGAATCCATGCAGAGAGCCAGATCTGTTCAGCGATACAGAGGTATAGGTTTTAAAATTGCCTACTGTGGAAGTGTAGTGAACAACAGAGGATTTATACTCCAGGTGGAGAACAAACAGCAGGAGCCAAGGAGCTCTTAAAAATGCAATTAGCCCTAGTTTAAAGAAGTAACCAAGAAAATATTTCATAAGGACCAGACTGTGTTCCCAGTCACTCTCCATTTACCCTGGAGTAGCTCTGTTACCTTAAAGAATTATTCTGAATTTATAGCAGCGTAACTGAGATCAATATCTGGCCTTAAGTAAGCAAAACGGATTCCACATAGACAGTTTGTGAAAATTGTTACTGTGGCCTCTGGGTTTCTAAAGCAGCAAACTGTGAAACTTTGGTATCAATGTTTAATAGGATAGGAATGGTTTAATTTTTATTCCAACTAAAACAATAGTCATATGTAAGAGATGCATCGAGAGTTTCCCTCTAGACATTCTCATTATTTATGGTTTCACTGAAGGCAATTAACACACTAGATTAAACGTTCCAATTCAGTGGTAGCATCAAGTGTTCTCTCACCCCTGTTTTTTAAAACTAAAGAACATTATCAGAATCACAAGAAATAGCTCAAATACTCAGATTTGTGTACAACAGATGGTTTGATTAACATGACTGGTTGCATAACCACATACATAGTTGAAACCTGTTGATCCTATTCACACAAGTAACCACAATGGGCCACAATTCTTGGTATAATGCCACTGAAATTAATGGGGTTAGACCAAAGATAAAACTGACCAGTGACTTCAGTGGGACTACTCTGTTGGTAGAGGGAGCAGGATTTGGCCCACAGTTTACATTGGTGAGTGGATTTTCTGACTCACAAGAATCTCAAATTGTTTTGAAACTGGTTCTATGAACAAAGATCAATTTAAAACTAATACGAAAATAGTATCTTCCCACTCAAGTAGTCCATTCTTGTATGAATACAGAGTTGTATCTGCCAACTTGAGTAACAAATATGTTTTAGCTGCTTTTGACTCCCATTAGCCCTGAAAGAATCAGCACTACAGAGCGAGCACATGTGCGCTGGATTCTATTGACATGTGCAACAGAATTACTAATTATGCTCCAACTGCACTACCAAATTCTGCCTTCAGTTACACTTGTGCAACCATGAAGAATTAATGGGGTTGCACAGGTGTTAATGAGGCAGAATTTGAAGACATGGCGAATTACAGGTATAACTGAGGGCATAATTTGCCCCACAGAATCTATTACTGGTGATACACGCAAGACGGAAAAGCATGAGGACTTCAGTAGCTCAGACATAGGTGAGAGGTTTATTGCCGGAATGGGTGGGTGAGATTCTGTGGCCTGCATTGTGCAGGAGGTCAGATGATCATAATGGTCCCTTCTGACCTTAATATCTATGAACCCAGCTTGACTTTCAGATCCTATGTAGAGTTTGCAGGGCTGGCAGCTAGAAAACTTTTTTTTTTTTTTTTTTTTTTTTTTACTTACAGACGTGGCAAACTTGAGATGAAGTCATTGAAATACACGTATGAGAACAAAGGATGTTTTTCTTTAAATATAAAATATTTAAAGATAATGCCTAATAGGGCCTGTTGTCTTTGAGGAGAGGAACAAAGCAAGCCAAAAACCTAGCTCATTCTGTTCCCAGCCATTAAGTTACTCATGTCATCCAACACAACTTTAGTGCAATAGATAAGCTTTTTACTGGTATTTTACTGAAGTTTAGTGTTCAGGAAAAAAAAGATTAATATAAATAATCCAAACATTAGTAAGATGTAAGGATACATCTACAGGTATTTACCCCAAAACCGCCAATAAAAGACTTACAGACGAGAAGGAAACCTTTTCCTACAAGCATCACTACCAAGTATTTCCTTGGAACCAACTGGATGAAATTAAGGGCATTTATTTAAAGCTTTTCATGGCCAAAATAAAAGTCTCAGTAATAGTTTGTCTTTATTGCTTTGTCATTTTCCCATAATTAAAAACTAAGAACTACCAGTTCATTCCACTGCTGCCCTAAGTTCAGATTTGTCTTCTTCAGTTGCTTACAGTATTCAGTTATTTTGGGTCTGATGAGCCACAACACAACCTCCAGTTGTACCAGCAAGCAATTGCAGGAGCAGATCCTCATAATTATGCTTCTCTACCTGCAAATCAGTTACACTGTCACGGAAGTGCTTTCATCTGGCCCTCATTATTTGCAGACATAATTGCACCCACAAAACTTGAGGCCATTTCTGAAAAATCAGGCCCTTAAAGTGTAAGGGAATGTTTTTTTCTTTTCAATGACTAAAACACTATTTAAGTGTTTCTAAATTGTTTTGGATATCATGAGACATTCAAGTCAGAAATAATGTGCCTTTTGTATAGAAAGGACCTACCCCAATCAGTCAACAATTTCATCAAACACTTATATTTAATTTTTCCACAAACGCTGACATTTTTAATGTTTTTGCAAATACAGAGTGAATAATCTCAAGAGGTTTGAAATACACCATGTTTGATAAAATAATAAATATCCACACACATAATAAAATGCTTACGTATTGCTAAACTGTTTCTCCAGGTTCTTCAGCGACTGAGCTGCATGGCACTGAGGAGCAAAATGTTCCTAGTGGCAAACATAGGAGCTAAGCAGCCCTGCGAGTATAAGGATCCTCTCTGCCCACCTGATGGGAGATACCAGTTTAATACTGATGTGGTATTCAACGCCAATGGTACTCTGGTAGCCAGATACCGCAAACAAAACCTGTATTTTGAATATGCTTTCAATATACCTCCAGAGGTTGATCATGTGCTTTTTGATACACCTTTTGCTGGCAAGTTTGGCATGTTCACTTGCTTTGATATGCTCTTCTATGAGCCTGCTGTAAGCCTGGTCAAGGAATACAATGTGAAGCAGGTTGTGTATCCGACTGCATGGATGAACCAGCTCCCACTCCTGTCTGCTGTAGAATTTCAACGAGCTTTTGCAACTGCTTTTAATATAAATGTTTTGGCAGCTAATATCCACCACCCTGCACTAGGTATGACAGGTAGTGGCATATACACACCATTAAAGTCTTTCATCTACCATGATATGGAAAGTCATGATGGGAAGCTTATAGTAGCAGAGATCTCTGTGATGACACCAGAGCATGAATCCGATCTGGAGAGCAATGCAAAACCTGGAAAGAGCATTGAATACCCCCACAACAATTTTGCAAGCCTTCACATCGATGATCAGGTTTGCAATAAGAAGGAACAAGAGGCCCACTGCTGGGTAGCAGAAAAAGACAAAGAAGGAGCCCCTCTGATATTTTACAGGGAGATGATGTATGACAATTTCACTTTGGTTCCTGTAAGGGGAACTAAAGGGGAGCTACAGGTTTGTGCTAACACCCTCTGTTGTTATTTAAGTTACCAGAGACCTACTATATCTGATGAATTGTATGCTTTGGGTGTCTTTGATGGGCTTCATACAGTCCATGGCACATACTATGTTCAGGTTTGTGCCTTAGTGAAGTGTGGTGGCCTCAGTTATAGCACCTGTGGGCAGGAGGTCACAGATGCCACTGCTTTGATAGATTTTCAGCTGGGGGGAAATTTTAGTACTTCCTATATCTTTCCTTTACTGCTGATGTCTGGTATTAATGTAGACTTCACTGATCACTTGGGTTGGAAAAACAACTACTATTTCATGAGTAAAAGTGGACCGTCCTCTGGTTTAGTGACAGCTGCTTTGTATGGACGATGGTATGAGAGAGACTCGTGCAGATTTGACCAGAAATCAAGCTAGGCTCCTAAAATAGATGGCCTTCTTTTCAGAGGTGCTGAACACCCACACCTTTTAGGACTTCAATTATGTATGCTTAGAACATGACTATTATTAGACTTCCAAGTTTGAAAATATTGACCAAAGCGCTTTATCCAACAAATAGGTCACAATCCATGGTCTGTACCTTGCTAATATTTCAACTACCAGCAGCAATAAAACCACCTTATCCCTCAGGAAAAAAGGGTCAGCGTAAAGTGTGACAAGATGTTTTATGTTATGAAAATATAGTACTCAGTTGGACTCCATGCTCTGTTTTTAATCTTAAAAGGTGATAAAGAGGCAACTGTAAGTAATTCTTTGGGACTCCTTTATGTGTATCTTAAAATCTGAATATTCAGTTATAAAATAGCTTCCTACTTAGACTTTTGCCATTAATATTGATCATTCTACCTCTGGATTAAAAAAAACACTGCTATTCCTATTTTAACTTCTGCATAGATTATTGATGAGATCAATCTAGATGGAGATGACTAATAAAAATATGCCCTAAGCATGATGCATACGAAGTAAACATGGTTATAAAAAGCAACTGCTCTAGATTTCTTAATGTTTGCTGATGGATACTGCAGCATTTAAGTTGTATTGGCTATCAAATATAAAAAGTAATGGCTGTCACTCAATCAAGTACGACTACGACTGAAAATCAGTTTCCACATGTAGGGTTCAGGAAACATACCAGGGCACTTAGTGTCTACGTTCCCTCCTGTGTCGGCCGAGTTGGTACAACAATAATCCATTGCACGCTCTGCTTCCTTCATAGCTGAGTGCCAAACTCGCCTGTCATGGGTCGTATCCTCTCAGGTCATTAAGTTCAGTCCCGCAGACTGTGTGCCACTTGATGCAATCCTTGTAGTGGAGTTTGGAACGGCCAACCTTCCTACTACCTATTTTAAATTCACAGTACAGAACTCTCTTAGGCAGTCAGTTTGCTTCCACGCTGGCATGGCTTCCAAGCTTAGCATGGTTGTCATACGTAGTACTTCATTGTTGGTGATTTTATCAGACCATTTGATTCCCATTATACTGCATAGGTGACACGTTGCAGGCAGTTACGTTTTTGGATATGGCTACGAGTCTCTAACGAATATAGAAGACAAGGGAGCACAACAGCGCTGTAAACTTGGCACTTTGTGGACACTTTGACCCTTTCTGCCCCGCGTGCCCCCTGTCCCCCCCCCCCCCCTTCTCCAGTCTTTTTTGTAGATGACTGAAAGCTGAGGCAGTTGAGTTTAAGTGTGCTGAAAGTTCTTTATCAATGCTGGTGTCATTGGTAACCATGCTACCTAGGTAGCAGAAGGACTTGACGTTATTTAATTGGCAGCCATTCAATTTTATGTCTGTTAGTGATGGAAGTAATGGGTTTCTGCTAGGAGATGGTTGATACAGGATTTCTGTTTTCTTTACGTTAGTACAAAGGCCATAAAGGGATAAAGCATGGGCAAAGGAATTCAGCAAATGTTGTAGGTCATTTTCAGAGAGGGCAACAAATGCTGAGTCATCTGCATACAGTAGATCCTTTATTTCACTTTGCTGGGATTTGCTTTTAGCCCTCATTTGGTGGAGGTTTAGAAGTCTGCCACTGAATCATGTTGTTAAAGTGACACCTGTAGTGGTAAATACGTGCAGCGACTTCTAGTACTCCAACCAAGAACAAAGTAAATAACGTAGGGGAAAGATCACAGCCTTGTTTAATCCCATGGGCTACAGAAAGGGATCAGATGAGTCAGCACCCACTGATACAGGGGCCAGCATATTGTCATGGAAGCAGCGTATGAGGTTGATTAGTTTGTCCGGTCAGCCAAACTTTGCGAGAAGGCACCAGACAGCAGAGGTCGACAAAGGCAGCATACAGGGGCATTATTTGTTCAGCAGCTTTCTTCTGTAACTGGTGTAGGGTAAATATCACATTGGCAGTGCTGCTTGACGAATGAAAATCACACTGGGATTCAGGGAGTACATCATCTGCAAGAACCTAAAGCCTTTTCAGCAACTTACCAGCGATGGAGAGGAGTGAAGTGCCACAATAATTGCCACAATGTCTGTCTGTCCCCTTTACGCTTATAGATTGTAACTATTTTGGCATCTTAGAAATCCTGGGTTAAAACCACTTTTTCCCAGCAGAAAGTAAGTAAGTCTAGGAAAGTTTTGTGGAGTGTAGGACTAACTTGTTTCAGCATGCCAGCTGGGATTTCACCAGCTCTAGCTGCCTTTGCTATTTCCATAAGTGCATTTTTAGTCTCCTCCAAAGTTGGTGGATATTCCAACTCAAATCAAACTGGTCTTTGCTTGATTGAGCATGCTATTTGATCATTTGCACTCTACTCACAATTGAGGAGAGTCGCAAAATGTTCTTTACATCTTTTTAGTATCATACTGTACTCAGTCAAGAGGGTACATTTTAAAAGCAAAAACTGTTAACTACAGCGTCCAGAACACACCACTATGTTCCCATTCGCTGACCTTCGCATTCTCACTAGTTTTGTCCCCCCCTCCCACTTTCAGGTCTGTTTGGTTCAGTTCCTCTCCCACAGGCTTTTGGCTGTTTAGCAGCAGGGAGCTTCTTTGTCTGCCTTGAGTGGCAGTTTCGCCCCTTATCTTCAAGCCTAGCTGAATCCCCGAGTTAACCCATTCCTTTCTTTCTCCCTCCCTCTTTGGCCTTTTGTAACCTGCAAAGGAATCTTCCACTCCACACATACACCTTTCACGCTTCCCAAAATGCTTTGCAATGCCTGCAACAGCATTAGCAACATACAATGCTGATCTGCCTCCCCAGGGGACTCCCTGAGGGAGGGGGCCATTGGGTTGTGACAACTTCATTTCTGTTATAGTTGACTTGCAGATTTGGTCTGATGGATGCTGGTGCAGTAGCGTGATGGTTGCTCACTTTATCTTTATTAAATAACTGCATATTGAGTGGCTAAGGAGATGGATGGCACACACAAGTCTAACAAGAGACTAGTGATTCCCAGACTTGATTTGGTCATATCAAAGAAGTACTGAGATGTGTGTGCTCACTCAAGGAGAGTTGAATACCTTGTGCCACTTGATTCTCATTTTATTAGCGAGCATAGGACAAGCCATCTGGATTTTAGCTAGATATCTGCTAGCACTAGCATAGAAAGTAAAGCGTGTACATGTATTGAAGGAATTAGAGAGGATGAATGAGGATCCTGCACTTTGCAAGACTCCATGTCAGGGTTTCAAAAAGGGTGATGGTCTCAAGAAAAATGTAAGTTTGCATCTGACACTTTGCACATCTCTGTGGTAATTATGTGGAATCCTTTACTCCCCAGTCTCTTGCAGTCTCCTTCAGGCTATACCCACAGAGATCCAGTACAGTATAGATGACAGCTACACAACAGAATTGTTTTTCCTGTAACTATTTCCTGTAACATCTGTTTGCCATGTAAGTGTCTACCTCATTAGACGTAATGTAGGTTATTTAAAAAAAGCTCTTGCACCAAGAATTTGTTTAACATGCTCAGAAATGAGAAATAAGGTAAAAGCCACATCCTTTTGTGCTTCCTAAACCATAACCAGATGCTGAGTATGCACAGCTGTTTGTGTACAACACAGGAACAGTTTATGCTGTAAGGATGAAATCTAAAAAGGGAATGAATGTTGGGAGAATCCCAGCCTTAAGGGCTAAAAAACCAGTAACTTTGAATCAAGTCTTCTTTTTGGCCTGAGATAAAGTGTGTTTCCTCAAATCACACATTTCATATCTAATTTCACCTGATGCAGTCAAGTATCAGCACAATCACACTACTATTTTAGCTCAGTTAATAATAGTGTTGCACACTTAGTGTCTTTCTATCCAATAATTTCAGAACACTTTACAAACATGGAATTAAGTCTCAGCACCCATGTTAGGTAGGTAAGTAGCATTATACCCAATTGAGAAACTTGAGACACAAGGTTTTACGTAAGTTGTCTTAAGGCCTTGGCTTTGCTGCTTAAAAAGGGTACTTTTTTACCTCAGGATAACTAACATACACACATGAGGTATCCCAAGGTTAAAAAAAAAATTACAGTGAAGACCAGGCATTTTAGTTTCATTGCAAGATAAACAGCCCTATGTGCCCTACAGGCATTGACCTTTGTGAGTTTACCTCAGTAAAATTCAAGTGCCTGGTCTTCACTGTGTTTTAAACTCAGGGTAACTTATATATGTTTGTTACTGTGAGGTAAAGAATGTACCTTTTTAGTAATGAAGACAAAGCAGAAGATCATACAGCATTGTAAGTGATAGACATGGGAAGAACCAGTAGTCCACTTGGAACTCTCCCAGTCCCACTGTTCTAATCACTAAAAGTTTCATCTCCCTCTCAGTAAGTTTCTATTGTCACCTAACCTGAACTGGGCAGACAATAGAGACTCTAGTGCCAGCAGCATGCAGATGAGACACAGCTCTACTCTCCTTTACCACATAGGAGAATACCACTACCATCAAGATGGCCCAGTGCTTGGACAGGATCAGTTCACAGGATGAAGAACAGCTGGTTGAAGCTGAACCCAAGCATAACAGAGGTTATCCTGGTGGACATAGGAAAGTATTCTGAAGAGTCTGCAGCTTGGTTTAATCTCCTTTGGTTGAAGATACACACCCATGATGGTGAATTCAATCCATAGTTTAGGAGTGCTCCCAGATTCCTCCCTGATGCTAAGCTCTCACATATAGCAGCATCCTCAAGTAACACTTTCTGTGATCTCTGGTTGGCTGAGACACTCCATCCCATCCTGGCAGTTGATGACCTGGCTTCAGTTATTCATGCCTCTGTCACTTCTTGCTTGGATTACAGCAGTGCAATATAGCTGGCCATGAAGCCTTCAGTGCTTAAGAAACACCAACTAGAATAGGAAGCTGCAGTGCATCCCCCCCAGCAACACAGGTATAACCATATCAAATCTATCCTCCCCTCCGTATTCTGGCTTCTTATAGAATATTGCATCGAGTTCAATGTCTCGATCCTTCAAGTATCAGAGGGATAGCTGTGTTGCATCCAACAAAGTGGGTATTCACCCACAAAAGCTTATGCTCCAATATGTCTGTTAGTCTATAAGGTGCCACAGGACTCTTTCCCACTTTTATCGACCCTTCAAGGCACTCCATGACCTGGGCCCAGGGTATCTAAAAGACTGACCAAATCCCTAGGATGAAGACCATGATCAGCAACTCTGTGCTTCTGGCTCAGTGGAACTCTCTATGGTATAGGTAAAGCTCAGTTGTACAGGAGATGGAACTTCCTCAGGGGTCAGCACAAGACTAATGAACTCCCCCAGGAACTAAGGACCATCAAAAACCTCACCACCTTCTGCTCCAAGTAGAAGTCCCATTTCTTTCGCTTTGCCTTCTCTAACAAACATATAACAGTTTGTGGGCATTTGTGTGTATTTTATATTAATTTATTACCATTATAAATTCCAAAATAAAACACTCCATCTATATGAACACAAATCCCCATGGAGGAGGATGAGACAGATGTTAGTCATGATGCTTCATATACTACAGTGATGAGCACAGCATAGGAACTTATATAGAAAAGAACCAAATCTGTAACATTCCTTAGTATAATGGAAAATAAACTCTGATATGCTGTACAATGAACCATGCTAAAAGAAAAGTCTTCTTGTATTTTCTCAAATATGTGGGGCTGTACCGACATCAATTTGGAAACATTTGTCAATTTTTCCAAGCTTCTCTGGGAATGTTCGCTACTTTTTAAAAAAAGATTTTAGATTTGGGAATTAAACTAAACATTATTTATGAATATTTCAATCAGTTTTCATCACCTTTAACAGTGAGAAAAGCCACATTTTGTGTGTCAAGCCACTAAGAATACCGAGCAGTTTTAAAACGTAATAAAAAAAAATCTAATTGAAGTATCCCCGGTGAGCCTGCTCAGCCCTGCCAAATTTCCCAAGGTAACTACACCTCTGACCCCTTCATAGCCTCCTTGAGAGCACCCCATTCTTAGGTTTCAGGCCTTTAGCCATCATCTTTCTCTGAGCTGAACCCTGCAATGCTCTCCTTCCTGACCAGGGACTCAGGCTGCAGACTCTTGCAATTCACTGTGATTAGCTCAGTAAGTCTGACTAATTCAGTACCTGCAGTCTTGTTCTCTCAGGGGCAATGTCAGGGTTAACCAGTGACCAGCCAACTTTCATAAAACAGTCTTGTTTATTCAAAACAAAAGCACTAGGGAGAAACAAAAACAATAAGCAACTTATATGCAGGTGCAGCTAATGAGGCCATCATCAGGGTCTCCAAGTGGAAGATGGATAGGATTGTAGTCCAGGCCTTTTTCACTGGGCCTGTCTCTCTTGGTCACAGTTTCATGTCAATTCTTGGCTTGAATGCCAGTTACCTGTCTCCTTACATCAGGATGTTTACTTTATACTTTCTCAAAAGTCCTTTATGTTCTTAGGCTTCTTGAACCAGGCCAAGCCAGAGCATGTTATTTCCCCAGGGGATGAAACTGCCACAGACTTGTTACCTGCATTAGGGATGTGCATTAATTACCCTCAGTGGTTTTAGTCCCTGTCAGAAGAATCATTTAGCTTGCCTGCTGAGCCAGAAATTCAATAATTAGCCAGCCCATAAAGATACACTTAACATTTATAAAATCAGTACAAGTCTTTGAATAGTCCCGGTGTCCATAGCATGTCAAATGCCCACGACAGGGATGCTTGTTAAAACCATCGTGAAGATATTGCCCTTTGGAGATTGATGTTTCAGAGCCCTAGCATATCTCCTTTGTTTGTTTAAACTGTTCATAGATATAAAAGGTAATTTCACTCAGACTTCACTCTGTCATGTTTGTTGTCCAGGTATAAATAAGAGATTTGCTTGTCTCTTGCACCTGACCAATAAGGGAAATTCACTTAGTTGTCCTTAGTGACTTGAATCTTGAGATAATTAGGAAATCTTGTTTAACTAATTCAATTCATTCTCAGTTGCCTAGAGAATAAAACTCCACACACTTCACCATTTGAGAGCCGACTTGTGATTTTTTTTATTGCACTTGCTTAAATCTGCACAGCAACTCATTTGGTATTTCAATTCACGCTTTAAGGGAGAAAAATGACTATTTAATGACACTGCAGTGATACTAATGTAGCTGGAAGAGCCCATGAGGCTGCATATTGTTAAGACTACTGTCTTTATAACGACTTATCCAAATGCTTCAAGGATTTTTCTTTCAACCAGGGTTTGAAATTGCTAAGAAATAAAAGCAAGCTTAGACTGTCAGCAGCTCCCTTCTGCATCACATAAAATGAACCAGAAGACACTAAAAGCTTGAACCACTTCAGTTTAGTCTATGTCAGACACATAATGCTGGGTCTGCACTCTCATCCCAAGGTAGTTAATTCATATCTTCTTGAAGGTACAGTCTTTAATCTTCTTCCCTCTCACTCTACAGTAATATTTTAAAGGTAAATTCTGAAGCCAAAAAATACCCCAGTGGAAGGATTTGTCCTTTACTGCTCCTGTCACATACAGAAAGGCAACTTCAAATTTGCTTTAAAAAGTTGACTTTCCAAATTGTTTTCTAAATCAGCAGCAGCAGCATCAGGCCCTTACATAAACTGCAGGGGGAGGGAATGCTCTTTCCTAGACTGAAATATTAAACTAGGAATTGTCGTCATCCTCTCCCCCTCAGGCATGGAGAGAGCTGTAGTTCAGATGACCGTCATGGGTGTTATTACTATTCAGTTCCTCCAGCCAAAGGAGAGAACCTGATACTACCCCCAGTGGAAAAAAAGCAATGGAAAAAAACATTTGGTCCCATAGTAGAGCTCAAGATTAGGAAAGCCCATATCATCATCATATTATTTACAGAGTTAAATTTAGAATAACTTTTTCAAATAAATACAGTATCTTGTATTTAAATGTTTGAAAGTTGATTGCTGTTACAGTTAAAAAATCTGCTGTCAATTTGTTTAATAATGAATGGAATTGTCTTTATATTTTTTATAACTGAATAAGAATTATTCCATGATATTTAAGACCTTTGTTGTCAGCTTGTAAAAGACAGCCCTGTTTAATGATTTCCTTTTCTATATGATTTTGCACAAAATACTGGCTGTAGATTAACATTATTTTTGAATCCTGACTTGAGATCATTATTGCCCAACTATAGCATGTATTTCTGAAACACCTTATGGGATCAGACAGTTAAAACATATCAGCAGAGAGGAATACAAGAGAGGAAGTATCACCAGTTGGAATAGCTATGATTTGGGAATTTAAATGAATCATGTAAGGCAAAGGTTTCAAAAACTAGAATAAGATAGATAGATAGCAGTTAGGCTTAGTGGTGCTGCTTAGTCATTCAAAGGTGCAGAGTCATCTTCATCAATCAAGCAAGGCACAAGGAGCATAGAAAAAAATGTATCCAGTTTTGAACTCACTTTCTATTTTAATATTTATTAGCTTGTGTCTTTTGATATTAAAATAGATATTCCGCAACTTAAACCCAGACCTTTGGGACAGGGACAGAGTGGGACGACAGAAAGGTTGGATGGCTAATTAAATATATATAAGAGACTCTTCTGGGTTACTGGTTCAAATCCAGCCAAAACTGATAGCGGGTAAAAGTTGTTGCCATCCATGTCTGTGTGATGACAATATATTAAATGACTTGGCCTTTAAATGTAATGGCAGATGTCCACATCACAAAAACCACCACACCACCGACACTCTTGTAGCCAGCGACAGCAGAGACTAATGGCAGAAAAAGTGGTTCTTACAGGTAAGCACCTTCTTTGCTCTTAAATTAAATAAATAAAAGTAGTCCTGGCAGTTCAGGGTTAAGGCAGACTAGTGGGAATACTTGCACGGCCATTCCCAGTATTGTACCAGTTCTACAGAGAAAAAGAGCACACAAGTCTCTAGGTCTGTCAAATTTTCACAGATCTAAGACTCACTTCATGCGGGATTGCAGGTTTAGACTTTAATATGTTTCAGAGTAACAGCCGTGTTAGTCTGTATTCGCAAAAAGAAAAGGAGGACTTGTGGCACCTTAGAGACTAACCAATTTATTTGAGCATAAGCTTTCGTGAGCTACAGCTCACTTCATCGGATGAAGTGAGCTGTAGCTTACGAAAGCTTATGCTCAAATAAATTGGTTAGACTTTAATATGTAACTCACCAAGCAAACCAAGGAATCTGATAGTCAGTGTAGGAGACCGTGACCTTCAGCATTGTCAAAAACGATCTATGATTATGCATAGGAAGTTAGACTTACCACAGCTGCACACACAAGAGCAATTCTTTGTGCATTCTCCATTTCAGCTACAATGTTATCCCCCCCCTTCCACTTGCCCATTGATTGATAGGTCAAACCCAGGAAAAGAAATCCTCTCCCAATAAAGAAACTCTGATAACAGAATGCTACCACTATTCTATCAAAAATACTAGTTCTAAAGAACAGTTTCACTATAAGTTTTTCTATGACTGGAACAAGAAATTTGTGTTTTGCTGGGTTATTGCATTATACATTCCATCCAAACTGCTAGAGTTTCTGGGATAAGACAAGCAGGGTATTTACATTTGAAAACAATTATTGGGCTGATGAATTTGAGAACAAGGGAACTATCTGAAAAGCTGGTATTTCATTGTGTTTGACCAACTGCTTTTGCAACAGGTTCATGACGACTTTGGAAAGCAATATTTTCTCATTATTAACGTGATCAGAATATCAAAATAATATGGCAACACTGTTCACCTTCTTCCCACAAGTTCACAGCTCCACCCTGCACAGCTACTTAGGAGCTGGCATAAAGGAAAAGACCACTGGGCCATTAAGATCCATAGCCAGCCTGACAGTATGGATTGGCCATTCTTTTGTGCCTACGTATGCAGTGCTATCCCATTACTTATATTACAGTAGCACCCAAAAATGTGTTTCGTGTTGTATAAACAAAAGGCAAGTCCCTTCTCTGAAAAGCTTACAGGTTAACACCCACCCTCCTCCCCCTCCCCCATTCCACAGACAAAAGGGAACAATATAAAGCAAAATGGTCAAGGCCGTGTTTGGACATATTTTGATAGTTTCATGTCTATATAGATGTTTGTGTTTTATAAACTATTCCCAGCTACATAGCCATTAATTGATTAATTTCTGAAGTTGATCTTGTAGAGGATTTGAAGGCAGGGAAGGTAATGAGCTTGATGGACCTGTTCAGGAAGAATCTTCCAGGCTACACATTAGCAACAGAACAAAGTGCAGAGGTAGTTATATGAGACAGAGGGCATCATGGATGGCATCTGTGACAGAGCAGTGTTTGTATTTGTGTACTGGGGGCACAATAAGAGCCTAGAGTTCTGGTTGGGTAGACAGAGAGAAAAAGTTGGATCTTAGCAATGTTGTGGCGTAAGCAGCAGCGAGATTTGGAAATGGCCTAGTTGTGAAGGGGAAAGGAAAAGGAGTCTGCCAAGACACCCATGTTACTTGGGTTCCTATACTGCCAAAGTCATTCATAAGTCTCAAATTTGGCCAGGCCATAGCTACCCATGATAAAGGACAAAAGTCAAAGGAGGAGAGCCAAGATTTTTCAAAAGTGACTATTGATTCTGAGTCCTGAACATGAGACACTTTGTAAGATCCTAATTTTCAGAAAAAGCATCCGTCCTCTGGAGATCAAGGCCTGATCTAAAATTGGGGACCCAAAAATGGTAGCACTACCACATTAAGTCAGTTTTGAAAAGCTTAGACAGAATAAACTTCACCAAAAATCACAGCGTTTTGTATTTTGGGTGCAAATTCCACATATGGTGTAACAGCAAAGAGGCTTTGATCTTGGCAAACAAAGCTCAAGCCAGAGACAACTACTGTAAACCCATCCTGGTTCCCCACCTTTTGTTTTTAAATTTTTTTTTCCACAAGAAAAAAAGGAACCCTCATGACTTCTTGGGGAATGAAAACTCTCACCAAGAACTCAGCCTCTGATCATTTGTGTTGCTGCATTGTATTTAAACTTTGTGATTTTTGGTAATTTTTGTTCAGTTGTTATCAGAGGTGGGTGTACAGCTGTAGGCAAAAGTCTCAAGTCATGAATTTTAAAAATGATGGTGCTTAAGACAAAAATCTAGCTTCATAATTTTAATGAAGAAATGATAAGAGTTAGGGAGATAATCCACACAAGCGGAATTCTCAGAGGTACAATGTAACCAGGAAATATACCTTTGTGAAAGGGTGTCAGAGTGAGAGAGAGAGAATTCCAATTCTATTCATACAATTCTGAGTTTTGAAGTAAAAACTTTTGGGTGCAGCGAAGCAGAAGACGACAGAGAAAAAGTAACAAATACAGGGCCAGATCTTGTTAAGCCATACCCACGGGAACAGCTTTATTGATTTTAATGAGATTATGTATGTAAGGATTCCTTTGTACAGTCCACACACAACGGTCTGTGGGGTGACAATTTCATTTGTCAAATGCAGCATCACTCTAAAGTCAAAGTTCCCCTGAGCCAACAGCTCATTGGGCTCTGTGGTTATGGCATGTCATTCAGTTCCCTCTTCTTAGCAAGGCAAATGTATTTGAGCAGCTGCAGTTTCCAATGGTCCACTGATAAAACAGAATGCAGACTAGCCTTGGTGATAATCCCAGAAGGCTTCTTGGGTAAAGCGTATAATAATCATGTACCAGTAATATGTACATTGAGAAATTATATTGGCAAGACACAGTATGCAATGTTCTCTTCTGGAAAGAATTGCTTAATTTGTGGCAGGGTGTGCCAGGGCTGAGCCCCAGCACCTCTAGGCTTGGCAGTTCATAGCCCTGGCACCTCTGAGCTTGCCACATCAGTTATGAAAATAAAAAAATTGCTTAAACCCATGCACCTCATTTGTTACAAATTAAGTCTCCATTCAGACTATGAACTTTGGAAATAAGTTTGACCCAAACATAATTTAGTCTTGAGAAAAGAGCACTGAGGCGGGGCCCTGATAAAAACAGTCTTCAAATATGTAAAGGGCTGTTATATAGAGGCCCGTGATCAACTGTCCACTGAAGGTAGGACAAGAAGTAATTATCTTAATCTGCAACTAGGGAGATTTAGGTTAGAAAGCAGGAAAAACTTTCTAACTATATGGGTCGTTAAGGGGTAGAGAATCCCCACACCTGCCAGTGTGGGTCTAGGTTTACTTGGTCCTGCCTCATCACAGGTGGCTGGACTTGATGACTTCTCAAGGTCCCTTTCAGCCCAACATTTCTGTGATTCTAGAAGTTTGAAAAAGAGCATCCACAGGCAATCTTGTTTAATCTGTTATATATAAATGTGGAACTTTCTATTTCATGCCATTTCAATAGCAACCTATTCTTTAAACACATTTGCATGCCTTTTTTTTTTTTAAACACATTTTTTGGAATAAGACCATATTCTTGTAAACGGTGGGCCTGATTTGATGTTCATGTATACTAATGCACCTGTAAAGCCCTTTTACATGATCAGAGTGGTGAAAAGGGGCCTTTGTGAAAATGAGAATTAGACCAGATGGGTACACAACTCAAAAAAAATCTGTGGACACATTAACAGCTGGCTACAGCAGTTCAAGGTATACTGAGAGTTTGACATTGGAAAACATAATTGCAACTATACATACAAAATAATGGAGTCTAAATTAATTCTTACTATTCAAGAAAGTTTGGCATCATCATGGACATTTCTCTGAAAATATCTGCTCAATGTGAAACTGTCAAAAAAGTTCACAGACTGTTAGGAGCCATTAGGAAAGGGATAGATAAAACAGAAAATATGACACTATACACATATACGGTATGTCCAAACCATGAATACTGCATACAGTTTTGATAGCCCCATCTCAAAACACATATATTAGAATTTTAAAAGTACAGAGAAGTGTAACAGAAATTATTAGGGGAATGGAACAGCTTTTATATGAGGAGAGATTTAAAAAACAGGGACTGTTCCTCTTAGAAAAGGGACAGCTAAGGGGGGATATGGTAAAGGTGTATACAATCATGAAAGGTGTAGAGAAAGTGTATAAGGGAATTTTATTTACCCATCACATAACACAAGAAACAGGGGTCACCCACTGAAATTAATAGGCAGCAGGCTTAAAAACAAACAAAAGGAAGTATTTCTTCACACAGTGCACAGTCAACTTGTGGAACTCATTGCCAAGGGATGTTGTGAAGGCCAAAAAAAGTGTCACTGGATTCAAAAAAGAATTAGATAAGTTCATGGAGGATAGGTCCATCAATGGCTATTACCCAAGATGTCAGGGACACAACCCCATGCGCTCTGGGTGTCCCAAGACCTCTGACTGCCAGAAGCTGAGACTGTATGACACAGGATGGATCACTCAATAATTGCCCTGGCTGTTCATTCCCACAAGCATCTGGGACCAGCCACTGTCAGAAAAACAGGACACTGGGTTAGGTGGACCTTTGGTCTGACCCAGGATAGCCATTCTTATGTTCATATTGGTGACTCACTGCAATTCTAAACTCAGATCATTTTTTAAAATCTTTATATAACAGCATTAAGGGCAGAGGCAGCTTAGACACAGAAATGGCAAGCTCACAAAGAACATTAATTAAAAAGAATACCATTCTAAGGAACAAAACAGACACAGGCTGCTTCCTCCAACCGTGAGCTGCAATGGAACAAGAGAAGAGGTTGGTGAGGGTTGTATTGATATTTTTTCTATTTCTCTTTAGTGCCTTTTTAAAAACAGAACAAAGTTAGCAATGCATTTAAACCAATAGGCTTCTTTGGGGGACCGATGACCTGCCCTAAGTGACCTAGTGTTCAACCTAGGAGCATTTCAAACTAGGTAGTTGTCAGCCATCCTATAAATTACTGTCTCTTTTCTCTGGGGGGTGGGATGGAGGACCCACACAGGCCAAGGTGACAGACCATCTTGAGATAAAATTATCACATCTTGAAGAGTTAAGAGCAGAAACATTTGCTAGTACAGATTGCAGCTGCATTCAGTATGACCTTCTCACTGTTCTTATGGAGCAGCAAAAACTGAAAAGCACCAGTAACTGAAATATCACAGAAGTTAGCTTTTAGACAACCAGAATGTAACCTAAATCAATTCTCTTCTTTGCAGTGTGGGGAAAACCTTGTCCCAACTGGTTCAAATCATATCATCATAGAAATTACCAGGTTACTGATAGGATGTAGTGAATCAAAAAGTGTGTCTAAACAATAAAGAACTCCAAAGAAGATTCAGAGGACAGTGTGGTAGAGAAAAAGCATGGACTCCCCAACTTTTTCTAGAGTGTAGAAGGGTCATATATGCAATATGCTGTTTCAGTCATTAATCAATATTTATGAACTCCTAACAAGAAAGTGATGCTTACAAGACAATCTAGATTCTAAACAGTAATTAAATATCAATTAAGTCTTCCTTGTAAAGTGATTGTAAATCTGAAATTATTTACATGCACTTTGGAATTAAAAGGACAGCAAAGCCTTTGTAAAATAAATTTTATAAATTCTAATAGTTATTCAACAAAAGAATCTTTGTAATTACTGCTTCAGTATGGTACACAGATACAAATAAATTATTCATTAAATACAACTCACATCTGGGTTTTATTATACTCTGTAAAATATACAGGAATCTTGATGTACTGAAAGAGTGCAGGTAAATACAGTATTCAAGCAATCACTATTTCTATGTACATGCTCATTAATTCTTCAAAAAACCCACAAAATTATCAAATAGATCAAAATACTGTCCTGTGTTTCCACACTTTATGTTCAGAAAACCAGCTGATAATTTACAATGGCATTAAGGTTTCCAGTTTCACAATACAAAAAAGGATAACAGGTAATTGGGATTCAGTTTATTTGTATTTTACCTGCACATGCAAGAATCCCTTGCATGTACGTAAGCAATGTCACTTTAAAAGTAATAGCTATAGTTAAAGCAGAACCCAATAAACTAAATACTCATTTAACAGACAAACTTTGAAGTCTTCCATTTTTCAGGCACCTTTTTTATTTTTTTTAAACAGTAGTCTGTTATAAATAAAAAGACTGAGGGCAAGTTTGTAGTACACTACAGGGGCCTGCATCGTCTATTGATTTTTTAAATGGAGAACACCACAGATATTTCTTCCTGAAGATCCAACATTCTACCTTTTGATAACAGGGAAACTTTCTTTTAAATTCATCTTCCTCCCACCCCCACTCAGAACTCCAGGATTTAAAAGAAATACAATATGGAGGCATAGACTTCATCTCACTTACAAACTTTATGATGTAAATAAGTGGGTGAATTGCTGATAAATCCATTCCCTAAAAACTTTCAGCCACAACAGGGTGTCAGGAGATTCCATTTAAATTTTTATGCAGTTTCATTTTCTCAGTAAATTACCCTTCATGTATTTAAATAAAAAATATCTCAATTTAAAACCCAGAAGTTAAAAATCTAAAACTGTGCAACAATTACTGTTTCCATCCCACCCCTCCCCTTGTTTATTATACTGTACACGTTTCACCCTGACTGCACCTTGTTAGCTGGTTTTTTTTAAGCTTTATAAAAGTATGACAAGTTCATTTTTGTTTAATCTAAAAGAAAAAACAAAACTGAAAGATACATCTGCTTTCTTTCATGGTACATTTAATAGTGTCGGAAGGCTTTTAGATTATAAAAAAATCAACATTTAAAACCAAATCTAAGCTTCATTCCCAGAAATAATTAAGGTTTGGTTAAGACAACATCTCATTTAACCTATTCCAGTTTCCACAAAAGGTATTTAATTAAAAAAACTTTAAGTTATTTGGTCCTTTGGCAATTTGCTGCACACACAATGCCTACTGTACCAAACTCATTTATTGCCTTCAAAATGGTTTTAGTTTTATTGATTATAGTTAAATCTAGTGTCCTTTTTGTTGTACAATAGTGTTGTTCATTTACACAGACTAGGGTGCAGAGTCTGGAAAAGTTATTCCTGGCACCACAAACAAAATGGTAATGTACAATTAAATAAAACAGTTTTGACATTCTTAATTTTTTTTGCTGTAGATTCCAAGTATTTTTCAAGAATTTATGCTTCTTTTGCAAAACTTGCTTTTTAAAATCCTCCCAGTGTCACACACAGATCTTTCATATGCACCCACAATTAAAAAAAACCCCAAATCTTCTCGTAGGTCTGTCCTCTTTTGT
This sequence comes from Caretta caretta, assembly GCF_965140235.1. Classification (NCBI taxonomy): domain Eukaryota; kingdom Metazoa; phylum Chordata; order Testudines; family Cheloniidae; genus Caretta; species Caretta caretta. The sequence goes on along the minus strand of NC_134207.1, from coordinate 205,267,327 downwards.
AATTAAACACTGACTGCTTTTTTTCCAAAAGCACAATTCTGACCTTCAGATGACTGGGTTCACTCTTCAGACCTCCAGATGAAGCTTCTTAATAGGTCTCAGAATCTGAGTCATTAAGCTCATCCTCTTCTGTATATGGGTAGCCATCTTCCCTGCCAATGTTGTTGAAACTACAATAAGAGCTATGTTCACTCCTCATGATTGGCAAGGAGTCAAACGTGACAGTTTTTGAGGTGTTGGTGTAATGATTAATGGCATTGAATGTAAGGGAAGGTAAAGTGCTGCTTGATGAAACAGGCATCATCGTGGCCAAAATTAGAGCTAGACAATCAGCCACATCCTTATTGGGAGCACAGGCCAAAGCTGGTGTGTAACCTAGAAATCAAAATAAAATCAAAACCTTTGTTTAAAAAATAGGAAGTGTACACATTCTTCAAGAGCATTCAATCAGACAGCTGTAAAAACGTTTAAATTGCTTAGTTCTGTTTAAAAAGGAACATAAAATTAAACAATTTAAAATTACAATATCATTTATTTTTGTAAATTTTGCTGTTACAAAGTATTACAATGTTTATCTGCTGATTACAGTCTATATAAACACACCTTAGCTAAACAGGTTACAATATATCATACAGGCAGCAGGGTTGAAGATCAGGAAGAAAGATAAAACCCTGTGAAATCAGAAGACTTGGGAGGGCAGGATTTGATCGTTTTATTAGGCAAAGTTAGGAATTTTTGGATCAGGGAGAAAAACTGGGATTTCAAGCAGCCAGGAAGTTAACTGAATGAAGACAGGTAATTCCTATTCCAGTTAACTAACTGCAACCAATAATTAATTTTGCAGGAAATCTATAGCCATTATAAAAACCAATTGAAAACATGTAAAGCTCTAGCATAAGGAATATCTGCACAGCTGTTCATTGCAGAATAAGCAGTCTTACTGAAATATTTGACCCAAGGCAAGTTGGCAAAACATTAGCATGACCAGTGAAAGTGAGATGTTAATTTTTGTACTGGTATAATTTAAGCAATCTAGGTTTTGTTACTAAATAGCAATATAAAAAGGAGATAAACTAAGAAATGTCAACTGCATTACTGGGTTAGGACTTACAGTCTCCTTGCTTTAACTCAGTTCTATTTCAAACAGCACTATGTTGCACACTCAACGTTCCCGAGAATGCTGTACCAGCAGGGTCTACATGGACCAATTAATGCGCAACAACTTTAAATTCTAAAGCATACTAACCCCATAATGTGTATTACCCCACCATGTAGATTATGATTTTAAGGAGAGTGGAGCTCCAATTTTGGCCCCCAAGTCAGCACTATATCAATGAATAGAACTTCTTGTGGATATAGCACCCACAAAGCACTTTGATTTTTATCCACCCTGCCATTAATGGACCTATCCTCCATGAATCAATTTTCATTTAATTTTTTTAATAAGCACCAATAAATTCCTAGGAAATCTTAAAATAAAAACTGAAAACAATGATTTAAAAAAAATTTAAAAAAAATTTAAAATCAGATTTTTTGATAAAATGCTTTTTGAGGAAAAAACCTATCTAAAGATCCATGATAAGATCTTTGAACTATAATGTAATAGGGATTATAAATTCTAATGCTATAGTATGAGACAATATATTAATGTAATGTTTAAGAAAAGTTTTGTAAATGAGTTCCAATAGTTCATGGATTAGGGACCCAATTTTATGGGGTTCCAGGCGCTTCTGTATAGATTATTTAGGTTAATCTATTTAGGTTAATCTTAAACCCAATGGGACTCAATATTTTCTAGACTGAGCACTATCAAAGATGCTTAGTTTTGCAGTTCTCAAACTGTGGATTTGTGTCTCCAGAGATAACATGCTTGTTAACAGCAAACATTTTTTTAAATAAATAATACATAGAGGTGAGAAATAACAGACCTCAACCCTACTGTCCCCTCTGCAAATTTGTGTACACAGAGTCAATCCCTTACCTCTCTCTAAAAGTACAAAGTTTCAAAAAGTTCAATGAATAGAAGGCGGAACAGATCTGGACAGTCGGGAGATAAACGTGAGAAGGGAGGGACAGGCAGAGGAAACAAAAGTGAAACTGTTTGAGCACAATATTCCAGAAATCTTTTGGTCTTTTTGAGTGTAGCCTTCACCGATTTGAGATCTACCATACCATTCTCTCACTAGAAGGGAAAACCTATAATGGCAGCAGGCCATAAAAGAGACCCAGTTTGGGAATATTTTAATGAAGTTCCTCTACCTGTGGGTAAGACAGGCATGCGTGAAAAATGCAAACAGTGCAACAAAGAAATGCAAGGCCGGGTTGGCCAAATGAAACAACATCATGAGAAGTGTTCCTTCTCAGGAGGAAGATGCGTTGAAGATGATGAAAGGAACATGTCTGAACACACAGGATCTTCAGGTTGGTAAACTTTTTTATTTCATACTTCTTTCTTAAGGACTGCCTGTCGTCCTTCTGGACTGTTCTTGGATTCTCATCTTTGAGCAAAAAATATAGCTGTTACTCTATGGTACTATCATTTTAGATGCAGTTGTGATAAAAAATAGCTGAAATAGGCAGATCTTCCTTTTACAATTTCACCTTTAAAGTAGTACTGAGGTGTCAGTGAATGCAATGAGTAATACTAAATAAGCAGTATGGTAATAATACTTAAATAACTGCATTGACTTATTTTGTTTAGGAAAATCCATCCTCAACATACAGGATTCTAAAGACTATCCACCTTCAAGATCACCATCATTTTCTATAGTTTCAGAGTTATCTGCCAATTATAGTGTTTCAGTCACATCATGTATGTCACATTGCCACAGTATATCATCTGTAGCAAAAAGAAAAAAAAGTCTCCATCATCCAGAAACAACCATAGATAAGTTTGTGATAAGAACCAGCAGATTACAAAAAGAGGTAACTGATGAAAAAATTGTCCCGTTTGTTTATGCAACAAACTCTCCTTTCTGTATGATTGAGAACCCACACTTTAACAACATGGTTCAGTCATTAAGACCAGAATGCAGTCCACCCAACAGAGCAGATTTCACAGGCAAATTACTGGATAACGTGTATGAAAGAGAAATTGAGCAGTGTGCGAGAGGTCTAGAGGGTGAAATTGTTAACCTGAATCTTGATGGGTGGAGCAATGTCCACAATGATCCTGTTGTATGTGCTTGTGTGACAACAGAAGAAAGGAATGTCTTCCCTACAGAAACAATTGATACATCAGGAAATGCACACACAGCAGAATGCTTACAAAAGTAGCAGTAAAAGCTATAACAAACTGTGAAAAAAAATTCAAATGTCTAGTATGCAGCTTGGTCACAGACAATGCTGCAAATGAATCCAAGATGAGAAGAAATTTAGAAGAGAGTCCCAAGCTAATAACATACAGTTGCAGTACTCATACAGGTGCAGATGCACCTCCTAGCCAAAGACTGCCGTGTTCCAGAAATAAAGGCTAATGTTGTTGAAATTGCAAAATACTTCTGTAACAACTACTTTGCAGCAGCTGCTCTGAAAAAAGTGGGAGGAACCAAGCTAAACCTCCCACAAGACGTGCGATAGAATTCAGTAGTGGACTGTTTTGAGCACTATATCAAGAACTGGCCTAATCTGATGACAGTGTGAACAAAATCGGGAAAAAACAGATGCACTGTCACAACCAAAGTTCTCAACATTGGGCTTAAGAGAAATGTTGAACACATGCTGAGTACCCTGAAGCCTATTTCTGTAGCCTTGAACAAAACGCAGGGAAATAAATAGCTGTTTTGTTGCTGATGCTGTTGAAATCTGGAAGGAACTGAGTGAGATCTTAAAAAGAGAAATATGCAATGACAGAGTTAAATTACAAGCATTAAAAAAGAATGGGACAAGCACTATCTCCCATAAAGCTCATTTTCTTGCAAATATTCTCAATACTCTGTACCAGGGTCAAACCTTAACTGCTGAAGAAGAGGAGTTGGCTATGACATGGACATCCAGCAATCATCCCTCCATAACGGCAACTATAATAAACTTCAGAGCTAAGGGTGAACCATTCAAGAAACAGATGTTTGCTGATGCTGTTTTAAAGAAAGTCACACCAGTGAACTGGTGGAAGTCACTTAAGCACTTGGATTCAGAGACTGTTGAAGCGATAATCTCACTTTTAACAGCAGTAGCTTCTTCTGCCGATGTAGAAAGAATATTTTCTTCCTTTGGACTAATTCATTCCAAATTGAGAAATCGTTTGGAACCTGAAAAAGCAGGAAAGCTTGTTTTTCTTTTTCAGATTATGAACAAACAGGGAAATGAAGGTGAAGACTATTGAGTTAGCTGCATTAGCCAATATTTTAAGCTTCTCATGTTGACCTGGCTCACAGTTTATTTAATTTTTGTTTTTTTAAAGAAAATATTTCATTTAACTATTTTAGTTAAAAACAAATTTTAAAAAACTTGAATGTTTAAATTCAAAAATTCATATGCTTGTTTTGTTAAAATATTATGTTTGCTGTTGAAGAAAAAAACCAGAATACATAATGTTGTTTAATAAAATAAAACAATTAAAATGTCTGTCTGGTGAGGTTCTCCTCCTAATACAGCATGGCACGAAAATCCTCCAAATATTGATGATTAACCTGTTGAATTGGAGATAGTTCACCTCCCAATGACTTCATAAATATCTGCTTCAATTACCTTTGGGAAATGAAATAACCAATCATTCATTTTCTGATATAGCTGTAAAACTACTCTGAAAAGTTTTCAAAATAAATCACTTTAAAATATACAGTGTGTACCTTCTACATCTATCTCTGAGTTGTGAAGAATATGTATTAAGGTTACAACCACCAACAAGAATGCACTTTTATGTAGAAATCCACGATTAAATCGAGTCTTCCTGACTAGTGATTTAAATCAAATCCACCCTGATCAATGGCAATTAGCCACGATGGGCAGGGATGGTGTCCCTAGCCTCTGCTTGCCAGAACCTAGGAATTGGTGATGGGGATGGATCACTTGATGATAACCTGTTCTGTTCATTCCCTCTGAAGCACCTGGCATTGGCCACTGTCGGAAGACAGGATACTGGGCTAGATGGACCTTTGGTCTGACCCAGCATGGCCATTCTTATGTTCTTAGGTGCAAAATATTAACTTCACAGTTTTCTGAGTAAATATCAGGATTAACAGGGGGACGGACGGGAGGGCAGAAAAGAACTAATAGAGAAAAGTAAGTAAAAGTGGTTTAATATTGTGGTTTCTTTCACAAACTGTACATTAACAGTACATACACATATGCATGTCTGCACATGTGCATCTTCCATTACATTGCCTTACTTTAACAGATAGACTAATTTATTAACAAACACATCTAACTAATATAACTTATTAGATTTTCTTAACATAATCAGTATTTTCAGGTACATGAGTGGTCCAAAATTCTAGTGAACATCAGTAAAAACCAAACAGCAGCTTTTTAAAACCTGGGAATATTTTGGTAAAAATTGTTAAAAACTGAAGAAAGGGCCTTAACTATTAATTTAAAAAACACTGTAAATAAACCAAAACTTTAAAGGAAAGCCATGTGTTTGATTTGTATCCAACCAATTAAAGTGTCATCAAGGAGGTAATTTTTATTTTATCAGCATATACTCTATGTGCTAAGGAATTGTTTTTGTTGTAAAAGTAGATCCAGTTGCTCAAGGTTTTTAAGGAAACCTCAACAATTGTTATTGTCTGTTCAACTGATGTTGTACATTAGGTAACTGCGCAGACAACTAACAAACTTGTCACATAAAATAATATTTACATGGGATAATATTAAGGAAGAACAGCTAATGGGGGGAAGAAGAGCTTGTATTAAAATTATTTATTTGCTGAGTATAGACATTGTGCACGACACTGTACAGAACAGAGTAAGACAGTTCCTTCCCCAAGGAGCATACAATCTAAGCCCTGGTCTACACTATGAGTTTAGGTCGAATTTAGCAGTGTTAGATCGATTTAACCCTGCATCTGTCCACACAACAAAGCCATTTTTGTCGACCTAATAGGCTCTTAAAATCTATTTCTGTACTTATCCCTAACGAGGGGATTAGCGCTGAAATCGACAATGCCGGGTTGAATTTGGGATAGTGTGGATGCAATTTGATGGTATTGGCCTCCGGGAGCTATCCAGGAGTGCTCCATTGTGACTGCTCTGGACAGAGCTCTCAACTCGGATGCACTGGCCAGGTAGACAGGAAAAGCCCCGCAAACTTTTGAATTTCATTTCCTGTTTGACCACCGTGGCAAGCTGATCAGCACAGGTGACCGTGCAGATCTCATCAGCAGAGGTGACTATGGAGTCCCAGAATCGCAAAAGAGCTCCAGCATGACTGAATGGAAGGTACTGGATCTGATCACTGTATGGGGAGACAAATCCCTGCTATCAGAACTCTGTTCCAAAAGACTAAATGCCAAAATATTTGTAAAAATCTCCAAGGGCATGAAGGACAAAGGCTATAACAGGGACCCACAGCAGTGCCACGTGAAACTTAAGGAGCTCAGGCAAGTCTACCAAAAAACCCAAGAGGCAAACGCCCGCTCGGGGTCAGAGACCCAGACATGCTGCTTCTATGATGAGCTGCATGCAATTTTAGGAGGTGCCCCTACAACTACCCCACACCTGTACGAGGACTTCTGCAAGGGAGTCTCACGGAACAGGGATGAGGATTTGGGGGACGAGGAAGATGATGAGGAGGGGGAGGTTGAAGATAGCGCACACCAGGCAAGCGGAGAAACCGTTCATCACCCTGGAGCCAATACCCTCCCAACCCAGGCTCCCGGACCTTGAAGGCGGAGAAGGCACCTCTGGTGCGTGTACCTTTGTAAATATAATACACGGTTTAAAAGCAAGCGTGTTTAATGATTAATTTGCCCTGAAGACTTGGGATGCATTCGTGGCCAGTACAGCTACTGGAAAAGTCCCCTCCAGGGACATCTCAATGAAGCTCTCCTAGAGGTACTCCCAAAGCCTTTGCAAAAGGTTTCTGGGGAGGGCAGCCTTACTGCGTCCTCCATGGTAGGATGCTTTACCACGCGAGGCCAGTAGCACGTAGTCTGGAATCATTGCATAAGAAAGCATGGCAACGTGTGGTCCCGGTGTTTGCTGGCATTCAAGCAACACCCGTTCTTTATCTCTGTGTTATCCTCAGGGGAGTGATATCATTCACGGTTACCTGGTTGAAATAGGGGAATTTTATTAAGGGGACATTCAGAGGTGGCCGTTCCTGCTGGGCTGTTTGCCTGTGGCTGAAAAGAAATCATCCCTGCTGTTAGCCACGTGGTGGGGGAAGCAGTGAATCTATCATCCCAGAGAATTAGGTGTGTGTGGGGGGGGGGTGGTTAGTTGGGTTTGTGCTGCATGTTAACCCGAAAACATCAGTCCCTCCTTTTAAATGGCCAATGTGTCTTTCAGTTTTACTCTCCCTTTTTTTCCTCCCGTAGCTGCAAATGTTTCAACACTGCCACTAACATCTCCATCCCAGAGGCTAATGCAGATAAGAAGGCCAAAAAAACCGCACTCGTAATGAAATGTTCTCTGAGCTCATGCAGCCCTCCCGCACTGAAAGAGCCCTGCAGAATGCATGGAGGCAAACAATGTCAGATTCCAGGTAAGCACAAAATGAACATGAGTACAGGAGGGACGTGCGAGAGGATAGATGGCTGGAGCAACAGGAGAGGTGGCGGCAGCGTGATGAGAGGAGGCAGGATGCAATGCTGAGGCTACTGGAGGATGAAACTGACATGCTCCGGCAAAGGGTTGAGGTGCAGGAAAGGCACAGACGGCCACTGCAGCCCCTGTATAATCAACCGCCTTTCTCCCCAAGTTCCATAGCCTCCTCACCCAGATGCCCAAGAACACGGGGGGTGGGGGGGGTGGCTCCAGGCACCCAACCACTCCACCTGAGAGGACTGCCCAAGCAACAGAAGGCTGGCATTCAATAAGTTTTGAAGTGCAGTGTGGCCTTGTCCTTCCCTCCTCCCCCACCCAATCTGGTGCTTCCCTCCTCCTGGGCTACCTTGGCAGTTATCCCCCTATTTGTGTGATGAATTAATAAAGAATGCATAAATTTGAAACAATGACTTTATTGCCTCTGCAAGCGGTGGTCGAAGGGGAAGGGGAGGGCGGTTGGCTTACAGGGAAGTCGAGTGAACCAAGGGGGCGGGTTTTCATCAAGGAGAAACAAACAGAACTGTCACACTGTAGCCTGGTCAGCCATTAAACTAGCTTTCAAAGCTTCTCTGATGCGCAGCGTGCCCTGCTTTGCTCCTCTAATCGCCCTGGTGTCTGGCTGCACGTAATCAGCGGCCAGGCCATTTGCCTGAACTTCCCACCCCGCCATAAATGTCTCACCCCTTACTCTCACAGATATTTTAGAACACACAGCAAGCAGTAATAATGGGAATATTGGTTTCGCTGAGGTCTAACCGAGTGAGTAAACTGTGCCAGCGAGCTTTTAAACGTCCAAATGCACATTCTGCCACCATTCTGCACTTGCTCAACCTATAGTTGAACAGCTCCTGACTACTGTCCAGGCTGCCTGTGTATGGCTTCATGAGCCATGGCATTCAGGGGTAGGCTGGGTCCCCCAAGGATAACTATAGGCATTTCAACATCCCCAATGGTTATTTTCTGGTCTGGAAAGTAAGTCCCTTGCAGCAGCTGTTCATACACACCAGAGTTCCTGAAGATGCAAGCGTCACGTACCTTTCCCAGCCATCCCACGTTGATGTCTGTGAAACGTCCCTTGTGATCCACCAGTGCTTGCACTACCATTGAAAAGTACCCCTTGCGGTTTATGTACTGGCTGCCTTGGCGCTCCGGTCCCAAGATAGGGATATGTGTTCCATCTATCGCCCCACCACAGGTTAGGGAATCCCACTGCAGCAAAGCCATCCACTATGACCTGCACGTTTCCCAGAGTAACTACCCTTGATAGCAGCTCAGTGATTGCGTTGCCTACTTGGATCACAGCAGCCCCCACAGTAGATCTGCCCACTCCAAACTGATTCCCGACTGACTGGTAGCTGTCTGGCGTTGCAAGCTTCAAGAGCGCTATCGCCCTCACGTCTCAGCTGTGAGGGCTGTTCTAATCTTGGTATTCTGGGGCTTCAGAGCATGGGAAAGCAAGTCACAAAGTTCCATGAAAGTGCCCTTACATATGTGAAAGTTTCACAGCCACTGGGAATTGTCCCAGACCTGCAACACTATGCGGTTCCACCAGTCTGTGCTTGTTTCCCGGGCGCAGAATCGGCGTTCCATGGCATGAGCCTGCCCCATTGCCACCAGAATAGCCAAATTGCTGGAGCCCGTGCTTTGAGAGAAGTCTGTGTCCATGTCCTCATCACTCTCGTCACCACGCTGCCATAGCCTCCTCGCCTGCTTTTGCAGGTTCTGGTTCTGCATATACTGCATGATAATGCGCGAGGTATTTACAGTGCTCATAACTACCACGGTGATCTGAGCGGGCTCCATGCTTGCCGTGGTATGGCGTCTGCAGGAGAGCAGAGTTGCAGGGGAAGCGGTGGTTGGATGGCCAGTTTTGCAGACCTACTGCACTGTCTGCTGCCAGGACACAACAGCTGAGCGGGCTGCACGCTTGCCGTGATATGGCGAGACAAGAGCAGCCAAGGAGAGTTGCAGCGGAAGCGGCAGATGACGATGGTCATATAGAGGACCTGCGAGACCACCAGGAGAGCAGAGTGGCAGCGGAAGCGGTAGTTGGATGACAATGGTTTGCAGCCCTACTGCACTGTCTGCTGAAAGCAGTATGGCGCCCGCACGGAAAAAAGGTGCGAAACGATTGTCTGCCATTGCTTTCACAGAGGGAGGGGTGACTGATGACGTACCCAAAACCACCCACGACAATTTTTTTGCCCCATCAGGGAGCTCAACCCAGAATTCCAATGGGTGGCAGAGACTGCGGGAACTGTGGGATAGCTACCCACAGTGCAGCATTCCAAAAGTCGATGCTAGCCTCGGTACTGTGGCCGCACTCTGCCGACTTAATGTGCTTAGTGGGGGCCACACAATTGACACAATTAAAATCGCTTCCTAAAAAATTGACTTCTATAAATTCGACCTAATTTCGTAGCATAGACATACCCTAAGAAAAAAGTTCAAAAAGCACCAGCTGACCACGTGACAGGGATGTTCAACAGTGCAGCACATTTTGTTTTTAGTGTTAATAACAAATCATAGCACCTACAGGTTAAAGAGAACAATGACAGTCTTTACAGGAGATGTGCATTTTGAGGAGGATTCAAAGGAAAGGGCTTTTAGAGACTGCTACTCTGGGATGAAGAGGGCATTTCAGGCAGACAGGGCAGAACAGAAAAAGGCTCACTATTCATACTCAATGCACAGAACTCCAGATAACATTTATCAATGCTGCAGATCTCTTGTGAAGGTGACAAGTAAAACAGATTTGTTTACACTGATCATGTGTGTCATTATTTTACTATTTGTGCACTATGGTGAAATTAATGCAAAGAAGGAAGAAATACAGAGTACTGATTGCTTTTTATTGTTGAAATTTTTAAGACATGCTACTTGTTAATGCTCTGTTGACCAGTGTTATCTGGAACATGACATCCCAGATGGGCATTAAATGCTGAAAAAATAAAACTACTGGCCAGTCTGAACATTAAACAAATTATTTACATTTAATAATTACTTTAAAAGTACCATTTATAATAATTGGACACTCTTCAGGCTTGAGTTTCTGTCTTGCACCAGCTAGGAGAGATCTCTAACACACTCTATGTTTAAATATACCTAAAAGATTAAGTGACTGCTTGCCTCAAGAAGGGACAATGGACATCTGTGCCCTCAACCATCAGTTCTAATATAGCACTTTTCATCCATAAATCTTTACAAAGGTGGCAAATATTACCCACATTTTACAGATAGGGAAACTGAGGCACTGGGAGGTGACATCACCCAGCAAACCACCAGTGGCAGGCAGAGGAATAGAACTCAGGTCTTGAGTCCCAGTCCAGTGCCCCCCTTGAGAAATTTAAAAATCTCCAGTACTACAAGTGAAGACAGCTGAATACAATAAGCTCAATGAAATTTCATAAAAGTGAACCAAACAAGATTCCTCCCGCTCTGAGGGGAAAAAGCAAGACACATTATTCATATTCTACTCATCAATAAAAAGGATTATTGAGAGAGGATTGAGAGAGAGCTACAATGCCTCAAGCATACCCACAGAGGCATTCTAAACAAATTTAAACAGAGCATGGGAAGAGCTGTGACATAACCAGATTTTGCAGCACTGACATGACAATCAATCACTGTGGAAATACAGAGTCCAGAAAATGATGTTTAGCAGAAGTAGAGAACTCATGTAGATGTTCTGCACACCTGAAGTCTGAAACTGGCTGCTATCACTAGTATACTATTGATCAAAGGCACCTTTAATATGATAAGTTAAAGGCAGTTTAGCTAAAGTTATGTAGTCTTGCAAACAATTTTTGAAGGTTTCCTTAGACCAGGGGTGGGCAAACTTTTTGGCCTGAGGACCACACCGGAGTGCGAAATTGTATGGAGAGCCAGATAAGGAAGGCTGTGCCTCCCCAAACAGCCTGGCCCCTCCCACTTCCCACCCCCCTCAGAACCTCCCACCCATCCAATCCCCTCCCCCCCCACTCCTTGTCCCCTGACCGCCCGCCCAGGACTCCACCCCCTATATAACCCCCCCCCCCCCCCCCCCGCTCCCAGTCCCCTGACTGCCCCGCACCCAGAACCTCTGCCCTATCCAACCTCCCCCCATTCCCCGTCCCCTGACTGCCCCCTCCCAGGACCCCCCGCCCCTAACTGCCCCCCCCAGAACCCCACCCCCTATCCAACCACCTCCTGCTCCCTGACTGCCCCCCAGGACCTCCTGCCCCTTATCCAACCTCCCGGCCCCCTTACCATGCCACTCAGAGCAGCATGTCTGGGAGCCGCGCCGGAGCCAGACACGCTGCCCTGCATGAGCGTGCAGCAGCATAACTGCGGGGAAGGGGGGGGACAGCAGGGGAGGGGCCGGGGGCTAGCCTCCCAGGCCAGAAGCTCAGGGGCCGGGCAGGACAGTCCCGCAGGCAGGATATGGCCCGCGGGCCGTAGTTTGCCCGCCTCTGTCTTAGACCAAAACTTACTTAATGTTGTGGTGCCAAATGAAGGAAAAAACTCGATAAACTTATGGCTGGGTAGCATTTGCCTGATCCAATAAAATTCAATAGACCTTTTCAAATTTACTTCATGACAAAGAGCTTCACGAAGACAGACGTGGAAGCAGAGGAAAATTATTGAATGATTAAAGTGATAACAGATGAAATTTAGGATTAATTTCCACCATGACTTGTACCTAAAACTTAGTACAATCATTAATATCAAGTGAATTTAATCCTAAGAGATAAAGTTGAAGCTAGGAATAAAAGTTTAAAATTAAAATATGGGGTCACAAGAATCAAGTGGCTCAAAAAGAGGTTTTATCAGCTAAGGATATTAATTGCCCATGATACTGGAGGTTATTACTAAGAAGATTTTTAACAGAGTTTTTCAACAATTCTCTCATAAATTGGAAGGTGGCGGGCTAAACTGAAGTAGGTCTATCTTTTCCATATTCATAAAAAGCCAAATTTCTGTTAAATGAACACAGGGAAGATACCTGTAACCTAGACAGGCCAGCACAGAAGATATTCCAGCAGTTTTTGCTGGAAGTCCATGTAATGATCCACTTACATTGATAAAACAGTCACCATGCCAAGAATTATAGATCTCACACCTGCAAAGGTTTTTGTTGTTCTGATGACACTTTTTGTACCAAGGTAAAGAAAAGGCTGCAGTAGTAATGAATCCTTTCTGTTTTCTCCTTCCCACCAAACCTATCGTGACTTCTATAATCCTGAACTGGATTTATCAATCCCTTAAAAAAGGCCAAGACAGATATGAAATGTGTGCTCTGTCAACTAAAAGCATCATCATCTTGCTAGCTCACATCCTAAGCTGACATGGCCATGCCAAAGACAAAGTCAGTTTGTATTCATAATGGACATCCAGGGCTGCTGAAAACAAAGAAATCAAACTGTCGCTATAAAGAAAAACTAGAAACCCAAATGATAACTAAATTAGACAAAACCAACAGGTCCTTTTAATTTAAAATTAAAAGTTAAAAAAGTTCACATACTACATTTACCTCTGAGTCCCTCTGACAATTGTATGATTTTTACTAAAATGTTTCTCTCTCCTGTTGCAGTGTGAAAGATCCTCACAAACAGGGGGACTGACTGACTACATAGGGGAAACTGATCAGACAAATAGTCTGTCAAATTCACAAGCTACACAAACTAACCCCACCCCAAATATTTTACCCTTCTAATCTCTTTTTGTTTTAGAGATCTACTGATGTGGCAACCACTACCTATGATAAATAATGACAGGTTTCAGAGTAACAGCCGTGTTAGTCTGTGTTCGCAAAAAGAAAAGGAGTACTTGTGGCACCTTAGAGACTAACCAATTTATTTGAGCATAAGCTTTCGTGAGCTACAGCTCACTTCATCGGATGATAAATAATGTTTCAGATAGATTAAGCAGTGAAATATAGAAACATAATGGGAAGTTACAAGAGAAAGAAACAGCTTAAAAAGTGATTGGAACTATAAATTTCACAGGCATTTCTGTTGAAAAAAGCAGCAACCACTCAAAATCACTTTCCATGCTGGGAAATAAAACAGCACAAGGACTACAAAGCTTTTCAGACAGGAGAAAAGAAAGTGACAGTTGATGGTGTTAAATTCCATTATGTCCCAACAAAGCGCACGATTTCACCTTTGAGATGAGACAGTTCTGTTTCCTTGCTTCTATGTACTGCAAAGCTCTTACAAGCCAGAGGCTTGAGACCCAAAAACTGGGATCTATGGTACATACTTACCTTTAGAAATTTATACTCAAAAGATTTTAGTTAACTGCATGCCTATTAAACCCAAGTCACTAATGTCCAAAAGTAAGAGTATACTCTGATACTGTGTTCTTATGATAGTTTCCAATATTGCTAAAATGATTGTATTTACACCTAATATAATCAGACTGCAATGTGAAATCAGTTATTTGCGTGTGATAACCTGCATTAATGTTCCAAACTTAATCAGGCTCTTCCATTTCCCCTGCTTTGCTAATCTGACCCAGCATCCACATGTCCCATTCTTAGAAGAAAACATTCCATCATATAACCAATATAAAACTTAAGAAAGTTTACCACTTCACAAACCAGGAGCATAAACTACTGTTTCTTACTGGAAAACAAGGTGAATTTTATTCTTACCATTTTCATCTACAGCAAGTACACTTGCTCCCTTGCCTAAAAGTTCTTGAACTACAACTGTTAATCCATTTCGAGCAGCAACATGCAGAGGTCTGTGAAGACAAACAAACCTGGTTATAGAAGAAGCATCAAAACAAGATACAAAAGAATATTTTAGGGATCAAGTGCCCATCCATAGTGACAACCACACTATGTATAGCCTTTATTTGTTCTGTTCCTTAACTTCTTATACAATGTAAAAATTAAAAAAAATATATTTTCATTTAAAAGTAAAAAAAGAAAAAATGTAAAGCTGAATACTCATTATTCCTCTTAACAGCAAAGAACATTTCTGCAGTAAAAATTATGTACTAGTAATACTTGTTCCTTTTTACGACATATGACATTGTGAGGGAATAACTCTTCATCTGGCATGCCTTATGATAACAAAAATATTAAAAAGCACTTGTTAAAAGGGCAGCAACAAACGTTCCCCTTTAGTGTTATTATAGCAGCTAGTTGTGTCCATAATTAAAATAACTAATCTTTCACTGCAATCTGAAAGTCAATTGCAGCACATCTGGGGAATTATGCAGGTCAATGGCAATTGTCTTTTATTAGAATACCACTAGCAAGATGCTAGTCATATTCTATTATATAGAATAGTTAAAATCAATATTCCCCCAATTTTTTACAAACATGTGTGGAATTAATTTTGTGCGTGCACAAATATGGAGGTTAGGAGATATGGGGGTGGGACCGAGGGGCTTGAAGTGTGGGAAGAGGTTCAGGGCTGGGTAGAGGGTTGGTGTGCAGGCCCTACCATTTGTATTCAAGTGGTTTGCATGTGAGGTGCTGAGTCGGCATACCTTGGTTATGTAGAGTGCGATATTTTTCAAAAGCAGTCAACATTGGCTTAACTCTGCTCCCACTGAAGTTTTTCCATTGACTCCAGTGAAGGAGAGGTAAGCAAACACCAAGTGCTTCCAGAAACTTTAATCCTTACTTCCTCAAATGCAGGTTTACTAAACACAAATTGGAGTAATTATAATTTTAAAAGAACTCTGTCATATCTCCCACACTGAAGCCGATCATTTAAAAAAAAAAATAACCCAAACACTGGTGTTTGCTTTTTAAGTCTTTAAAGATATATGTATAGAAGTTCATAATATTTGCTGTTACTTTAAACTAGCTTATCCCTACCAAATCTTTCTTCTTCTATTTGAAAACACAGCTGTGTGCTATCACCTGCTTTTCCTAATGAAGCTACATTTTATCAAAGGTTCTCTGTTAACCGGCTTGCTTGACTGGGCATTCATACTTTTGAGGTCAGGATGTACTCAGGGACAGAGCATTGCTGATGTAAAACCAGCAGAGGGAGCTAAATTACTTTTCAGGGTAGTGTAAACCCAGTAATAGGTTTTTACTACAGCTGGTCAAAATTTTTCACACAAATATTTGAAAAGCCCTTTTTCTTGAAATTTTGACAAACAGGAATAAAACTGTGCAGAAATTCTTAGTTTTCCCCACCCTGGCCCAGCATTTGGTCTGTGATGGTATACGGAATTTTGATTGATTACTTAATAGAAATCTTTAAGACAGATTTCAGAGGAACAGCCGTGTTAGTCTGTATTCGCAAAAAGAAAAGGAGTACTTGTGGCACCTTAGAGACTAACCAATTTATTTGAGCATGAGCTTTCGTGAGCCACAGCTCACTTCATCTGAAGTGAGCTGTGGCTCACGAAAGCTCATGCTCAAATAAATTGGTTAGTCTCTAAGGTGCCACAAGTACTCCTTTTCTCTTTAAGACAGAGTACATTCCCAACCAAATTTAAGATAGCACAGATTTTTGTGCTCACACTAGTTTTGCATCAGAAGTAGTCATTTAAATTACACATACTCTCTGTGCTGGTAAAAAGTGGAAACAGTTGTTACAATTAAACTGCAACTAGTGGTACAAAACCATATAAACCTTGCTGTGTACACTCTTTTGCAGTTCTTTTCTAGTAGATAGCAGAGATGATTTCCCTTTGTAATTAGTGATCTTAAATAGGTTCTAATCTTTTAACCATTAGTAATCCCAGCACCCTTTCCCAGGAGCGTGATAGTCTTAAGAGCCAAGTTTTTTCCTGACTTAACCTACTGTGAAACTAGATAAAGTGAATGCATTGCTGCCTGACCTGCTGCAGCAGGGGATAGGTACCTCTCCCCTGCCGCAGCAGCTCCAGGGCCGGGGCTGTGGGAGAGGTGCTTCTCCCCCTCTGCAGCCCTGCATACCCCAAGTAACTACCTCTGTGGGTCCCTTGGTACCCTGAGCTTAGAAGGAACTTTGGTTGAAATACTAATGCCTTTCTTTTAGACAGATTAACTTCTGGCTTTCAGAAACCAAAGATCTCCAACTGTCTCTGCAGATGGAATAATTTTCTCACAATTCAAGGCACGAAGTGGCAAAAAGAACACAGAGCACAATGAATTCATTATCTACTCAAAACCTTCAATTATTAAATGTAACTTTAAATTTTCAAGACATCAATCCATCAAGCAAAGCAGACAGATTTACCTCAAACATTATAACTGCATTCTCTTTTAAAGCATCAGTTGAAGAGGAGTGGTAATCAAAATTTATCTAATTGTTTTTAAAAAGAAACCACAACAGGGCACACAGTAAACCCAATAACTTTGGTAGTTCACCTCAGTTCTATATTGACTTTCATTTATTATGAAGTTTGTGAAAATCCCCAAATTAATCTCACTACACTGTGTATGAAACAAGTACATTATTGATAAATCTTAAACAGAAATAAAGCTCATGGTGCGGGGGCGGAGGGGAAAGAAGAGGTTACATACTTTGTGCAGTAACTGGTTCTTCATGTGTCCCCCGAGGGATGGCTCCACTTCAGATGCACATGTACCACTCAAGCCCTTGGTTGGAGATTTTCAGTTAGTGTCCATCTGGCCCACGCATATGCCTTAATGCTTCCTCATGTTTAATACCGAGACTGTATAGGGGTGCCCAGACAAACTGCCCTCAGCTTCTTCTCCACCCAAATGTCCCCCAAGGAACAGTCTGAAGCAGAGGGGAAGGAGTGCAGGTAGTAGAGCACCCATAGGGACACACGTCTCGAAGAACTGCAATTACTGCACCAAGTGAGTAGTGTGTCTATGGGTGCTCCACTTCAGGCGCCTTCCCAAGCAGTATCCCGAGATGAAGGAGGGAGCTTTAGAATAGAGTCCAGAACCGAAGACAGTACTGCAGAACCAAGTGCTGCATTGGATCTGGCAGCATGGATCAGGGCATAATGTTTCAAAAATGTACATGTAGTGGCCCTACATATTTCAGATATTGCTACATTCTTCAGTAATGCTGTAGATGCTGCCTACGTTCTAGCTCAACATGTTATCACCCTTTCAGGGAAGGGGTGCTGGTGGATGAATGCCTGCAACATCATAACAAGTGATAATACATCCACATATGCATCTTGATAATCTCTGAGTAGGGACTGAGGACCCTGTGGATCCATCCGTGAAGGAATTGAAGAGCTTAGATGGATTTCCTAAATTGCTTGGTCCTATCGAAGTAGAAAGCCAATGCCCTTCTAACATCCAAGGTATGTGAACAAGATTCCTGTAGAGAAAGAACTGTGTGACTTTGGGGAAAACACTGGTCGATGAATGGACTGCTAAAGTGGAACTCTGACAGACGCTTAGGTAAGAATTTGGGGTGTGGACATAGAGAACTTGTCCTTAAAGAACACTTTGAAAGGGGGTGGGGAGGAATCTGCCATCAAGTCTCAATCTTCCTAACCTTACAGGCCAATGTGATGGCTACTAACAAGGCCGTCTTCGTGCAACACAGAACAGGTTGCCATTAGTTCGAATGGAGGTTTCATAAGGTAACTGAATACCAAGTTGAGGTCCTAAGTCAGGATAGGGTTTCTAATCTGGAGACAGAAATTCTCCAAAACCCTTAATAAACAAATAGATGATACTGGATGAGCAAAAATTCTCCTTCTACTGGAGAATGAAAGGCTAATACTGTGGCCAATGGATCTTAGTCGAACTGATAACTTGATTTCTTTAGCTCCAAAAGATAATCAGAGGACTGAAAGTGGCACCAAATAAGGCAAGAGGCATCAACAATACCAGTGGAAGACTCTCTTCCATTTCTGCAGGTAAGTAGTGCAGGTTGATCTTTCTTTACTATTCAGTAGTGCCTGTTGTACTTCTATGGAGCAGGAGGATTCTCTATGAACCATCAAGGAGCCATGCCCTCAGGCGGAGAAACGCTAGGTTGGGATGAAGCATACAACCTGTATCATGTGACAGTAGATGACGAATGGCTGGGAGCCTGGACAACAATTGGACACATACGTGAAGCAGGTAAGGGTACCAAGCTTTTCTTGGCCACGTTGGCACTATAAGGATAACTTTGATTCTGCCCTATCTGATCTTGTTCATCACCGTCAGTAGTAGCAGTGTTTGAGGAAATGCATATAGATCCTTCTTCCAAGATGGAAGAAAGGCATCTCCCAAGGGTCGTGGCCCAGACCCCCTCTTGAGCAGAAAACAGGACACTTCCTGGAGATGGCGAAGAGATCCACTTCTGGCAGTCCCCATTTTAGGAATATACTGTGGAGAACTTGGGCATCTAGCTTCTATTCCTAATCCTGTGAGAAGTGTCTGCTGAGGACATCAGCGGTGTTGTTCTGAATACCTGGGAGGTAGACT
Source organism: Caretta caretta (assembly GCF_965140235.1). Classification (NCBI taxonomy): domain Eukaryota; kingdom Metazoa; phylum Chordata; order Testudines; family Cheloniidae; genus Caretta; species Caretta caretta. The sequence continues at coordinate 205,248,273 of NC_134207.1, read as the reverse complement.
GGTGAAATTTGGATCTGATGAGCTATGCTCCAATTCCACATTTTCACGACTTTGCTGCATGGGGATGGGGATCAGGGTGATTTCTTGAGTTGTTCATGTACCCTGAGTTGTGAGGGTATTGAGGAAGGCTCCCCATCCCAACAGTGATGCATCTGTTGTTAAAGTCACTGATGGGGCTGGGCAACAGAAAGGAACACCTTCACAGACATTGAGTTGATCCTTCCACCAGTCTAAAGAGTCCCTCACTTGAAGAGGAACTATCAACTGTCTGTCCAAGATGTGTTAGATTGGAGAATATGCTGCTTTGAGCCAACTCTGGAAGCAATGGAGAGGTAGCCTCGTGTGATTTGTCAAAAAGGTGCAAGTTGCCACATGTCCCAGGAGCTGAAGTCCATTCCTTATTGTGGTTCAAGGGCTCCCCTGAACTACCCATCCAGAAATGACAAAGTTAAGAAGCTGCTAAAGGAAGATAGGTTCTGGCTGTCAGTGAGCCCAAATATGTCTCTATAAACTGTACCTTCTGTACAAGGGTTAGATGTGGACTTTTTTACATTCAGCTACAGACCCAACTCTGGACCACAGCAAGGACCATCTGGGTAGAAGACAGCATTGCTTCGTAGGAGTGGCCCTTGAGTAGCTGGTTGTCAAGGTATAGGAAGAGTATGATCGCTTCTTGTCAAAGGTAAGCAACCACTACTGCCAAGACTTTTGAGAACAACCTTGGGGCCAAGGAAACACTGAAGGAAAGCACTCATTATTGGAAATGATCCTAGCCTATAGTGAAGTATAGGTATTTTCTGTGCAATGGGTACATTGTTATATGGAAATATGCATCTTATATGCTGTGGGCTGAAAACCAAACCCCTTTCTCTAATGAAGAAATTATAGCTGCCAGCCACACATTCTGAACTTTTGAGACTTCACAAACTTGTTTAGAAGTCTTAGATCTAAGTAACATCCTTGGCACAAGGAAATACTTAGAGTAAAATCACCTGCCCCTGTGAGGAGGAGGAACTGCCTCTATTGCTCCTAACTGAGAGAGTTCACTTCTTGTCTCAATAAAAGCTTGCAAGAGCGGTCCCTGAAGAGGGATGGGGGCGGGGTCAAAGGGAGGGAGGGACATAAAATCAAAGTATACCATTCATTTTATGACCTCTATAACCCAGTTGTCTGTAGTGATCCATCTCCAAGCATGCTGGAACTAGGCAAGGTGGTCTCTAAAGGCGGGAGGTGGGCTAACGAGTGCAGCTGTAAATCCAGAGGTGCAGTAGGATGTGAACCCTTGACCAACCTATCAAACCTGTTGCTTTGAAGACAACTGGGTGATCTTGGACGACGGTTGGGAGGCCCTCCCTCTCCAAAATCTACGTCTCTTTCTGTGGGGTGGGGGAAGGGGTTTAGTGGACCTATCGAACCCAGAAAACTGAATAGGATGCGATCAGTGGCAGTCTGTGACTCACTAAACCTTTTCTTATTTGTAGGTGTATATATACCCAGCGATAGTAAAGTAGCCCTACACTCCTTTAGAGTATGCAAGGACTCATCTGTGGTTTCCAAGAACAGCTTACAACCATCGAAGGGGAGGTCCCTCCACTGTGTTTTCTATTTCTCAGAAATCCCGAGGGATGGAGCCAAGATGCCCTGCACATCACCACTACGGAGATGGACCTGGCAACAGTGTCTGCAGCAACTTAGGATTCTTGAAAAGCAGTTCTGGACACCAACTGACCCCCTGACGCAGTGGATTGGAATTGCTCCCTATATTCTTGTGGCAGATGTTCAATAAAAGCTATGAATCTGTTATAATTTATAAAATTATATTTGGCTTAGGGATGTAAATAGTGGTTAAAAAAGTAACCGTGTAACTGATTAAAATTTTATTGGTTACACAGTTAAATGTTTAACCAGGGAACTAGCACTCCTACATTTTACACAGGACTCCACTGCCCGCTGGTTAGGGAGGAGAGGGCTGTACAACTCTGGCCTACCTATGAGACAGTATCAGTAGTTTGGCAAATTGTTGATAGGCAGCCCAAGGATCACAATATTGCTACTGGGGGGGCCCATATAGCATTGGGGGTGGCATGCAGGGTTGGTTCCACCACCCTTGATAATGAGCCTAATCTTCCCTATGATTTGCAGAGAATGTGTTCCTGAAGGGATATGTTGGGGAACCCTATAGAGAAACAGGAGACCAGCAGGGACTTCCCTTCATCCTCCCCTCCATTACATTCAATGGATGACTATCTGCAGAAAATAGTGGAGTCTCCTCCAGTATTGGAGAACAGTAGCTCAGAGTCTGAGTACTCAAACATGCTCAGTACTCATGAGGAACTGGGACTCCGTTATAGAGTGGTCCTTAGTATATCTGAACTCCTGTGGTATCGAGTAGGGGATTGGTACTAATGCGGTAGCTGAGGCCACAGTTGCTGTAGCCAGTGGTACCACTGATGGCGGGTGTACTAAAGTGGACGCCAATGGTGTCTGGTGCTGTTGCTTACTTGATGCCCAGGATTCTACATGCATGGGTACCAATGGTTGGGCTAAACATCATTGAGTGTCTCTGCTTTTGCCTTCCTTACTGGTAGAAGGTACTAAGGGCCTATCGGAGTCATTTCTCTCCTTCATGCTACAGGACCTTACGGCCCCACCAGTACTGGAGGAGGAATCCTTCGATTCAACAGTATTGAGTCAAGAGGATAAGGCTTTGGAGACAGTAGATCTCACCAGGGAACTGGGCCTATTTGGAGCTGGCTCCTTAAGGTGAGACTCCACAATCCTCTTTTTGGAAGCCTTCCCTGAAGCCTCCAAAAAGAGGGGGGAGAGGGGATGGGATGTCTCCTGACCGCACTCAGAAGCTGGCTGAAGGGAGCGTTCCTTCATTACCAGTCTGAGTTTAGTCTCTCTGTTTTTCCTTGCCCTGGAGTTGAGGGCCAGGCAGAAGTTACCCTTCTGGGAGACACAGGACTCCCTCAAGCAACAGACACACACAGAGTGGCTGTCATTCACAAGTATAGCCTTTCAGCATGAGAGGCAATGTTTGAGATCTGGCAAACCAGGTATGCCCAGCCAGGAATAAGATACATCTCCCTGAGGGGAAAGAAGGGAGTAAAATAATCCTCTTGCTACTTACCTAACTGACTAATTAGAAGTACATTAACAACTATAAACACTATCTTAATCACTATAGGAATATTAGAAAAGCTGAGGCACGGTCAATGTGGACATGCTAGGGCTCTGTCACAGGCCAAGGCAGATCATAGAATCATAGAATATCAGGGTTGGAAGGGACCCCTGAAGGTCATCTAGTCCGACCCCCTGCTCGAAGCAGGACCAATTCCCAGTTAAATCATCCCAGCTAGGGCTTTGTCAAGCCTGACCTTAAAAACCTCTAAGGAAGGAGATTCTACCACCTCCCTAGGTAACGCATTCCAGTGTTTCACCACCCTCTTAGTGAAAAAGTTTTTCCTAATATCCAATCTAAACCTCCCCCCACTGCAACTTGAGACCATTACTCCTCGTTCTGTCATCTGCTACCATTGAGAACAGTCTAGAGCCAAACTCTTTGGAACCCCCTTTCAGGTAGTTGAAAGCAGCTATCAAATCCCCCCTCATTCTTCTCTTCTGCAGGCTAAACAATCCCAGCTCCCTCAGCCTCTGCTCATAACTCATGTGTTCCAGACCCCTAATCATTTTTGTTGCCCTTCGCTGGACTCTCTCCAATTTATCCACATCCTTCTTGTAGTGTGGGGCCCAAAACTGGACACAGTACTCCAGATGAGGCCTCACCAATGTCGAATAGAGGGGAACGATCACGTCCCTCGATCTGCTCGCTATGCCCCTACTTATACATCCCAAAATGCCACTGGCCTTCTTGGCAACAAGGGCACACTGCTGACTCATATCCAGCTTCTCGTCCACTGTCACCCCTAGGTCCTTTTCCGCAGAACTGCTGCCTAGCCATTCGGTCCCTAGTCTGTAGCGGTGCATTGGATTCTTCCATCCTAAGTACAGGACCCTGCACTTATCCTTATTGAACCTCATCAGATTTCTTTTGGCCCAATCCTCCAATTTGTCTCGGTCCTTCTGTATCCTATCCCTCCCCTCCAGCGTATCTACCACTCCTCCCAGTTTAGTATCATCCGCAAATTTGCTGAGAGTGCAATCCACACCATCCTCCAGATCATTTATGAAGATATTGAACAAAACCGGCCCCAGGACCAACCCTTGGGGCACTCCACTTGATACTGGCTGCCAACTAGACATGGAGCCATTGATCACTACCCGTTGAGCCCGACAATCTAGCCAGCTTTCTACCCACCTTATAGTGCATTCATCCAGCCCATACTTCCTTAACTTGCTGACAAGAATACTGTGGGAGACCGTGTCAAAAGCTTTGCTAAAGTCAAGAAACAATACATCCACTGCTTTCCCTTCATCCACAGAACCAGTAATCTCATCATAGAAGGCGATTAGATTAGTCAGGCATGACCTTCCCTTGGTGAATCCATGCTGGCTGTTCCTGATCACTTTCCTCTCATGCAAGTGCTTCAGGATTGATTCTTTGAGGACCTGCTCCATGATTTTTCCAGGGACTGAGGTGAGGCTGACTGGCCTGTAGTTCCCAGGATCCTCTTTCTTCCCTTTTTTAAAGATTGGCACTACATTAGCCTTTTTCCAGTCATCCGGGACTTCTCCGGTTCGCCACGAGTTTTCAAAGATAATGGCCAATGGCTCTGCAATCACAGCCGCCAATTCCTTCAGCACTCTCGGATGCAACTCGTCCGGCCCCATGGACTTGTGCACGTCCAGCTTTTCTAAATAGTCCCTAATCACCTCTATCTCCACAGAGGGCTGGCCATCTCTTCCCTATTTTGTGATGCCCAGCGCAGCAGTCTGGGAGCTGACCTTGTTAGTGAAAACAGAGGCAAAAAAAGCATTGAGTACATTAGCTTTTTCCACATCCTCTGTCACTAGGTTGCCTCCCTCATTCAGTAAGGGGCCCACACTTTCCTTGGCTTTCTTCTTGTTGCCAACATACCTGAAAAAACCCTTCTTGTTACTCTTGACATCTCTCGCTAGCTGCAGCTCCAGGTGCGATTTGGCCCTCCTGATTTCATTCCTACATGCCCGAGCAATATTTTTATACTCTTCCCTGGTCATATGTCCAACCTTCCACTTCTTGTAAGATTCTTTTTTATGTTTAAGATCCGCTAGGATTTCACCATTAAGCCAAGCTGGTCGCCTGCCATATTTACTATTCTTTCGACTCATTGGGATGGTTTGTCCCTGTAACCTCAACAGGGATTCCTTGAAATACAGCCAGCTCTCCTGGACTCCTTTCCCCTTCAAGTTAGTCCCCCAGGGGATCCTGGCCATCCGTTCCCTGAGGAAGTCGAAGTCTGCTTTCCTGAAGTCCGCTTTCCTGAAGTCCAGGGTCTGTATCCTGCTGCTTACCTTTCTTCCCTGCGTCAGGATCCTGAACTCAACCAACTCATGGTCACTGCCTCCCAGATGAGAAGGAACTGAGGGCAGTTTGCCAGCACATCCCTATACAGCCTTGGTATCCAGAACAAGGAGCCATAGGCAACACGTGTAGGCTGAATGGTCACTGCTAACTGAAAATCTCCGATCAAGGGCTCGAGGCGCATATGTGCACCTGAAGAGAAGCATCCACAGGGACACTACATGAAAAAGAATTGCACCCATTGTCTGTAGCTCAAAATATTAAAGTTCAAGAAGTAAGAAGCATTTCACACCATGAATAAACTGAAATCCATTTGAAAAAGTTATTTATAATTTGGGCCTACTGGATTGAGTTCCTAAACCAAGTGCATCACAAATTATGTAATGTTTTTTAGCAAGATGTGATGCACTTGGTTTAGGAACTCAGTGTAACTGATTGTAAAATAAGCTTCCATACCAGTAAAATATTTTAAACATTAAAATTACTCAAGTTTTGTGCAGCTAAGTGCATGACACTTCTTGCCAGTGAGAAAAAGGTCACTGATTTTCCCTTGGAGAGGCACATGAGCCGTATGGTTGATTCAGGTTGTTTGGAAGAAGTTAGAAGAGACTGTCCCCATCCTCCTTAGTGTGCCCCCATTCTCTTTATCTTATTTTGTTCCCCCTTTTGTCTCCCAGTTTGTTTTTTCTCCACCTCTTTCTGCCTCTCATTAGCCAAGCACCAGGGCAACCAGCCATCACCTCATCTTCACTCTTCTTCTTGCTTAGTGTGTTCCATGCTGCTTAAGATCCAGCATGGTGAGCAGCAAAGAACAGCAGCCTACCTGTCTAATTCCCAAATCAAAGCAGCCCCTAATTGACAGAAGGTGATACTGTAAGGAAATCCACTGAGCAACAATTGGATGAGAGAGATTCCAACAGAGGAGCAGGAACACATGACAGGGTTGCTAAATGCTAAAACACCCAAGAGTCGTTTAGCAACCCTGATAACAATCAGAAGAAAACATAAAAATGTAAGGCCTAATTAAAAGATTTTAGAAATCCATGTTCTAAGCTGCCAATATCACTTAAGAGAAAAAACCCAGAGGAATCAGTTATTAAAATCCTCCATCCCAGTTCCAAATACATTTCACAGCTTTATAGAATGAAATGATTCTTAAATTTTGAATTTCCCGATAACCAGGCTCAAAAAATAGGGTTCTGAGATAAAAGTTTTTAGACATAATGTTAGCTAGAAAATACCATATTGTCACATTGTTTTAATAAAGGTAAACAAAAAGTATTCTCCAGCTAGTATTTTTATAATTAGTTAAGTCACCCTCCTTTTTTTTAAAACAGCAAATTAGATATTTGTAACGATCATTGGAATTAACTGCTATTTAATTTTTAATAGAAAAAGCTGAATAGTGCTTATAAAGAATCAACACACAAGACTACTATCCTCTAGATCATCTCATAAGATTGTTGTCATTCCTAGTAGAATTCCTTGAGCCATGATGGCATAAGATTTTTCCAACATTCTCTCTCTTATTCAGATGGAAACCTGAACACTTAAAATTGTTTATATAATTATTAGTTTTACTAACAGCAGAAATATATTGAAAATCTGACTGTAAAATATTGTTCAGTGGCCATACATACGTTTGCAAGGCTGCATTGGTGGCATTGATGAGGTTTCTATCCGTAATCTTCTCCAGTATTAACAAGGCACTAGTTTCATGACCCTAAATATACAGGAAACATGTTTGTCAGATAACACTCATTGAAGAAACTGTTTTGTATGTCTTTTTGAAGTAGTTTCTGGAGATTTTACAGAGTTTGACAAAGATCATATCTTGAAAAATAGTTTCTCATTAACATGCAAAAAAGGGCTCAAATAGAAACTGACACACACCTTGCTGCAAGCCAAATGGAGTGCTGTGTTTTTACTGCTATCTTGCAAGGTCAGATCAGCCTTAGCACTGCTAACCAGCACCTCTGAAGGAAATAAAAGTTTGCATTAACTAAATAGTGTGTTCCTAAAGGAATTATCAATTTTCCACTTTATAAAATGAAGATTAAAACCTAAAATAATATACTTCTAATAAATGTGTGAATGCATAACATATGGTAATTTTAAAGTAACAATATCTATAGTATAATATTACTGTACATTATTAAAAGTTAAAGTAGAAGATATTTAAGCTCTCTCTTTACCAACGGTGTTAGTTTGCCCATTTTCTGCAGCCATCATTAGAGGAGTCTTTCCAGAAGAATCTACAGCATTTACTTGAGCATTATGACTGAGTAGAAGCTGTAAACACTCCACATGATCTGTAAAAGCTGCTGCATGAAGGGGGGTTCTAAAAGAAATCAAGAGGAAATGGGCTTACATCCAGGAAACATACATAATGTTTTATTCACAGATGCAAACTTTGACTGTAATCCTGCAATTGTACCAGTGTGGGCAGTCACTACCATAAAAATACACTGATGTTGTTATTGGTAGAGTGGTCACAGTTGCTATTAGAAGATCATTTTTCTGTTTTTAAAAATAATTGGCCTCAAATTTAAAATGAATATTTAGCAACCAGTAAGTCCATAATATGGACAAGGATGACTTAGAAAAATAAAATGGACAATATAGTTAATGGGCATAAAGATTTATATTGCACAAATGTTTATGCAATTATAAAAATGCCCAAGCTCTCCTACAAAATTAAAAATCAATTCGGCTCTAACAACACAATACAAGGTTTTTAAAAATCCCCAACAACATTTTTAGTATATAACAAAAAAAGTCTTTAAATAGAAAAGACGAATATGCCAAATAAGTTTAAAAAACATTAAAGCTGTGACACAAAAACAAGGAGATTACTGTTTGTAGTGCACTGTTTCTAAGTGCAGTTATATTCCTACCTTCCTTTTGCATCTGTTGAATTTACAATGCCAGCACCCAACGTATCAATTAACATTTCTGCAGCACCTTCATTGTCATTTATCCTATTAAAAAATTAAACAGGCTGTTACTTAGAGAATGATTGTGCTTTTATTAAATATTATAATGAAATCAGTTACAGTAATCTTGGACTTCCTTACACAGCACAATGCAATGGGCTGAAAGAATTTCCTTCCATTTTCTGGAAAACTTCCTGTTCCAGAAGAAGCTCTACACAGCTGTCATGACCTAAAAGTTTTAAAATCAGATATTAAAAACAAAAACAACCAACAAACACAGCTAAGGTAAATTAAATGACATTTCATTTGAAAGTCTCAAATGCACACTTGAATTACTTTAGATATGGCTATATCTGGGGATGAACAAAAACACAGTGCATTTTTAGGAATCTGGAAGCCACAAGTACAATCAGAATATTAGGCCCAGTACTGAAGAAATTTATGAACTTTGAAGTCATGATGCATTGTCTGGGGCACATGAAGAATGTTTAGCTAACTTAGCTCTTATAATATGGTAGCTTTACAGTTAATTCAACAGACTAACCACTTAGTCCAGTTGGAAGATTTTCTTCTGTTGTACTCCTTTCTCTAGTGGAAACAAATGTTTTTTGGGGTTTGCTTTTTTTCCCCACTGAACTGCTGAATAACGTGGAGTCACAAATTGAGTACATCCACAACATGGGCTGAAAGGAATCATGACCCAAACTTTAAAATAATTTAAACTGTAAAATTACAAAGCAAATATGTTCTTGCTTCTATATTATTCACTGTAATTAATTATCCCAGTATATATTCCTTGCATACACAGTGATATTTATTCAAACATTTACAGTCCTCTCTTAGGTGTAAGCTCCTTCTATATAAAGGCAGCAAGAAAACATCTGCTTCTTGATTTTGATAATCTTCTTCTCTCCTGAACTGTCTGCTCATATGTTGGAGGGACAAGGGTCTCTCCTGCATCCTTACCCAACTGAAAAAAAACTTTAGATTGCAGTGTTTCATCTCTCTCTGAAAGGGACATCGTCCTAGTGGAATTTTTCCTGGAGTTTGGCCATAAATAATGCCACTGAAACTGATATGGATGACAATGCTGATAAGCCTCTATGTGTCATACTGGAAATTCTCTCACTGATTCTTCAGACAAATACCAATTAGCCAAGGATAAATGATATCATGCATATTTAGATTACAGAGGTGAAATGTAAGAATGAATTAATGTTGTAACACAGGCCTACAGCCTTAGGCTTGTAAAATATATACCTTAGCCAAACAAGGCCCTAGGCCTGAAGACTGGTTAGTTACTCGTGTCAGCCAATGACTGACTCTATATCATAAGACGAAACAGTCAGCTATTGAAATTTAGGAAATATGTGGCAATGTATCAGTTAAAGCCGCTCAGAGTATTTGGGGGATTTTGCAAACAAAGCATCAGCAATGTCCTAACCACCAGTATGGTAACTGAGAGATGTACATGTTAACAAGTATAAGGGGAACTAACAAGTTAGCCCAAGAAAACTGGGTCATGCCAAAGGTAGTGGGATATGGAAGTTCAAGTAAGTAAAAGGGGTTTAAGCCTTCATCAATACATATGAACCAAGTGGGTGTCAGCGAAACATTATAAAAGATGTATCAGGCCCTGCGTGCTTGAGGAGATCCCTGGATGACCACCACTGCTGCTGCTGCTAATGCTGCTGAGAATGATGACAATGAGGATGATGACTGACTCTTTGGGTTTTTCCACAACGGATGGTGTAAGTAAAGCAAATGCTAGATGTTTCGTATTGTTCTCGCTCTCCTTTACCGGACTGCTGTGTGTATACTGTTTGGTTGGCCAATAAAAAGTAAGTGTTACAAAAAGAGACTTTGTTGTCCCTATTGTGCTCCATGGCCCCCCTTCTATTGATAACCTCTCCACTGTACTTGATTTTGGAGCTGAACCCTCACAGACTGGGTATAAACCCTCAGATTGGAGTGGGTAATTATTTAAAATAACCTGTAACTATAGATAAGGGCTACACCAAACAGCTTAGTTTTCTCCACTCAAGCACAACTGCAATTTTCATCTTCCTATTTACTGTTAATCAGAGCTTTCCAATCACATAACGAAAGCAAAGGAAAACATTAAATATTTTGAGGATCTGCCTCAATTTGTAGAAGGATATTTTGTTCCTTGGCTCGTTTCCTGCGTCAAAGATATTTTAAACCAATGTTTGTCAATTACTGCACCATAAAAAGCAAGTTTTTAAAGATTCTAAATAAAGAAGCCAATCTTGGATGCCACAGCATTGTGTTTCTAGAGTTTAGTCCTGCATGTTCAAGGATCCTTTCCAGGATATCATTATCACTGGCAAAGACAAAAAGAAAGATATATAAAATCTAGTCCACATTACTCATTGGCCAAAACAAAAAATATGCTTACACTTGTCCCCAAATTATCATCAGATCCATTACTTAACCACACATTAAAACAACTATCTTTGAAATCTTACAACCAAACATGTTTAATTTGCTTATTGTCTATCACATATTAGTACGCAGCAGGCTGTATATACTAAGAAAACTATTGTGGTGAACTCTGCAATCTGTTTGAACAAGATCAAAGCTCACATTCTAACCCAAATGCCAACCCTGAAGAAGCAGATTTAACTCAACCCATTTCATCTGTTTCCATTGCTGTTGTCACCTCTTTTTTTCAGGGACTAAGCTCCCACAGAAGTAAGAGCACAGATACATAGTAGTCAGTCAAAATTCAACTCCAATGCACCCTTGCAAAATACACCAAGGAAAATGTATTTATTACTTCTTGCTTCAATAGCTTGACAAAAAACAGTCTCAGGGCTAGTAATCCTACCTAAACTCCTCCGCATAAAACTCCTTGGATTTATTTTATTTGATATTTTTAGTAAAAGATTTGCCTAGTAAGACCGATTTTAACTAATTTCTTAGAATTTCTTTTCACAGTCTCTGCAATTTTGACAATTTTAAAGAAACTGCAGTTTAGAACGCTAAATGTTTTTATTTTTCAAGATACAGATAACGAGACTGCATACATCATGAACAGATGTAAAACAGACTATGCAGAAATGAAAGGTAGTCTTCCTTCTCTCTAAAACTTAAATGTTGACTAATTTGATTTTTTTAAATTAGACAAACTTATGCACATGAAATCTAAACAATGCATATTACTTTAATTTTATTTTTTGTAGGAAGTAGCTCTAGCTAGAGATTGCATATATGTTCGCATCTCACAGTAGTTTGACATGAAACTAAAGGCTAGATGGTTATGGAATGAAAACATCCAATTTTTCTGTCGCACTGAGACACTGTGGTCAAATTCAGAGTGGATCACTCATCAATAAGGCTGTGAGTTTGTCATGGCTTCTGTAGCCTGCTGGTGTGCCTGGCCCGGGATCTGGACACACTTCCGCCTAGGGGCTGAGCAAGGGGGATGTCGCCACTTCTGGGGAGCGCTCCAGGTAAGCGCCTCCCAGAACCTGCCTCACCCCATCCTGTGCCCCAACGCCCTGCCCCCTCCCACACCCAAACTCTTCTGCTCCTGCTGGGGGGGGCGGGCAGAGCGGGGGTCCTGGGCCGCCCCCCGCCCACCCCCAGCACCCCCAGGCAACCCTCCCTCCCCCAAGTTTCAGTGAGGGCTATATTGTAAAAGCCATGGACAGGTCACGGGCAGTGACTTTTTGTTTACTGGCAGAGACTTTTACTAAAAACACCCATGACTAAAGCGTAGCCTTACTCATCAACCATTCATAATTTAGTTTTGCACAATGTCATTTTGGAAATCTAGTAATTTTAGTTTATTCTTACTCTATTCAGTAAAATTAGTCTTAGAGATATAGTCTGTAACTTTGCCTAGAAGTATAGGCTGTTTCTCTATTCCCTTAGCACTAATTAGAAAATGAGCTTTAAGCTCTTACTTCGCTAATTAACAGTTTGGAGAAAGGCAGAAAATGAAGTAAATGAGAACCTTAATTACCTGTGAAGATTATTAGGTTGTGGCTGTGTCATTAAGCAAAAGCTCTGAACGAACCTCTGACCCTCCAGAATGTACTGAGGCAGCAAGCAAAAGGAAGGGGAAATGCTATGACCCTTCCTGATGCCTTTTGTTCTTCAAATACTTGTACATGTGGTTTGATCTGAGGCAGAAGGATCTTATGATATCAGTGAAATACTTCAAGATGAGTTAATGCGGAATTATTTTATTCTGATTAAACTACTTCCTAATTAAAATAATTTCTTGGGATAAGTGGGACGATTTCTGCTTCAACAGTGCTATCCTACCCACATTTTCTCTTTTATTTTTCAACATTTTTACTACTTTTTAAAAAGTACATATTAAAACACAAATGAGCACAGAGACAGTATATCATATTAGAGTTAATATACAAAAATACATTCAATTTATTTAAAAATTATTCAACTAATGGCTTGACCCTGCTCCCATTAAATATAGGCTGAAGGGTTGTTTCATAATATTTAGAAACAGACTCAAATATATGTCAATAGAATGGTATATATTCAGTGATTCACAAGAGTTGAGAGCCTTTCCTATAATGAAGATTTGTCACAGTTAGTACAATAGTACCTCAGAGTTACAAACACCAGAGTTACGAACTGATCAGTGAATCACACACCTCCTTTGGAACTGGAAGTTTGCAAACAGGCAGCAGCAGAGACAAAAAAACCAAACAAAAAATGCAAATACAATACAGTACTGTGTTAAACGTAAACTACTAAAAATGTAAAGGGAATGTTTAAAAAAGGATTTGACAAGGTAAGGAAACTGTTTCCGTGCTTGTTTCATTTAAATTAAGACGGTTAAAGGCAGCACTTTCTTCTGCATAGTAAAGTTTCAATGCTGTATTAAGTCTATGTTTAGCTGTAAACTTTTGAAAGAACCACCAAAATGTTTTGTTCAGTTATAAACAACCTCCATACCAGAGACGTTCGTTACTCTGAGGTTCGACTGTGGATGGATGCATAGGAGTGATGTAAATATTAAGAGATATACTTTGATCAAATTTTTTTGATACACACACAAATCATGCATTTGTGTCCAGTTACCTATTTTGCACATCTGAAATCTGGGTATGTAATGATTTGTGTTTTTGTGAATGATACATACCTTTCCCCCCAAGATAATATGAATAAAAGAACAGGATACTGTATGATTAAACATGCCCTGTATCTGCTTAACAGCTAGACAGATTCTAAACCTTATAAAGCCCAGCTTGTAAATTGGTTCTATTTTGTTTCTGAACTTTTCCCCTTGATCTGTTTGCTCCTCGGTTACCTTATATGTGCTAGCTTTGTAAGAGTTCTGTCTTCTTACTTCCAATTGTGCTTAAGTTTGCAAGACAGAGAATGTTTGAAGCACTAGAGAGAAAAAGTCCATCTCTCTTGCAAGAAAGTGCTAAGTACACTGCTTTGGAATGAATGGTAAAATAAATGCAACAAATCCGCTCAGAAAGCTTATTCACTTTTCAGAATTAATGACAATAAAAGACTCCAGTCTCTTTAGTTTGCTTTATGAATAGTGCACCATCTGTTTCACACTTTTTATTATTAATATTTATATTATGGTATTGCTTAGATGCTCTTATCAATATTGGGGCTCCACTGAGCTAGGATCTACACCTACATACAGATTTCTGCCCCGAAAGCTTTGAATTTAAGACCACTTTACCATTGTACTTACCATTATAACAGGCCCAGTGCAGTGATGTATATCCATGATTGTCTGCTATGGCAGGTACTGCATCCACAGATGTTGCTGACTGCAAGAGAGCTCCTAGAACACCAATATGCCCACATGCAGCTGATAAGTGTATAGGTGTTCGCCCTCGGCAGTCTCGTAGCAAGGACTTAGCACCATGTTGAAGCAATGCTTCCACGCACTCCTCATGCCCTGTAACTGCCTGGAAAAGAAAGATACAATATGCATGTGCACACATACACGTGCAACTGAAGAAAAAAAATTCTGTTACTGCCTTAACATATAATATTGAGAGCAGGCAACTACAAAATAAGCCCAGTCATTCTTACTTCAGTAAGTGGGCTCTGCAAAGAAAAATTCAGTAATTATTAGCTTAGTGATAGGGTATGTTTTCCTTTTGCGATGGCCTAAAGTGAGATGCTAATCCCCAGGGCCTCCTTAATTGCAGTATCTGGCATGGACTTTAAAGAAACATGTGGCATATTGTACATAGAAAACACAAAAAAAGGAATTATTTTCTTCCTCCCTCCAATACTCTCCCCCACCTCCACCTCCCCCCCGCAACAAAAAAGATACCTTTGAATTTTCTAGCTAATGTGCTTCTGCAAGTGGAAGTGAATCAAAAGGTACAAACAACACTGAAGGTGAAATGCAAAAAGGCAAACATCTAACCACTCAAATGCAATAAAAGAGAAGACCAACCAAGAACAGCAAAACACGAATGTCAGTGGAATTAAAAAAAGAATAATAAATTCAGCAATGATACAAAACTGCAGACATTCTCAATTTGTATTTAAAATTGATACACTTTTTTGGAAATGACAAAAGGGAAATATTTTCTTACCCCTCTATGCAATGCAGTTCTTCCCCATTTATCTTTGGCATCTACGTTTGCTCCTTTGTTAAGCAATGAATAAACGCAATCTGTGTGCCCATTGAGAACAGACAGCATCAGAGGAGTCCTGAACAGTGAGAGAAAAGAGTTTCCATGCAGGTTACACTTTAATAGTCTAGTGGTCAGCTAAAATACTTAAAACTCCAGAAACAACTTTTGTCCTCCTAGAGAAAGCTCTTCAACAACTGATCCATTAGTGAATAGCACTTTGTAAACTAATCACAAAAGCAGCACTGATATTTTGTTTAGACATAAGAAGGTAAACTTATTTCTAAGGGCATGGATACACTTGCAGATGTAGAGCGCTTTGAGTTAAACCCGCCTTTGGAGAGCGCAGTAGGGAAAGCGCTGCAGTCTGTCCACAATGACAGGAACAAGTGCACTGGTGTGGCCACATTTGTGGCACTTGCAGCGGCTTGGGAGCGGTGCATTATGGGCAGCTATCCCACAGAGCACCTCTTCCCATTCTGGCACTGTGGCTTGTGGGAAGGGGTAGGGAGTGCAGGGCATTCTGGTCCTGTCCCAACGCCCCATGATGCATCGGTTCGCATCCCAGCAATCCCTGTGCTTCCATCCACATGTGGCGCGCACTGTCTTCTCTTTCAATCTGCGGGAATGGAGCCTGAACTGCTGAAGAGTATGCTGACGAGTCTCGTCACGTTTGGCAGTGGAGTTATTCCTTATGATCCAAAGTGACAGTGAGGGCACCGACGATATCCATTAGAGTAACCCATATGACACGAGTTTGCCTGTGGTATTCACAGACATGCTCAACACCACGGAACGCTGCTTTTGGGCTCGGGAAACAAGCACTGAGTGGTGGGATCACATTGTTGTGCAAGTCTGGGATGACGAGCAGTGGCTGCAGAACTTTCGGATGAGAAACGCCACTTTCCTGGGACTGTGTGAGCAGCTCGCCCCCGCCCTGCGGCGCAAGGAGATGAGATTGAGAGCTGCCCTGACTGTGGAGAAGCAGGTGGCTATTGCATTCTGGAAGCTGGCAACTCCAGACAGCTACTGATCGGTCGCCAACCAATTTGGAGTGGGAAAGTCGACCGTTGGAATCGTGTTGATGCAAGTTTGCAGGGCCATTAATTGCATCCTGTTTGGAAGAACCTTGGGTAACGTGCGTGACATTGTGGATGGCTTTGCACAAATGGGTTTCCCTAACTGCGGAGGGGCGATAGATGGCACACACATTCCAATTTTGGCACCAGCTCACCTAGTCTCCGAGTATGTTAATCGGAAGCGGTATTTCTCTATGGTTCTCCAGACACTTGTGGATCACCATGGGCGTTTCATTGACATTGACACAGGCTGGCCCGGAAAGGTGCATGACGCATGCATCTTTCGGAACACTGGCCTGTTCAGGAAGCTGCAAGCCGGGACATTTTTCCCCAGACCAGAAGATCACCATAGGGGAAGTTGAAAAGCCCATTGTGATCCTTGGAGACCCTGCTTACCCTTTAATGCCATGGCTCATGAAACCAAACACAGGGAGCCTTGACAGCAGCAAGGAGCAGTTCAACAACAGGCTGAGTCGGTGCAGAATGACTGTGGAGTGTGCTTTTGGCCGTTTAAAGGGCCACTGGTGCTCTCTGTATGGGAAGCTGGACCTTACAGCATCCCCACAGCTATATCCGCGTGCTGTACCCTCCATAACATTTGTGAAGGGAAGGGTGAACGATTCACTCAGGCATGGAACTCGGAGGTTCAACACCTGGAGGCTGAATTTGAACAGCCAGAGAGCAGGGCTATTAGAGGGACCCAGCGCGGGGCTGCAAGGATTAGGGATTCCTTGAGGGAGCAATTTGAAGCTGAAAGCCACCAGTAATGTCTGGTGCCCTGCACGGGAGTGAAGTGCAGTGGTTCCAATGTTAGTAGGAATCGGTGTTCGCTATGCTGACTTGCAGTGCCTGTTTTTTTCCTGGGCTAAGGTATCATTCTTTTTTATTGCATAAAGTAAGTTTTCAAAGCCAAAAAAACCCATTTATTGAAAAGAAACAACTGCTTGGGAAACAGAAAGGGCCAGGAGGTGGGGTGGGGAACAGTACAATCACAGATTTGCATATGTCCTGTTATCATACTCAGCCTTCCTGTCTGGAGTGTGTAATGAGTGCTGCACTTCAGGATGGCTATACTGCATGGTGCTGGGGGTGGAGTGCAGTGGGTAAGGGTCATAGTTTTTCAGGGCTGGGTGGTGAAGCTACAGGTGTTGGAGGCAGCTGGTGGTGGTAAGAACCCGGATGTTGGGGAAGGTGGGTTGGAGATGACATGGGGGCACAAGGGAAAGAGTTTTGGGAAAAGGGCTGCAGGGGGGGTCGGAAACAGTAGTGCTCTGCCTGCATGGCTACAAGCACCTGGATTGAGTCTGCCTGGCGCTCCATTATGCTTATCAGCCGATCCATGCTTTGCTGCCAGAGCACCGTGCTTTTGTGCCAGCGCTCCTCATTCTGCTGGCAGATTCTCCTTTCACTGTCCTGCCACTCCTGCACTTTTCAATTTTCATTACTTGAATGCTGCATTACTTCATGCAACATGTTTTCCCTGCTTCTATGTGACTTCTTTCTGATTCTTTGGAGTCTTTCGGCTGGTGATACCACGGACGGCTGAAATCTCAAGGTTGCATCTCTAAAGGCAAAATGCAACACTTAACAGAGGCACCATTGTTCACACCAGACAGAATAATGATTCCCCGGTACTTAAGGGCAAGCACAGGATACACAATAGCATAATTTGCCTGTCCCAAAGCAAGCGCACATAACCCTTGGGAGCCCCAAAATGGTGAGTAAGCACAGGATCAAGCGTGTCTGATTGTTTCACGGCTGTACTGTCCTCTGGATTTCTGTGCCTTGGGGAAAAGCCAACAGCAGCAGGGGGCCTCTATACTGAACACTGTCCCCACATTTTCCACAGGAGTTCGTCCTGGAAGATATCTCGCTGCTGAGGGTGACCTGGGAAGCAAGGGAGGGCCTTCTACTGCAATGCGGATTCCACCCTGGCCCATATGCAGCTTGCCTGTGTGCAGCAATGGTCCCCTTGCCCCTCACGGCACAGTGGCGTGGACAAGTTAGCCTTACTGGGACAAGAAACACAGTGGCTCTTCTGAGAAACCTGCGTAAGCGCATTTCCCAAGTTCTGGACGAAACTTTTGAAGAGATCACTGAGACCTATTACTGCGATGTGAGAGAGCACATCAATGCTCTATTCTGCATCTAGGCATGCATGCAGCCCTAACCCCTCTCATTCTAAGAGCCTGCAGCAAATAACTTTCTTCCCAAAATAAAAGCCGCTTACTGGGAACCTCCTCTGGTGTTTGTCCTTCCCCAAGCACCAGCTGCCGCAACTGGCTACCTTCCTCCTGGCTTGAGAGCAGTTCCTGGCTGCATGCATCTAGGGATTCCGGGGTGTCTTCCTCCACCTCGGCACCCTCGCTCCCGCTCTGCTGCTGCTCCTCCTCCTGCCTTGTTGAGCTGGGCTCTGAAGTGTCCATGGTGGTACTTGGAGTGGAGGTGGGGTCGCCCCCAAGTATCATGTCCGGCTCTTGTAGAAACGGCAGGTCACAGGGGCAACACCGCAGCAGCTGTTTGCCTTGCGGGCTTTGCAGTAGGCATGCCGCAGCTCCTTCACTTTAATCCTGCACTGCAGTGCGTACCGATCATGGCCCCTTTCCATCATGTCCCTTGATATCTGCCCGAAGGTATTGTAATTCCTACAGCTGGAACTGGACAGCTTCCTCCCTCCAAACACTGATGAGGTCCAGCACCTTGCCATTGCTCCATACTGGGGATCGCCTGGTGTGTGGAGGCATGGTCACCTGGAAAGATTCATTGAGAGCACTCCACGCCTGGCTGAGCAAACAGGAAGGGGATTTTCAAAATTCCCAGAGAATTGTAAAGGGCGAATCTGATGGTTGGGTCACCCCAAGACAGGGCAGTAGAGTTCAAAGTGATGACCAGAATGGCTAGAACAAGCATTGTGGGACACTTCTGGAGGCCAATCAGAGCACACTAACGGACCAGGGCGTCCACACTGGCGCCGCGGTGCTCCAGCGGGGGTGCACAAAACATTATTCCACTTGCCAAGGTGGAGTAGCAGGAGCGCTCTAGTCACTGAGTCAGAGCGCTCTACGGGTCTTGCCAGTGTGCCTGGGGCTCCTTTAATTTGCTCTAACTTGCCAGTGTAGCTAAGCCCTAAGAGTGTAACATAAAAAAGCTAATTACGTCTCTAGGGCCTATTTTCTCAGTGTTTAGTGAACAGAGTAATCTTAATTTGTTTCCTGTGGAATGACTATCAAAATTCTGTGAAATTTACATCTGTGGTACTCAGACACAAACTACATTAATCCTAGTTGTCTCTCCATTTAAAGAAATAAAAATAAAAAAATTAAAAAAAACCCACCAATGGAAAATGACCCTTTTTTTTTTGCTATGGGGTGCAGAAGCTATAATGTATATTATAGGATGCAATATCTTGTGAAAAATCAGAATATGGACTTCTTCAACTTACTGTCCATTTCCATCTTGAATGTCCACTGCATTCTGTGGTTCCGCATTGCCTATCAACAATCGCAAGCATTCTGAATGACCATTTGTAGCTGTAAAATGTTATAAAAACAATCAGCATATCATGTTTGTTGTCCTTGGGTATGAAAATACAAACAGTATTAACAAACTGAGGATGTCAGCTTCTACTAAAGCCATTAATATGAGCACTCATTGGCCATAATGGGGTCAGCATTTATAACTTAATTTGAAAACAGGAAATCTTTGACCTTATATCCAATACTCAAACATGTTTTTAACAGTTAAATATTCAAAATCCATAGAACTATATTACAACTGAACAGAATATGATGGTTTCAAGGTAGTCATTAACAACTGAACTTTTCTTCTTTTGTATGTATATAAGGATGAGAATATTAACCATAACTATAGGAACAGTTCATGCCTATGTTAGTTTAACAAGAAATAGTGCTTCACTTTCATTCCTTATAAATACTCATTAACACAACTATTTATTTAAAGCAAGCGAGTCCTTGTCTAACCTACCACACACAGGTTTAAATGCTAATGTATTGTGTGTGTATTTGTAAGGGATGGGAAGTGAGATCACACTCGAGAGGGGTAGGCGAACAGCTACACAATTAGTCGGAGGGATAAGCCAAGAAGAGGAAAGTTAGGGAAACTGCATTTAAAAGGAGTTCTTAAGAGGTAAAGTTTGCTTCCTGGCTACTGTACTCTGCCCCAAAAGTAGGATACACCTCATGTTGCTCAGCAACGACCTGTCTGGCAAATCTGAGAATGGTGCTAATGGAAGCTGAAAGGAGGGAGAAAAAAAATAGAAGAATAAAACTAGTGTTCAAGGAGAAAAAAAAGTGGCTCTCTCTCTTATGGCCATCTGATATTGTTAATGGACTGCTCTTTTTACCAAGACATTTTAAATGACATATTTACTACTACGCCATTGCCAACTTAAAAAAAAAGGTAAAGTTCACTTGCAAAAAGTCAAAAAAGGAATGAATAATTAAGTATCTCTTAATAATGCATCTTTGGGGGAAACCACAGGGAGAAGTGAGAGACGGAGAGAAAGAATTAAAAATCACTATCAACATTAATTTTTTTCAGAAACTCAGTAAGAGTTCAGTCACATTAATCTTTGAAGCACTGAGTAAAAAGTATCAAACTTCTCTCCTCATAAAACTGCCAGAGCTCTCCAAGATACAGATTAAAAGCAAAACACTGTTTGATGCTATCCACAAATTATGACAGGTAAATTACACAACATATTTCAACACTTCAGTGTCCTACAAAAGGCAGGGCCATGACCAAGTCATTCACCCCCACACATCCAGGACAGCACAGCTGTTTGGCATGGAGGGAAATGCATGCTGCATCCATTTAATGCAGGTATGGGCAAACTTTTTGACCCAGGGGCCACATCTAGGAATAGAAATTGTATGGCGGGCAATGAATTCTCACAAAATTGGGGTTGAGGTGCAGGAGGGGGTGAGGGCTCTGGTTGGGGGTTCGGGCTCTGGGGTGGGTCCAGAAATGAGGAGTTCAGGGTGTGGGAGGGGGTTCCGGGGTGGGGGGCACTTACCTCAAGCGGCTCCCGGAAGCAGCAGCAGCAGGTCCCTTCTCCAGCTCCTACGCGGAGGCGTGGCCAGGCGTAGTTTGTCCACCCCTGATTTTGTGGATGGCAGAGGTACTACTCTCCTCCAGAGCCCAAGGAAGACATCTGACTAAGGCACTCTCTCTCTTACTAAGCTAAGGCACTCCCACTACCTCATGCTCTTCCTCATCCTCCACAGTGCAGAACATAATTTTAAATGTAATCTCTGTTAATGCCACAGAAATATAAACCCCAAACCCATGCTCTTGTGTTCAGCAGAACGTACCTGCAGCATGTATTGGAGTTCTCTTTACAACATAGTCTTTCACTAAGATTGATGCTCCCTGATTAATAAGTACATCCACACACTCCACATGTCCCTTAAAAGCTGCAAGATCCAATGGTGTCCTTCCATTATTGTTCCTCACATCAAGGTCCAACAAAGACTGCACCAGTACTTCCAGAGCTTGATGGTGACCATGATAGGCCTAAGGGAATATTAATACAGTGCAGTAGTGTTTCATTTACATTAGAAAAGGAGACTATGAAAATAGTGTGTAACAGAAGCATTTAGAAGAATACCTGCTGTTTTAAGTAAAAATCAGTCATTTTGTAACCAATGTTAAAAACATACTTTCAACTGAACAATTTGTACCTATTTTTATTTCATTTATTTTTACCAGTAATTGGAAGAAATTAGAGAAATGTGTCATTTTTCCATCTTGTTCACTTTGTGTATTTGATAACTCTTTAGGTGCAGTGAATTTCACTGCTTTAAGATCAGGTGCATGACTCTTCTGCATTGCTCTAGTTGGGGGCTTACATGCAGACTCTTCATTACCCTCTGCAGAGGGCATTTGTTTGTAATAGCAGCAGCAAAGCTGAAACTGAAGAGGTAGATGTACTCGTATACTTAAAAAGAAAGGGGGAAACAGGTGGACCACAACTATGTTCAGTGTTGTTGTGCTCAGGATGCCCATAGGATCTTAAAGGCAGAAGGCATATAGGAAAAACTCATTTTAAAAAAATGATTTTTTTTTTTAAAGGCAGGACAAATATGAAGTGATGTATCAAAAATTGCTCTTTTTAAAATTGACGTTGGCAGTGGCCCTTTCATAGGGCAAAATGTTCAACTTTCTAAAATACAAATATGGTAGAGCAATAAAAACAGAAGTTAAAAAGCATTTCTTCAAATGCAGTGTATTCAATGAAATGAGGTCATTAGATACACAGATCAATTCTTTATCCTATATTATGTTTTTTTCAGATTTTATCTTTTCCAGACTTATATACCATAGCCCTGTAAATCATCTTGTGCAAAGATTAAAGGATGATTAATACATAACCACTGCATTTAGTCTTTTATACAAAACACAGAACATTTTCATATGACAGAATAAGGACCCAATTCTACACGAAGCTCTGAGTGGATGAACTCCTGCACCCATGGGGAGTTCCTGGCAGGATCATGGTCTAAGTGATTATATGAAGACAAAAAAAGTCAGTTTATTGTAATATAGAATCAACTTTTTCTTTAAAAAAAAAACTTCGTAGATTTTATATTTTATATTTATGTAACACTTTTTTCCTTCAAAGAACATGCTAAAACTGGAATGACAGGAAATTCCCTGAGACAAGGTGGGTGAGGTAATAACTTTTATTGCAGAGGTTCCCAAACTGTTCTTATTTGCGTACCTCCTCCTTTCAGATCTACCAGCTGCCGTGTACCCCTGTCCAGATCTACCAGCTGCCCATGAACACTACCCTTCTCATCATTGATACTTTGTGTGTTCTTCTTAACACTACCTTTCTTTAGCCATCTGTCCATATTTCACTGTTACGTACAAATATAGTTATAGTATGACACGTATAACCGAAAAAAAACCCTGATTAAGTTCTAAGCTCAGTTAGACTGGACAGATGCTGTCAGTGATTGGAGGTAAGGGCTCTGTACGTCAGCATCTCTGTGTTCTCACTGGTACATCTTGAAGTAAGTTAATTACTGTATTTGATATAACAAATTCTCAGTTTTAAAACTTCATCTGAATAGCCTATTATGAGAATGCAATAAATAAAATAAACTATTACATAATTTCTCCCGCAAATCTCCCAGAGATGTCTCACATATCCCTTTTGGGAACTCCTGTTTTATTGGACCAACTTCTGTTGATGAGAGACAAGCTTTAGAGTAGGGGTGGCCAACCTGTAGCTCCGGAGCTGCATGCGGCTCTTCAGAAGTTAATATGCATCTCCTTGTATAGGCACCAACTTCGGGGCTGGAGCTATAGGCACCAACTTTCCAGTTGGTGGGGGGTGCTCACTACTCAACCCCTGGCTGTGCCAAAGACCTTGCCCTCCTCTCCCCACCAGCCTCCTGCATGCCCCGAAACAGCTGATCGGGAGGTGCGGGGAGGGGGAGGGAGGTGCTGATTAGCGGGTCTGCTGGTGGGTGGGAGGCGCTGGGAGCAGGGAGTGGGAGCTGATGGGGGGCTGCTGACATATTACTGTGACTCTTTGGCAATGTACATCGTTAAATTCTGGCTCCTTCTCAGGCTCAGGTTGGCCGCCCCTGCTTTAGAGCCACACAGAGGTCTCCTTCAGGTCTGGGACAGGTACTCCGAGCCTCACAGCTAAATGCAAGATGGAACAGATTGATCACCAGATGTAGTTAGCACATATTTTAAGGGACCACTCAGGGTAGTGTGGCCCATTAACACCTACTATGACTTTTTTGTCCTATGACTGCAGAGGTGTTAATGGACCACTCTACCTTGAATGGTGCCTTACACTATGCACTAACTACTTATGCTAAACTATCTGTTCCATCTAGCTGTGATGCTCACAGTACTTTTTCCAGACCTGAAGAAGAGCTGTGTGCGGCTCCAAAGCTTGTTTGTCTCACCAATAGAAGTTGGTCCAATAAAAAATATTACTTCACCTACTTTGTATCTCTGATATCCTGGGACCAACACAGCTACAACCACACTGCATACAGAAAATTCGCCGTAAGAAAAAAAAAAAAAAAAAAAACAGACCAGGTGGTTGAAGCATTGTTGGCAGAATGGAGAAGATTCGGAAAGTGATGCAATAAGACTAGAATGGATAATTGTGGGAAATCTACTGTGTAGACCTGTCATGACAACGTGTCAAATGCCATGGTACAGCTGTAAGAACAATCAAACAACTTCAAGTGCTGGTCTAAGCCATTACACAAATAAATAAATACATAAATAAATAATATGTTTATTTAAGTTTCAGAGTAGCAGCCATGTTAGTCTGTATTCGCAAAAAGAAAAGGAGTACTCGTGGCACCTTGGAGACTAACAAATTTATTTGAGCATAAGCTTTCGTGAGCTACAGCTCACTTCATCGGATGCATCAAATAAATTTGTTAGTCTCTAAGGTGCCACAAGTACTCCTTTTATTTAAGTTGTCAGGGATCCTTCATACCCCCTTGGCTGTCTAGCCTATAACGGGGCAACACACTGTCCTCATTCTCAGTACTCCAGAAACTGCTCAGACCCGTTTTCTTTTAGTGTTCAGGCTGTATTTTATTCTAAGCCTTCCACCCACACCAGTTCAGTCTAACACCACAGTTTTAAGTCTCTACATCTTTCAGCCCTTCTTTGCTAGGGCCCCGGGAGGAAAAGAGATCACCCTCTTGGAAGCGCTCTCTTTCTACACTCAGCTAGCCCTGTCCTCACCCCCTTTGTAACAGTTCCTTCCTGGCCTTTATCAGCTTTTATAACTAGCTGAGGGCTAATTAATTTCTGACCTCCTTAGCCAATCTTTCTGATTAGCTAATTGTTCAATTAGCCGTCACTGGGGAAACTAATTGAGGCTACAGAGATCGGAGTGCTGACTCACCTGTCAGGTTTCAGCACTCTGTCACAAGCCAGTGTCCTCATATAATTCCAGGACTAGTCCCCTCTAATTTTTTTTTTCTATTGCTAATTTTTAGCAGTCACCTTACTGATGCCACATAATTTCTTTTGGTCCTGTGTATCAAAAACACATGTGTTTGTCATACCTATGCACCATCAATTTTTAATATTTGCTTTATACTTATTTAGAAGGGGACACTTTTTAATTATTTTAACCTATTCGTATTACAAGTAAAACAATGATTAGAGGAAAAAAATACTTAATTCAAGCTTGCTTACTTTGCATTTCACTGCACTTTTGTATGATTGGTTTCCCTGTGTAGTCAGTTTCCTGATAATTTGTGTGTGTCTTTCACAAACAACAGGGGAGAGAAAAACATTTTTTAAAATAGGGAAAGGTTGCTCTAAATAATAAAAAATTGGCAAGGGAATTCAGCAGCAGGTACAGTACTTGAAACCAGTTTTAACTTTTTTTTTTTTTAATACTGAACATATTTGATGTTGACAGTGTTTCTTCAAGAGCACATTTACAATTGATATACAAAATCTTATGCAACTCATGTAAGAGAGCATGTATATTGCTAATTGAAAACTACTGATATTGACCTGCGAATAAACATCTGGCATGAACCAAAACTATCTTGCATCAGTCAAAAAACTGTTGTGCATACATCTATATGATTCAGTAGACCAACAATCACTAGCGAATGAAATACTTACAGCTAAATGCAATGGACTAATTGGTGCTCTGTTGTCGGAATCATTCAGCATGTCAGTACCTGATGTTTCCATTAGCTAGCAGAAATACAAATATAGATTAAATGCAAGAAAAAGGTTTTAAAATACACCCTTCAACAATAGTATGGGAATTGCTATCCCTCACCACTTACAGATTAAACTGCACAAAAATTCCACAGACATGGTATTTTTCCCCTGCAACTATTATATAAATGACTATTTCAATCTTTTAAAGGCTTCGGGCTGTAAAGGCAACACTCTTCCTGCATCTCCCCTGCCCAACTAGCAGGTGTTTCATTTGGCTTCACATTGAACTGTTCAAATAAGAAATTCTTCCCAAATAAGGTATTTTCTTTTTTAAATAAAAGCAAACAAACAGTTTATCCAATAAGGAACACTGGATAGGTGGGGAACATATGATAAGTAAGGGGAAGAGTAGAAGGAGAAGGAAAAGCAATGAAGAAAATAGACATAGAAAGCCTAATCAAAGCAATCCTCAGCAGCAAGGGGAAGGAGGAGAGAAAAACCACAAATTTACATGAAAAGGAAGAGATGAATCAAGGCACATACAGTATTATAAAATGAGTTTAAAAATCCCTGTGTGTTTTCCTGTGGTGGCCCATTCAAAATTTGCTTGGTGTATTAACGTAGATTCTTTTTCAGGACTGCAGTTAATTAAATACAGCAGAATCCCAACTATTCAAAATGCTTGGACACCACCCAGTACAACTGGATAACTGAATTAATAGACAGGGACCTATCAGTTTGTTTAGAAAG
Organism: Caretta caretta; assembly: GCF_965140235.1. NCBI lineage: Eukaryota > Metazoa > Chordata > Testudines > Cheloniidae > Caretta > Caretta caretta. Next base: position 205,221,731 of record NC_134207.1, on the reverse strand, counting down.
AATGGTTCCAACCACTGAAATTCCACTCTACTTGAAAAGCAATTGCAATTAGCAGGCCTAGGCAATTTCTAAATATGATCATGTAACTGGTTAAACCAATTCAAACTTTATATATATGATTGTAAGCCTCTTGGGGCAGGGACTGTCTTTTTTCCTGTTTGTATGGCACGTAGCATAACAGGTTCTTGGTCCATGACTACGGTTCGTAGGTGCTATGGTAATACAAGAAGTAATAATAATAATAATAAGTAGTAGTAGTATTAATATAAAATGCATGCCTGTTCACTGGAAAGCACACAGTTGGACACACTAGGATAAGCAATAGTATTCTGAGACATAATGCTCCATTTTGCTATACAATACTTTAATGATAAAGTGTACACACTTACAACATCTAGGGGAGTTTCACTTGCAATCTAAAATTTAAAAAAAAAATTTAGGTCAACAGGCTTGAAAAAATTGAAAATACAAGTGTAATTTTAATATATAAGTACTAACTGTAAACATGGAACAGAAAACAAATGTCAAATCGTATACTTTTGTGCCAAGTGCTGATCAAAATCTACTGTGAAGCTGTTATTTAAATGTATTATGTCGCCACTAGTCACTGCAATATTATGATCAAAATATTTCAAAATTAGATCCTTTGCTTTCAAATAAGTAAATCTCTCTCAGGCAAAACGTATTATGCTCTTGTTTTTAATCCATAGGAGCTCATATTAAATCAGTTAACACATCTCAGAGGGCTACTAGTGGTTTTAATACTTTAGCTAACAGAAGAAAAATTATAGTTTAAACAAAAAATATTCTGTGTTATCCCACTATCTAGAACAACAATCCTTTCAACCATTTGATTCTGTCTAAGTTATTTAGATGTCCTCATTACCACAGTATGCAAGTGTGTCATAATCTTTAATGTTTTTATCTTCAGAACACTCCTGTGAAGTAAAGAAGTACTTTCATCCCCACTTGACAGTTGGGGAACAGAGAGAGACTCAGTGACTTGTGCAACATGTGTGGAAGGTTGCACAGAGTAGGGAATTAAACCTGGATCTTAAATTCTAGGCCAGCAGCCTAACCTAGAAGAACTCTACAGGTAGATAGTAACTATTTCACAGTAAGTCGGGGGTTTTTTTTGTTTTGTTTTTTTACCAGTTCAAGACACAAGCGATGACCGTAGGCAGCAGAATAATGAACTGCATTGTATCCTTGTTTGTCTCGGATCCCTGGATTTGCATCATTTCTTAGTAAGTATTCCAGGCACCTGTGAGAAGTGACAAATGAGAACCATATTAATGTTAAAATTCAACTTTTTATTAATTGGTAAACTAGTACTTGCCTTGAAAATACAAAAAGTCCAATTTTATTATATGCAACAAATAGAATCATCAAACTGCCATGCCTTACTACATCAAACAGTGGTCCGTGTATCCCAGTATTCAGACGGACAAAGAGCAGTACCAGAAGATGTAGAGGAGCATGTAAGACCATCACAACAGACATTTACATATGTAATATGCCTAGGGAGACAGTGTCTTCCTAACCCCAGACAGTCAATGGTTGGCTTATGCCTTGTTGCGTGAAGGTTGATATATCTCAAGTAAAATTTCTTCTTCAGGTTGGGGAAAGGTACAGTGACAGCAAAATGCAAGGAGGAGCATATTGTTTAGCAAAAGTAGTTAGCACCGATTGTAAGGGACCATTCAAGGCAGAATGATCTGTTAATACCTCAGCAGTCATAAGATAAAAAGAGGAGGTTAGTGGGTTACAGATTGTGTAATAAGCCATAAATCCAATGTGTCTGTTCAGTCCATGACTTTTTTAGTGTCTAGCAGAGTAATGAATTTAAGCTCCCAGGTTTATCTTTTGAAAGTGTTGTGCCGGTTTCCTTTGAGGATGAGGGCTGATAGGTCAGATATAGAGTGATTGCTTTGTGAAAAAAGTGTTCACTCAGAGGTGATAGGGTGTTTTTGTCTTTTATCATTTTCCTGTGTGAGTTTATTTGAAAGCATAGTGATTGTCTGGGTTCACCCACATAGTTGTTGGGGCATTTAGTGCACTAACACATCTTTCAAGATCCATGGATCCTACATGTGCCTATCACAACATGTGCTATACCTCATGTGGTATACAGCACTAAGTCCATATTAATATGGCAGCACTTATATTCCAGTCCATATTATGTCTACCTCTCATTTATTTGCTAGCTTGATGACTGTCAAATATTTCTAAAAAGGTTGAAGCATGACTTTCCTCTACAAAAGCTTATCCCTATTGTTTTATAACTCACTCTATTTTTTTCAACTAATTTATCTGATACAGACTTAAGGCTTGCTAGTTTGATTCCCAGGAATACAAGTATTGTTAAACATACTCTGGAGACAGACTACATCTACTCTACAGCACTTACAACCGCGCAGCTACACTGATGCAGCTGTGCTGCTGAAGCGCTTGTGGGGGAGACGCTCTAAGCTGATGGGAGAGAAATCTCCCGTCACTTAAATACTCCACTTCCGACAAGAGGCAGTAGTTATGTTGGCAGGAGAACCTCTCCCACTGACATAGCACTGTCTACACTGGCACTTCCGTCGGTATAACTTATGTTGCTCATGGGTGCGGATTATTCACACCACTGAGCGACATAAGTTACACCAAAGTAATTTCTAGTGTAGACAAGGTCAAAGACTCAGACTTTAAGGTCAGAAGGGACCATCATGGTCATCTAGTCTCACCTCTTGCATGTTGCTGGCCACAGAACCTCACCCACTCACTCCTGTAATAGACTCCTAACCTATGGATGAGTTACTGAAGACTCAAGACTTCAAGTTAGAGAATCCACCATTTACACTAGTTTAAACCGGCAAGTCACCTGTACCCCATGGTGCAGAGGAAAGCGAAAAAAAACCCAGAGTCTCTGCCAACTGGACCCAGGAGAAAATTCCTTCCCAACCCCAATTATGGTGATAAGTTACACCCTGAGCATGTGGGCAAGACCCACCAGCCAGACACCTGGAAAAGAATTCTCTGTAGTGACTCAGAGCCCTCCCCATCTAGTGTCCCATCACCAGCTGTTGGAGATGTTTGCTGCTAGCAGTCGTAGATCAGCTGCATGGCATTGTAGGTAACTTCATCATACCATCTCCTCCACAAACTTATCAAGCTCAGTCTTGAAGCCAGTTAGATTTTTTTGCCCCCACTGCTCCCCTTGGAAAGCAGTTCCAGAAATTCACTCCTCTGATGGCTAGAAACCTTTGTATAATTTCAAGCCTGAACATGTTGATGGCCAGTTTATATCCATTTGTTCTTGGGTCAACATTGGCATTTTACTTAAACAACTCCTCTTCCTCCCTGGTATTTATTCCTCTTATGTATTTAGAAAGCGCAATCATATCTCCCCTCAGCCTTCTTTCGGTTAGGCTAAACAAGCCAAGCTCTTTGAATCTCCTCTCATAAGGTATGTTTTCCATTCCTCAGATCATCTTAGTAACTCTTCTCTGCACTTCTTCCAGCTTGAATTCATCTTTCTTAAAGATGGGAGACCAAAACTGTGTACCGTATTCCAGATGAGGTCTCACCAGTGCCTTGTAAAATGGTACTAACACTTCCCTTACTGGATGCATCCTAGCCTTTTTCACAGCTGCATCACATGGCATTTTCATGGCAGCCCACAGTCATCCTGTGATCAATCAATGCTTTTTATAAATGGGGAGAAGGTAGGAAGAGTGCCATTGTTTCAGAAAGTCATCTCTGGGAACATCTGCACAAACTTTATGAAAAAGCACACAAATGTTCCAGAGATTCCATATAGATTACTTACCTGACATTGTCTCCAGCACTTATATTCCAGCCCAATACTAATTTCCAGTTTTATCTGTTTTTATTATTAATCTCCTTCTGAATGTGAGCCAGACAGAACTTGTTTTCCAACTGGTCTTAAGCATGTTGCTGCATCCACTCAAAAAGCTGCTTCAAAGGTTCTACTACTTGGCAGTCTGTCTTCCAGAGAGCCAACTGTTCATCAGAACATTAATATTTCAGGGATTTTGGAGATCATTCTTTGAGTTATTTCCCAAAGCACTGAAATATTACTATCATAATTCATCCTCTAACCTCTGCAAGACAGCTGGCAAAACAATGTAACCTCACTCTGGTGCTGAAGACTCACTCTGGCGCTGAGGCACTGATGTCTTTGAGAGCAACTGTGAAACTTGGAATCTTGGAATGATTTAAGTGATAATTAAAGTAAATACCCCTCAACAAATGCCAGCAGGAAGTGGGATTACATACCTAACAGAGAAGTAGCAGGTAAACAACAAAAAAACCTAGACGTTACATGGAAGGGGTATATATACTTTAATGCCTACTAAAATGGCCAGTAGTGATTACTGGTATCTCTACTCTTTATTTACACTTAAAAAGGCCCAATAAGTTATGCACGGCTATTCTGTATCACATGTGCCTCTCATTGTTACCATCACCCTCTCTCTTTCTGTTTGTTACTTCTACATGTTGGGTCTTGAGATTGCAAGCTTTATGCAGAACATCTCTTCTTGTGCTATCCCAGAACAATGACAGTCTTTTTAGTTTTGATGTAATACAAAAAGCTTCTGAGCACATTTCGTTAATAAAAAAACAAGAAATTTGACCAAACTTGTCAGCTGTAACAAGAGAATCCTTTTTACTGTTACCATAATGAAGACAAAAGTCATAAAGCAATCTTCGCCTATAAATGTTAAAATGTTTATGTATTTAAATAAATATTTTACATTCAGCCTACCTCAGGATAAGGATAACTCAGACTGGTCTTACAGCATTAAGTCTGATGATCCAGCAAAGGAAACAAATGGGAGAGTCAAGGACCTATCACCTAAAACATATTGCCTCCAATCCTCTAGAGCTGAAATATCGGAATTTTTAGAAAAAATGACTCCTCTAGTATAGATATCTGGAAGTCTCATAAACAGCCAAGACCCAGATCACATTTACTTTGTGCAGAGCAGGAATTTAATCCACAGTGTATAGCCAATTAAGACTTCAACATTAAAATCCAGAAGATTACAATACACCTAGCTGTATGGGGAGGGGGAAAAAAAAACAGAAAACCTCAACATGTTTAAACCAAAGTATTTCTTGTATTCTGAACAGACCAATAAACACATTCAATTTAGCCATCTTCAAAGAAATATAAAAATTACATTTGGCATATATGATTACAGAAAGTAAGAAAACAAAATACAGCAGCTCTGAAGTCTTTAAATATTCACCCTTTCGTATGACATGACACTTACTTGCCATCTGTGTCTGATGCAGCTGCATAGTGCAATGGTGTACAACCCCTCTCATCAAGGTCATTCACACTAGCTCCAGATCCCACAAGGGCGAACAGGCACTGGTAATTACAATTGGCAGCAGCATAATGAAGTGGAGTTCTTTAGTACACATTCAAATACAAGAGAAAGACATACAACAGATTAATGACAAAAATGCAAAATAAAATGAAATTTTAAAAACATGTTTATATTCTATTTTATTATTGGCTGAATAATTCAGTTCTAATATGTAAATATTACATGGTTCCGTAAAAATCATTTTAAAAAGTGTAATAGCAGTCCAGGGTACATATTTGTCAGCCAATACATGGACAGTTTGTGGGTGTTGAGAGGTGTACATACATGCACAGGAAAATGAAAAATAATTATTGAAAGATCTATTTGTTCAAACAATTTAATTGTAGGCCATTCACTGACAAAACAGGAGCAAATCTGATCATCCATAGTGCAAAGCCACCAAGAAAGACCGGAACAAAATGCAACTGTTTATTTAGGGTGAAATTTAACCCTTCCTGCAGAACACCTAAAGTAATTTTGTGTGGAGTGCTCAGTAGGGTTTTGAGAACAAAACTGAGGTGTAATGTGGAGTCCTACGGTGTGTCTATTTGTTTCATCCCGTCTTAATGTACCAAAAATATATGCTTGTATAGAAAATAAAACAACTGACGATTTTTTTAAAATATGCATTTGATTTTAAAGAAACTTGAAATTTGAATCTCACATGGAAATATTATATTGATGAATTACTCAGCCTGGGGGGAAAACGATTACAAAGCATAATATAGTATATAAACAATTTTCAGAAGTCAGTGACCTAGGTGCTTTTGAAAATTTTACACAAGTGACTGAGGGATCTAAGGGCATGTTCATACTATCCCGCAATTTGGACACAGGGATTGGGAATAGCAGTATGCACCACAGTTCCCCACGTGGACACCAATTTACAGGTTCGAAGTTTACACTAATGTAGACTTGCCAGCAAGTTAAAAAAGTATAGGCTGGATGAATGGACTATAAGGTGGATAGAAAGCTGGGTAGAGATCAATTGCTCTATGTCTAGTTGGCAGCCGGTATCAAGCGGAGTGCCCCAAGGGTCGGTCCTGGGGCCACTTTTGTTCAATATCTTCATTAATGATCTGGAGGATGGTGTGGATTGCACCCTCAGCAAGTTTGCAGATAACACTAAACTGGGAGGAGAGGTAGATACGCTGGAGGGTAAGGATAGGATACAGAGGGACCTAGACAAATTGGAGGATTGGGCCAAAAGAAATCTGATGAGGTTCAACAAGGACAAGTGCAGAGTCCTGCACTTGGGACGGAAGAATCCCACACACCGCTACAGACTAGGGACCAAATGACTAGGCAGCAGTTCTGCAGAAAAGGACCTGGGGGTTACAGTGGACGAGAAGTTGGATATGAGTCAACAGTGTGTGCCCTTGTTGTCAAGAAGGCCAATGGCATTTTGGGATGTATAAGTAGGTGCATTGCCAGCCGATCGAGGGACGTGATCATTCCCCTCTATTCGACATTGGTGAGGCCTCATCTGCAGTACTGTGTCCAGTTTTGGGCCCCACACTACGAGAAGGATGTGGAGAAACTGGAAAGAGTCCAGTGGAGGGCAACAAAAATGATTAGGGGACTGGAACACAACTTATGAGGAGAGGCTGAGGGAACTGGGATTGTTTAGTCTGCGGAAGAGAAGAATGAGGGGGGATTTGATAGTTGCTTTCAACTACCTGAAAGGAGGTTCCAAAGAGGATGAATCTAGACTGTTCTCAGTGGTAGCAGATGACAGAACAAGGAATAATGGTCTCAAGTTGCAGTGGGGGAGGTTTAAGTTGGATGTTAGGAAAAACTTTTTCACTAGGAGGGTGGTGGTGAAGCACTGGAATGTGTTATCTAGGGAGGTGGTGGAATCCCCTTCCTTTGAAGTTTTTAAGGTCAGGCTTGACAAAGCCCTGGCTGGGATGATTTAGTTGGGGATTGGTCCTGCTTTGAGCAGGGGGTTGGACTAGATGACCTCCTGAGGTCCCTTCCAACCCTGATATTCTAGGATTCTATGAAATATAATCAGCAGACCAACAAAAATTTAAGTGCAGCTTCCACAGGGAAAACTACTACAATTAACCCCTCTATTCTCAGCCAAGGGTGCAAGTAGGATTTCAAACGGAGACATGATTCACAGTCAGATACTTCTGCTGGAGTCCTACTCCTGTCACTCAACCAAGGACTGAGGGACCATTTCCACTAAACCATTGATGCTATGAAGAATATTTTTAAATTATGATAAATTCTTGCCTCTGGTTCTTCCAGAGCATCTCTTCTTATTGTCTTTCTGATTGTAATCTCTTTGGCTGTCTTTAATTAGTGTCTTTCACAAGCACTAACCATGCTTTCTGCACTTAAATAACAATCTGAGGCTAGCAATAGCAGTGGGTTATTTGAAGAAAGTCCAGAGTGAGAGTAAAAGCAAGAGAAAGCTATATGAAGAAGGGATGGATGGAGGTAAAAAGGAAAGTTATTTTATTAAAAGAATTTAGATTTTACTTTAAAAAAAAATAAGATTGCAAAATGTTCAGAAGTGGCAAAGTGAACAGGTTGATGAAGCAAAAAGAAAAGGAGTACTTGTGGCACCTTAGAGACTAACCAATTTATTTGAGCATGAGCTTTCGTGAGCTACAGCTCACAAGAGCATTTATAGCCTTGACACATGGGCTAATGAGGAAAAATCAGTAAATCTACAGGTTGAGAGCCACTTAAACCCATCAGGATGCACCTTACACCAAAAACATCTTTATTAAAGTTACAGTAACATATGAGATCAATTGGACAATTTGAAAGAAAAAACAAATACATACTAAAATACACAAAACTATATAACAGAATGTAACAAATCAAACACCTTGTGACTTTTTTATAATCTTAAACTTTCAATAAGATGCTTAGACTAAATTGGTTGTAGTGCTTGGATGGGGACCCAACAATTTATTATGAATACAATCACTCCAAAAGCAATGTATTGTGATGGAATATGGGCTCCTTCACACAGAACTATTGTGCTACTTATGTGCATATTTTAATGAAGTTCTAAATTCCACACACTTAGAATGTTGTGTCCTACCTCCCAAATTTGTCCTTTTTGTTGAAGTCTGCACCAGTGTTGAGCAGAAGGTTTAGGCACTCCAAATTCCTATTAAATTAATGCAACATTGATTGCAAATTAAATTTTCAAGAACACAGCGCCCTTTACAAACTATCAGAATTTCTGTACAGTTATTTATCACACAACAATATTTTTACTGATAATGAATCAAACTATATTTTACATACAAAACACCACCAAAAACAGACTTTAAAGTTGTAGAAGAAAATATTAAGGACCACAAACTGTCCTTGGTCCAAATGTGGGAATTTTGATGTTTATGTAGCGTGCCTTTTGAAATCAACAAGAGCAATGTCCTCAAGTAGTAAATACACTTCTAATTTGATGGAAACTTAATAGAAAAAATTAATGCATGCTAAGAGCTTTTTGCCAAGATTCAGCCCGTGGCAAGTTTTTACTTATAAATTTTTGTTTGTTTTAAAGCCAATTAATAAGTGACAGGAAAAACAAAGTTTGCAATGTATATGCTATCTTTGATACTGCATTATGAAGAACGCTATCTTAAAAATATTTATGGCAATAGCTGTGAATATTTTTCAGAGACACAGGACAATTACGATATGAAGCCTAACTGTGAGGATGGGAGTGAGGTAACATCACAAGTAAGTAATTTTTATTCCAAGGATAATGTTTTATACCAGTAAATAGAGCCCTATGCGGATAAAAAAATTTGTATTTCACATCTGATCTGCAAAAATGATCCACGGATATCTGCAGATTTGCTGGGCTTTAGATATAAAATGTGTATCCTCATCCACTCACGATCGCAAAAATGGTCTGTGGATATCCACCAATTTGCAGGGCTCTACCAGTAAACAACCACCCCAAAATCCCCAAACATAAAAATTACACTTGGTTTTATTATATTACTTTAAAATTATATGTGCATGCAGCATTGGCCATTTGATTTCCTGAAAGCTGTGTGCACTTGAGCATGTACGACAATCTACTGCCCAATTTTTCTAGGCAATATTGAATAGCTACTCTGTACTCTAATTTTATAGTGACTAATCCACTGCTCCTCCCAATACCTGTGCACATGCTTGGCTTTATTAATGGGTGGCCAAAGTTAATGGGACTAATATTGTGGTTTTAGTCACAAGCATGAAGTGTCTGCAGAATCAAGGCCTATATGTTTACATGCACTCCTTAAGATCCCACCTAGAGAAAAAATGCTAGTCAAATACTAGTTCTTCTACGGTCTGAATTCTTCAGATCACAATCCATCCATGAGCACTATTAATCAAAATTTCCTTGCTTCTGGTTAACTGAACTCCAGAACTTTGTTACTGTATGCAAAATTTAGCTTGACAAATCTATGTGCAGGTATATGCTAAACATACAGGTTTCCCAGGCTCTTACTGTGTGTGAGCACATTCATGCTATCCTCAGCTTCCCTCACATGCTGGTAAAAACATCTAAAACATGTTTTCTTAGTGAATAATCAAAAATAAGTTAGCACCCTTCATTTGCTGAAAGAAGTCATCTAATATCCAAATGTTTATAAATATAACAAACAGCATATACTATAAAGATATACACACAGAGGGTAAAGTTGTAGCTAGCTCATACATAATTGTGCATGGGGAAAGGCAGTAGAGAGCCCTCCCCCAACTCTGTACAGCCTATTTCAAAGGGCTGCCCAGAATTACAGCTCCTATGCCCCACTGTAAGCAACTGAGTGGAAAGGGGATAAGCGAAGCAAGCAGGTGAGGTGGTGGTACCATACCCCTTCACCATGCGTCTCCAAAGTGCTCCTAACATAGGGTTCTGGTAAATGATAGCCCTAAATAACATGGTCTGTACTTTCTATAGGTAGTAAAACATACAAGTAAAATTAATCCATTTTGAGACAATCCTGAAACTGGAATAACACAGATTACTCCTGGGGGAATTCTGCACCACAAAATTAAAATTTCTGCACACAATATTCTAAAATTCTGCATATTTTATTTATCAAAATAATGCAACATAATCACTTTGGTTTCCATTATTTCAGTAATTTATTTAAACTACAATATAATGGATGGATAATGGAAGTGGGGAACACTGGAGGAAATCCCCAAACCCCCTTGCCTAATAGTAATGTAGATAGGTTTCACCCTTTATTTCTAGTTATTAGGCAACATATATATGCAGCCATTTGCCCAGCGTTACATCAAACAACTGAAGAGAAAGTGAAGACTGGGGAAATCAAACTCACAATTTATATTAGCTACTGACCATCTCCAGAAAAGGAATTAGCAAACTTCATGGAGTACAGTCTGATAGGAAATTTTTTCAGTCCAAAAAGTTAGACCCATTCTAATCACGAAAGCAACATAAGCATTTATAAGGCCGTACTGTCCTTTACAGCACTCTGGCAATGTAAAGGAGCCTTAAAACTTTTACACCTATTTTATATTCCTGGGGAATTCACAAAGACAAGGGGAATAATTCACTAAGCAGGCAGGCTGCTGCATTCTGCTCTGCCTGAGGGAGCAGAGCCTGTCCTACACCTACCTGCTCAGAAACACCCCGAAGCCCTGCCCTTCCATTCCGAACATGCTGCAATAGCGAGCGAGAGGGACAGAGTGTCACACACCCACACCACCCACCCCCGCCCATCCCCCAGGTGATTTACATCTCTACCGGCTGCTCCAGGCACCCGCACCAAACTGCCTACACTGCCGGGGAGGGGCTTGTGACCACTCTTGCGGCTTCCCTTTGCTCCCCCATCAGAAGTCATTTTTCTGCAGGGAAGCAAAGAAATCTGCGAGGGACATGAATTCTATGCACGCGCACTGATGCAGAATTCCCCCAGGAGTAACTGATTCTGTTGGTCATTACAATAAAAGATTGATGACTGAGTAGAAATTGCAGTTTATGCCTTTTTAAAGCTTGTAGAAAGACACCGTCTTGAAGTTATGTTCATACCTACAAAGCTCCTTGGGGGAAAAAAGAGGAGAAAAACACTGTCAGGATCAACGATTTAAGAAAAAAAAATTAAAGTGAAGGCAGAGCTGCTACCTACCCTCCAGCTGCAGCTGCATGAAGGCAGGTCCTGCCAAAATCATCTGGGGTGTCTATGTCAAAGCCTACAAAATAAGTTAGTATATTGTGAAACCATGTATGTAATTCAACCCTTTCACCAAATTGCCCTTCAATAATTAAGCTGTAGTTTATGTTATTTACAACAGTAAATGTTGAAACACAAAAATATACTGCATCTGAAATAAAACCATGTTGTTTGCAATATTTCAAGAAATGTGTATTCCGTTAAAAATGACAAAGGTAACAATGGAAACTTATCTTTAATGACATTAGGGCTAAAAGCAATTTCTGATAGGAGTGTCTTTGTTTATCCCTTCTGTTAAAAATACCAACATTTTTATATCTGATACTGAAACATTTATTTATGGAAAAATGCAATAGCAACTTTAAGCATAAGCTAATACTACTCACCTTAACATTCAGCGTTCTGCATACCAATCTTTTAAAGGGAGGGAATGTCAGCATTACTAAATCCAGAAGCTAATCACATTATTTCATCCTTCAGCTTAGTTCTCTATTCCCAGGCAAAGAACTTGGTTAAAATGGAGTGAAGATTATAAACACCAGTTACTCAAGGGGAAAAAGGCCTTTAGAGAATGGTGTAGTTTTCTCAAAAAATGTTATACGAACCCTGGAAATTCAAATTTAAGATCAAACTTAAATCCAAATATTTGAAAGTAGGGAGATGCACAACTAAGGTCACCAATGGAGCCTTAACTTTGCTTTTGTATCACTGCTCTCAGAAACAACTGCTAGGAGACTATCCAATACTTAAGACCAGAGCCGTCCCTTGGGTTCGTTGACTTGGGGTGACTGCCTCGTGCAGGAGGTGGGTGGGGAGGTGAGGCAGGAGGGCAAGCGGGGTGAGGAGGCTAAAGGGGAGGTGAGCGGCAGGCGGGAGGGAGGGAGGAGCAGCCCCCGAACCAGAACCTCCCCTCACCCCCAGCGCCTTCTGCCCGCCAACAGGCCCTGCCGATCAGCATATTCCCCTCCCTCTCAGCACCTACCGTGGATAAGATGTTTCACAGTGTCAGGAGGCGCTGGGGGGGATGGGCGAGAAGTGAAGGTGCAGCCCGCTTGGGGGAAGGGGCGGAACTGGGGTGGGGCCTTGGGGAGCACCCCCCAGTAGATTAGAAACTCGTTGCCTATGTCCCGGGCCCCGTACACCCCTAGGGACGGCCTGCTTAAGACATACAACATCATTACACTACTGACTCTGAAAACTCAACAATGATCATCTAACTGGATTACCTTACTTGTGTTGATAGGTTAGTTTTACCTCACTACAGCAAACACCTCTTGTTTTCTTTAAGTCCCTATGCAGTTCATGAAGAGAAAAAAGAACAAAAAGGAAAAAAGAGAAAAAGAAAGAGAAAGAAACAAACCCAGCCCACATCTCTGCTAAATGCTTCCTCACTCAGGACAATCCGCCATAGGAGTCAGGATATCAAAAGCACGGTTATCTGATTAGCATACACACACATGCACAGTCAAAAGAACAGTGCTTTATACATGATTCTAAGCATGCTATGCTGAGGGGGAACATGGGGTTTAAAGAAGTCATTCTTCGAAGATAATATTAATAGTAGGGGAACAGAGTGGGAGGTAAAAAAAAGATATGCTTATGTATAACACAACTTTGTTTTCTACAAAGGTTCCATTTCTCTGTTCTGGTAGCTCTCAAGTGGAATAAAGTGAGAGAACTCCCCCCACCCGCACCTCACAGGGCTCACCTGACGTACTTCAACTCACAACTGGGAAAGGTCCACAGTCATCTGGCATATGTTAGAGCAATTCAGGGATTTTTCTAATTTAAGCTAATGAACTGGGACTGGCTCCATGACAATCAGGGTAGGGTAACTTTTTGCCCAGTGTCACACCCAAACTAATCTCAGTGCAGGAGAGAATATGGCCCCAAAAGTATGTTAATTCCAAATTAGACTTCCTAAGAAAATAGTGGATTTACCAAGTATAAGAAAGAATGTGACTGAAGTGAAATGAAACAATAAATTGCACGGAGAAAGTACAATGAAACTGAAAGGCGGCAAACTGAGAACCAAGAAAAGACGACAGTTACCTTTTCCATAAGTGGCGTTCTTCGAGATGCGTTGCTCATGTCTATTCCACAATAGGTGTGCGTACTCGCCATGTGCACCGGTGCCGGAAGTTTTTCCCCTAGCAGTACCCGCAGGGGGGAGTGCCCCCCACGACCCGTGGAGTGGCACCTGCCTGGTGCAGTATAAGGGGAGCTGCGCACTCCCCCCACCCTCAGTTCCTTCTTGCCAGACAACTCCGACAGAGGGGAAGGAGGGTGGGATATAGAATAGACATGAGCAACAAATCTCAAAGAACACCAGTTACGGAAAAGGTAACTGTCTTTTCCTCTTCGAGTAATTGCTCATGTGTATTCCACAATAGGCGATTCCAAGCTATATCTGTTGGAGGTGGTTAGGAGTTCACAAGATCCCAGGACGGATGACAGCCCTGCCGAACCTGGCATCATCCCTGGTTTGGGGGACAATCACATGGTGCGAGGTGAACGTGTGAACCGAAGACCACGTGGTAGCCCTACAAATGTCCTGGATGGGGACGTGGGCCACGAAGGCAGCCGATGAGGCCTGCGCCTGAGTCGAGCGTGCCCTCACAATGGGTGGCGGGGGGACACCTGCCAGCTCATAACAGGAACGGATTCACAAAGTGATCCGATTGGAAAGCCACTGAGTGGAAATCGGCTGGCCCCTCACGCACTCAGCCGAGGCGACGAACAGTTGTGAGGACTTTCTGAATGGCTTGGTCCGCTTGAGGTAGAAAGCCAGAGCCCACTGCACATTGAGCGTGTGGAGACGGCGCTCCTCACTGGATGCGTGAGGCTTGGGGCAGAGGACCAGTAGAAAAATGTCCTGACCCATGTGGTAGGCGGAGACCACCTTCGGGAGGAATGCGGGGTGTGGGCGGAGCTGGACCTTGTCTTTGTGTAAAGGCGGCTCGGATATCAGGACCCTGAGCTCCGAGACTCACCTGGCCGACATGACTGCAACCAGGAAGGCCACCTTCCACGAGAGGTGAGCCCAGGAGCACATGGCCACTGGTTCAGACGGGGGCCCCATGAGACGAGCCAACACCAGGTTTAGACTGCGAGAACGGGTGTCTAGAATACGGAAAAAGATGATCCAAACCCTTAAGGAACCTGCCAGTCATAGCATGGGAAAATACTGTGTACCCTTGCACCAGCGGATGGAAGGCCGATATGGCTGCCAGGTGAACCTTGACTGACGAGGGCACCAGGGCCTGGGTCCTCAGGTGGAGGAGGTAATCAAGGATAAGCTGGATCAGGGCGGTCACCGGGGAGACACCCTGGTCCACCGCACACCTAGAAAACTGGGACCACTTCACCAAATAAGCACAGGGCCATCTACTTTCGAGGAGGATGTGCTGCACCTGCTCTGAGCTCGTTCTTTCCTCTCCACCTAACCACTGAGCAGCCATGCCGCGACGTGAAGAGCCACCAGGTTGGGGTGGAGGAGGCGGCCCTGGTCCTGAGAAGCAGGTCTGGGCGGAGCAGCAGCAGCCAAGACGGAGCTACTGCCAGGCCCATGAGGGTCCCATACCAATGCTGCCTGGGCCACACCAGGACAATCAGGAGGACCCGGGCCTTGTCTGTCTATCTTCTCCAGGACCCTGCTGATTAGAGGGAACGGGGGAAAAGGTTAGAGAAGCTGGCCTGACCAGGACAGGAGAAAGACATCGGAGATAGCACCCCTCCCCAGGCCCCCCGGAGCAGAACCGGGGGCATCGCCGGTGGGCCACTTCCAGGAGCAGGGACCACTCGTGTTGTGAGGAAAAGTCCTTGCACAAGCAATCCCCCCTCTCGTTCCAGGCGCCCGGTAGGTGGAAGGCCTTCAAGTGGATGTCGTGGGCTATACAGAAGTCCCATAGCCTGAGGGCTTTGCAGCAGAGGGCAGAGGATTGGGCCCCGCCTTGCCTGTTGGTATAGAACATTGAGTCCGTGAGGACCCTGACTACCTTGCCCTCCAGGTGTGAGCGGAAGGCCATACATGCCAGCCGCACCGGCCTGAGCTCCTTGACGTTTATATGTAAGGTCAGGTCTTGAGCCGACCGCAGGCCTTGGGTTTGAAAGTTCCCCACATGGGCCCCCCAACCCAGGTCGGACACATCGGACACCAGCTCCAACGACGGAGCCCTGTCCCTTAACGGGACCCCTTGGAGCATGTTGTTTGGGGCGGACCACCACCGTAGGGAGGTGATCACAGAGTCCAGCACGGTGAGGACCTTGTCCATCCTGTCCGTGGCCTGGGAGAACTTCGAGGCCAACCAGAGCTGGAGGGGCCTCATCCTGAGCCTGGCATAACGGACCATGTACGTGCATGCCAACATGTGACCCAAGAGTTGTAGGCAAACCCTGGCTGTTGTTACCGGGAACCTTGTGACCAAATCCATGAGAGTTTTCAGGGTCTCGAATCTGACTGGCAGGAGAGAGGCCCTGGCCAACACTGCGTCCAGGAGCACCCTGATAAACTCTATGCATTGGAGCGGGACTAACATGGACTTGGTGTTGTTTACCAATAGGCCCAAGGCAGTGCACGTGGACAGGAGGAGCGCCATGTGATCCCTCACCTGTGACTGGGAGGTGTCCTTGACAAGCCAGTCATCCAGATAGGAAAATATCTGGACCCCTCGCCGTCTGAGGTAGGCCACTACCACTGACATGTATTTTGTAAACACCGTGGGGGCAGTGGACAGACCAAACGGGAGGACCGTGAATTGGTAATGATTCTGTCCCACCACGAAATGGAGGAAGTGCCTGTGCCCCTCAAATATGTGGTTGTAGAAGTATGCATCCTGTAGATCGAGGGCAGCGTACCAGTCCCTGGGATCCAGGGAGGGGATGATGGAGGCCAGAGAGACCATGCAGAACTTGAGCTTCACCATGTACTGGTTCAGACCTTGTCCCAGGCCACCTGGAGGGCTTCAGGCATGGACGGCATCTGGACATCTGGAGAGGCCTGTTCCAAAGGGGCTGGGCTACTCTGCTCAATGTGAGTCAGAGGCCTGGGGCCCAGTGGGAATCGAGGACTGCCTGACATGGGCCTAGCCTCTGTCCCAGACTTCCCTCGGTGCCGCTGCGAAAAGGGAGTCTTCCTGGCCCTCTTGGCGTGCCCGTGAGTGAGGAGCGGTGCCGACTGGTTGATGGCACCGGAGGGTGGCTGTGTACCGACGCCGCGGTGCCGGGTACCAGTTCGGAGCGGCGTGCTGGGGTCGGAGTCAGCGCCAACTCCATCAGGATGGCCCAGAGCCTAATATCCCTTTCTCTTTTAGTCCGCGGCTTAAATGACTTGCAAATCTTCCACCTTTCGCTGATATAGGTTTCTCCCAAGCAGCACAAACAGTCTGCGTGCGGGTCACTTCTTGGCACAAAATGCCTACAAGAGCCATACAACTTAAATCCCGGGGCGCGGGGCATGCCCCGGCTCGGGCTCACTGACCAACTAAACAGCTATCTAACTACAGGTACTAATGCTGAACGAATGAACAGTTCTGGGGACGAGCTACAGCAAAGCTGGAGCGGAGCAGAGCAGTTCTGACGCACCTTCACTGGTGGCAAGAAGGAACTGAGGGTGGGGGGGAGCACGCAGCTTCCCTTATACCACGCCAGGCAGGCACCACTCCAGGGGTCATGGGGGGCGCTCTCCCCTACGGGTACTGCTAGGGGAAAAACTTCCGGCAACTGTGCACATGGCACGCACGCACATCTATTGTGGAATGCACATGAGCAACCACTCGAAGAAGAAGAAATGCTTTTGTGCACACCACAAAATTAACTTGTAAACTCATTACCCCAAATATCACAGAGGCCGAGAGTTTAATAGGGTTCAAAAAAGGATTAGAAATTCAAATGGATAATGAGAACATTAAGTTGCATTAGAGTACCTCCTACCCCAAGAAAAACTCATGCTTCAGGGCTTTAGCTAACCACTGAAGTAGGGTTAGAAAGAAACTTCCCAGTGAGAAAACTAGTCCACAACTGTCCATTGAAGAGTTTCTTGTACTTTCCTCCTAAACATCTGGCACTGACTTCTGTCAAACACGATACTGGACTAGATGGACCACTGGTCTGATCCAGTATGGCAATTCCCATGTTCCCAAGTGACCTATCAAGATTTCTTTCACTAAAATGCCACTGTTTTAGGCACAATGTATTACAGGCATGCAGGATGGAATATCAGTGAAGGACTAGGAGAATTACAGTTGTCTGAGTGACTTTAACAGTGCAAGTCCATACTTAATCATTATTTAAAATTAAAGTTATAGTTCAATACAATTTCCAAGCTACATTTATAGTTGTAGTTTTCTCAAATATTCTCTTAAGAGTTTCCCTTTCAAATAACTGATAGATGTTCACAACGATAACTCCAATTTCAGGTTTTTTTGCTGGGATTCAATTTTTTTTGTTTTGTTTTTTCCTTAATTTAAGAATTTCTTAGTGACCGGAATTAGTGAACTACACAGAGATGAATTCCAGTTCTCCCCACATTTTCCCCCACTATGCTTCCCCTCTTTCTTCATCCCAAACTGGATGGACCCTAGGTATGTGTCCCATCTCCATTTCCCTCTCGCATAGAGAGGGCACATAAAGCTAGTTAGTGATCTGATTTGAGAAGTGGTCCCTAGATTACTAATATGGGCTGTCTCTACTGCCCCTATTTGGCACTCTCCCTCTCATTAACCCCCTAGGAGGCCTCACCCAAAGTACAAAGTATTTCTCAGTTCTGCTCACTGAACAGTCCATCTCATCACACTAATACCTTGCCTGACACCACTGTCTCCATAATGGTCATCCATATAGGGACAAGCAGACTTTGCAAGCTTTGCATCACTGTGATGGATGAATTCAGATTCCAGAGGGGTTCTTAATATATGAATCAACTAATTTCACCCTCCTCCCTGCAAAAAAATACACTAGTCAAAGATACCAATCTTCAATAACATCAACTTATTAAACAGGAGTTTCTAGGCTCCTGGTGTCCAATCTTTTCAGACTGAGTGCTGCACATATAATTTTTAAATCGTCAAGCAACCATGACTGATGCTTTAGATCAGTGGTTCTTAACCTTTACTGCAGCCCTTTGGTTTTCAAAATATGTTCTCGCACCCCTTATCAAAAATCATTGAAGTAGATATATTTAAACCTTTAAACCTAGATATATTTTTGTTTGTATATTACAGTAATCATTAAAGTATAATGTTAATAAATACATCGGTTTGATGAAACAAAGTAGTTGTACTTACGTTCCTGTTCTTAATTTGTGTTTTCGATTATTTACCTTCTAAAAAAAACCTGGCATGTCTCGCACCCCCAGAAAGGGCATCTCATACCCCCTGGGGGTGCATGCACCACAAGTTAAGAACCACTGCTTTAGATTATGTGTGCTGGTCCACATCCCTTTGTGCAACTAACACAGAGAATGGAAATCATCTGCAAGTCCTCTGATGGAGATTACCTTGACATGGGGAAGTCTCCTGTAGGTATACATCTAGTACAACTTTGCACTGTGACAGAAAGGGGAAGTGGCTGGAGCATGCTAAGCTTTGCCTATCCTACAGCTGCACATGGTACCTAATGGACAGTTGTCAGCTGGTGCAAATTACAGCAAGATGCTGGAGAAGAGAATCAACACGCCTACATTTTGGTTCCTCAGCTTCTCTTCCTTTTCCCCTTCTCCTAGGCTTCCACACTTCCCTGTGGTGTGGAAGGGAGTCCTCCTTTTGATAATCACTCTCCTAGGCTCAAGACAGTCAAGCTTCCCTTTTGAGCCCCCTGGAGTTTCCATATCTCATCAGGGAAGCAGACTATGGAGCTGCCAAAATTAGTACGTCTTCCCTTCCTTGCCATGCAGTAGGTATTCAGCTGAAAGGGGACTGACACCTTTCAGCATAATCCCAGCTCACAGCAGAGCTGATCCAGGGGTCACAGGGGAAGCAGTACCCTGTACAGTTTCTTCATAGTGAGGGGGTTGATTAAACACTTCAGTTTGAAAGTTGCAGAGCGCTGCTCAGGGAATATGTTTTTAATTCATAATCAAATACAAACATTGTTCTTAATGCAGTTGCCCTCAAGGCATACAGGTTAAAGCATGGAGAGTCACAGGTTGAACAGCACTATTCTAGGCAAAGTTGTACTGGAATCATGACAATTTGGCGTTCGAGGAGCAAGTAAAGAAGATGTTAAAGTGAAATCACCACATGTTTTGAACCACTATAGTTCCTAAACTACTTGTCTAGTTTGTCTCAATCCCTCCAGAAAATATGTGCATAAGATCACACTTGAAATTTCAGGCATATTGCTTCAGTTCTGGCTAAGTTTTACAAGTTTTGAAATTTAGGTTTACCACAGAAAGCTTGCTCCATCTTTAACTATGCAAAGTAGCTCAGACTAGCTAGCACAATCCTCAGCTATAAATAAGCTAACTGATTATTTCTATGTACTACTGAAAAAGGGCTTAAATATTGTGAAATATAACTGAAAATACTAAAAGGTTAATGTATATGTAGTAACCACAACACATTTTTAAAAGAGTATCCTACCTGATGAAAGGAGCTTTCTGCAACAATCTGAAAATCCACTTAATGCTGCCAAATGGAGAGGAAACATCCCATGTACACCCCTCCTAAGATACAGCATAATCAGACATCATAGTCTCATTACAATAAAAGAATCAAGATTGCATGCCAAATTGCACATATATAGGGTTTCCACAACAAAATCTAATTAGAATGATTAGATCTAAGGAAATCTCTTAATATGTTAAGAAGCTTGCTTTCAATCTAAAAATAATGCATTCATTCATGACAGACAGTTAAAATGCATGAGGTTTTGGCTTGCATATTTCAACTATTATATTGAAGTACAAGTTGGCAACACAGTCTACTACTTCTTTTCTGATTGTTTAAACAACAATGAGATGTGACACTATAACAAGATACAGTATCTGCAAAGAATATGACTGAATGCATTTCTAATCTCATGTTGAACATTTAAAGAGCTAAGAAAGAAATGTGAAACAATACATTACTCTGGCTTACTAATTAATGCATTTCTGAACTATTTTAGCCTATATCCAAGTCAGTAACTTACTTTGCAGTGTCAGCACCACTTGTAATTAGAGTGTTAATTAGTAGCTCATGACCATATCTAGCTGCGATGTGCAAAGGTGTATTTCCATTCTTATCTTCACAGTCTATTTCAGCTCCTACAATATAAAAGTTAGTGTGAATGCACAAAATGGTACATGTGCATATGTTTGTTAGCAAAATGGTGTTAAAGATTAATAAGTTTAAAGTACAAGTAATGTGATGGAATGATTTTTTTGGTTTAAAAATTTAAAATGTTTCAGTGGTATTGAGTACTAATGGTACTCCTAAGGAATTCTACGCCAAAAAATTAAAAATTTTGTGCATAATATTTTAAAATTCTGCAAATTTTTATTTGTCAAAATAACATGGTATAATCATGCCAGTTTCAATTTTTGTAAAATATTTCAAAATACCTGCCAGAAAGTATGTCTGTAACAATACAGACAACCAAAAAGATTCAGAAAATGTTTTTTTGACAAACAGATTCCTTACTAGGCATATTAATACAAAACTTGAGGTATTTTTATTGGCAGTTATCTTGTTTCCGTGAAATTAAATACAACAGAACCTAGTTTAACCAAGCCTCCATTATCTTGCTCTCCTTATTAACCAAACCACCAGCCGCTAGGGGCTGACACCTAGAGCACCCACCACTAGGGTTGCCACCCTTCTAGCTGTTGGTGACCGGACACCCGAGCCCTGCCCCCGTCGCTCACACCTCTTCTCCCCAAAGCCCGGTCCCCATTGCTCATGGGATCGTCTCAAGGAGCCTGCCTGCAGGTAAGAGGCAGCCCCAACAGAGCAGGGGCTCGCATGGGTTAATAATCTGGAGTCTCCGCCCAGCCCACAATAACCAGACTTTTGGTTAGGGTTTCTAATTGCTAGTAACTGGACTCTTGAAGCCCCACTTCCCCAAGGCCCTGCCCCTGCTACACATCTTCCCTTGAGGCCCTGCCCCCAGCACTTGCTCAGCATCCCACCTCTACCCCTCCCCCGCAATAACAAGACTTTTGGTTTGGGTGCCCTAGGGTTGCCAGGTACCCTTTTACACTGGACTTTCTGGTCGAAAACCAGGCACCTGGCAACCCTAAATGGCACTCTGACAGAGAAGCCAAAAACTGATCTGTCTGGGTAAAACCTGGATGGGTGGCAACCCTGCCCACTCCCCAGTTTATGTGGATTTTTGGTCATCCGATCTGGCTCTGGTCCCTATTAGACAGGATACTTGTGGTTCCATTGTAATACATTTGAAACACACAAAACTGGAAAAAGGAAGCATTTTGGTGGAAATCACAAATTCTGCGTGAAAAAATAAAATTCTGCAGGGAACATTAATTCTGTGCAAATTCTGCATTCTGCAGTGGTGCAGAATTCCATCAGGAGTATAATGGACAGCGAAGTAAATGCGGGTCTCGTCATTTATCTGTAGAGCAGGGGTTCTCAAACTGGGGGTCGTGACCCTTCAGGGGATCACGAGGATTTTATGTGGGGGGTTGCAAGCTGTCAGCCTCCACCCCCAAGCCCTGCTATGCCTCCAGCATTTATAATAGTGTTAAATATTTTAAAAGTGTTTTTAATTTATAAGGGGGGGGTCGCATATGGAGGCTTACTGTATAAAAGGGGTCACCAGTACAATAGTTTGAGAACCACTACTGTAGAGGGCAAACTGTTTCTGTAACTCAATGCTGTAGAAAAGGGACAATGATACAAATACCCTTGCTTTTCCATCCTTAAAGTGAAGCTATAGATGGGTAGGGTCTATACGCATCTTATCAGGGTATAAAAACCTCACTAACTGAAATACTGGCCATAGCAAAATAAGAATGTGAAAATGTCATTAACATTTCAATATATGTACATAAATACTTTTTTTCTTTTTACCATTCTGGATGATGGTTTGTGATCTTGAAAATCTACCATGGATTGCTGTCATATGCAATGGCGTTTTCCCATCTTTACTCTGGGAATAAAACAAAAATAAAAAACTATCAACCCATAGCCAGCTACATTTATCTATCAAAATTAGCAAGGAGAAGTGATCCTTTCCCACCAACACCATCAATTCCCTCTCCACACTACTATAAAACAATTGCTGGTAGTAACAAACCCAGGAGACATTACAGGCTATTCAACACTGCTGTTATCTTGTTCTTGTTAATCCCTTCTCCAGCTCTATTGACAACTCAATGATGCACACTCACTCAGAATTATGCCTTTAGGACAAACAAGAGGATAGTGGCAGCAGACAGTCTTAGCACCAAGAACTACATTTACTTCCTCCCTAAATCTTAAGCCAAAAAAATAAAGCTTATTTTAAAGAAGTGACTTGTATTCAGTCTGAATACGAGAACCTTATTATAGAACATTACAAAGTGTTAGAAGACTGACATTAAAATATTAATCTGTTTCTTTGATGTTACTTTAAAATGAAACTCATAAGTAATTCATCACAAACCACAAATAATCCTTAAGGCGAACTATTCAACTACAGGTTTCAGAGTAGCAGCTGGGTTAGTCTGTATTCGCAAAAAGAAAAGGAATACTTGTGGCACCTTAGAGACTAACAAATTTATTTGAGCATAAACTTTCGTGAGCTACAACATCGAAAGCATCCGATGAAGTGAGCTGTAAGGCGCCACAAGTACTCCTTTTCTTTTTATTCAACCACAGAGGGTACTGCACATTTGACACACACATGAAAAGTACAATTAACCACTCACCCAAAAAAGGTACCCTGAAATTAGGTCAACTTTAACACGGAGGGGATTCTAGTTTTTAAAAGCACTATCTAAATGCATTCATAAACTGTCTCTCCTATGAAATTTAGTCCATAGTTAGCACATTACAGGTTAATGAAAAACCTATATGCACACAAAAAAAAGTTACACACACACAAAAAATACTAGGCAATGTGACACTAATTTGCAACCATCATATTACTATATAAAATTATACCATTTTCTATTTCCGTAGGTGCACATACACAACGTATTCATTCTACTGTATGCAGTTAATTAACACAAAATTCCCTATTGCAAGGGGACAAAGGTGAACTTGCTGTGGGAACCTCCCCACTAAATATTTTGATGGTGTGCAATTAAATTCAGAACCAGAACATACAGGTAAGATTTTAGGAATATTATACTTCCTCCAAGAGTTTTGGGTTTTTTGTTTTTTTTTAATATATAAAGTATTCTAAAATAAATAAGTTGAGAAGAAGTATACACAGAACTACAAGAACAGATTCCTTAGACAATGAACAGCAGCTTCACTCCACTGCACCAAAAATATGAGCCTTTCAAATATTTCCTTTCTTCCTTGGAAGTCTTCCATCTAAGTACCGATCAAGCCTGCCCTCGCTAAGCTTATGACATCTGACATGATCATAGCCCACGGTTAAATAGCTGCAGGCTAATTGTTATTTGGTTGCATTCACTGAAGCTCAATGAAGTGAGATAATAGAAGATTAAAACACAAGTCTCTTGTATAATGTACTATCAGGCAATATATGTCTATAAAATACTTATTTTTTTTCCAAAACACAAAAATATCTAGGAGAAGCCATTGTTATTACACAGCAACAAGCAGCCCAGAACACCAGGTATTCTCAAGTGGTCAACCATCCATGCCTAAACTTGGCTTCACTTAAAATTAGATATATCCAGTCTACTCAGATCACTGAGACCATTTCTTTTCAAGAATCCAGCTGATACTAGTTCAAATACAATTTATAGTTTCCCATATACATCCGATAATATACTTCTACACGTGCAAAATCGTTATTTGAGTTTGCTATACTCTTTTTAGACTGAATGTTGCAGGAAAGGAATAGTGTTGAGCAGTAGTTGCTAGGATTTAAAGATCTAAATTACTGTATGGATAGTGACAATTTTGTACCTGCCAAAACAATCGATATTTCCCCCCTCCTATGGAAAATGGATGAAGGGGGAAACATATCAAAAGTTCAAACTTTCTGCTAGCTCACTAATCTCTTGTATGCTTTCCTCCCAGAGGTGAAGCCAACAAGAATGGAGTGAACATTTCAAAGTCTCCAGAACACCCAGTGATCAAGGTTCACAGCATATGCACACATACATCTTCCACCTATCCCAGATGCCCACCTATGCCCCCTCTACATCTCTAAAAATCATGTAGATAACAGTGGAAAGAATTATAGTAGAATCTAAACTTACAAAGTAATATATTTGTGATTATAAATAGAATATTGTATTTTTATGACAGTTGCCAAAAACTGTACAAATATTTTGAACTTTAGCATTAAAAGCCAAAAATCAAGATTATATTTAAAAATAAAAAATTGAGCACAGCTGAAATCCTCTATACATACTGCTGAAAAGTTTTACAATAAACTCTACTGAATAAGAGTAGTCTAAAGAAACAAAAAACCACAACAATATAAAATCCTGCTCTTTTAACTAAAGGAATAATCCTTCGCGAAAACAAGGAATATAAAGTGGGTATTTGTCCCTAAAACAGGGAACAATCATCCTACTCAATATCTGAAAACCAGAATTGACTGCGCGGAGCTGGAATACTCTATTACTGAAAAGTTAACACTACTACAACCACCTCTGCAAAGTAAAGCTACTACAAAGTCAATCTCCCTCCTTCCCTGCAAAAAAGAGAATTCCCATTTTAATTAAATAACCATCAGCAAAGCAGAAGAGAAATACCAATCTTAGTTACATCAATATAAACGCATAGTATTTCCATTAATTTTAATGCAATTACACTGCATTTATACCAGTGTAAGAGAGATCAGGCCCTTAAACTTCTCTTGTGAGCTCATATATACCCTTCCTGCAAATGGATCCAGCAAAGCAACAAAGTTCTGGGATGCAGCCAAGGATCTGGATCTCGTTGGTGTGAGGGGCACGCTCTCTTTTCCCGTCATCGGTACCAGTGCTGAGGTTCTTCCCCGGCACAGAAGAGTCTTGTGTTTTTGGAGTGCTGGAGATGGCGGTACCAACTGTTCATTGCTTGGAACTGCTGGATCCCATTGTTAATGGATCATCTTCTTGTACCTGTGGGACTTAAAATGCATTCCACTGTCTTGGGCCGAACTGGTGGAGGGAATGTTGATTTCCTTGGATTTTCAGGAAGATTTAGTCCCATGCTTATGGGATTGCATCCTAATCTCCCAAATAAGCCATGCTATCGGGTCAGCGGGGGTGGTTCTGATGGCAGTGGAGTCGGACATAGTCGTGGGAGGCACACGCCTCGCTGAATTAGCTGTGACGTGAGCTTCTCCCAGACAGCAGAGGCAGTGTTGGAGGTCATCGCTGATCGAGAAAGATTGCATACAGGAGGCGCAGAGTTTGTAGCCTGGAGCTCTGGGCATAATCCAATATCTGCACGCTGCTTGGGGCAGCAGAGAAGTCCCTAAAGTCTACTCTAAACTAACATTAAAACTATTAATTACTAAAACCGGGAAAGAAATAAAACTAGTAAAACTACAGTTAAAACTGCTAAAACTATTTACAACTATGCTTTTTACAATTGCATCAGACGAGGACGATGAAGGTTCCGACCTGGAACTTGCAGTGGTGAGAAGGAACTGGAGACGCAGTCAGTCCATCCCGCCCTTTATTGCATTGGACAGAAGCACAAGGCAAGCCAAGGCACATGCACAGACTAACAGACACTACTTTCAAACTCTCCAACTCTGGGTGCATGGTGCACATGAGTAAACCCCTAGTGGAATACAATAGGTACCATCACTCAAAGATGAACCCTATGTTTAGGAGGGTGGAGAGAAAAAGATATTGGGCATAAGAATAGTAGTTTAAATATTGGTTTTCAACCTGGGAATGATCTGACTTTTCCAGTATCACCCATTTGGCTGAAATATAAATATCAGCTGGCTTTGAGATTGAGTGTGCCAGGTTATTCTTGGAGTTGATAGCTGACCAGGATCTGCTAGCTTCCCAAATTATTTTAATACAATTTGCTCATACATTTATTTTTATGGCTTTTGTTAACCTAATTTATTTAAAATAAATCTGGAAACTTGTATGGATCAGATGTCCTCCAGCCAGACATCAGAGCCTGTAGCTAACTGAGAAGACCTCTGGTGTATCTATCAATAAGCCACTTCTTGCTGCTCCATAGAACCTGCTCCCCTTAGTCCTCATGCTAGACATTTTGGTAGCAAGGAATGGGACCAATTAGCGCTTTCGGCATCTGGAAAGGCATGGGAGGCAGCACAGGATTTTGGAGGTAGTTGCTGTTTTTGGAGGGATGTATCTCTCTAGTTCCTCCCATTTGTGGGCAGGAGCAGAGATAACCAGATTTTGCGGGGGGGAGGGAGGGTGTTTATGACATTTGAACTCTAAGTTCCATAAAAAAACCCAATTTCCCCTTGTCTCTACCTTAATAGCCAGCCACACACCAATAACAAATGGACAGGCACATTACCTGAATGTTTATGAGGACAACTGTCATCATCAGACTTGAGCGCACCTCATACTAAAATAGGGCAGTTCCCACCTCTCTCTGATAGCTGTTTCAGGGCTCTTAGTTTGCAAACTTAGGAAGACCTCATAGCATTTTTCTATATTCAAACTTATTTTTGCAACCATAAGGGTTAGAAATTTAAATTTTATAAGTCAAAGGAAATATTTTCAACAGAGGTGGATTCTATGGCAAGTCCTACAGCCATGGAATTATGGCCATGAGTACATTTTTTCTCTCAGTCCATTTGGGGCCACTAATATCCTGACCATGTCAGCCAGCAATCTGAGTCCTTCGACTGGCTAGGTCTGCACTGCATCAAGTAAAAGTTTTGGTTCCTTACCTTTAAGGCCCTTCACAACTCAACCCCTCCCTATTTATTGACTCTAGAATCTTCTGTTGCCCTTCACCGCTCTACTAAAGATGCCAGCCTCGTTTGCCTGTGTATATTTCTCCCACAAACAGTTGTGTGATTTCTTCCACACTGGTTCTTATTTATGGAGCACTCTCAGAAATATTCTGTAAAACTACTAACCTCTTTAAAAATTTCTTCTCAAAACCAGCTTTTACTGTTATGCATATGGGACACTTCTAACAGATAATGGCCAATATGGACTTCTGACATTTATCTTATTTAGTGGGCCCATCTAAATGCATGTTCTTTCATTGTCTCCCTCATCTTTCCCCCCTTATTCCTTCAGATTGTATACCCACTATTTGCATTTCATCTTAAATTAGACTGTAAGGTCTTTGGGGCAAGGACTGTCATTTACTCGTTGTCTGTAGAACCCCTAGCACAACAAGGTTCCACAATCCTGATGGGTATATAGGTACTATTGTAATAAAAATATATTAAACCTTGTAATTTAAATTATAATATCTGATATAAAGACATAGATGTATCGTATGTTACAACTTATTGAATCCACCTTTAGATTAATTTCCTTACCTTCATATTTACATCTGCTCCATTACAGACCAAAAGTTCTAAACACAATGCTCCATGTGTTGATGCAGCAGCAAAGTGCAAAGGTGTAAAACCTCTCTCATTCATCTGATTTACATTAGCACCACAGTCTATAAGTTCATTTACTACAACATCTTGTCCATTGTAGCAAGCTACATGAAGCGGAGTATTTCCGTAGGCATTTGGTTCATTCATCTAATGGGGAAAAAAGACAATTAGTAAGATATTGTGAAATTCTACCACACTTCTTTTATGCCATCATGCAACAGTATTTAACTAGGTACAAAAGAACATCTTTTGTTGTTATGCAGGATGTCTTCATTGCATTCTGGAATATCACAAAACAGTACATTAAATGTGTTCTGGACTGGATTTCCTTGACCAAAAAACTTTAGAATGGAATACTTTTCAACCTCTCTGAGAGGAGATAATTGAAGTGTTTGGTAGTGGTTGTGGGAAAGGAAGGTATTCTGCCACTTGTAAATAGAATTCTCTAAGTTTATTATCACAACAAGTCCACATTGTTGGGATCATGTACCTTGATTGTATGAGCCCCCAAAGCTCCTATAATGCAGAGACACTGGTGGCATGTACATACTCTTCCCTTGATCTAATCATCAAGACTGTACAATATAGAGGGTCGCACACCTTCTTGTTTTTGTAGGCACATCCCACTGCATGCAAGAGAGGCTCCTCGCATTCCTTAGCCGCTCCTCATGCTGCCTGTGTGCCACACTCCCATCACCTTCTATTTCAGAGGCTCTCTGCAACCTACCTTTCATGCGAGAGGCGGTGTGCCCTCAGTGTTTCTTCCCCCAATACTAGGGTCTCTCAATTCCAACCCCAAGCAAGGACCCCTGTGCTCTCCTTGCCCCATTCACTCTTCTGCCACATGCCAGGGTCTCTGTGTGCATCTCTATCCATCCCTTTCTCCCATACCAATGTCCCTCATTCTCTCCACTGCCAGGGTCATCCATTCTCCCCCAACCCCGGCAAGGGTTCTGTGTGCCACCAATTCATCCCCCATGCCAGGGCTCTGTGAATACCCCTAGTCCATACATTATGCTGGAACATGTTAATAGCTACCATCAATCAGCTCTTTAATCTACAGACAATTACAGAAGTGGCTGAACTGCTGGGTGTGCTAGGTGAATGCAAATGGCTCCACATGCCCCCATTTCCCTCTTTTGTTTTTTCCAATTTTCACCAAAATCAATAGGGTTAGTTCATTGATGCCTAAAATATTCCCTGAAATTTTGGAATTGAATGGATGCAGTGCTCAAAAGTTATCACATTACTGACAGACAAGTGCCAATGACTCCACCTCCCTCAATTCCTTACTGCCAGTTCCAAATACATAGTAATAATCTAGAAAAACAAAGCAGAAAAGTAGGTGAGTGTTGGTCCGCAGGGGCAATGTGCTCTGACAACTCCAGTTACAAGTGAAAAATGTTCTTCTATCTTTTGCAAATTATTTTTGCAGATTCCTTTTAATGGACAAGAACCTCACAGAGGAGGGTTGAGTATTTAAACAGCAGAGCTGCTCTCCCAAAATGAACATTAGGAACTTAAAACTAAAATTTTACTCCTGATGGAATTCTGCACCATTGCACAATGCAGAATTTACACAGAATTAATGTTCTGTGCAGAATTTTATTTTTTCCACGCAGAATTTGAGACAGCCGGAGCCCAGCTGCCCAGGGCCAACAGCGGTAACCGCGGTATTTCAAAAATACTATTTTGAAATAAATTACTAAAATAACAAACTGATGTGATACTGTTATTTTGACCAATAAAATATGCAGAATTTTAAAATATTGTACGCAGAATTTTTAATTTTGGGGTGCAGAATCCCCCCAGGAGTAATTAAATGTAGAGACTTAGGTGCCTCGATCTAGTCATCTAAGTAAATGGTCTGTTGTTCCATGGAACTGAATGCCTGCGGGGCCGAATGAATTTAGTAGGAATTTTGGGTGCCAAGTACTTACGAAAATCAGGCCACATACTAAGATGCCTAACTATGGATTTAGGTGCCCAATTTTAGGCACCCAAGTTTGGAAATATTTGTTTTAGCTCCTAAGATATGAGAAGTTAATACTGAATGAATGTGCAAATAGAGCTCCATATTACATTATACAAAGAAACATCCTAGTTTTCAAACTACAACTTCAGAAGCAATGGTCACTCTGTGGAAGATTGCAAGATTATTCAAAAGGTAGAACGCCAATAGGCCTACAATTCTCTTTAATAAATTTATTTTTATCATCTCAAAAATACTGACAATATTTTTGTTAATATATTTTTAAAACTAGGTACTTATATGACCATCATCAGTGTGGTATAAGAGTACCTCACAATCATTAATGATTTACCCTCAAAACTCCTGTGAGATAGGGAAGTTTTATCCCCGCTTTACAGATGGGGAACTGAAACAAGAGATTAAGTGACTTCCTCAATGTCACAGAAAAAGTGTACGTCAGAGCTTGCAACAGAACTCCGATCTCCTGAGTCCCAGTCCAGTGCCTTAAACATAGGATCACTCCTTCCCTCCCGGAAGATAATGAAACCATTTAAAGGACAAGTTTACCTTTAAGTGAAAATCTATAGAAGAAACTTAAGCCTAGGGAGTGAAGTTCTGTAACCAATAAATAAATGAGTGAAGACCTTATGAAGTACTCTACCACGATTATTATTCTTGAGCATGAAGAATGGAGCATTCTCTGCACCACTATATTCCTGATCAGTAATAGTTTAGATTTTTCCTATGTCATTTGCCTTTGGCTACATGTTTACTTACATCAACTCCAAGATCTAGAAGATATTTGACTACACTGATCATTCCACTAGATGCTGCAGCATGTAGGGGTGTGTATGATTTCTTGTCTTTGCATGTCACTTCAGCTCCATGGGTCACAAGTAATTTCACAACTTCAATGTGACCTAGGCAAATAAAAGAAAAATAAATATTAAGACATAACTTAATTTATCAATTGTGCTCTGACTCAGAGAAATAATATCAATTTATTATTAGCTGCACTTGATCAACTTTTAAAAGGTGAAAAATGCACTATAGACTCTCCTCATTTAAAAGAAGCAGAGAACCATATTCTTTCCCCATCTCATTTCCTTATGATTTATAAAGGCAGTCTGAAATATTTTGTCCATGTATTTCCTCCTACTCCAAACAATCTCTCTAGCCTTGATTTTCGTTTTATATAAAAAATATCAAATCCTGTCTTCTGTTTTTGCTGAAGGATTTTTTGGAGGACTTAAAACCTTACGTCAGCCCATTAGCTCTCAAATCCAACTGAGAGGAGAAGGGATTTTTAGTAAGCTATTTAAAACTGTTTGCTTATCTGATTTAATACCTATCTAACTCAAACTTCTGTCAAAGATTTGAAAGAAAAGCTCAGAACCTTGCTCTTTCAAACTGAAGACTGAGAAAACTTCCATTTAATTTCTTAAGGCCTCCTGCACGAATCGTGAAAAGACTTCATATTTCTGAAGTTTCTAAAGTAGAAACAAGCAGAAAGATAAGTCTCTTTTTTAAGAAAACATTTCTAGACTTCGTAATATAAAAAAATTAATTTTTCCTTTAGAGATATGTTATTTTTTGAAAACTTTACCCAAAGAAATTTAGAAACGCAAGATCCATTTTCAAAAGTAAATTAAGAATTCATAAGCCTAAGTCTCACTGAAAATCAATGGGACATACGCTCCTAATTCCCTAAGTCATTTTTTAAAATAAAGGCTCGTCTATGATTAAACAGCTGCACCAATGCATCTGCGCCGCTGTAGCGCTTCAGTGAAGACACTACCTACGCTGATGGAAATGCTTCTCCCATTGGCACAGGACGGTAATCCACCTCCCCGAGAGGCGGTAGCTATGTTGATGAGAGACGCCCTCCTGTTGACATTGCGCTGTCTACACTGGGAGTTAGGTTGTTATAATTGCATTTATGTCGGTGTAACTTATGTTGCTTAGGAGGGTGTTTTATTCATCCCTTGAGCGACATAAATTATGCCGACATAAGCTATAGTATAGACATAGCTTAAGTGAGAATCAGGTCCACTGTATATGAACATACACACAGAGATTTCTTTAAAAAAATGTAAGAAGTTAATTTTATCCCTCCCCCTCCGTTGTCTACAAATCTATTTTAAAAATGGAAATTAGACAAGTGATATGCTCCAGGGATAAAGTATCCTATTACAAGTCTATAAAAGTAGCATGTGCTAAAATTGGTAGATAGAATTTAGCTTAGCTGAACAAGAGAAAGCATTTGTTTTTCCAGCTGGGTGAGCACACACCAGAAAATGTACCTCATTACAACTCCGATAATGCTTGTCCATACATAGCTGTGGCATCTCAAGCACTGAATTTCATTCCCTCAAAACTACTACTGCAGGCAGGATAAATCAGATCTTAACTATTAGTTTTATCTCTAAGAACACTGGATCAATAACAGTCACACACAACAACCTCTTGGCTGAAGTGATTAGCAATAGTTGAAGTCTGATGTCAGCATGGCTTCAAACTATGAGTAATGGCATTAACACTGCCTAATTCACTGGTCTCAGCAACATTCTAGCTACCATAAGTCTCCCCCCTACAGAAGAAAGTCTGTGATCTTGTTCTGTTTTACTCTTTGGCACTAGGAGTATGGATTTCCCAGCATGATGTACATATTTTACACTAGTTCTGGATGGCTCCAATACCAATTTCACTAATTTAAAGACTAATTTAAAACAGGCTTCAAGCAGAGATTTCTGCAATGTGGATTATTAATATTCTTACTTGTATAAGTGAAGCAATTTCTAGGACAAGAAATCCAGATATTCTTGACTAGATCACTTTTACAACCATCCTGATCTATCATGTGACCAATTATTTAAGTATTTTTTTTCAAATATGCATTTTCTATTTTGTAAACTACAAAAGACTTTACAGACCTCAACACCAAGAATACTTGCAGTGCTTTATAAAAAGTTATTTAACAACTTTTCCTCAATCCACCCATACAAATTTAGGAGTTTCATTTATTGGGCATATACCTATTCTGACTTCTTTATATTTAAACAGAAACGTACCATGAAACCCCCCCAATTATTATTATTATTATTAATAGTTTGAGTAAACAATTTGAAAATTGTATTTTCCCTGTTTCCAGCTCCTGTCTCCACTTTCTGTTTCAAGTCAGGATTTGGGAATACTGTCCTGACAAAACACTCTGCAAATAAAAGCAACACTGAAAGAGCAAACAGTACCTTAGCACAGGCCTGGGCTAACAATGCTTCTGCAGTAACAGACAGGGGAAGTTTTACTCCTCTAAGGCCTTATCTAGAGTAGTAAAGGGGGTGGGGGGTAAAATCAATTTTTAACCCAATTTAAAACATTACTTAGCATTTAACATATATGCAGTTTAATATCTTTAAAATCATGTTAGACTTTGATAAGCAAATACAATTTTAGAGATGTTAGCACCTAGCATAGATGCAGTTTAAGTGATGTTTCCAATGGAGTTAACTAACTCAAGGAACCTAACTTAATTAAAAACAAACAAAAAACACCCCAAAATATTAAACACTTTTTCTAGTCTACACAAGGCTTAAGAAACTAGACTGAAGATGGCAGGTTGATACCATAATTCTAGCTTCACTGGGAAGAAGAAAACTGAGATACAAAGAGTGGAGTTGTGAATGATACAGGGAGTGATCACTTGCTTCCATAGCCATGACTGGCAGGCAAGGGACTAGAGCCAGTGCAGTCCCCATCTAGGAACAGTGCCAAGAATCAATTCCTTTCCCTGCTGACAGCCGCATGATCACCTAACCTTTCTGCAGAAGCATTCAAAGGCTCTGTTTTCTCTATGCCAGTGGTTCTTAAACTGTGGGCTGGGACCCCAAAATGGGTCATAACCCCATTTAATGGGGTTACCAGGGCTGACTTAGACTTGCTGGGGCCTGAGGCCAATGCCTGAGATTACAGGCCCCCTGCCTAGGGCTGAAGCGCTTGGGCTTTGGCCCCTCAACCCAGGGCGGTGGGGCTCTGACTTTGGTTCCCCCACCTGGGGCGGCGGGTCTTGGGCAGGCTCAGGCTTCAGTTCCCCCTCCTTAGGTTGTGTAGTAATTTTTGTTGTCAGAAGGGGGTCGCGGTGCATAAAGTTTGAGAACCCCTGCTCTATGCAAACTATTCCTAGTGTTTTGGGGTTTTTAAATGTGTTCATTACACATTAATCCTTTAAATGAAAGCTTTTTTGAATCACAGCTGAAAAATAAGCTAAACTCTACTTCTCAGTAAAAATCAATAAGCACAACTTTGCTCTTCCTCTACAACTTCTCTCAGGGCTCGTTACATTACTTGTTTTTGAATAGAAGTAGTTCCTAAGGTTACTACCTCAATATAATCTTTGCTATACCTATATCAGCACAAGCTTGACCTAAAGCAAAAAACGAACACCTACTCAGACACTATGTTAAATGTCTGTCCTACTGACACACATGATGGACATCTGTCCAAGCAGCAATCTGTCCTGGTACATATGTAGTAAGTACTAAGACCAAAATGGGGCAAATTATCTAGATCTATGCTATTATCCCTACTATCACAACAAATTGATATGAACAAAGACCAAAGAGTTAAAATGTTTGAAGTGTCTATGGCATAATCCATATTATTCATCAATAATCCACTAATCTTCAAGTTAGTCAGGCACCAACACAGTTCTAAACCTCACTCTGTTTTACTCAGTGAAGTTGCCATATCAAAGTATTACGCTTTGTGCAATAACTAAGGTAAACTTGTTCACCAGTCATACAGCTTCCCATTATTAATTGCAATTCAAAGGTTCTATTGGGACAATGATATTGAAGAATCCTTCTTTATGAAAGTGTAAAAATGAAGCACAAGACAAGCTGGAAAGAGTAGGAACATGTTCTTATATTAAATGTAGTGGCACAAGATAGGATAAAATCAGCTCCATGATCTAAGCATCAGTGCACTACAGAGGCACTGACCAACAATGATTTTGCCCTTCACCTCCACTCCCCTTGGCTTTTATTTCTCTCTGTTCTCCTGAGAATTTTAATTCCCCCACATCAGAAAGTATTTAGTTCCCCTCCCACCACAAAAAAGTTAATAAGAATTGTTAAAAATAAAAACACATTAAGGTTGTGTTTAAATAATTTTGAAAAACAGAAATGTTAATGATTAAACAATATAAGTCATTATAAAATATACTGCTTAATATAGTTAATTCTGTATTAAGATATAGAATCATAGGACTGAAAGGGATCTCAAGAGGTCATCTAGTCTAGTCCCCTGCACTCATGGCAGGACTAAGTATTATCTAGACTATTCCTGACAGGTATTTGTCTAACCTGCTCTTAAAAATCTCCAATGATGGAGATTCCACAACCTCCCTAGGCAATTTATTCCAATGTTTAACCACCCTGACAGCTAGGAAGTTTTTCCTAATGTCCAACCTAAACCTCCCCTTGCTGCAATTTAAGCCCATTGCTTCTTGTCCTATCCTCAGAGGTTAACAACAATTCTTCTCCCTCCATCTTTTATATACTTGAAAACTGCTAGCATGTCCCCTCTCAGTCTTCTCTTTTCCAGACTAAACAAACCCAATTTTTTCAACCTTCCCTCATAGGTCATGTTTTCTAGACCTTTAATCATTTTTGTTGCTCTTCTCTGGACTTCCTCCAATTTGTCCACATCTTTCCTGAAATGTGGCACCCAGAACTGGACACAATACTCCAGCTGAGGCCTAATGTGCACGGAGTAGAGCGAAAGAATTACTTCTCATGTCTTGCTTACAACACTCCCGCTAATACATCCCAGAATGATATTTGCTTTTTTTTTTTTTTGCGCAACAGTGAGTACTACGTATGTAACACTAACAGTGTTACACTGTTGACTCATATTTAGCTTGTGGTCCGCTATGACCCCCAGATCCCTTTCCGCAGTACTCCTTCCTAGGCAGTCATTTCCCATTTTGTATGTGTGCAACTGATTGTTCCTTCCTAAATGGAGTACTTTGCATTTGTCTTTATTGAGTTTCATCCTATTTACTTCAGACCATTTCTCCAGTTTGTCCAGATCATTGTACCAAGACAATGTAATTGTAATGTCTCATTGCAAATGATCCAAAATAGCTGAGTAAGATTTTCCTTCCCCCCACAAATCTCTCCCCCAAAACCCTCCACAAATCCTGTCCTGAAGAGATTTCAGTCTATTTTTTAAAAAGGTGCTTATAAATGCACAATCTAAACTGATTTCAAAGCATTTTCCATAGTTTTTAGATTCACTAAAAAAAAGTATGTACAGCATACAATAATCATTTATATCTATGAAGAAGAGCAACTGCCATTAACAGAACTATAGGACACTACACAAATGTTTAGGAATAACTGGGAGTAGGGAAACATAGTTAGACAAAAGGTAAACTACCCAGAATAGAATTTGTTCAGCACATTAATGCAAAACTACTACTCCAGAGTGCTATGGGATCTCTAATGATTACAAATGGATCTTGGTTTTATATCTCCTCTGATTAATTTCTGTGCTTGCAGAGAACATAATATAAATTTTTCTATTTTCATTCTTCTCTCCTGTGTCGGATAAACTATTATTTTTGAAAGTCAAACTGCACCTCTGAATAGTCAAGACTATGGAATGGCATCAATTTACTTTTTCCTGCAATTGATAATTAAACTCAAATTGATTAATGCTGACTTAATATGTTTATCACATAATTTACACTTTGAAATGACACCCGCTTCTAGCCAATTTCCTGGAAATAGATATCTGTTACTGTTTCGGAGCTGTGGCCACTACCATAAATTCTTCAGTGAGAACCAATACAGCCCTGCTGAGATAAAAGAAAGGAGAACTGAAAGCAATTACAGCTGGTATCAAGTCCTAAGAAATTACAACTTTTTGTGATGTCAAGAGAAAGTATTTTGTAAGCACACAGATGCCACAGGTAGAAAAGACACTAAAAAAAAGGTATGTTGCACCTGCTCAGAAGTCAAAGAAAACTGGTTGTTACTGAAAATTACATCAGTAGCTGTTTATGACTTATTTAGAAGTACAACTGAGTTATTTAGCCACGGCTAAGAGGCTTCTGTCAGAGTATTGGAACTAAAAGCCCTTATCTGCTTTTCTTTTAATCTTTGCACTTCTTGAATGAAGCTGGAAGTGAGGAACCATGACTACAGACAAGCTGAAGAAAAGAATTCCCATACTTATTATAAACAGCAAAGTTCTACATAAAAGACTAATGGAAGGAAGTCTACATAAAGGAAGCCTGTATCATTAGGACGTGATAACCAACCCATTGTGGACAACTTCATCGTCAGAGGCAAGACAATGATTGGGTAAAGAGGCTGAAATCCTGGAAGTGCAATAATTTGAAGTCTTATTCTTGGTCCATTTCCCTATTAAACAAAACTAAACAAAACCCAAGCAGGGAGCGAATCAGAAATATACCTATCTTAAAGTCTATTATTTTTCCTTTGTGAGTCAGCTTCTGATACTTTACTAGAAAACTTCATATTTTTAGTAAGGCTTTTGACATAGTCCCACATGACATTCTCATAAGCAAACTAGGAAAATGTGGCCTAGATTAAATTACTATAAGGTGGGTACACAACTGATTGAAAGACCATATTTAAAGAGTAATTATCAATGATTATCTGTCAAACTGGAGGTCCCACAGAGGTCAGTTGCAGGTCCAGTACTATCAATTTTTTCATTAATGATTTGGATAGTGGACTGGAGAGCATGCTTATAAAATCTGTGGATGATGCCAAGCTGGGAGGGAATGCAAGCACTTGGAGAACAGGATTAAAATGCAAAATGGTCTTGACAAAATAGAGAATTGGTCAGAAATCAACAAAATGAAATTCAATAAAGAGAAATGTAAACTGTTACACTTAAGGAAAAAATTAAATGTACATACACAAAATGGAGAATAACTGACTATACACTGGAATTGCTGAAAAGGATCTAGAAATTACAGCACATCACAAATTGAATGAGACAATGTGATGCAGTTGCAAAAAAAGCCAATCTCTTTCTGGTGTGTATTAACAGGAGTGTCTTATGTAAGACACAGGAGGCAACTCTCCTGCTCTACTTGGCACAGGTGAGGCCTCAGATGGATTAATGTGTCCAATTGAGGGTGGCACACTTTAGTAAAGATGTGGATAAATTGGAGAGAGCTCGGTGGAGAGCAACAAAAATGGTAAAAGGTTTAGAAAACCTGACCTATGAGGAAAGGTTAAAAACTGGGCATGTTTACTCTTGAGAAAAAAACCTGAGTGGCGACCTGTCACAGTCTTCAAATATGTTAAGGGCTGTTCTAAAGAGGACAGTAATTAATCTTTCTCCATGTCCATTGAAGGGAGAACAAGTAGTAATGGGCCTAATCTGCAGAAGGGAGATTTAGGATAGAAATTAGGAAAAAGGTTTTTAATTATAAGGGTAGTGAAATTCTGGAATAGTCATCCAAGGGAGGTTGTATTTTTAAGAACAGGTTGGACAACACCTGTCAGGTAAAGTCTAGGTTCACTTGATTCTAGCCTCAGTACAGTGGGCTGGACCTGATGACTTCTCACAGTCCCTTCCAGTCACATTTCTATGATTCTATAACCACCACCTATAAGTAATGGAGAATTATATTTATCTCTATTCAGTTTCCTCGTACGCCGATCTTTCCTCTTAATAGCCATGTGGCATTAGTGGTCACATTTTCAATCAGGAATCCACATTAAACCAAAAAGTTAGTGTTTAGGAGAAAAACTGTTTTCCTTTCATTTCTCAAAATAAATTAGCATGTCATTTTTTTCTGCCACAAAAGCATTCATAAAAAAAAGACAGTTTGCTGTATCCTATTACAAATGTTATATGAGATGTATAGATACCTTCCTCGTAATCACCTACTACGCAACCTTGACTAAACGCTTTTGCCTAGAAATTAAAGTATATAAGTTCAATAAAATGAAGTGACTGACTTTCTCTCTAATGCACAGAGAATCAGTTGCAAAAGAGTACATACCCATATATGCTCCCCAATGTATAGCTCGTCTGTCTTTCTTGTCAAATGCATTAATATTGGCACCTCTAGACAACAACAAACTCACCATCTAGGGTGAAGAAAGAAAAATAAGTAAAATACCTCTGCTCAGAATATAAAACTATGCACAGAATGTGGCATAATAATGAAAGCGAAGAATAAATCTTGGGTGAAATGAAACCAAGTTTTTAAATCCTTTAAAACCACCATTCCATTTACATCGCTTCTGATATTTTGTGCATTTAAGCATGCTGACTGCCCACACTGTTGACAATGTTGTGATCATAGGATCCTCTAAATTAGATATCAAGTGAAAACCAAAATATTTTAGATTACCTATTTTATGCAATTGTTTAACAACCATGGCATACTATATGTACTGTATCTACTACATACATACTGTTTATTAAAACTAAAAAAGTTAGTTAAAAATCTATGCATTTAATCACCCTACAAATTTACATATTAAAAACCTTTCATTTCCATACAAACTGCTGAAAGTGGATCAATTACACTATGGCTTCAATCACTTGAAATTAATTTACAATTTAAGTTTATACATCTCAGCAGAACCCAGACTATAAATAAAAGGTTGTTGATTTTTTTCTGGGGGAATGCAGAAACTAGAAAAAGGTGTTCCTACAGGCTACTAATAAGGCCATACCTCACCACTGGAACAGTATTCTTCAAGGCTTTAGTATGGGGATGTAAATGCTGTAAATATACTTTAGTGTACATTTTACCATTACCAGATCATGTACAAGTATGCAACTAAATAATCAGAGCTTTGGTGGGAGGCAAGAGGGCTAAAAAACAAGATCTGGAAAATAATCCATACCTCAACATGTCCACTGAAGGCTGCATGATGTAATGCTGTTCTACCTGCTCGATCGGACACATTTACATTACTTAGAAGAGGCACCAAAGCTTCAGCACATTTAACAGCTTTATTTGCAGCTGCTATATGTAGGGGTGTCTGCCAGTTTTTGTCACGGGCATTGACATCTGCTGAATGCTTTAACAGCACCTGAACAGCATCCTGAAAATATTTGCAATAAAATAAATTACATTACTAAAGAACTAAAAGAATATACTTAGCAACTCCATGTAAAGTACAACAGAATCTCACTAATTCACACTTTGATAAACTGCATTCACATGTATTTTCAGGTTATGAGTTTATTCTCAAGCCCAGCAAGATTCTGGGATGGTTATAGATCCCCCAAACACAGCTAAGGAACTTACAATTGGCATTTGACACTGGTGGAATTCCCCATCACAAGATCAATAATGCTCAGGACTCCCTCTATTAGTGTGCATTAGTGAGGCACTACTGTACTTAAAATATATTATTACCAATTGTTAGACACCTTTTTTCAAAGAATAAAAATAGCTGCAAATGGTATATTATAGATGGAGAGTTTAATAACCATACTTTTTTACGGATGTGCCTGTTTATAATACTATCAATTTAAACAGACATCGGCGGCAAAAGGAATATAATTTTTAATGGTGCCAAAGTGACAATCCTGTTTTAGAGTTCTATATCACAGTAATTTGGTAAATAAGAAGTTTCATTCCCCTTTATAAAAATCAAATTTAAACTGCAAACTTTTATACCATTCCTTTTACATTCCTACAGAAAGTAAAACCAAACACAATCCTGTTAATAACATATGCACACTATCACACAAAAAAGAAAACAGCTTGTCAATACAAATATTAAAATGTAGATGCAATACTTCATTTTTTCATTAAGTCCACAAAGTTTTCTACACTTTATTAATTGTTCTGATTGTTTCTTTAGTCAAATGCAAAAAGAGTGCAAAAATAAGAAGGTTACTACTCTGAACTTAAAACATTCTACTGAGGCTAAATATTGCAGGTATCTCAAATTATAGAGCAATGTTACTCATACACATCTGTGCTGCAATACCTAGACATCGCTGTGACTCATGAGTGGAGTGGAAATATTAACACTACATTCCATGTATTTATTCCATGAGAAAAACCTGTCAAAAGTTATCCTAAAACTATACATTTAATTTCCTCTCCTCTTAAGAAACAAAAAGTATAAGAGCAACCTAGAAAATACTTGTGCCTTACTTTATAACTGTAAATTGAATGAACAGTGAAATGGATATGGACCCAAAATGTATTTAATAGTTTACTAGGAAAAAGCTGATTACATATCAAGTCTTTGGCTCCTTTGAGCCTAACATCCATGAAAACACCTACAAGAATCAGGAAATAAATACAAGAAGAGCTCTGGAATTGGTTGGGCACAAACTGTCAAAGGAAACACTAATTTTACTGTAAAAAAATTACTCTGGTCTCAGTATGCAGTTAGTATGTGTATGTGCAGTGATGTATTTTCAAATTAAATGAATCTTAACTTTTTCTTTTGCGCAAAACACACCAGCACACAAAAGGAGTGCAAATTCACATTCTGAAGACTAACAGTCTAAGCTGAAATACGTTCAAGAAAAAAAAGTTTGAAAACTAAATCCCCAAATATATTAACGATATTTAGGGTGACCAGATGTTCTTGTTTAATTGGGTCTCCCCTCATTTGGGGGGAGTAGTCCTGCTGGATTATACCTAAACCAGGATTTAAATCACAGAGCTTCCTAGCTACTATACACAAGAGCTTGAACAGCGACACTCTGCCCCTGAAACGAGTCAGTAACCAGCTCAAGAGGGAGCATCTCTGTGCTGCTCCCAGCTGCACAGTGTGCTAGTACGTGTCCCCATCCATCTATTTATAAGGTCTTCCATCATCTTAATATTTAAGAGCCCCCCAAATACGTAAAAGTAGAAACAACACTAAAAAGCTCTCTTTCTTCCATTCCAACCTATAGGATAAATAAATTTGATTAGTGTATAAGATTTGTTTCATTGCATGTTGTGAGTATGTGTAGAAACTCTAGGGAAAACGAAGAATAAATAAGTTTTGCATTTAAAAGTAATTAGTTCTGTGGTCACTTATCTCTTGCAGGAGCAAATTCCATAGTTTAGATCCAGTCACTGTCTCCCATACACCCTCCCAGAGTTGGCTGACAGATTCATTGTTTTGATAACAACGTTGTGATTATAGGAGGTCATGGTCACAGAGGGAGGGTTCTCTCTTAGGTAGCTAAGACAAGCCCATGGAAGGCTTTGAATATCAGGACAGAGGTCTTAAGTTGGACTATATTCAATGAGGAGCCACTGCAAAGAAATGAGCACCATGTGACCTGTGTTGCTATAGAAACAGACTGCTTCACAGCGTACTAGTTGAAGCTTTTTGCGTATCTAAGGCATGTGGGGGTTGGGTCAAAATGAAGTCCTACTGGCATCCAGTTCTTTGTGGGGAGAAGGGGTGGTTGGGGGGAAGAGTAGTTGTAGAAGTTAAAAAGATCCTACGGGGCAGACCCCTGGGCTGGTCCATTTTGTGGGAGAGAAGTGGTGCCCTTTGAAGTTTGGGGAAGGATATGTCCCAATCTCCAGATTTATATATAGTTTTGCCACAATAAAACCAGTTCACTACAAGTTCTTATATGCTAAGGTTATGTTAATGATATACTAATGTGATTTACAGTTTTCATTTTATTATACTCATAGCCCTAGAAGCAAGGCAAGACTTATACAAATGAGAAAATAATATTCTTATTTTAGGAGTGATAACTGAGCAGAGGAAACTTTTTAAAAGTAAAATGTTCCATAGATTCAAAAAATCATTAGCCAAATTGTGACAGATCCTAGTGAGGGTATTCACAAAAGAGGAGGAAAGGAAGGAGAAAGCACGCAACGAGCATCCCATCCCCCCCAACACAAGGGGCAGAAACAACTATAGTCCCAAATCTCAGGAGAGTGCAAGGACTGCTGCTTCAGTGAGGCTCTCTCAGGGGAGCATATTGCTTTACCCTAAAGGATAGTTTAGCCTATGCACCAAGCCATTCATAGAAGAATTGTGTCCAAGTCCCTTATGGGACAAGACCTCCACATTACTACCTACTTAGGCTAGTGGCTAAATGCTACTATTTGGCCCAAAAGCAAGATCTAAAATGGACGGTTTTAGATCCAAAGTCTGATGCCTGAGACTCTGCAAAACCAAAACAATCTCATTTCATCCCCTCTCTCTCTAATAAAAATAAAACAATAATAGTACTGATATGACTCAGGCACAGTACTCTGCGTAGTCAGGTTCTGTGAAATTCTCCCACATGACTCTAGCAACAATACATGTCAATCCTAACCTTCAGCATTTTTACTGAGCTAATTTTATTCACAGATTTAAAATTCCAGTTAATGACAGTTTGAAACTCAGAATACGATACCTGAACAATGATAAAAATGCACCTCTTAATTTTTCTTCCTACGATATTTCTATATTTAGCAACATATTGATACATGCTTCAAAAACCTTGATTTTCTGATGAAACAAAATGTCAGATAATTTTATTAGCAGCTTGCTCTGCTCTACTCTGTACATTTGAATGTTTCAGATGAAACTTAAACCTACAAGCCCAAACTAAATACTTTATGTATGTTAAAACGCTTACTGCTGCTAGCTTCAATGTTTTCAATAAAGAAACTGTAGA
This sequence comes from Caretta caretta, assembly GCF_965140235.1. Taxonomy (NCBI): domain Eukaryota; kingdom Metazoa; phylum Chordata; order Testudines; family Cheloniidae; genus Caretta; species Caretta caretta. Next base: position 205,177,941 of record NC_134207.1, on the reverse strand, counting down.
AATGCTTGCCTATTAAAAAATGAAAAAAAAACAAAACAAAATTGTGCTGTATAGGTGAAAACAAACCCTATTTAGTTTCTAGAGTATTTTTCCCTTATACTGAACCACTTTGGTTATCTCATCCGAAAGGAATCAAGGACTTTATGTTCTGAATTCAGAAATATTCTCTGTCATGGGAATGGCATTCATGATTTATTATTTCCATGTACAAGAATTTCTGGTTTCCTTTTGTATTAAAATAATAAAAACAAACTACCTGTACTTATTCTAGATTCTTTTAATTAACATTTCTAAGAGCATGTTATTTTTGCAATTTTTTTTTCCTGTTCAGAACCTCTCTCTATTCTACAATTGGAATTATGAAGTTATGCCCTCCCCCTTTTTTTTTCCTGTTAAATTTTAAAAAATCTGTTGCAAACATCCTGGGCTCTCTAAGCATTTTCAGTAGTTTCACTCTAAGAAAACTGAATAAGAAATAGAAGGTTGTCTGAGATGCTGTATTTTATTTTACATAAACTCATCTTTAAAAAAAAGAAAAGAAAAGAAAAAACGTGTTTATTTCATACCTCACTACATGATGCAACAGCTCTGTGTAAGGGAGTCAACCACTTGCTGTCTTTGGCATTAACTCTAGCTCCTGTAACAAAAAATAAATAAAATTAACTGACAGTGTATTCATACAAAATCTAAGTGTTTCAATAGACAAATTACTGTACAAAGTTACTACAACATTATATGCTAGACTAGTTAATGCAGGAGGATGCTCAGAAAAATACTTTTTTCCATGGGCTTTGGGTTATAGGATTCGCCCTTTGATGCACAGATGGAATTCTGTAATTTCTTGTTCACGAATAGTGAAGTGTATTTAATCAGTTATCTACACTAGTGAAATCTATTTTCCCAATAGTACTTCAAAGGGCTGCTGTGGCAGGAAAAAAAAAAGAAGCACTGGGTATCCTTGTCTTCATGCAACACAAAGCCAAGCACCCACAACACACACAACTTAACGGTATTCTGAGAGCAGATGAGGGGAAGAAGATTCATGATCCCCATTCCTTCATACCCCTTTGTAGTTGGGCAGATTTGTCTGCTTCCCTGCTGTCGACAGATAGGGGTAGTGCTCGCTGTCCCCCTTGGGAACTGGAGTGCATGAGGGAAAGAAGAGCAATATTTGAAGCTGCTTACTCCTGCCCGACAACTACTTCTCTTCAGCAGCTGGATTTGCAATGATCCTGCCTCCTCAGCCAGAGAGCCTATTCCCTATCAGCTAAGCAATACCAGGGAAGCTCCTCCTTTTGTGGTGGCCTATGTTGTTTACACCTGGGGGAACCAAGAATTTGATCGACTGAAAAGGAAGAACTCTTCTGACTTTGAAAATGATGAGTAATACAGCTAATATGGAGATGTCAGTGCCCCTTCCTTGTTTCTAAACTTGTTCACATACACACAAAAGGATATTTATTATAGCAGGCTGCGAAAGCTTGTTCAAAAAATCTTAGTTCCTTTAAAAAAGAAAAAACCCACACCCTAGAAAGCCCTAAATCCGCGCGCTCTCTCTCTCTCTCTTTCTTTTTTTAAGGCCCATTTTGGGCTTGACCCTTGGTTTTTAAAAAGTAAAACAAAATGATAGTTATAATCTACTAGAGTAAATTTGGAAATCATTCCCTCCTCCATCAACAGTTTCAATGAAATAAAAAGTTTGCTTTTATCAAAGGATCTTCACTTATAAACTGAATTTTTTATGAAAATTTCCATTTAACTCAACCATTTTTTTGCCAAAAAGTGTTTTGATAATTTTTTTGACCAGCTCTGGAATCCAAATGTTAATGATACATCTCTATATACTAAGATGAGTGTACACCTCTTAAATTATCAAGAAAGGCAAGCCATTTATTGAGAAATTGATGTTTGGGGAAAGGATAATTGGGACCCAATAATCTAGTATAACAATGATTGGCCAACTCAGGAGAAAATTACACCTTGTTGATATGTAATATCTCTTCTTTCAACAATTTAAAGACCAACACTGCTTTCTGATAAACAGACATGTAAATCATGTGCCTCATTAAAAAAAATCAGCTACAGTGTGCACCATACTCTTTTAGTGCACATGAATTTTAATTTTAAACTTGCATAGTATTAGACAGTTGGCTTAAACAAACCACTATCGCAGAGCAGCCTAGAAATCAATCACTTATTAAAACAACCAGCAGTGGATTTCTTAAATTTAACTTTTCTATTTATTTATAACTGCATTCATTTGCTTAAGCCCCCAACCCCACTACTCATTAACGACTATGGAAACAACTGAAAATACAATTCACACTATTTTCTACATGGGCTTATGAACAGTCTCTGCTGTCAGTTTCCTCCATTAAGTGAACACGAACTCCTTTGAGTAATATATTTCCTGAATGTATTTTTTAACAATGTGTTTTCCTGTTTCCTGATATAGCAATATTTCTAATTGCAAAATTGTTTTGTGCAATATGCTGTACTGCAAAAACAATATATTTACAACTGGAAGACAGTTCAGTAAAGACCAGCTAACCTAATTAATAAACTGTACTTCTGTTATCATAGAAAATCAGCAAACTAGACTACTTTAATACGAAATACTTGGTGCTCAGAGTTAAACACAACTAATCCTAGAAAATAATTCATTTGTTTTACATCACGCGTGCCAAAGAATGCACAAGCATGAAAGGTTTGTAGTGGGGTAAAACATCACCCTGCAAGGGATTTCTAATTTGTTTTATAATGGCTTCCTTCAAACAGTGATATGTGTCTGAAGAGAGAGGGGTGATCATAGAATCATAGAATATCAGGGTTGGAAGGGACCTCAGGAGGTCATCTAGTCCAACCCCCTCCTCAAAAGCAGGACCCATCCCCAATTAAATCATCCCAGCCAGGGCTTTGACAAGCCTGACCTTAAAAACTTCTAAGGAAGGAGATTCCACCACCTCCCTAGGCAACGCATTCCAGTGTTTCACCACCCTCCTAGTGAAAAAGTTTTTCCTAATATCCAACCTAAACCTCCCACACTGCAACTTGAGACCATTACTCCTTGTCCTGTCCTCTTCCACCACTGAGAATAGTCTAGAACCATCCTCTCTGGAACTACCTCTCAGGTAGTTGAAAGCAGCTATCAAATCCCCCCTCATTCTTCTCTTCCGCAGACTAAACAATCCCAGTTCCCTCAGCCTCTCCTCATAACTCATGTGTTTCCAGACCCCTAATCATTTTTGTTGCCCTTCGCTGGACTCTCTCCAATTTATCCACATCCTTCTTGTAGTGTGGGGCCCAAAACTGGACACAGTACTCTAGATGAGGCCTCACCAATGTCGAATAGAGGGGGATGATCTCGTCCCTCGATCTGCTCGCTATGCCCCTACTTATACATCCCAAAATGCCACTGGTCTTCTTGGCAACAAGGGCACACTGCTGACTCATATCCAGCTTCTTGTCCACTGTCACCCCTAGGTCCTTTTCCGCAGAACTGACGCCTAGCCATTCGGTCCCTAGTCTGTAGCTGTGCATTGGGTTCTTCCGTCCTAAGTGCAGGACCCTGCACTTATCCTTATTGAACTTCATCAGATTTCTTTTGGCCCAATCCTCCAATTTGTCCAGGTCCCTCTGTATCCTATCCCTGCCCTCCAGCGTATCTACCACTCCTCCCAGTTTAGTATCATCCGCAAATTTGCTGAGAGTGCAATCCACAACATCCTCCAGATCATTTATGAAGATATTGAACAAAACTGGCCCCAGGACCGACCCCTGGGGCACTCCACTTGACACCGGCTGCCAACTAGACATGGAGCCATTGATCACTACCCGTTGAGCCCGACAATCTAGCCAACTTTCTACCCACCTTATAGTGCATTCATCCAGCCCATGCTACTTTAACTTGCTGACAAGAATACTGTGGGAGACCGTGTCAAAAGCTTTGCTAAAGTCAAGATACAATACATCCACTGCTTTCCCTTCATCCACAGAACCAGTAATCTGTGGTGATGTTGTGGGGAGGGTGAAGGCGTTGAGAGGGAACGGTCACAGCTATGCAATAGTCCAACCAACACTGAAGAAAACCACCCTGGACAGCTATCTTCTAACATCCACAGTCAAACCTCCCATTCCTGAGCAAACTCAGAGAAGCTAGCACCAAGCCAGCTACGAACTCATCTTACTGATGGTAACATTCTAGATCCAGCACAACCTAGTTTCAGGCCAAGACATAGAACTGGCACTGATGAATGATCCCCTCCTATCAATAGATAGAGGACAGACATCCACTGTTAACCATGAGATACGGCTGTCTCGCCTGAGAAGTGTGGCAGGAATCCCAAATAATGTGCTAAAATGGTTTGAGTCCTTCCCTGGAAGTACGCACCCAAAGAGTAGAGATGGAAAATTGCACTTCCACTGCTAGAACTCTCACTTGTGGAGTTCTACAAGGATCAATTCACTCTCCGGTCCTCTCATACAATCACTAGGTGAACTTGTCAGATGACACGGATTCCAGTGCCAGCAACATGCAGATAACACAGCTCTACCGATCCTTCATCACACATGACCACACCACTACAATCCAGATGGCCCAGTGCTTGGATGAGATCAACTCATAGATGACGAACAGCTGGCTGAAGCTCAGCAACACAGAGGTGATGCTGGTGGTCCGAGGAAAGTATTTTGAAGAGTTTGCAGCCACAATTTAGTCTCCTTTGAGTGAAGGTTCACTTCCACAATTGGTCAAACTCAGTCCGTAGTCTAGGAGTACTCCTTGATTCCTCATTGATGCTGAGCTGTCACATTGCAATGCCAGCAAGTAATACCTTCTACCATCTCTGATTGGCTGGGAGACTCCATCCCATCCTGTTGGACAAAGACCTGACCTCAATTATTCATGCCTTTGCCACCTGTCAGCTGGACTACAGCAAAGAGATATACCTGAGCATGAAACCTTTAGCATTTAGGCAACTCCAACTAGTAGCTTACCTTCTTAGCAACACAGACTACCGTGAGCACATCAAAACCTATACTCATTTGCCATAGAATTCTGAATCAAGTTCAAGGTCTCGTTCCTTAATTTCGAAATGCTCCCATGGCCTGAACCCCTGGATACCTAAAAGACTGTCTAAGGCTGCAGGACAAAACCCATGGTCAACAACTTTGCTCCTCTGTCACAATGGAACTCTCAACCTTTAGAGTAAAGCTTGACCAGATGGGAGACAGAACCTTCTCCGGGGTGGTTCAAAACTGCAATGAACTCCCCCCAGAACCAGGGACCATCACAAACCTCACCACTTTGCACTCATTTCTTTGACCATGCCTTCTCTAATATAAAACATATAGCAACAGATATTTAAGAAATAAAAAACCCTACAAAACATGGCACTCCACTGAACAAATTTCTCCAACTGGGAAGAGGAGGAGAGAACAAACACCACATGACAGATGTGAAGTCACATTGCTTAACACACTACTGGGAGGTACTCACATGCTATGGGCATAAGTGTGGTATAAAAACCTATATAGAACAGATTCATCCATTAAAATAATTCTTGAAAACCTTGTGCAAGAGAATGGGTGGTATTTAGAAAGATTTTTTTTCCCCCTCGAGAGGGAGAAATTTTAACACATCTAAAGAATCAGCAAGTAAATCTTACTTTTGTCTATCACCATGAAATCACCCAAACACCATCAGCCCAGACTAACAGTCTCCATACTATTCTATACCCAGAGCTAAAGTCAAATACATCTGAGGACTCCAAATGTTGCTGGAATTGTCTTACAACAGCCTTCCCAGTAATTGTCTCCCAAAAAAGGAAGATTTGAGACTGAACAATAATTAAGACCACAAATTGTCTGCATCCTACCAGCCATAAGCATACCTGTCATACTTCCAGTTGCTCTCCAACCCCTGCCCGGGCCTCTCATTGTGACTGGCAGACAGTAAGATACAAGCAAGAGCCTAAAATACAGAAGACCTACTATCCTGTTAGTAATTTTCCCCCTCCAGCAATTCCATGCACAGTGGACTACTGACTCTCCAAACAGCAAAAGAAAGACAGCAGAGTAAATGAACACAGGGAATTTAAAAAAAAAATGGAAGCAAGAAAATGGAAGGAAAAATGAAAGAAGGAAAGAAATACAGATTGAAGAGAAAATGGGACAGATTTTAGCCCTGCCTGCACTAAGAACATGACCCTTTTCCATCAGCAGTCAAAGTAACTGGTCCACCAAACTGGAGTTGAAAAACTTTGCCCTTTAGTGTAAGGACAACGAAAAAAACTGAGTTACCATTGACTGGATCCTTGGATCTCAGCTCAATGCATGAGATAGGCCAGAACTCCCCTAGCTCTTAAAGAGTTCAAGTGCTTTGGAGACATGGGCAGCCCAATCTTATTCTCATATCAACTGCCATGGTGTCTTAGGCCACTGCCATTCCTTTCTGTCCATGCTTAGCTATAAAGCACTGTCAGTTGGAAATGCAGTTATTTAGTCATGCAGTTTCAGAGTTCAATGAAGCTACAGACTTTTGCTTCAGTTTGAAAACAGAATACTTTCTAACATTTCTACATCCTTTGACTGATTTCTCCTCATTCCCATGGTTTGCTTGGGATTCTGGAGTGGTTCCTTATAGAACTAGTTTTCTTTGATGATTTTAGCTGCATAGCTGAAATTGTCCAAGTTGTTGGTGCCTCTATGGCTTCAGTCATGGAGGCTGATTTCAATGCACTGTGGGTCATTAGCCTCATAAGCGCTGATATTCCTTTAGTACTTGGTGTAATACTCTGTTGACAGCATCACTGTCTTGTCATTTGTTCTTCTACAGTCTCTATTTGTTATCATTAATCATTGTGGCAGCACCTACAGGCCTTCTTCAGGGCCCAGGACCTCATTATGCTAGGCACTGTAAACACATGAAGAGATGGTCCCTGCCCTCAAAAGCTTAAAATCTAAGTATAAGACAGGAAACAATGAGCAGCTACTAAAAAGAGAACAGAACACACAGAGACGATTATAAATGTAATAAGTAATGAGTACAACACAAAATTGCCTAGCTTATCTTGGAGTGCTGAATTCCTCATCTAACTCAATAACTTGATGCATTCTTAGTACCTGGGGATAGTTAATCTACGTTCTTTTGTCTTGTCTTCATTTTAGAGCTGGTTGAATCACTCAGATTAAAAGTTTTTAATGGATGTATTGGAATCTTTTGTCTTTGGAAGCATTACACAAAGCTCTCTGAAGACTGGAGAACCTCAGCTCTCCTTAGGCCTCTCACTATATTTCTGCATGCTGGAACCATTCTTGGCCTCGAGTACTTCAGAGTTGTTTGCCTCAAAGCAGGTGCCTGATCTAGCTTTTAAAGTGCAGCCTTGCATCGTCCCCCCCGCCACAAATACTAAATATACTTATACCTGTTGAACAAAGACCTGACCTCAATTATTCATGCCTTTGCCACCCGTCAGCTGGACTACATTGAATCACAGAACTGGAAGGGACCTCGAGAGATCATCTAGTCCAGTCCCCTGCACTCAAGGGGCAACTAACTATTATCTATACCATCCCAGACAGGTGTTTGTCCAACCTGCTCTTAAAAATCCCCAATGATGGAGATTCCACAACCTCCCTAGGCAATTTATTCCAGTGCTTAGCCACTCTGACAGTTAGGAAGTTTTTCCTGATGTCCAACCTAAACCGCCCTGGCTGCAATTTAAGCCCATTGATTCTTGTCCTATCCTCAGAGGTTAACAATTTTTCCTCCTTCCTCCTCGTAACAACCTTTTATGTACTTCAAAACTGTTAACATGTCCCCTCCCAGTGAGGCAAAGTTATTCTGTATTGGGTTATAAGCCTTTCCTGTGTGAATACACTGATCCAACATGTTCGTGGATGTTTACTATATGCCTATAATGTTTGAATTCAATGTGAATTATACAGGAAGGCAACAAAATAGCTTCTCAGATAAGAATACCTAGTTACACACTAAGAAGACAATGGGGACCAGATGTTAGCTTCAAAGATCCTGTATCTTGTCTCCAACACACTGTAAAACTAGGCTAGGAACTAGAGATCAAATGAAGACTGAACAGTTAGAAGACCTCTGAGAGGTTGAAAAGGGGGCCAGGGTTTATTTGTGAGCAAGTATAGGCAGACAGGCTGGCAGAGAAAATGCTCTGTGGAGGAGTCAGGCCTCTCAGACCCAGGGAATGGTAAGTCTTAAAGAAGAACTAGATATGCTTACAGTATGTTTTACTGTTTTTGAGATATATTTTTTCTGAAATGGTTTTAAATAAATGATGCTTTGCTTTAAGGAAGCTCTTTGGTCATTAATTACCACAGTCATTGCCCCAGAGGAAGTAGAAATACAGGTTCTGAGCCGAAGTCAGACCTAAAATGGTCAAGACTGAGACACAAGTGACTACCACACAGCACCCTATGTGAGTGAGAGTGAAATACACAAGAAAGGGGTGCTGGCTTGAAGCCTAGAGGAAGTGCATCAGAGGGACCAGGAGATGTTAATAGTGCAGTTCGCCTGATAACAATGAGGTATTTTTGCTATTCTGTTTCTTCTGTTCAAAGGTCACAATCTAAAGTGACTACTCTGTCTGAACAACAATACAACTTTGACAGTTTCACAAACTCATCATTTCAGGTTTTCATAATTTAAGGGTTAGAGTCTGTATATTCTATACCTAAAAAAGCCTGAGATCACAACAGAGGAGAACGTGGATTATATATTAAGAGAAAATTTAGAGGCCATTTCAAACAGATATTCTACAAAAAATGTCCTCCACTTGACAGCAAACCAGATTTGAGAGAAAAAATACATTTGTAGGTGCCCTTTATGTCTGAAGTGGATGCTATACTGTCCAAAGACAGGTTTCAGAGTGGTAGCTGTGTTAGTCTGTATCAGCAAAAACGAGGAGTCCTTGTGGCACCTTAGAGAATAAAATTTATTTGGGCATAAGCTTTCATGGGCTAGAACCCACTTCATCAGATGCATGGAGTGGAAAATACAGGAGCAGGTATAAATACATGAAAAGATGTGAATTGCCTTACCAAGTGCAAGGTTAGTCTAACGAGACAATTCAATTGACAGCAGGATACCAAGGGAGGAAAAATAACTTTTGAAGTGGTAATGAGAGTGGCCCATTTCAGACAGTTGACAAGAAGGTGTGAGTGAGTACCAGTAGGGGAAAATTAGTATTGGTGAAATTAGGTTTAGGTTGTAAAATGACCCAACCACTCCCAGTCTTTATTCAGGCCTGGTGTCCAGTTTGCAAATTAATTCCAGTTCTGCAGTTTCACATTGGAGTCTGTTTTGGAAGGTTTTTTTTTTTTTTTTGGAAGAATTGCCACTTTTAGGTCTGTTATTGAGTGACCAGGGAGATTGAAGTGAAGTGTTCTCCTACTGGTTTTTGAACGTTATGATTCCCGATGTCAGATTTGTGTCCATTTATTCTTTTGCATAGACACGGTCCGGTTTGGCCAATGTACTTGGCAGAGGGGCATTGCTAGCACATGATGGCATATATCACATTGGTAGATGTGCAGGTGAACAAGTCCCTGATGGTGTGGCTGATGTGGTTAAGGTCCTATGATGGTGTCCCTTGAATAGATCAGTTGGCACCGGGATTTGGCACTCAGGACAGAGTTGGCACCACGGTTTGTTGCAGGGTTTGGTTCCTGGGTTGGTGTTTTTGTTGTGTGGTGTGTAGTTGCTGGTGAGTATTTGCTTCAGGTTGGGGGGCTGTCTGTAAGTGAGGACTGGCCTGTCCCCCAAGATCTGTGAGAGTGATGGATCGTCCCTCAGGATAGGTTATAGATCCTTGATGATGCGCTGGAGAGGTTTTAGTTGGGGCTGTAAGTGATGGCTAGTGGCGTTGCTACTTTCTTTGTTGGGCCTGCCTTCTGGTGACTTCTGGGTACCCTTCTGGCTCTGTCAATCTGTTTCACTTCACTTCACCTAAGCCTAATTTCCCCAATACTAATTTCCCCCTACTGTTACTCACACCTTCTTGTCAACTGTCTGAAATGGGCCACTCTCATTACCACTTCAAAAGTTATTTTTCCTCCCTTGGTATCCTGCTGTCAATTGAATTGTCTCATTAGACTAACCTCACATTTAGTAAGGCAATTCACATCTTTTCATGTACTTATATCTGCTCCTGTATTTTCCACTCCATGCATCTGATGAAGTGGGTTCTAGCCCACGAACGCTTACGCCCAAATAAATTAGTCTCTAAGATACCACAAGGACTCCTCGTTGTTTTTGTCCAAAGAACAAACATCTAAAGAATTCCTGTTAAGTATTGCTTAAAGCAACAGGGCACTATGAAAAACAGTTCTGATGTAGTGGGGGAAAACAGCTACATTTTTTCACATGACAAAGGGAAAACGAGAAATGTAATGCCAATTAGATACAGGCCAGATAGCTGTTCCTTTCAAGTAAACAATACAAAAAATGTTGTAGATACTCTGACAAAAGAATATCAAAGCCTGTTTCTCAGAAGGGGACCTAAATATCAGATTGACTTGTATAAGGAAGAATAGATAAGATTGCCTTTTCATATAGGCAACTGCCAGCTCTTAAATGAAATTCTCACTGAAGCTAGTTGATTATACTACTACTATAATACCGCATTTCATGGTATGTGTTACCAAACTCATTTCTTCAAACTCTGAATGGGCTTGGCTGTGCATCATGCCTCAGTTTGCATACTGAAGGCAAAATGCAGCACAAACCACTTCCCATTATGTTTTATTAGTTACATGGATGCTAATCCATCCTTTGTTATAGTTCTTACTGGAGATGGGCCAACTCTTCTACAAAGTGTACTTAAATAACTGGCTGGTACTACTAGTAATAAATGCTGAGAGAATGTATTATTTTATTCCCTTTATCACTAATAAACTAAGGAAGCCATCAGCATCTGCTTTATTGAACATCAATGCATTTATTTAACCTGTTTTTATATACATGATAAAATTTCTTCAATCTAAATACCACTGATATAACACTAATTATAATACAATATATATAATAATACAGCACTAAAAGAGTTTCAGGCCAAAGGATTAAAGACCTTGCATGGGATACAGGGCCCAAACAGCCACTTTCTTCGTGTGGCAGAGCTCCGACCTTGTCCCCATGGGTCCCGCGCTTCCAGGCGGTTTATGCTAGCTTCAGAGGCTCACTGCAACCCTCCACGTAGCCCTTCTCTCTCTAGGGCAAGGGACACAGCCTACTGAGCCCGTTTCATCATAAGCCAGCAATGGAGGTTGGTGAGAGAATTCCCAGTCTCTGTTGCTCCTGCGGCCTCATGCCAGAACAGTTTAGGCCTCTGTCAGGACAGAGGCCTGTTTTCCCCTCCCAGGAGGTGTTTCCCAGGAGTGGTGGTTTGGGGGGAACCCGGGCCCGCCCTCTACTCCAGGTTCCGGCCCAGGGACCCTAACGGTAGCAGCTGTTGGCAGCCAACCTTTCACTGCCAGAGTTGCTACATTTCCCTGGGCCACTTCCACACAGCTCTCCTGCTTCTCCCTTCTTCACCCTTACCTTAGGGCTCCCTTACCAATGACTTGAGAGTGTCTTCATTAACCAGCCCTTCAGCTGCACTTTGGCTCCCTGGCTCCTCTCTGCCTGACTGGAGTGAGCCCTTTTATATCATCAGAGGGGCCTTAATTAGAGTCAGGTGGTCACATTAGCTTAATGGCCTCACCTGACTCTTTGCAGGTTAATTGGAGTCAGGTATTCTCATTAGCCTGGATGAGCCCCTGCTCTGGTCAGTCAGGGAACAGAAAACTTAATCCAGTGGCCAGTATGTCTGCCTTCTGCTACTCTGCTGTACCCAACTGGCCTGGGCCTATCACATTAGCTTGGACTTAAAATATGGTCCTATACTGAAGATAGACAACATAAAAATGGCACTTTTATACTGAACAGAGCTGTTCCCTATGTGCATTCAGTCATATCTATTTAGTCTATTGACAATTTTATACTGCTTTTGTTCCTGTTGACACTGCAAGACTACACTCCAGTGGTGGAACGAGCTGAATTCCACCCTAGTATTCTATCCAGGGTACCCTGATCAGAACTGCCAATCAGGTTCCTCCCTTGAAGCAAATTTGCCCACAGTTACACCTGTTAAATTCACTGAACAGGCATAACTGAGACCAGTATTTGTTTGGCCTTCAGAATCTTTGTTAAAGGCGGTGCACAAACCAGAAAAGAATCTTAGCAAAGTTGAATTTACTGGACTGGCAGTTAGAAAGCTATTTTTTACTTGAAAAAGTTGAGACAAATATAAACCCAACTAGACTATTTTTACAGTCATTGTTTTGAGAAGAGCCACATTTTAATACTGGTCACACATACACAGAGTTCTCAGAATATGTCATCTGCGAAGTTTCATATTGAAGGAATAGTACACTGATCTCTTTAGTCCTGGAATCTTTAATAAAATTAGTCTGCACAGCCAGTGGCCATATGCGTAATGCTTAAAAGTTTGCATTAGTCTATTTTGACACTTGGAGCCAAATGTAATGCTGATGTAACTAGGTGTAACTCCATTAAGTGAGTTACCCCATAGCTGATCTGGCCCCATGTTTTTAAAAGGAGGTGCACAGAACCCATAGAACTTAATTTAGAACTGTCTGCCCAGAGAGGAACTCTAAAAAGACAAGCAAGGATGGAGGGATTAACGCAATACATTATGAAAGTTCCAGTTGCCAGTGAATAAGTAGCCTGTGTGACAGATTTTTTCCTGCAAAAAAGGCTAACTGTGCACACAGGGCTAATAGTTCCATTGTTCTTCCTCCTTCTCAAAATGTAGGCACAATGACTTTTCTTCAGTTATCAGGTGCCTTGGCTGACTCTCATGACTTATTCAAGATTATTCTCAGAAGTTCTGAAATGTCCTCCCTCTGTTAATTGTTTTTTAAATTAAAAGGCTATATTTCACCCAGATCTCAGACTTGTTTATACAGCAAATATAAAATATGTCTGCTATAACAGGAACATATATTTTCAAAAATATTACCATGAGACTTACTCAAAGCCATTCTGCAAAAACTTCAGAAACTAAAAAATGCCTGAAGATCTGGGTAACTATCTTTACAGCGTTTAGATTTCGGCCAAACAGATGTGTACTGTATTGCATGATCGCATGAAACTTAATTGGAGTAAATGTTCCAGAAGACACTGAGTTGGTGTCAGGTTTGTCATCCATCCACTTAACAAATCAGTCCACTTGAGGTCAAAGCATTTTCTAGTCAACTGTTATCTGGGAGTTGAGTAATAACTGTTGAACCTCTAAAGAGCAAGATTTTTCCAAGGCCCACTCAAGTCCTATAAACGGCTGCAGCTGACAGAAGGTCAAAGCAGTAAATCCTGCATTCTTGTTGGGACAGCAAATCTGTGAACACTGGAAAAAGCCCGTGGACTTCTTAAGAAGTTGCAAGAGGTCTGCAGGTCATCGTTGCCTTAGCCATGCTGGAAATCACTAAGATTATTCTGTCCCCATCCAGTCTTCTCTTTCTGATCACCTTCTAAATTAATGGGAGGATTGGGAGGGAGCAGCGTACGGCCAGATCCTTCTGCCAGTTCAGGAATAAAAAAAAAACTTCTGATATGGACAGACTGTCCCTGCCTGTTCTCGAGCAGAACTGGAGACACTTCATATATCTAGTGATTGATCAACAGATCAATGTCTGGAAACCACCGTAGGCCGAAGATGTCACCTATCACCACTTTCTTTATGGACCGTTCATGCAGGGTGGAAAAGGAGATTATGAAACATGCTAGTGCCAAAATGCAGAAGCAGACTTTCCTAATGAAGACCCTAACCTTCCTTAGATTTCATATCAGATAAAACCTTCCTCCTTTCTTTGGTATGAAGAAACATCTGGAGTATAAGCCCTGATCTCTAAATTCCCTTGGAACCTTCTTTATTGCTCCCACTTATAACAAGGATTAAATCCCTAATCTTAACATGCTCTCATGAGAGGGACCCCTGAACACAGAAGGGAGAGGGGTTTGGTAAAGGTAGGGTCTCAACAGAAGATGTTACTACAACTCAGTTTATCTCCAGAATCCTTTTGTCTGATGTTATGGACTTCCATTCGTTGACAAGGCAAAATTGTCTGTTCTCAAAGATAGGGTCAATGCAGGATAATTTGAAGATCCGGGTCCTGGTGTCAAATTTGGGGCCTGCCATTTTTACCTAGTTGAAACTGAAGGCTGTTTTCACTTCATTCATGGTTTTAAGATTTTCTTCTGGTGCATTTGCACAGGTCTGGGTTGTTGCTGCTGCTGAAAGTGACATCCCTGAGAATAAAGACAAAAGATGATGGTGGATAAATGGTCTATGGTACTAGAGTATAGGATCAGAGGTCGTCCTCCTCACAGGTGGAAAGGCACCTAAAGAGCATGCCACAGACCATGTGTCCAATATTTCATCTTATTACTAAATAACTAAATTTCCTTCCAAAGGAATATCTTCCAATCTTCAACACAGTTTCTGGAGGGAAAGAAAAAGACCATATGACTCTTAAGCAAAGCAGTAGATGCTACCACCCTAGCTCATGGATTTGAGAGCTTCTTTTGATGTTGAGGACACTGTTCGTTATCGTCCGACCTTCAGTTATTAACATGTTAGTCAATTTACATTGACTAACTGATTTTCCAGAAGCAAACGCAGGAATCTTTTCCGATAAGTGATAACGATACTGCAACATCATTGCCTCATAATCTGTTACTCTTTTCCCAAGTGAAGCAAGAGAACTTCCTTACCAACTGCACTGACTACTCCAGCCTGCAGTAGTCAATCTAATATTAGAAGATTAACCTCCAATGGGGCAACCAGAATGCCAAATAATGGATAGATTTCCTCCAGTATTACAGATGGGAGTTCCAAAGTCATTGCCATCCTGTCTGCAAGCTTGTGAAACTGTAAAGATTCCTCAGAGAGAGAGGAAGCTGAAGCTACTCCAACATTTTCATGTGGTGAAAAACCAGTTTCTACATTTGGCTCTAATTACTGGTATTCCATCTGAGCACAGGCTCCCCATTTTCCTCCAACAGAGGGTCAGGCACAATGGTGGGAGAACGTGAAGCTCCGATTTGATGGGCAAGCTTTTTCCTCACCTCAAAAGAGAAGGGAGTTCCGATGCGAATGATGCTATGAAGTCTCTCTACAGGGTTTAGATGGCTGCCAATATGGCCAAACCACCTATGGTGGAATTTGCAGGTTGCTGCAATACTCTGGAGGATAAACAGGTCTACATGCTCCGTATCCGGGATACTCTCTTTTGAGAGGGTGAAATCTAGGAAGGACCTCTGGAAATTTAGCCCAATCCTGTTCATTTCTGGACTGCAGATCTGACTTTGGACCTGCTACCAAGAAACCACAGAACCTGACAAATGCAACATAGTGAAAGACAGACCACTTTTCTGGCTGGGCTTGAAGGTGTTTTGGACAGAGGTACAGAAGTCTCTCAGGAAAACAAACACTTCATTCAACCTCTTTCATTTTCCAGGAGTAAGATCAGAGAAGGATAATTTGAGAGAGGTTGTGTCTTTCCTCCTTTAGATATCAAGCCTTACAGATACATCACGGGATCCTTGTGACTTACTTCGGCTAACAGTGAAACTGATGCAGCTGCATAAATTAGCGATGAAGAAATTGTTGCTGGTTCCAGGTCTATCTTGGATCATTTAGATACGGTCAGCACTCCTAGCATTTGGTTCAGGACCTGATACTGACTGATCAGATTAATTTCCTCACTGGGACTTGGCACTGCTAGCAGGAACCTTTTAGTTCTTTGCCTTCTTTTCCAGAACTGAAGCAGACTGATCCAATGGCTTTTCTCAGAACTTGGCCAACAGATCCTTTGGGGCTTTTAGTGTTGGATCTGATCTTGGAAACTGACTGATGCAATCATGGAACTCTATCCTAGAGCACAAACTGGAGCTTTCATCGTAGTATTCTTATTCTGAACTTGTGCTTGGATCCCTTAGAGGTATGAGAGCTCAGTGGCTTCGCTGCCAAAGCTTCTTATATCAGGAGAGCTCTTGGACCACATGCTCTCAGAATGAACATAATGCAGACAGAAACCTCGGACACCTCAAAGGACAGTAGCCCTCATCAAGACATGCTAAGCAGCTGACATTCGTGTCTGATGTTGAAAAGACCATCTGACATGATTCACAGCTCTTAAAACCATGTCTCTTTGCCTTTGAATCCACCATGAAACTGAGACAAAACCAAACCTAAGAAGAACTAGCCTAAACAAACTATTATTTTCCTAATTATACCAACTACACCAAGAGTAAAATACTATGTAAGGCACTAAAAATTTTTTAAGAGAAGGCGCCAGATCTGAGGGATCCAGAGAAGTTTGTGTCCATTTGCTGGTGAGGTTGCTAGGAACTGAGACAACAGAGGGCACCATGCACGCTTTTACAGCCTCATCTCTCAGAATATTCAGGAACTCTGAGGGGAGCAGTCAGAAGGGCATGCAAGCACTTCAATGCCACAAGAAGGTTCCACTGTCTGATTTGGTGATCCCTTCCAACTTTAAGTTCTATGACTTTAAGTTGCACCAGCCAGTGTAGCCCATGAGTGGGAATATGCAGAAGATTCTCAATGAATTCTTATTAAGATTATTCATAATAGATCTCTTCACCTACCCATTCATTAACTCTCCTTTTCATGGAGAATACAGTGGATACTTCCAATCACCCATTTCCAGGGAGCCCTGTCTCCCACCAGTGTTCTAACCTAATCTATGTTAAGGCTGAAACGTATGAAGTTGGAAGCCCTGACATCCCTCCAGCGTCTGCGAGGTCTTCTCCAACCAGCTTTTGTTGGAGCAAATACATAAAGCAGGCAGGCTGGTA
Source organism: Caretta caretta (assembly GCF_965140235.1). NCBI lineage: Eukaryota > Metazoa > Chordata > Testudines > Cheloniidae > Caretta > Caretta caretta. The sequence goes on along the minus strand of NC_134207.1, from coordinate 205,161,032 downwards.
TGGACTCTGGCACGCGGTGCAGTGTTGAGTCAGTTGGGAAGACACTGGACGCTGGTTGGTCCAACGCCTGACATTCTTGGTTGTAATGTGATGAAACCACCAAGTGCCTTTAATGTTTTGTTGCTGTTTCACCTACCCAGCCCCTCTGCAAATTTACAGATGTTTGCTAGAGATGTTAGTTAAATTCTATTTGGTCTAAAAAAAAACTGATGATTATGACATGTTCATCAGCAGGTAGGCAGTTTATCTGATGACAAAGTGGGTGAATCCTTCAGGGACTAGCTTACTTTCAAGAGTTCTGAGAGGTATTGTTTCAAAAGGAAAAGGAAATGAGCTGGAAGTCATGGGAGGAATATCCTTCCTCTGCCGGAAATTTGTATCCGACTTTGTCAGTTTCAGGCCCCTCCTGTCCTACAGGCTTGGAAACCAAGACAAGCCGCAGCAGCAACAAAGATTGCAGGCAGAGGTTTACTCAGAACAAGTGTCCTAGTGTTCAACACCCAAATGCAGAATGCTCAAGACATGTATATTAATGCTAAAAGCATGAAACTTTGAGCATGAAGTCTCAGTTATGCACTGAGAATGAACAATATGGGTCTTGTAACATACTTACACTTCGAGAAATCTGGCACAGAAAAAAATCTCAAATTATACCAACAAGTGAGGGAAAAAAAAAATCACACTTTCCAAAACCAACTGTTTTCTAAAAAAGTTTTTTCACGCCAAGGATTTTTTTTTTTTTAAGACATTTTAGTGTTTTTGTGGTGTATGTGGTGCGCTTGTTTTTGGTTGTTTTTTTGGGGGGTGGGTGGGAAGGAAGTAAAGGAATTTAATAATACCATACTTTTGCAGCATCTAACACATAATGTGACAGTGTAGCCTATATAATTTACACTAAGAACTAGAAAACTCATTTAATTAAAAAATGTTATGGGTTAGGCTTCAATCCAAAAAACAGTTACGGAAGCGTATAGTCCCACTGAACTTAATAAAACTACTTCTATGTAGTTACATGTATGCTTTAACTGATGGCAGGATTGGGAAACCAACAAGTAAGGATCTGATCCAATGCCCACTGATATCAGTGGAAAGACTCCCATTGATTTAAATGGGCTTTAGACCAGGCTTGAAGAGAAACAATAGCAAAGCAAGGAAAATTCCTTGCAATTTAATTTGTTCATATAGTATGATAATTGTAGATTGGTTTTTAATTTATAGAACTTCAAAATGTACTACAGAGTATTTATTGATGTGTAATAAATATAAAGGTTACAAAGTAAAGGACTCAAAAGTTAGAAAATGAAAGAATTAAGGTTGTGTATAGAATCTTTATTCAGCCCCCTTGTGCATATGCATTATTATACAGTCTTTAATTACATCACATAGTATTTTTTCCACAGGACTCCTTCATTCAGAATAGACACCGCTCACTTAACGAGCAGCTATTCAATATTTTGTTTTCTCCTCACTGTTGAATCTACCACTCTAGGCCTTATTTACTGCACACTACTCAAACCATGCTCTGAAGACAGAATTAATACTTTCCTCATGGGCTTTTCTATGGCGCTCATCATTACATTATGTGAGAGTTTCACAAACATTAATGTATTTTCACAATACCCCCATACAGCGGAAGTTAATAATCCTTGTTTTACAGACTGAGAACTGAGGCACAGACATATTAAGGTCTAAAGTATCCACTGATTTTGGGTGCCCAATTTGACACACCTACAACATGGTTTTTCAGAGTCTTATTATACTGTATAGCACGCAGTGATTTCAGTTGCAGCTGAGAGTCCTCAGCATTTCTGCAAGTCAAACTGCAGGTTCTTAAGACAGACACCCATGAAATGAGGAATTACTGACCTCTTGTGAAAAGGTTAGATTTTTAAGCAACTTCCGTATCATCACACAGACACAGAGATAGGCTTAATTTCCCCAGGACAGCATTCAACTGCCTTAACCAGACCCTCCTATCTCTTCCTGCAATCCCCTGCCTCATTCACTATTAAACCTTCCAACTTCTGCAAAAAAAAGGCATTCTATAGACTACAGTATCCTTCACTACACCACCCTGGTCAATCCTCAGAGCAGGTCCATCCTGGGCACCGAAGGAAGCACAGGTCCAGTGGGAAAGAACAGTATGTGGCATGTAATTAAAGGCTGAATCATAATGCAGATGCACAATAGGGCCAAATTACAGATGCCAGAATTAAGGTTGCCTACACATTTCCTATCTTTCAAGTGCTTCACTTTGCAAGCCTAATAATGTTCTTTTACCATAATTTGTGCATGTAATTTGCTGGGTTTTAAAAAAAGCAAACTGAAAAAAATAGAAAATCCATCATGTGTCATCATATTGACACCCACATGGATCATTAGCAAGGTTGGAAGTAACTTTAGCAGAGTAACTGATAACAATAGTAAATTGTCATCCTCTACATGGACCAACATTAGAGTCAGATAAGATACTTTACCAAGAGTTTCACAGATATTTGCTGACAGCAGAGGAATGGCGAGACTCAGGAACCTTGGGCTCCAGGCCAGGCTCTGGAGGGCAACGGGTACTAGAGGACCCAGACTTTTCTGCCCATTCCCACAAGACTGACCCCTTCTGCTCATCCCCTCCAACCTGTCCCTGCCTCAGTTCTGTCTCTCTCTCAACTGTCTCCTCATCCAAGTCCTATTCTCCACTCAGGCATTTTATCCTACTACCAATTTCCTTACCTAGCCATTCCCAGTTCCCCCTCACCTCCTTCTCTGATTTGTCTTCCCTCTGGTCTCCAATTGTAGCCCCATCGCCCCCCAGTTTCCATCTCCTTCTCAGAGCTCTCCATCTAATCTTGATGTCCCATGTCACTCCCTCAGCTCTTTTCCCAGCCAGTCCCAGTTGTCCCTTTCACCTCCTTATCCAGTCTCAGTCTTCCCTCCATCCACTGGCTCTCAGTCTGCTCCCCACCCACCCACCTCCGTTTCCCACCGTCTCCCAGTACAAATCTCCTTATCAAGCCAGTCTGAGATAGACCCTGGCACCAGGCTCCCTGTCCCAATCTACTCCCCATATCCAGCCCTCCAGGTCAGGTTCTTTTTCCTTTTGCATTCAAATAATGCAGCTTCCTTCTTCATGCTACTTGCACTCAGCAGGAGAGCACAGAGAGCTGAGAAATAGGCTGGCTGCTCTCAGTTCTGGTGCCTGGACCTGGCATGGCCCCGAGCAGCTGGAAACTGAAATTGCAAGGAAAGTCCTACTGAGCTCTGGCAGCCCTGGGCTGGAACATACCCATTTTGGATGGAATCTTCAGGGAACTGCGAAGCTCTACCAAGTCTCTGCTGAGCATGTGTGAACTCTGGTTTCTGAAAGGCTTATAACTTGGCCAAATTTTTCACAGGGATGGCAAAAGGCACAACCCTGACAGATACAAATGTACTAGGAACCAGGGGTGGACAAGCTTGGGGTACATTCAAGCTTCTCAAAGAAAAAGTCACCAATTTTTAACTTGGGCATACTTTTCTCTAATCTTGGTCTCAAATAGCTAAACCATTTTGGCTGAAAGTTTCCCAAAAAATCAGCCTCAGGCAGACATTTAGCATGGAAGTTTTCAATCAAAATGATTGAAGTTCTGCAAAATTATAAGCAACAGAAAATAGGATCTTAAAATGGGAAGTGCTACCAACTCTCCTATAACACACCTCACTAAAGTAAATTCTATTACTTTTAAAGCTGAGATGTGGGAACAGATCTGAAGTTTTTGAGCAGATAAGATATGTTTAGTGAAGTGCAGATTAAAGAGATTCTACTGTATTTTATAATTCTGCAATTTCTTCCACTGAGGGGTCTCAAAGCACTTTACAATCATGAATAAAGCCTCAAAACCACCATGGTGAGGTGTAACACACAGAGATTATTAAGGACTTGTTCAAGGTGACAGCAAATCAGTTACAGAGCTGGAATAGTAACTCTGATCTGTCTTCTCTGTCTTGTGTTTTAACCACTAGAACATACTGCCTCACTCATTGCATTCTGTATTGCAAGTGAAGAAGTAAATATGAAAAATGATTTTTAAATTCTTATTTCATTCTTATCAGGTCCTAAAAATCTTGTGTATATATAAGTTAGCAAAAGATAACTAGAAAAATAATGTTGTTCTTAATCTGAAGAAATATCAGCACTTTTAAATGCCATTTTCAATGTTAACATAGTCATTTTTCTAAATTCACTATAGTAAAAAATATGTGCTAACATTTAGATATTAAGTACACTGCTTTAAATACAATTAAGTACAGACTTTTGAAGCAACTGAATTTGGTCATAAACTACTAATAAATAGCAAACATCACTGAGAAAGTTTAACACTGGTAGGTACTTTTTATAATAACTGAAAATTATTAAAAAAGTGGTTTGAATTAAGGAGTCTGTAAACAAAAGTTTAAGTACAAAAATCCCCAAATTTCAATTGAATTCTTAGCACATTAAATAGCCTGATAAAATTATGCAAACTAAAAGTACATTTAATGTATCTGTGCACAGAATTTTTTTCATTAACATGAACAGAACATACCAGATAAAATAAGTAGTTCAATAATTTCTGCATCTCCCAGATAGGCAGCAGCATGTAAAGGGGTCCTCTTTTCATTATCCTGTAGTAAGAGGGGGGAAAAAGGGTGGTTTTTTTAAATAAAGACATCTGTTTTAGCATTCTGTATGATTCATAAAAAAGTTAAAGAATAAGATTCCATCTTCCAAATACTGAACATTTTATATTTTAGGAAGCAGAGATATTAAACCAAAGAATCACTGAGTTATCACACTTACGTAGTCTGTAACAAACATGCTCTCACTTAGCAATTATGACAGCCCTGTACAGTCATTCAGGACATGATCCTGAAAGATGCCAATTCCCAAGTACTCGGGACACCTCAGGATGAGGCCATAAATTAAATCAAAATCCATTCGTTTCTTTGGAAGGGGAAAAGTTGTGGGGGAATGTAAAAGTGAGGCTTTCCTAAGCAGCTCAGAGAATGTTAATACAATGAGTATCAACAGGTGTGATCTATGTTTTATGTGACAAGTTGAAGGGTAACTCATGAAACCAGGCTGTAATATTTTCATCATGGTCGCAAATTTAATGGAAAATGCAAAACTTGGATGTTGGACATGAAAAAAATAAGATCAGCAGAAAACATGAAATTCAAACTTTCACCAGCTTTTTGCTTACTGCATATAGGGACAGAAAAGCCCGAGAGGTGGATGTAATTGGCAAATTGATCTCACAGACATAGAAAAGACAGTGCAGGAGGCAAGTGGGACTTAGGTGCTTTTGGGTAGTCTCAGGCTAATATCCTTTTGAAGACACAGTTTAGAATGCACATGTGAGAAATTAAAGAGGATATCTGAGTTGGACTGAACTGAAGAAGATAACACGGACTTTCACAAGGCTAGCACAGAATATTTCCCAAATCTGGCAAATACTGGCATTAGTTTATGCGCACGAGTCCACCGTGAAAATGGTGAAAGATCATTTTCTCATTATGTTGACTGTTAAAGGCTAACTGTAGGAAATTAAAACCTAATAAACTGCTTCTGTACAGCATGCTGTAGCAAAATTAGTTAAAAACAAAATAACAAAACCAAAAACCCCTTCAGTACAGCAGATAGGTTCATTTTATTGAAATGTGTTGAGCTTTGGAACAAGTTACAAACAAATTACTTTTGGATTCTTGGAATTTTTCAGTGAAGCCCTAAACATGCTTTAAAAGCAAGTGGAAATTTTGTTTTTCCCTCTAGGGGAATGTACCAAAACATTTCTAGCAGATTGCAGAAAGAACATTGATTATACTGGCCACTAAAACGTGTTTATTAAATTTAATGTTTCCATATTATCTATCATTTTACCATTTTAAAGAAGCACTTGTTTTTTCCACTCACGCAACAAAAGGCAACTTTACTCATGGATTTCAGATTAATGAACACTGGCATACAGGCCTACATTTTCAATTTTTTTTTTTAAACCAAAAACACTTTTTTTTTTGCTTGCTTTCAAATACATTCTCTTTTCAAACGTAAGTAAATCCCCAAAGCAATTTCAATTTCTCATCTCATCCCCCAAGGTACTGTCTTTATTGTTTTAAACTTTCAGAGTTGCAGTGCTGGCGGGTGTGGAGGCACATTTTAGTGTTTATTACTCAAAGATAAAAGTCAGCACCACAAAAATCCCTAAAGTAGCTGAAATTACTTGGTAGTTAGCTTCAAATGCACTCAAATGTGGGATTATGGCAGTTCAGTAGCAATAATACAGTTATATGGCTAAGATGACATCTATTCTAAAAATGCCTTTTTTTTTAAAAAAGGAAAATTAAAAGTAAGTACTCTCTCATGCTTGATCTCCACCCAAAAGAGAAAATGTATTTAGAAAGTTCCAGAATTTATCCAGCAGTTATGGCAATAGAAAAAGAAAGGTTTCTACTCTTGTTGTTTCTCCTCTTAGATAACTGAAAACTGACTGCTACTGAATTTCAAACCTAGCATTGACATAACCCTGAATGAGGAATCTATGCTTTGCCTTGTTTAAATATTTATTCTGAAATAAAGATAACATTTCAAAATAGGAACACAAGTAATGTGACAGAACTGTCATATCTGGCTTATTGTTAGAGAAGTGAAACAAAAAAATGGAGAACAACATTCATTACACATCAAGTTTATAAACCATCTATAAAGTAAGAATTTTAACTTAAATGAGTGAATTAAACTATTTTTAACAGATGCTATTAGGGAGGGTCATATGCTGGAAATTCAAAAAGCATTAATTTGAATGATCACCTAATTCCATCAAAAAGTAACTAATGTCAAATTCTACCCACCTTAATTGCAGGACAAAACAGGACAAAGATGGGCCACTAGGAAACTGGCTCTTGATTATCTAAGCAATGGAACATTCTCTGGGAAGCATTTACACTCTGGAGGAGATGATGCACAATGGCCAGTAGGGAAGCCTGGTTTGAACCCTACCCCACTCTGGCTAATTGGACAAGTTCCTCTAGTTTCTCACTAAGAAGCTAGGCTACAGGAGCGAAAACTCTGCATAGATGGTATACTGAAAAACTATAGTGATGTCAACTCCCTTTAAAAACAAAACAAACACACACCAATTACAACACGACTTGTGTTTTCTTAAAGACCCTGGAGTCATGTTACTAAGTAAGAATCTTAGGTTCTATTAAGAAAAAAGTTTCTAGCCTTCAGAGTTGTGGAGAAAAGGTTGAAAATATGAACTGTAAAGGCTCAAAAGACAGAAGGCAAATAAAAAGAACCCAAATTGTGTGTTTAAATGTGATTTTTAAGCCAAATCCACATTTTAAAGCCTAACTCATGATTTTGAATCTTATCAATAATTATTAAATCCATCCAAGCATTTAAATGTTTTTGCGTTTTAATGGGATTAAGCACTGCCGTAAAAATTCATTTAAAACATGAGCTTAGATGAAAAACAGAAAGACTAACTGTTGTTCATTAATGCACAATTAGAACTGTGCATAGCAGATTACAGGAATTAACATTACATTAATCTTTTCAGCATTTTGTAGGAAAGACTCTGCAAGGACTTTTGTGCGGTATTCTATATCATGGCACTAAGGTCAATTCTGGCACAATACTTAAGTTTTATAAAAGCATATTGCTATAAAAAGCTAGATCAAGCGAAATGTTTCAAAACAAGTTTTCTAAATGACAAGGAAGAAAGATTTATAAACAAACATCCCCTGCACTAACTACAATCCAAGTACTGCCATATTCTGACTAGGGCCCTACCAAATTCATGGTTGCGCAAAATGCATCATGGACCATGAAATCTGATCTCCCCTGTGATATCTGGCTAGTGTAGAAGAGGTGGTTCTGATCTCCCCTGTGTTGCTGGGGGCACCCCAGCCAGTGGCTCCTACTTTGTGCCAAGCTCCGGCTTCTAGTCCTGGCCAGGCTGGGGGACTTCCTCTTCCCCTGCAGGGACCACTCCCAGGGCCAGGTCAGACCTACCTTCGGGAACCTGCCCCAGCTACATGAAGCTCCGCAACTGTGCTGCCTTTTTCTGCACTGCCTTCAGAGCTGGTGCCAATCCTGTGACTTCTCCTACAATAGCTTTGTGACCGCAATGAACCCCTTTTGGGTCAGGACCCCCATGGCTATAACACCATGAAATTTCAGATGTAAACACCTGAAACCGTGAAACTATTTTAAAATCCTATGACTGAGAAATTGACCAAAATGGATCCTGAATTTGGTAGGGCTATAATTATGACAGTCTGTCAGGACATGAAAGTGAAACTGATTAGTTTACCTTTGCTGTCCAACCAAAATGAAAAGGAAATACACTGGACCCTCACTAGAACGCGGGGTTCGGGATCCATGTGCGGTGCTGCATTAACACAGGGACCGCATTATAGCAGGGGCCGTGTTACCAAGGATCCCAATTTAAATATTTAAATTTGGGATCCTTCACCAAGACTGTACTAGATGTGAATCTGCATTCTAGCGATGTGCGCTCTAGCGAGGATCCGTTGTAGAATAAGTAGTTTAAAATAAATTTCATTATTAAAAATCCCTTAATTATCTAAAGCAGGGGTGGGCAAACTTTTTGGCCTGAAGGCCACATCGGCATATGGAAATTGTATGGCAAGCCATGAACGCTCACGAAATTGGGGGTAGAGGTGTAGGAGGGGGTGAGGGCTCCAGAGTGGTATCAGAAAAGAAGTTCAGGGTGCAGGAGGGGGCTCCGGGTTGGGGTATGGGAGTGGGTGTGGGCTCCAGGCTGGGACCGAGGTGTTCGGAGGGCAGGAGGGGGATCAGGTATGGGAGGGGTGTGAGGGCTCCAGCTGGGGGAACGGGCTCTGGGGTAGGGCTGTGGATGAGGGGTTCATAGGGTGGGAGAGGGATCAGGGCTGTGGCAGGGCGCGGTGGGGGCTCAGGGGTGCAGACTCCAGGCAGCGCTTACCACGAGCGGCTCCTGGAAGCATGTCCCCACTCCAGCTTCTAGGAGCAGCCAGGCGGCTCAGCGCGCTGCCCCATCTGCACGCACCAGCCCTGCAGCTCCCATTGGCCAGGAACCGCAACCAATAGGAGCTGCGGGGGCAGCGCCTGACCACACCTCCATGTACTACATATGAGCCAGCGGGGGGAGATCATGCCAGCTGCTTCCTGGGAGCCGTGTGGAGCGGGAAAAGCCCTCGACGCCACTCCCAGGCTGAAGCAACAGAGCAGGGCAAACCCCCGACCCCGCTCTCTGGCGGGAGCTGAGGGCTGGATTAAATGGTCTGATGGGCCAGATGCGACCCACGGGCAGCAGTTTGCCCACACCTGAGCTAAAGTATTATTAGTAATATAATTAAAGAAAACGGGTTTCTAAAAACCCTCAAAATATCCTATGATGTTTAATTGGCCTGTCTCTTAAATAAATTGTTGTGGTAGACTGGATTTACAATGCTCATCCCATTCTTCTATTCAAATACGTGTGCAGAACTATATATTTAGTATGATGCTCAAAAACCTATTTGTGTATATTACCAATGTTTCCTGCATGAGCTAGGACTGATGAAAGGGTGTGGGGCAATAAGCCCAAGGATAACTCTTCAAGCTCCATGCCCTCCCTTCTCTTTTGCAGAAGCTTAAGGAGAGCTCTTCCACTGCTTCCCTTCATCACTGGCTGGTGCAGTGGGAGCTCCCTTGTCTGTTTCAATCTATCTTAAGTAGGGTGTTTTAACCATTTAGCTGACTTTGATAGGATCACCATCTTGACACCGGAAAACTCCAAAACTAATTATACATAGTGGTTTAATAGTGTTAGGCAAGAGTTAAAATTCAGTTAGCAGCCGAAACAAAAACCTACATAACTAACAAGCAGGAACACCGGAAGCCCAAGGACACTGACAACCGTAAACACTTGATAAACCTATATGGTCAAATGTCCACCCAGTAACTCGGCCCTTAGAACAGAACAAACCCTCCCTTCACAGCCCTCCAGATATCTGTAAACACTCACCCGCACCCCACCCCTTTGCCTTAAGTTAGTCATGAATAATTGATGTAATCGAAACAGTTTGATGAGTGTGTTCTGTTCCTGTCTCTGCCACGTTAAATGCGCTCTCTGTCTCTGAAACAATGTTTGTCTCTGTAAGAACAAGATAAATGCAAATGAAGTGATAAAAGAAAGATATAATTGGTCACTGTAACCCCACACCTTTGAAGCTGTTTGCCAGTCTTCCCGTGAATAAATCCTTTTTCAGTATTTGCCTGTGTGGTCTGATTCTTGGGGAAAAAAACTTCTTGATTAACAAGAGTTCTATGTATTTTAAAGTACAAAGTGCCCTGTGAGTTTTACCTATTTGTCCCAATGCATTTTCTGTGAAGTAACATGCAACATAATAGCCATTTTTATGACACGTCAAAGCTGACAGCTCCTCAGAGAAGGGACCCTGTCTTCCAACATGTTAATACAGTTCCTTAACACAATCCCCCAGTTCTGACTGCAGCTTCTGAAAGTTACTGAAATATAACAATTACCTTCCATTCACCTTCTAAATAATCAAGCATCTACTGAACCTGAACATTTTAAAGTGCAACATTTGTTAAAGTATGAATCCAACCTTCCTCCCACTAAACCTTTGTTCAAAAATTCCTCTTTATCCTATTTTAACTCCAAAAAGAGGAAATACAAAAAAAAAAAAAAAAGGAAACTAGTTAAATTAAATTTTAACAAAAGTCACTAGAGTGAAATTCCTGCAAGCTGCCTGGAAACTATTTAAAAACATGACAGAGGCTCAAACTAAACATATGCCAGTCACGTCAATGTAATTAAAGCTATATCGTTTCATACCCAAAATAAAACTTTATTTGGAGGAGTGGAGTAACTGTTACAAGTATTCAGTCAGCTGGTAAATATTTTACTTTAATGTATATGGTAACTATATCTTTATACAATTTTTAAAAAGGTAGAAATTGAACCTTAAGTGGAAAAAGTTTGTGCAAAGCACATTTGTGAGTAAATGAACTGTTCAAATTTTAGGAATTTTTTTTTCTTTATGTGAAATACGCCAAGCATCAGATGTTTGCCAATGCCTTTCTACCAGACTCTTCCTCATTAACATCTGTATAAATAAAACAGTTTCATGCAGAAAAGGGGCAGAGAACTTTTACTATATACTTTTCAGCTAATATATAGTACCCCAAACTTCAATGGCTTTGATAACTATAGGAATTTTTTCTTGCAGGATTCAGAGTTCAGTGAGGTGAGGTGAGTTCAGTGAGGCTTTTGGCATTCAATTCTCAACTGATGTCATGAACTACCGTTTACCCAAATGTGACTGTGCCAAGTGTGTGTCCTGTGGGGAAACAGTACTACCATCTAAGGTCCTATCCAGGATATAAATTTTGATATAAGGATAGCATTACCATTTTATACAAGGTACTGGTGAGACCTCATGTGGAACACTGTGTACAAAGATGAATTCAAACTGAAACAGGTGCAGAGAAGGGCTACTAGGATGATCAGAGGAATGGAGAACCTACCCTTCATGAGGAGACTTAAGGAGCTTGGCTAGTTTTGCCTAACAAAACAAAGGATATGGGGAGATAGGATTTCTCTCTCTTTGTATATATATATATATATATATATATATATACACACACACACACACACCCATCACAAGGATAAACACCAGGGAGGGAGAGGAGTTATTTAAGTTACAGACTCATGTTGGCACACAAATAAATGTATATAAACTGTCCATCAGTAAATTTAGGCTTGAAATTAGACACATATTTCTAACCATCAGAGGAGTGAAGTTCTGCAACTGCCTTCCAAGGGAAGTAGTGGGGTTAAAATCCTAACTGGTTTTAAGAGTGAGCTTGATAAGTTTATGGAGGGGACGATATGATAAGATTGTCATATAGCCCATTTGCAACTGCTATTAGCAAATATCTCCAATGGCCAGAGATAGGACACTACTGGGGGAGGGCTCTCAGCTACTACAGATGATTCTTTCCCAGATGTCTGGCTGATGGATCTTGCTCACATGCTCAGGACCTAACTGATCACCATATTTGGAGTTGGGAAGGTATCTTCTCCCAGATCAGATCGGCAGAGATTTCAGAGGGTTGCCTTCCTCTACAGCCTGGGTCACTTACTGATTTGAACTAGACTCTAGAGCAGGGGTTCTCAAACTTCACTGCACCGCGACCCCTTCCTGACAACAAAAATGACTACATAACTCCAGGAGGGGGGACCAAAACCTGAGCCCACCCAAGCCTCAACATCCTGAGCAAGGGGGCCAAAGCCAAAACCTGAGCCCTGTAACCCAGGGCTGAAATCCTTGGGCTTTGGCCCTGAGCCCCAGCAAGTCTAATGCCAGCCCTGGCGACCATTACAATGAGGTCGCGACCCACTCTGGGGTCCCGACCCACAGCTTGAGAACCACTGCTCTAGAGTGAATCTGTAACTTGAAGTCTTTAAATCAAGATTTGAGAACTTCAGTAACTGAGTCAGAAGTTACGGGCCTAACTACAGGAGTGGATGGGTGAGGTTCTGTGGCCTGCAATGTGTATGTTGTCAGACTAGATGATCAGGATGGTGGTCCCTTCTGGCTGTAAAGTCTATGAGCTTGGGATTCAGCCCAAAGAATAGTTATTACCTTATCATTAGGTATCACTTTCAAATTAAGAAAAGGCAAACAGACTCACTATTACCAAAGAGAAGAGCCTATTTCCTTACATCTTTAAAAGCATATATTCAAAAGGTAAAACAGATTCATTTTAAAACTTTTCACTAATTTGACAGTTAGTGAAAACAGTGTAAAAATCATTTTAGATTCAGCCCATGTGGAGCCCTTGTTTTTCCTCTAAACTTGGGATCTCAGAAAAGATGACATTTTATTACATATACTTAATTTAGCAGGCTACAGAATTTCCACCGCCCACTAAGGTTATAGAGAAGATATTAGTCCTGTTTGCCCAGGACACAAATCACCCAATTCCAGAAAGTATAACTTTCTTTACAAGGAAAAAGACTTCAATTTTACACTTTGCTATAGAGCTTATATAACTCCTAAAGGCCAAGAGCTATAAATAGACTCCACAGAGTTTCTTGGCATCGCTACTGCATTGGTTCCTTATTTACTCATTCTTACAGGTCTGCACAGCAAGCAGGCTTTTGACATTTCTCTCTCTGTATTTTGGAACCCATCCTTCAAAGAGAAAACAGCTCTGTGAACCCTTAGCTTCTGGAAGGATTAACCTTGAATTCAATTTTTTCAAAATTCCTAAGAAGTCAAGCCATTTTAAGAAAACAGTCTATGTTAACACTTTCTGCCAATACATTTTCACCTTTATGCTCCCTGAACATCCTGTAATATTGCTAACATTTTGGCAGTCCTATCTGATCAGGCTTTTGCACAGTGCAAGTACAGTTCATCAAATATTCCCATCCTAGATGCCATCCTGAAAACAATTTATGTACAAGTTTAACTTTGCCCACATGAACAGCACCATTGAATTGAATGGGACTTCTCAGGTGAGTGAAGTTAAGCACATGCCTATAAATCTGCGGGATTCCATAATGAGAATTTGGGCATCTTAGAGGGTTTTTTGTCAATACATGAAATGGAGGAAGATAGCTGCCCTCCACATCTTTTGATCTTGATCTTATAAGTCCAAGATTCTTAAGCAAGATTCCCTTCTCTCCCCCGCCCAAGCATTTTAGGACTGTTATCTTGCATAGCATTAAATACAGTAATGCTGATGGCCCAGACTACATCTCGAAATACCAAACTGTCAGTAATATTTTATTCAACATCATTTCAAATAGAACTCTCATATTTTCAAAATAGATGTGGAAAGCAGACATATTAACACCTAGAAACAAACTTCACTTTGGTCTTTTTTAAATAATACAATTAATGGTTTGAAATGCTTAGCTGCAACATATAGCAGAAAAAAAATCAGGTTTAATATGACATTCTTCTGGTCATGAGGAAGGTCATTCCAGTAGCAGGCCTTTGCACTGGTTTGATGTACCTTAAACATTGCAAAAACAAAAGATATAATCCTGGCTAGTATGGCTAATGAAAGTGAGAGAATATCAGATGAGAAAAGTTATATGGCTGACATAAGAGCATACATTATAAGAGCAATAAAAAACCCTTAAACATATGGCTAAACTCTCAACATAAGGCTATCCCACTGCATAGGAAAAACAAAAAGTATGGCAAGAGACCACCTTGGCTTAACCGGAGATCTTCAGTGATCTGAAACTCAAGGCACAAAATGAGATTAAACTAGCTAGAGATATAAAGGATAAAAAGAAAGCATTCTACAAATACATTTGAAGCAAGAAGATGATCAAGGACAAGACAACAAACAGAAAAAGTGTAAACTGGTAGAAGTCCTAAATGTCTTTTTTTGTTTCAGTTTTCACCAAAAAGGTTAGTAGCCATCAGATGCCTAAGATAGGGAATACCAGTGTAAATGGGGTAGGATCTGACCCTAAAATAGGGAAAGGACAAATTAATTACTACTAAACCCTGGTCTACACTAGGAGTTGAGGTCAAATTTAGCAGTGTTAAATCAATTTAACCCTGCACCCCTCCACATGACAAAGCCCTTTTTTTCGACTTAAAGGGCTCTTAAAATAGATTTCTTTACTCTATCCCCGACAAGGGGATTAGCACTGAAATCAGCCTTCCCAGGTCGAATTTGGGGTAGTGCGGACGCAATTCGATGGTATTGGCCTCCGGGAGCTATCCCAGAGTGCTCCATTGTGACTGCTCTGGACAGTGCTCTCAACTCAGATGCACTGGCCAGGTAGACAGGAAAAGGCCTGCAAACTTTTGAATCTCATTTCCTGTTTGGCCAGCATGGCAAGCTGCAGGAGAGTGCAGAGCTCATCAGCAGAGGTGATCATGATGGAGTCCCAGAATCGCAAAAGAAATCCAGCATGGACCAAACAGGAGGTACAGGATCTGATCGCTGTATGGGGAGAGGAATCCGTGCTATCAGAACTCTGTTCCAGTTTTTGAAATGCCAAAACCTTTGTCAAAATCTCCCAGGGCATGAAGGACAGAGGCCTTAACAGGGACCTGAAGCAGTGCCGCGTGAAACTGAAGGAGCTGAGGCAAGCCTACCAGAAAACCAGAGAGGCAAACGGCCGCTCCGGGTCAGAGCCCCAAACATGCCGCTTCTATGATAAGCTGCACGCCATTTTGGGGGGTTCAGCCACCACTACCCCAACCCTGTGCTTTGACTCCATCAATGGAGAAGGAGGCAACATGGAACCAGGTTTTGGGGATGAGGAAGATGATGAGGAAGAAGTTGTAGATAGCTCAAAGCAAGCAAGCAGAGAAACCAGTTTTCCTCACAGCCAGGAACTGTTTTTCACCATGGACCTGGAGCCAGTACCCCCCGAACCCACCCAAGGCTGCCTCCGGGACCCACCAGGTAGAGAAGGGACCTCTGGTGCATGTACCTTTTTAAAATAGCATACATGGTTTAAAAGCAAGCATGTTTAATGATTCATTTGCCATGTCATGTACATGTCATGTCATGTCCAGTACAGCTACTGGAAAAGTCTGTTAATGTGTCTGGGGATGGAGCGGAAATCCTCCAGGGACATCTCCATAAAGCTCTCCTGGATGTATTTCCAAAGCCTTTGCAAAAGGTTTCTGGGGAGGCAGTCTTATTCCATCCACCATGGTAGGACACTTTACCACGCTACGCCAGTAGCGTAGTCGGGAATCACTGCAGAACAAAGCATTGCAGTGTTTGTTTGCTGGCATTCAAACAACATCAGTTCTTTCTCTCTCTGTGTTATCCTCAGGAGAGTGATATCATTCATGGTCACCCGGTTGAAATAGGGTGCTTTTCTTAAGGGGACATTCAGAGGTGCCTGTTCCTGCTGGGCTGTTTGCCTGTGGCTGAACAGAAATGTTCCCCACTGTTAGCCAGGTGGTAGGGGGAAGGGTGAGGGGTTAGCCACGCGGTGGGGGGGAGGCAAAATGCAACCTTGTAACGAAAGCACGTGCTATGTATGTAATGTTAACAGCAAGGATTACCGTGAAAGAGTGTACCAATTGTTCTATAAAATGTATCTTTTTAAATACCACTGTCCCTTTTTTTTTCCTGCACCCCAGCTGCATGTGTTTAAAGGATCACAGGATCTTCTCCTTCCCAGAGGCTAGTGACGATTAGAAGGCGGAAAAAAACGCACTCGCGATGAAATGTTCTCTGAGCCCATACTGTCCTCCCACACTGAGAGCACAGACGAATGCATGGAGGCAGACAATGTCAGAGTGCAAGAAATCACAATATGAACACGAGGAGAGGTGGTGGGCTGAAGATGATAGGTGGCGGCAGCAGCATCAGAGGAGGCAGGATTCAATTCTGAGGCTGCTGGAGGATCAAACTAATATGCTCCAGTGTACGGTTGAGCTGCAGCAAAGGCAGCTGGAGCACAGATCGCAGCTACAGCCCCTGTGTAACCGACTGCCCTTCTCCTCAAGTTCCATAGCCTCCTCACCCAGACGCCAAAGAACATGGTGGGGGGGCGGGGGGGGGCTCCAGCCACCCAGCCACTCCACCCCAGAGGATTGCCCAAGCAACAGAAGGCTGGCAGTCAATAAGTTTTAAAGTGTTGTGTGGCCTTGTCCTTCCCTCCTCCACCACCCCTCCCGGGCTACCTTGGCAGTTATCTCCCTATTTGTGTGATGAATAAATAAAGAATGCATGAATGTGAAGCAACAATGACTTTACTGCCTCTGCAAGTGGCGATCGAAGGGGGAGGGGAGGGTGGTTAGCTTACAGGGAAGTAGAGTGAACCAAGGGGTGGGGGGTTTCATCAAAGAGAAACAAACAGAACTTTCACACCGTAGCCTGGCCAGTCATGAAACTGGTTTTCAAAGCTTCTCTGATGCGTACCACACCCTCCTGTGCTCTTCTAACCGCCCTGGTATCTGGCTGCGCGTAACCAGCGGCCAGGAGATTTGCCTCAACCTCCCACCCCGCCATAAACGTCTCCCCCTTACTCTCACAGATATTGTGGAGCACACAGCAAGTAGTAACAACAATGGGAATATTGGTTTCGCTGAGGTCTAACCGAGTCAGTAAACTGCGCCAGCGCGCTTTTAAACATCCAAATGCACATTCTACCACCACACTGCACTTGCTCAGCATGCAGTTGAACAGCTCCTGACTACTATCCAGGCTGCCAGTGTATGGCTTCATGAGCCATGGCATTAAGGGGTAGGCTGGGTCCCCAAGGATAACTACAGGCATTTCAACATCCCCAACCATTATTTTCTGGTCTGGGAATAAAGTCCCTTCCTACAGCTTTTGAAACAGACCAGAGTTCCTGAAGATGCGAGCATCATGTACCTTTCCCAGCCAACCCATGTTGATGTTGTTGAAACGTCCCTTGTGATCCACCAGTGCTTGCAGCACCATTAAAAAGTACCCCTTGTGGTTTATGTACTGGCTGCTTTGGTGCTCCGGTGCCAAGATAGGGATATGGGTTCCGTCTATGGCCCCACCACAGTTAGGGAATCCCATTGCAGCAAAGCCATCCACTATGACCTGCACGTTTCCCAGAGTCACTACCCTTGGTAGCAGCAGATCTTTGATTGCGTTGGCTACTTGCATCACAGCAGCCCCCACAGTAGATTTGCCCACTCCAAATTGATTCCCAACTGACCGGTAGCTGTCTGGCGTTGCAAGCTTCCACAGGGCTATTCCCACTTGCTTCTCAACTGTGAGGGCTGCTCTCATCTTGGTATTCTGGCACTTCAGGGCAGGGGAAAGCAAGTCACAAAGTTCCATGAAAGTGCCCTTACGCATGCGAAAGTTTCGCAGCCACTGGGAATCGTCCCAGACCTGCCACACTATGCGGTCCCACCAGTCTGTGCTTGTTTCCTGGACCCATAATCGGCGTTCCACGGCATGAACCTTCCCTATTAGCACCATGATGCCCACATTGCCAGGGCCCCTGCTTTGAGAGAAGTCTGTGTCCATGTCCTCATCACCGTGCTGATGTCGCCTACTCGCCCGGTTTTGCTTTGGCAGGTTCTGGTGCTGCACATACTGCTGGATAATGCGCATGGTGTTTAATGTGCTCCTAATGGCCTAAGTAATCGGAGCGGGCTCCATGCTTGTCGTGGTATGGCGTCTTCATGGAAAAAAGGCGTGGAACGATTGTCTGCCATTGCTGTGATGGAGGGAGGGGCGACTGACGACATGGCTGGCTTACAGGGAATTAAAATCAACAAAGGGGGTGGCTTTACATCAAGGAGAAACAAAAACAACTGTCACACAGAATGGCCCCCTCAAGGATTGAACTCAAAACCCTGCGTTTAGCAGGGCAATGCTCAACCCACTGAGCTATCCCTCCCCCGCCAGATATTCTAGGCAGGACTGAATCTCTATTAAACTTTTCAAGGTGCCCCTGACAGACCTCACCGAAACAACTCTCGGCCATTGATTTCACGGAGGTGGTGGGGGAGGGGGAGCAAATGAATACAAAACAAATCTGGTCTATTTCTTGTTTTATAGATTCATAGACATTAAGGTCAAAAGGGACCATTATGATCTAGTCTGACCTCCCACACAATACAGACCACAGAATCTCACCCACCCACTCCTGCGATAAACCTGTCACCTATGTCTGAGCTACTGAAGTCCTCAAATCATGGTTTAAAGACTTCAAGGAGCAGAGAATCCTCCAGCAAGTGACCCATGCCCCATGCTACAAAGGAAGGCGAAAAACCTCCAGGGCCTCTTCCAATCTGCCCTGGAGGAAAATTCCCTCCCGACCCCAAATATGGCGATCAGCTGAACCCTGAGCATATTGGCAAGATTCACCAGCCAGATACCCAGGAAAGAATTCTCTGTAGTAACTCAGATCCCACCCCATCTAACATCCCATCACCATTGGGCCTATTTACCATGAATATTTAAAGATCAATTAATTGCCAAAACCATGTTATCCCATCATACCATCTCCTCCATAAACTTATCAAGTTTAATCTTAAAGCCAGATAGGTCTATTGCTCCCACTACTTCCCTTGGAAGGCTATTCCAAAACTTCACTCCTTTGATGGTTAGAAACCTTTGTCTAATTTCAAGTCTAAACTTCCCAATGACCAGTTTATATCCATTTGTTCTTGTGTCCACATTTGTACAGCGCTTAAATAATTCCTCTCCCTCACCGGTATTTATCCCTCTGATATATCTATCTTTTACATCTTTGGCTGACAGCAGACATTGCAGTAGGACTGCTAGCCATCCTCATCTCCTGGCTGCTCGCCAGAAGACGGTGCAATACGACTGCCGGCAGGACTAAAGAGAATGACCTGGTCGAATAACTCCTATTTATGTCCCTGCGCCCATGTTTGCCCAGGTGCTCTTGACCAACCTTACTGAGGTGGCCAAGAGCACCTAGGACATGACGACTCTAGTGATCAGGCCTACTGCACCATCTGCTGCCACAAGGCAACGAGCTGCTGCTGTGTAGCAATGCAGTACCGCATCTGCCAGCACCCAGGAGACGTACGGTGACAGTGAGCTGAGCAGGCTCCATGCTTGCCGTGGTATGGTGTCTGCACAGGTAAGTCAGGAAAAAAGGCACGAAATGATTGTCTGCCATTGCTTTCACGGAGGGAGGGAGTGAGGGCGGGCCTGACAACACGTACCCAGAACCACCCGCGACAATGTTTTTGCCCCATTCGGCATTCGGATCTCAACCCAGAATTCCAATGGGCGGTGGAGACTGTGGGAACTGTGGGATAGCTACCCACAGTGCAATGCTCCAGACGTTGACGCTAGCCTTGGTACTGTGGAAGCACTCCGCCGAGTTAATGCACTTAGAGCATTTTGTGTGGGGACACACAATCGACTATATATAAACGATTTCTAAAACAACTTCTATAAATTCGATCCGATTTCATAGTGTAGACATACCTAACTTCTCTAGGGTATCTTCAAGTTGGCAGGGCCTGATTAAATACATCCTAGAATACTTTAGGAACTGACTGAGGAGATATCTGAGCCATTAGCAATTAACTTCAAAAACTCATGGAAGACAGGAGAGATTCCAGAGGACTAAAAGAGGGCAAATATAGTGCCAATCTCTAAAAAGGGAAATAAGGACAACCCAAGGAATTACAGACCAGTCATCTTACCGGGAAAGATAATGAAGCAAATAATTAAGCAATCAATTTGCAAACATCTAGAAGATAATAAGGTGATACAGAACAGTCAACACAGATTTGTCCAGAACAAATCATGTCAATCAAACCTAACAGCTTTTTTTGACAGGGTAACAAGCCTTGTGGATAAGAGAGAAGCAGTAGATGTTGTATATCTTGATTATAGTAAGGCTTTTTAGTATGATTTCACATGACCTTCTCATAAACAAACTAGGGAAATATAGCCTACTATAAGGTAGGTGCATAACTGGTTGGAAAATCATTCCAGAGAGTAGTTATCAATGGTCAAACTGGAAGGGCATATAGAGTGGGGTCCCACAGGGATCGGTCCTGGGTCCGGTTCCGTTCAATATGTTCATGAATTATTTAAATAATGGCATAAAGTTTACACAAAGTTTGCAGACAATACTAAGCTGGGAGGGGTTGCGAGTGCTTTGGAGGATGGGATTACAATTCAAAATCATCAGGACAAACTGGAAAACTGTCTGAAGTAAACAGGATAAAATTCAATAAGGACAGATGCAAAGTACTCCACTTTGGAAGAAACAATCAATTGCACAAATACAAAATGGGAAATGATTGCCTGGGAAGGAGTATTGCTGAAAGGGATCTGGGGGTCATACTGGATCACAAGCTAAATATGAGTCAACTGTGTAACACTATTGCTAAAAAAGCAAATATTTTGGGATGTACCAGCAGGAATGGTGATGTACCACCATTGTAAACAATACACGGGAAGTAATTCTTATACTCTACGATAAGGCCTCAACTGGAGTATTGCGTCCACTTCTGGACGCTATATTTCAGGAAAGAGGAGGACAAATTGGAGAAAGTCCAGAACAAAGCAATAAAAATGATCGAAGGTCTAGAAAACATGACTTTTGAGGAAAGATTGAAAAAACTTGGGTTTGTTTTGTCTGGGGAAGAGAAGACTGAGGGGGAGATATAACAACAGCTTTCCATACCTGAAAAAGGTTGTTACAAGGAAGGGGATGAAAAACTTCTCAATCTCTGAGGACTGGACTAGAAGCAATGGGTTTAAATTGCAGCAATGGAGGTTTAGGTTGGACATCAGGAAAAACTTCCTGTCAGGGTAGTTAAGAACAAATTACCTGCTGGTAATAGCTCACCTTAACTGATCACTCTCGTTATAGCGTGCATGGTAACACCCATTGTTTCATGTTCTCTGTGTATATAAAATCATCTTACTGTATTTTCCACTGCATGCATTCGATGAAGTGGGCTGTAGCCCACGAAAGCTTACGCTCAAATAAATTTGTTAGTCTCTAAGGTGCCACAAGTACTCCTGTTCTTTTTTGCGGATACAGACTAACAAGGCTGCTACTCTGAAACCTAGGAAGGTTGTGGAATTTCCATCACTGGTGACTTTTAAGAACAGATTAGACAAACACCTGTCAGACCAGGTCTAGTTATTATGTAGTCCTGCCTTCAGTGCAGGGGACTGGACTAGAACAAGATGACCTACTGAGGTCCCTTCCAGTCCTACACTTCTATGACTCCAATGCAAAAATCAGCAAACAAGCTGTACCAAGCTAATGTTAAAACTCCCCCCAAAGTGCTTTTAACACTTCAGAAAGCATATTCTTTTACCTGGAGTATTCCTTTGGCACAGCAGGTAGCAGAAGAATCCAAAGATAGGAGAAAGTTGTCATTACCAAACACTTGTGAAAAGGAGGAGGGACTCATGATCAGGGACCCGCAGTATGTTGACATAAAATAAAGCACTTGTAAGCAGTCCCCTCCTCCACCCCCCGCATAAAGTCACAAGTGAATTAAAGGTCAGTATCACAGATAACTATATTTTATTCAGCAAAATGTTTTATCCAAACAAAATTGAAGAGGTAAAATTAGGGAGGAAATGGATATTATCTTGGGGATAAAGGGGAAGGGAAAGAATACAAAAAAGGGGCAAAAATTCCAAAAACGTATAGAGAGTGTCTAATGGATACATGCTTTGTCACAGCCCTGGCCAAGTACCCCTAATGGACCATCACTAGACTATATTAAATCTGACCCACCCTTCGGATCCCATAAGCATCCAAGCCAGCTGGATCTGAGCAGAGTCCAGACATTATCTCTGAAGCTCTAGGGCACACTCTGGGTGCAACTCCCTGTCTGAAACCCTTCCTTGGGATGTGAGACTTTGCAATTCAATCACCCTAAATCCCAATATCAGTGCCAAGACTTTCTAAATCACCCAGTCACTGATGCACAGTCCTTCAAAATTTCCCATTCAGTGGGCACTCTGGTTTACAGAATGGGTAACAGAATGGGTAACTCTTCAGGAACATAGACTTTGCAAAGGAACTTTGCCAAGGAACACCTGACTCTGTTTTGTCTAGATCTGTAATGATCCTGTACTATTTAACATCTGAACGCAATCTCCCCTCCCTCCCCCCCATGGTCATCCCACTCCTTAGTCCTTGGACAGTGTCTTTGGGGTAAACCAGAGCCTCTCCTGCCCCATCTCTTCCAGCTTTGTCTTCTGTTTCTGGTGTTAGAATGGTTCACTTGCTTAAGAATGTCATTTACAAAAGCAGTCCAACACTTAAACAAAAGCAAATCAACAACTCTATTTCCACTCAGGATGTTCCATGCTCCAAATCTCCCCTCCCACAACTTGTGGGGCAGAGAGTTGTTAAAAGTCAATAGCTCTGCTAGTAGGAACTCCACTGTCCCACCAGGATACAACCATTCATGGCTGATGCCCCTGCTTTCCAGACACAATCTGCTCCTCCTACAAAATGGAAGTTCCAATCCACTCTGGAAGTTCCAATCATAAATGATATTCACAAAGCAAAAAGGAATTCATGCTCTGACAGACATTCCCCAAATGGTCATAGTTGCTAGTAAGGAATTCTAGTTTTAAAAATATACTAGGATGCTCAAGAACCAAATCTTCCAAAAATATTTTTAATAAAAAATTAAAATTTTAATCTTATTTTTTCATTGCTCCTTAAACCTCTGGCTCAGGTCATAGATAAGAAGCAGTCTATATAGTTAGGCTGGGAACTGTTAAGTTTTGTAGATTATGACCAAACCCTGGATTTGGTATCACAAAGAAATTGGGAGCCTTTGGAGAGCACACAGAACTGGTGCCATGTGTTCCTGGCAGCTCATTCTGGTAAGGAGCAGACCACCATGTCCTGCAAAAGCTGGAGCTTTCGCTTCCACCTTCAACCCTAGACATAGTGAACAGAAGTAATCTAGCCTGGAGGTGATAAAAATATGCATCATTGTGGTTATAGCCTTGTCAAAAAAGGACAGCTTCCTAGCAAGCTGAAGGAGGAATAAAAGGACAGATGCTTTTCCATGGAAGGAAAGGCCAATACCCACCAATATCACAACCATTTTACTTCGGCTTTTTCAGCATTTTTCATCCAGAAACTTCTCTCCTGTAGGCACTGCAACTTTTTTATATTTTCTATAAAGTCTGTTGTAAAGGAAAGATACAGTGGGGTGCCAATGGCAAAGTGCCTGGGGGGTACTTCAAAAAAAATCAGCAGGCAGGTTCTCAGAATTTACTGATAGGGACACGAAGAACAGGACAGATCCCCACCAGATTCTTTTATAGAAAAGAAACATTGGGAAGAGAAGGAGTTGCCCGTAACCAGCCTCTGGGCCCTGTTAAAGAAGAAAAGTGTTGTATTTCCACTAGGCCATATAAGTGATTCAGCAGTGACTTGTGATCAACAGTATTAAAAGCTACATAGGCTGAATAGGATGAGACTGACGTCTGTAAGGCTCATTGGCACTACTAAAGCCATCCTCGTGATGAGATCCAGTCCAAAACCTGAGTGTGAGGAATTCAAGATGGTATCAGCACATTGGAGTTCAAGCATCTCAAAGTTATTCCTGAGAGGTAACACTGTCTCCATTTTATAAATGAAGGAACTGAAACATATAACTTAGTAACTTACCCAAAGTTACAAAGAAAGTCGGTGGCAGAAGAAAGAAGAGAACCCAACAATCAGCTGGTTTGGGCTTTGGCCGAAAGAAAAATTTTAAGAGGGGAAACACTGAACACTAAGTCTGCTGTAGCTTTTAAAATGGTAGTAATTACTTAGGGTTTGTCTATACTTAACACAGTACTCTACATTCCTGTAGCACTTCAGTGTAGACTCTACTAATGCCAACAGAAGGGATTTTCCCATCAGCATAGGTAGTCCACTTCCCTGAGAAACGGTAGCTAGGTTGACAGAAGAATTCTTCCATTGACCTAGTGCTGGTCTATACTGTAGATTACGTTGGTATGGCTGTGTCGACTTTTCATACTTCTGAGAGGCATAGTCATACTGAAGTTCCTAGTGTAGACCAGGCCTCAATCAGGATTAAGGGTCATTCTCCAAAATGGAGTAAAACATAAGACTGCTTTGTACTCGAATCTTAAAAGGCAGAGGAAGTCTAGAAACCATGGTTTGTCCCATAATCTTAAACAAAACCATAGATCTTAAAGAGGACGATATTTACACTAGTTAAACTTTGAGGAAAATGCCACTAAAAAAAAAAATGGTGGAGTATTCTTTACTTCCCTTGCTATTATATTTGAGAGGCGTGAGAAGGAATTTTGTCCTTTCTATCCCAGCTTTTTCTACTTCTTAATCCTGCAAGGAAGTCAACCCTAAATTTATAATCAAGAAGTTTCAGAGGGAAATTATTGATATCAGAATTTCAGTACTATGACTTCACATTCCACATTTTCCTTTTTGATTCCACAGTGAAGGAGTGGAACTTCTTTACCAGCTTTAGTAACTTGCAAATATAACAAAAAATTCGTATGAAAACATGTAAACTTTAACTGATTTCAGAAGACTCCACAATGGAGAAGAGACTTAATGATACCTTAAATTGCCTTTTTAAGAACAGGTTTCAGAGTAACAGCCGTGTTAGTCTGTATTCGCAAAAAGAAAAGGAGTACTTGTGGCACCTTAGAGACTAACCAATTTATTTGAGCATAAGCTTTCGTGAGCTACAGCTCACTTTTTCTTTTTGCAAATGCAGACTAACACGGCTGTTACTCTGAAACCTATTGGTAGTAGTTACACAGTAGTAATCAAAGGACCCAATAAAGATCGAGGCCCCATTGTGCTATGTGTCATATAAACACAGTAAGAAACAGCCCCTGCCTCAAAGAGCTTAGCATCTAAATAGGCAATACAAAAAGTGCTAGGAGAAACAGAGGCAATGTGACGTGCCATTTGTCATTAGCAGAGTTAGGCAAAAAAACAAAACAAAAAGAACCACAGGTCTGCAGAGTCCTACCCTTGTGTTCTGTTCACACTGCCTCTGTTAAATACCATCCTTCACCCCCAGAGGTGGTTCCATTAAGTGATTCCTACATCCTGTACATACAGTTCTTCTAGGATCTTGAGCAGACAGCTGGTTAAAGAAACTACAAAAAATGCCTCTTTTCTACCACAACAGGCATAACATTTACAACAGCTAACACATGCCATACTGACCTCCCTCAAAAACAACAAAACACTACCTAAAGCAGAGCTTCCTATAATCAGCAAAGACAGAAGATACCATAAAAGTCACTAGGAACCTTGCTATGTCATCAATGTAATTTACCTTGGCAACTCTTTGATATTATAATAAATTGGAGCTATATAAAATCCTAAAAAAGAGCTGATAAACTCTTATGGTTAACTTTAATACATCGGAGACAATCTATTCAGCATATCTGTGCAAGTACAAATAAACTTTTTGCAATTAAAGAATTAAAAAAGAGTTAATAAGCTAACTACACAGTTCTGTATTTCAGTATCCTAAAAACTCTTCTGCCTGGAAACCAACACTACGTATCTACATTTTAGTGAGGCAAAGAGACATAATTTATTTCCAGAATCACATAACGAAGGAAATAGGATATCTGATTATTCATTATAGAGGATAAGCTTGAATAAGCAGCCCAAGCTATCTATCCAATGAAAATAAGTAGTAAGTCCACAACTTTACTAACATGAGACTACTGTAATAACTAACTATACTATTAACCCAATTCTTTCTTCAGAAGCCAGTAGGTATTCTTTGCAGTTTAAAACTTGTTGTGGGTTCCTAGTTCTCCCTTGAATAACTAATAGGGCTCCTAAGCCCTCAAAGTTCGTGTAATCAGATTTCAGACCCACAGGACTGAATCCTCCTTGTTCCTATGTTGCATATTGCTCATTCTCTTACTGGATCAAACTAGCAGTCCATAATTGTCCAGTATCCTACCTCCAGTAGCAACCAATACCAGATGCTTCAGAAGAAAAAGGTACGAAACCATGCCATGGGGAATTAAACAATAGC
The DNA here is from genome assembly GCF_965140235.1 of Caretta caretta. Classification (NCBI taxonomy): domain Eukaryota; kingdom Metazoa; phylum Chordata; order Testudines; family Cheloniidae; genus Caretta; species Caretta caretta. Next base: position 205,134,485 of record NC_134207.1, on the reverse strand, counting down.
CTGGCTCTATGGAAAGCCAGTTAGAAGTTATCTTATCTCCTGAAGCATGAAAACTGACCTCTTCCAAAAACATATTTTCCTCTTTATTTTAATATCTTACCAAGGTAACTCTGGATGTTCTCATAATCCAGTGAAGTGTTCAAATTCTTCTTTAAATCCTGCTAACGCTTAATAATATTTTGAGGTAATGAGTTTCATAACCTAATTTTGTGTTGTTTAAAAAAGTATTTACACATGCTATCCACCTATCCCCCATACTAAAGACTGGACACTTTCAGTAAAGAAACTTCCACCAGCAGTGCCCGATGGTCAGGTTCAACTGTTAACTACACCTTCTAAAAAAAAAAAAAAAAAAAAAAAGAATGATTCCCTTTTTCTAAGGCATTATCTGAGTTATAACTGAATTAAAATGACACCCACTTTCAATGTGGCCTTCCTGGACACATGAACAAATCATTACTGCAAGGATTACCTGCCAGAAAAAAAACAGTTTTGCCTATAAAGCCAAAGTTGTGTTAGAATGCAGCAAGATGAATAGAGTCCTTCTAGCCAAAGCATGTGTAAGATTCCATCTAAGCTATTCACTTGGCTACGGTCACCCAGAATATAGCTCATCTGGAGTGGATGCCTATAAACCTTTAAAATGTGACTGCAGAGCAAGGACATATCTTCTCGCCAACACACTGAGCCAATAGAATTCTCCACAAAGATTTCAGGACGGTACATAAGAATGGCCCTACTGTGTCAGAACAAAGGTCCATGTAGCCCAGTATCCTGTCTTCTGACCGTGGCCGGTGCCAGGTGCCCCAGAGGGAATGAACAGAACAGGTAATCATCAAGTGATCCATCCCATCACTCATTCCCAGCTTCTGGCAAACAGAGGCTAGGGACACCATTCTTGCCCATCCTGGGTAATAGCCATTGATGGACCTATCCTCCATGAATTTACCTAGGTTTTTTTTGTACCTGTTACGGTCTTGGCCTTCACAACATCCTCTGGCAAGGAGTTCCTCCACAGGTTGACTGTGCGTTGTGCAAAGCAATACTTCCTTTTGTTTGTTTTAAACCTGCTACCTATTAATTTCATTTGGTGACCCCTAGTTCTGGTGTTATTGGAAGTAGTAAACACTTCCTTATCTACTTTCTCTACACCAGTCATGATTTTATAGACCTCCATCATATCTCCCCTTACCCATCTCTTTCCAAGCTGAAAAGTCCCAATCTTATTAATCTCTCTTCATACGGAAGCCGTTCCATACCCCTAAGCATTTTTGTTACCCTTTTCTGAACCTTTTCCAATTCCAATATATCTTTTTTGAGATGGGGCGACCACATCTGCACACAGTATTCAACATGTGGGCGTACAATGGATTTATATAGAGGCAACATGATATTTTCTGTCTATTATCTATCCCTTTCTTAATTATTCCCAGCATTGTTTGCTTTTTTGACTGCCGCTGCACACTGAGTGGATGTTTTCAGAGAACTATCCACAATGACTCCAAGATCTCTTTCTTGAGTAGTAACAGCTAATTTAGACCCCATCATTTTATATGTATAGTTGGGATTAATACTTTCCAATGTGCATTACTTTGCATTTATCAACATTAAATGTCATCTGCCATTTTGTCGCCCAGGCACCCAGTTTTGAGATATCCTTTTGTCGCTCTTCGCGGTCTGCCTGGGTCTTAACTATCTTTTGTACTTTTTGTATCAGTAACAGAACTAAAATAAACTTTATGTAACTGCACCTTACAGAAAAAAAGGTCTCATGACTCACCACTTTATCAGAATCTCCATGTTAGAAAGGAAATGAGTATTTGTGGTGGAAACTTTAAGCAAGTTGGTTATACAGAGTTCCTATATTTAGAATAATTTTTTTTAAATTAAAGACTGGATATCTGTTCCATGTATACTTCAAATAAAACTTAACACTATACACAAACTTATCCTGTTCTTTATTTATTGATACACTATAGCCAGCATAGAAGGTTAGTCAGGCTAGGTAAGTTGAAATTCTCTATTTAACATGATTAAGCCTAAACATTTCGTTTTTATAAAAAAGTTGATTACTTTACCACAATATTCAATTAACTCTGCCTAAACTTCTTAAAAGTTAAAAGACCTATCTGAACTCTTATTGAAAAAGAAAGCCCAGTTTTGATTAACAGATTAAACAAAATACATGACTTTTATATGGATAGCCAGGATATCCAGTTGTCAATTAATGAACATAATTTTGGAAGGGACATTAAAAAAACCTCTTGTTTCAGGGCTTAAGTCAAATCCTAAATATTAGAGATCAGGATGAGACCTAATGTGGAGAGTACATTCCCTCGTATCTGCCGATTACAGGGTTCTTACACCAGATCTCTGAAGCATCTGGTATTGGCCACTATTTAAGACAGGTTTCAGAGTAGCAGCCATGTTAGTCTGTATCTGAAAAAGAACAGGAGTACTTGTGGCACCGTAGAGACTAACAAATTTATTTGAGCATAAGCTTTCGTGGGCTACAGCCCACGTCATCGGATGCATAGAATGGAACATATAGTAAGAAGATATATACATATACATACACAGAGAGAAGGTGGAAGTTGCCATGCAAACTATAAGGCTAATTAATTAAGATGAGCTATTATCAGCAGGAGAAAAAAAACCTTTTGTAGTGATAATCAAGATGGCCCATTTAGACAGCTGACAAGAAGGTGTGAGGATACTTAACATGTGGAAATAGAGTCAATATGTGTAATGACCCAGCCACTCCCACTCTCTATTCAAACCCAAGTTAATGGTATCTAGTTTGCATATTAATTCAAGGTCAGCAGTTTCTTGTTGAAGTCTGTTTTTGAAGCTTTTCTGTTGCAAAATTGCCACCTTTAAGTCTGTAACTGAGTGCCAGAGAGGTTGAAGTGTTCTCCTACCGGTTTTTGAAAGTTATGATTCCTGATGTCAGATGTGTGCCCATTTATTCTTTTGCGTAGAGACTCTCCAGTTTGGCCAATGTACATGGCAGAGGGGCATTACTGGCACATGATGGCATATCTCACATTGGTAGACAGACACATTTAAGACAGGATACTAAACTAGACAGACCTGGGTTCTGATCCAGTATGGCAATTCCTCTGTGTGACAGTATATATTGTTATAGTCACCATTTTTACAAGACTATAATAAATTTGGTACAAAGTGAGCCTTGTGAGGTATCATTTGAAAACAATCTGCTGAAGAGAAGGTTACTCACCATGTACAGTAACTGAGGTTCTTCGAGATGGCTGTCCCTGTGGGCACTCCACTTTAGGTGTCTTGGCGCCCTGCGCTTGTAATCAGAGATTTGTAGTAGTAGATGTCCCGGTTGGCCACACATGCATGGCAGCCGTCTTGCACCACTCCGAGCAGCTACCTAGCGTGCACAGCCAACCGAACCCCAGTTCCTTTTCTACCCCAGAGGATCAGCGTGAAACTCCAAAGTAGAGAGGAGAAGGGAGACGGTAGTGGAGCACCCACAGGGACAACCATCTCAAAGAACCTCAGTTACTGCACGGGGTGGGTAACCTTCTCTTCTTCAAGGAATGTCCATGGGTGCTCCACTTTAGGTGACTATGGAGCAGTACCCCTCAACAGAGAGAGTGCTTCGTAGTTGGTTTATTGACAATGGCTAAGACCAAGAGCCCAAACTGTGCATCTGCAGCTAATTGTTGCTTGAGAGTGTAGTGTTTAGTAAAAATGTGAGCAGAGGCCCAGGTAGCTGCTTTGCAAATGTCCATGATGGGTATGTCATTAAGAAACATATTGATGCTGATAACGCCCTGGTGGAGTGTGCGCGAACTCCTGGTGGAGAAGGGAGATTGTTCTGCTATTAACACAAATGGATACAGCCCAATATCCGTTTAGAGATGGTTTGACTCTTCAAACTTTCTGTTTTCTAAATGTTTTTGTTCTTTCTAGGTAAAAGGCTAGTGACTTTCTTCAGCATGGTCGGTGCAGAGCTAGGGAGCTTGGCTTTAAATCACGCACCTGAGGGCCTGCCCATACCAGGTCCTTGGCTCTTTGGGAAGTCTCCTTACTGGACATTCCCAGTGCCTCTCGGTCAGAGACTCTCAGTACCATAGGTACTGGGGCAGTTTTTTTGCCAGGAGACAGTTTCCTTTTCGGTGGATCTCACGGTGGCGATGACCAAGACTGGTGTTTGGTTGCCTTTTTAGGGACAGGATCCTTGGAAGCGGTCTTGGTAGTGGAGGCCTTGTCTGAGGCTGCTTCTGGCAACCATTTGTCAGGAGGTGTCCTGGACTCTGGATCAGAGACAGGCCTGAGGGATTTCTCCATCATGAGTAATTTAAGTTGGAGGTCCCTGGCCTTTAGTGTCCTGCCAGTCAGATTTTTACAATGAGAACACTTTTGAGGAATATGGGTCTCTCCGAGACAGCAGATGCACTGAGTGTAGCCGCCTGAAACGGGAATTGATAGCCAGCAGGTCAGGCAGTGTTTAAATCCTGGGGAATCAGGCATGCCTGAGAAAGGTCCAGCTCTGGAGAAGCAGTCGTTGTTGGCAGAGGCCCGCCGGGGGAAAACTACCCTAAAATAATACATATATAAATTTTTAATATGGAAGAAATTAAAAGTAATGTTAACCGAAGTTAACTAGAATAGAGGGGATAAAAGAAAAGGAAGGAATATGAACTATCTACAGAGTTGAAGGGACACTGCTGTCGCTCCGACTGCCAAGCGCAGTAGAGAAGGAACTGGGGGTCGGTTGGCTGCACATGCTAGGTAGCTGCTCGGAGACAGCTGCCATGCATGTGTGGCCAACTGCTACTACAAATCACTGATTACAAGCGCAGGGCACCAAGACACCTGAAGTGGAGCACCCACAGGGACACTCCTCGAAGAACAACATTTTCCTGGTAAAATAGGTGTATTAATATTGTATGTAAAATTAAAAGGTTTCTGCTGCAAAACATTGCTGTAACATGTTCCAGAGTTAGAAGGGCAGGTCCAAACCACTTTTTCAGAGAAAGACACACTAGCACCCCAGACAGATGTTGAAGAGTGATCACCGGCATAAGCGGCCATTCTTCAGCAACAGGTAGATGCAAGCAAAACGTTTACATTGCATCAGAGGAACATTTCACACCTCACATCAACAACAGACTACGTTTCACCATGACTCAACAAGGATGTTTCTAGCACAAGAAACTGAGTTATAAAAGGCAGAGGAAAACATTTGACTTCAACCTCTCCTCCTCCCATCTCTTTGCTCATGAAAACAACAACTCTCAAAGAACTGAACTAAGGGGGAGTGGTCCCAAGCTGAACAGAGACCCAGCCTTTGAAATTTACAACAGCATATGGTGAGACAAAACCCTTGCTTTTAAAGATACTTAGCTTGTGAAGTTAAGAGTAATATGCAAGCTAATACCTATTTCTTTTTTAACCAATCTTGACTTTTATGCATTATCATTTGTAATCAATTAAAATCTTATCTTTCTGAGGTTAATAAACTTATTGTTTGATCTTAACCAGTGTGTGTTTGGATTAAAGTGTCTAGGAAACTCCATGCAGGATAATAAGGTTGGTGCATCATCATTTTCCTTTGATGAAATGACGGACTTTCTATGACCTTGCATTGTTCAGTAGTGCGCTGGACAGTACAAGACGCACATTTCCAAGAGAATATATAGGACTAGGAATTTGTAGCGTCTCTCTATGTAATTCATAAGTGACCATCAGAGTGCTCATATATTTAACTGGGAGCGAATCTATGTGCTGAAGGCTGCATGAGCGGGTCAGGAGTGGCTGTTCTCACATTAAGCAATATAAAAAGCACCCCCCGGCTAGAGAGTTAAAGGGACACTACTGTTCAACAATTCAGTTTGTACCAGTGTGGCCCAAAGTCTTTTTCCTTTCCTCTCCTAGAATGACTTAAAAGCATAGTTTGTGTTATGAGGAGTGGGAACACTTCAGTATCATTGACATTAAAAAAACCCCATCACATACACATATATCCCTATCTACCCAAGACTGGGTTTTCTTTTTAAAAAATATTTTAAAAGTCATATTTTACCTCATAGTGCTCTTCATTTGCAGGATTCCATCAATTCATGGATCCAGACGGGGTAGCAGGTTCACTTCAAGGTTATCCAGCTGTATGAGGTATATGATCTGAGATAGGGCATTTCCTGGGAAGGGAGAGCGGAGCCCATGGAAGGTCTTTGGTAGAGAGCCAGGGTGACCCTGGCCCAGGAAAAGTTTGGGGAAAGCAAGTACCTGCCATGCTGCCTACAAAGCACTGCCACCTGATAAAGTCTAAGAAAGTGGTGAGCTAAAACGGTTTACTATGCGTAATGGTTCAGTATATTAATATCTCATCCTTCCATCCACATATTTTCCTTTTGTTCATGTCCTCCCTTTATGGTATCTTGTCATTATATAAGAATATGAACTCTGGAGTGGGGATTGTTATATTTATGTTTTTACAGAAATTAAGAATAATTGTCAGGTGCTAGGTGCTGCAACATTACAAAAAAAGGAGTACTTGTGGCACCTTAGAGACTAACAAATTTATTTGAGCATAAGCTTTCGTGAGCTACAGCTCACTTCGTCGGATGCAATCAGTGGAAAATACAGTGGGGAGATTTATATACACACAGAACATGAAACAATGGGTGTTACCATACACACTGTAAGGGGAGCAACCACCAGCAACCACACTAACCCAGGAACCTATCCTTGCAACAAAGCCCGTTGCCAATTGTGCCCACATATCTATTCAGGGGACACCATCATAGGACCTAATCACATCAGCCACACTATCAGAGGCTCGTTCACCTGCACATCTATCAATGTGATATGTGCAGCAATGCCCCTCTGCCATGTACATTGGCCAAACTGGACAGTCTTTACGTAAAAGAATAAATGGACACAAATCAGATGTCAATAATTGTAACATTCAAAAACCAGTCGGAGAACACTTCAATCTCTTTGGTCACTCGATTACAGACCTAAAAGTGGCAATTCTTCAACAAAAAATCTTCAGAAACAGACTGCAATGAGAGACTGCTGAATTGGAATTAATTTGCAAACTGGATACAATTAACTTAGGCTTGAATAAAGACTGGGAGTAGATGTGTCATTACACAAAGTAAAAGTATTTCCCCATGTTTACACCCCCCCCCCCCCCGTTCCTCACAGGTTCTTGTCAACTGCTGATTATCACTACAAAAGGTGTCTCCTCCCCCCCCCTCCTGCTGGTAATAGCTCACCTTACCTGATCACTCCCCTTACAGTGTGTATGGTAACACCCATTGTTTCATGTTCTCTGTGTATATAAATCTCCCCACTATATTTTCCACTGCATGCATCCGATGAAGTGAGCTGTAGCTCACAAAAGCTTATGCTCAAATAAATTTGTTAATCTCTAAGCCCCGGTCTACACTAGGACTTTAGGTCGAATTTAGCAGCTTTAAATCGATGTAAACCTGCACCCGTCCACACAATGAAGCCCTTTATTTCGACTTAAAGGGCTCTTAAAATCGATTTCCTTACTCCACCCCTGACAAGTGGATTAGCGCTTAAATCGACGTTGCCGGCTCGAATTTGGGGTACTGTGGACACAATTCGATGATATTGGCCTCCGGGAGCTATCCCAGAGTGCTCCATTATGACCGCTCTGGACAACACTCTCAACTCAGATGCACTGGCCAGGTAGACAGGAAAAGAACTGCGAACTTTTGAATCTCATTTCCTGTTTGGCCAGCGTGGCAAGCTGCAGGTGACCATGCAGAGCTCATCAGCACAGGTGACCATGATGGAGTCCCAGAATCGCAAAAGAGCTCCAGCATGGACCGAACGGGAGGTACGGGATCTGATCGCTGTTTGGGGAGAGGAATCCGTGCTATCAGAACTCCGTTCCAGTTTTCGAAATGCCAAAACCTTTGTCAAATTCTCCCAGGGCATGAAGGACAGAGGCCATAACAGGGACCCGAAGCAGTGCCGCGTGAAACTGAAGGAGCTGAGGCAAGCCTACCAGAAAACCAGAGAGGCGAACAGCTGCTCCGGGTCAGAGCCCCAAACATGCCGCTTCTATGATGAGCTGCATGCCATTTTAGGGGGTTCAGCCACCACTACCCCAGCCGTGTTGTTTGACTCCTTCAATGGAGATGGAGGCAATACGGAAGCAGGTTTTGGGGACGAAGAAGATGATGAGGAGGAGGAGGAGGTTGTAGATAGCTCCCAGCAAGCAAGCGGAGAAACCGGTTTTCCCGACAGCCAGGAACTGTTTGTCACCCTAGACCTGGAGCCAGTACCCCCCGAACCCACCCAAGGCTGCCTCCTGGACCCAGCAGGCGGAGAAGGGACCTCTAGTGAGTGTACCTTTCAAAATATTATACATGGTTTAAAAGTAAGCATGTGAAAGGATTACTTTGCCCTGGCATTTGCGGTTCTCCTAGATGTAGTCCTAAAGCCTTTGCAAAAGGTTTCTGGGGAGGGTAGCCTTATTGCGTCCTTCATGGTAGGACACTTTACCACTCCAGGCCAGTAACACGTACTCGGGAATCATTGTAGAACAAAGCATTGCAGTGTATGTTTGCTGGCATTCAAACAACATCTGTTCTTTATCTCTCTGTGTTATCCTCAGGAGAGTGAGATATAATTCATGGTCACCTGGTTGAAATAGAGTGCTTTTCTTCAGGGCACACTCAGAGGAGCCCATTCCTGCTGGGCTGTTTGCCTGTGGCTAAACAGAAATGTTCCCCGCTGTTAGCCACAGGGAGGGGGGAAGGTTGAGGGGGTAGTCACGCGGTGGGAGGAGGCAAAATGCGACCTTGTAACGAAAGCACATGTGCTATGTATGTAATGTTAACAGCAAGGTTTACCCTGAAAGAGTGTAGCCACTGTTTTATAAAATGTGTCTTTTTAAATACCGCTGTCCCTTTTTTTTTCTCCACCAGCTGCATGTGTTTCAATGATCACAGGATCTTCTCCTTCCCAGAGGCTAGTGAAGCTTAGAAAGAAAAAAAAACACACTCGCGATGAAATGTTCTCCGAGCTCATGCTGTCCTCCCACACTGACAGAGCACAGACGAATGCGTGGAGGCAAATAATGTCAGAGTGCAGGAAAGCACAAAATGACCGGGAGGAGAGGTGGCGGGCTGAAGAGAGTAAGTGGCGGGCTGAAGAGAGGGCAGAAGCTCAAATGTGGCGGCAGCGTGATGAGAGGAGGCAGGATTCAATGCTGAGGCTGCTGCAGGACCAAACCAGTATGCTCCAGTGTATGGTTGAGCTGCAGCAAAGGCAGCTGGAGCACAGACTGCCACTGCAGCCCCTCTGTAACCAACCGCCCTCCTCCCCAAGTTCCATAGCCTCCACACCCAGACGCCCAAGAACGCGGTGGGGGGGCCTCCGGCTAACCAGCCACTCCACCACAGAGGATTGCCCAAAAAAAAGAAGGCTGTCATTCAATAAATTTTAAAGTTGTAAACTTTTAAAGTGCTGTGCTTAAAGTGCTGTGTGGCATTTTCCTTCCCTCCTCCACCACCCCTCCTGGGCTACCTTGGTAGTCATCCCCCTATTTGTGTGATGAATGAATAAAGAATCCATGAATGTGAAGCAACAATGACTTTATTGCCTCTGCAAGCGGTGATTGAAGGGAGGAGGGGCGGGTGGTTAGCTTACAGGGAAGTAGAGTGAACCAAGGGGCAAGGGGTTTCATCAAGGAGAAACAAACAGAACTTTCACACCGTAGCCTGGCCAGTCATGAAATTGGTTTTCAAAGCTTCTCTGATGCGTACCGCGCCCTCCTGTGCTCTTCTAACCGCCCTGGTGTCTGGCTGCGTGTAACCAGCAGCCAGGCGATTTGCCTCAACCTCCCACCCTGCCATAAACGTCTCCCCCTTACTCTCACAGATATTGTGGAGCACACAGCAAGCAGTAATAACAGTGGGAATATTGGTTTCGCTGAGGTCTAAGCGAGTCAGTAAACTGCGCCAGCGCGCCTTTAAACATCCAAATGCACATTCTACCACCATTCTGCACTTGCTCAGCCTGTAGTTGAACAGCTCTTGACTACTGTCCAGGCTGCCTGTGTACGTCTTCATGAGCCATGGCATTAAGGGGTAGGCTGGGTCCCCAAGGATACATATAGGCATTTCAACATCCCCAACAGTTATTTTCTGGTCTGGGAATAAAGTCCCTTCCTGCAGCTTTTGAAACAGACCAGAGTTCCTGAAGATGCGAGCATCATGCACCTTTCCCGACCATCCCACGTTGATGTTGGTGAAACGTCCCTTGTGATCCACCAGAGCTTGCAGCACTATCGAAAAGTACCCCTTGCGGTTTATGTACTCGGCGGCTTGGTGCTCCAGTGCCAAGATAGGGATATGGGTTCCGTCTATAGCCCCACCACAGTTAGGGAATCCCATTGCAGCAAAGCCATCCACTATGACCTGCACATTTCCCAGGGTCACTACCCTTGATATCAGCAGATCTTTGATTGCGTGGGCTACTTGCATCACAGCAGCCCCCACAGTAGATTTGCCCACTCCAAATTGATTCCCAACTGACCGGTAGCTGTCTGGCGTTGCAAGCTTCCACAGGGCTATCGCCACTCACTTCTCAACTGTGAGGGCTGCTCTCATCTTGGTATTCATGCGCCTCAGGGCAGGGGAAAGCAAGTCACAAAGTTCCATGAAAGTGCCCTTACGCATGCGAAAGTTTCGCAGCCACTGGGAATCGTCCCAGACCTGCAACACTATGCGGTCCCACCAGTCTGTGCTTGTTTCCCGAGCCCAGAATCGGCGTTCCACAGCATGAACCTGCCCCATTAGCATCATGATGCATGCATTGGCAGGGCCCATGCTTTCAGAGAAATCTGTGTCCATGTCCTGATCACTCACGTGACTGCGCTGACGTCGCCTCCTCGCCCGGTATCGCTTTGCCAGGTTCCGGTGCTGCATATACTGCTGGATAATGCGTGTGGTGTTTAATGTGCTCCTAATTGCCAAAGTGAGCTGAGCGGCCTCCATGCTTGCCTTGGTATGGCGTCCACACAGAAAAAAGGCGCGGAACGATTGTCTGCCGTTGCTCTGACGGAGGGAGGGGCGACTGACGATACGGCTTACAGGGTTGGCTTCAGGGAGCTAAAATCAACAAAGGGGGTGTCTTTACATCAAGGAGTATTTCAGGCAGGACTTCACGGAGGGTTCCAATAAGAAATGGTGCACCTAAGTTATCGTTCTTATTGGAACAAGGAGGTTAGCCTGGCCTCTGATTGATACATGGCTAGATTTACCTTGCTGCACCTTCTCTGTGAGTGACTGCAGTGTGACCTAGAAGAATGAGTCCCCTAGACAGGGGAGGAGGCAAATGAGTACAAAACAAATCTGGTCTATTTCTTGTTTTGACCCACTCCATCTATCTTTTACATCTTTGGCTGGCAGCAGACGGTGCAGAAGGACTGCATGCCATCCACATCTCATGGCTGCTCGGCAGAAGATGGTACAGTACGACTGCTAGCCATCCTCATCTCTTGCCTGCCTGGCAGAAGATGGTACAATACGACTGCTAGCAATCCTCATCTCTTGCCTGCCTGGCAGAAGATGGTACAGTACGACTGCTAGCAGTCCGTATCGCCTGCCCGCTCACCATAAGACGGTTCAATAGGACTGACTGCAGGACTAAAGAGAATGACCTGGTCAAGTCACTCCAAATTTAGTCCCTGCGCCCATGTCTGCCCAGGCGCTCCCAGCCGACGGGGCCAGGAGCACCTCGGACATGACGATGACGGCTACCAGTCGTACTGTACCGTCTGCTACCACAAGGCAAGGGGTTGCTGCTACTGTGTAGCAATGCCGTACCGCGTCTGCCAGCACCCAGGAGACATAGGGTGACTGTTACCTGAGCGGGCTCCATGCTTGCCGTGGTATGGCGTCTGCACAGGTAACTCAGGAAAAAAGGCGCAAAACGATTGTCTGCCCTTGCTTTCACGGAGGGAGGGAGGGAACGGGGGCCTGACGATATGTACCCAGAACCACCCGCGACAATGTTTTAGCCCCATCAGGCATTGGGATCTCAACCCAGAATTCCAATGGGCAGCGGAGACTGCGGGAACTGTGGGATAGCTACCCACAGTGCAACGCTCCGGAAGTCGACTCTAGCCTCGGTACTGTGGAAGCGCTCCGCCGAGTTAATGCACTTAATGCACTTAGAGCATTTTCTGTGGGGAGACACACACTCGAATATATAAAACCGATTTCTAAAAAACCGACTTCTATAAATTCGACCTTATTCCGTAGTGTAGACATACCCTAAGGTGCCACAAGTACTCCTTTTCTTTCTGCGGATACAGACTAACATGGCTGCTACTCAGAAACCTAAAATTACAAATAGTAATCAGCAGTATTAATACTATCAGACAGGACAGGGAGAGAGACGAAAAGAACCAAAGGAGGCAACAAGAATGGGGTAGCATCCGATGAAGTGAGCTGTAGCTCAAGAAACCTTATGCTCAAATAAATTTGTTCGTCTCTAAGGTGCCACAAGTACTCCTTTTCTTTTCACCCACCCATAGTTATTCTCACATTCTGAGTAAGAGCAGTTCTCTTCCCTCATTTCCTTTCTTCATGCCTCCTGTCAAGAAAATCCTCACCCCACCCAGCTACAGGCAGACTCCTTGAACTCTACATTCTTGGAAATTTCTCCTGACTCTCCTTCACCATGGCATTTGCAGAGCTAGGCAGCCCTTGAAGTCTTCCATCCATTCTAGTGTCAACAGCAGAACCCCTGCCTAGAATCAGGAAGTCTTGGAAGAAACCAAAAGAGAATGATCAATTATAAATTTGCATTTAAATAAAACAGCTTGAGGTATCAGTAACAACAACTTACATTAGTTTGAGAGATGTTATGCATGAAAGCCACACTTCAAAAAGGTGGGGTTTTGCTGCAGTTTTGGAGAATGTAATTACTGATATTTCCTTCTGACAAACAAACCCCTCTGGCAGACAGCCATTTAAAAAAGAAAAAAAATACTTCTTTTCTCCAAATAAAATCATTTATGAGATCTCTGTGCATGCCTGAACAGTACCTCTAGGAGGGTGAATAGCAAGTTTATTAAATTAAAACCAACTGAGGTAGGTGGATGAAGTAGTGTTTATGCAAAAAGATTCATCAGTGTTTGTGTGACCATTTCATACACTTGGACATTTCCATAGCACATTTCATGCCAGCCAACTTCAGGGGTATCTAGAAAAATGCAATTTGCCTTATCTACAGTATATTTTTCATTACATGTTATTCCAATTTCCATTTATTCATTAATATTGGATTATTTTGGTTTAAATAATGTTCTAGATATATTCAAAATTAAAATACTGCTTTAGCCCTAACCTACGTAAAGGAATTTTCCTAATAACCATTAAATTCGTTTACAAGATTTCAGCCTAGCCCCCTCACTCCTACTGCTGCAGAGAACATCCGGGTACAGTTTTGCCTATTTCTATTCCATGATTTGAATTAATGCAAGTAAAAACTCCTTCTCCCCAGTACGCTTTGTTGCAAGTTTAACTTTCTATGCTTCCATTCATACTTAATAGTCCATTGTACTGTAGGTTACATATGGTGTAATAAGTAATGGGTGCCTTGGAATAGCAACATGAAATTCCAGTTAAATTCTTTTATATATAGCAAGCACAGAGCTCTTTAAAAAGGCTGATCTGAGACTTTAATTGGTACCTTTTGTTACAATGTGTGACCGCCAGCACTTAATTTTCATGATATTTCTTAGAAAACCCACGCACACAAAAGGTCACTACAGTACACAATCCGACAAAGGATGCTACTGTCTTCCTATAACTGGTACCAATCACTGAACCATTTAAAAACATATCAAGACTAACTCTCCTTAAGCAGAAGATATCCCAGTACTTTCAACTGCGTAAATAAATACAAAGTCCTTTCCCAAGCACTGTATCTGCTGCAAATCCACTCTTTTTCCAAATTTGGAAAAGATAAATGGACTCAACTATGTAAACATCTTTATACTGTATAAAACTTCTATGAATGAAGCAGTTTTACTAAAAAAATTCTTTTGCAGGTTAGCCAAAAAAAGAGTTATCCGTTAAGTTGACCATTATTCCCAAATAAAAACGAATCAAAAATTGTTTGAAAAATAATACCAACTGCATTTAATAAACACTATTAACATTTTATGCAAAAAGTGGTCCAGTACTTAAAATCTGTTTGGAGTTCTAAACATTTTTCTGTGCCAAAGTGAGCATACCCAGAGTCAGGTAAATATTTAGATGTTTACATATAAACATCATTGGTAAATTACATAAAGATCACTTATTCCAAAACTTAAATGTTTTTTGCAAATACTGTTGATTTTTAAAAAGAGTGGCTCACGAAAGCTTATGCTCAAATAAATTTGTTAGTCTCTAAAGTGCCACAAGTCCCCCTTTTCTTTTTGCGCATACAGACTAACACGGCTGCTACTCTGAAACTTGTTGACTTTTAAAATCAGAAATACTATTCACTTGTGGGTTTTTTGTTTTCAGGTTTTGTTTCTTACTTTTTTGTTTTGTTTTTTCAGATATTTAAACAGTGGGCTATTCCAAAACAAAGTTGGGCCAAAGTTTTGCTTTTAGGTTATCAGCTTAGATATTTACATTTATAGTGATTACAGTGTATTTATGTATTAAAAGATCATCTGCCATTAAAACAGAATACTGGTCAATGGCTCAAAACACAGGCTATTTTTCTCTTTAAAAAGAGAAATTATGCCACTTCAAGAAAGAAAGATTAGAGTATGTGCTCAACAGGACGACAGAATTCACAAGTTTTTTGGGTATTCTTAAGGATACAATTTCTGTTTTCCTGTCTCCTATTTTTTTTTTTTTTTAATGACTTGAGTCAGCAGAGCAGCAGCTGCATACAAAGTATTCCAGCTAAGGCCACATCTGGATGCTTCTTCTACAGCCCTGTCTACATTAGCACAACATACCAAACACAGTTGTCAGTAGCAGGTCCTTCTGATTGCTGTTAACTATTTACATGTGTATGTGAACAGGGCAAAACCATTTTCAACACTGGGACTTAGACATTCTTGAGATAAGGTAGAACAGTTGCCCGCAACTGTCCAATTTGCTAGTATATTCTAAGCGGTAGGCATACTACCCCTCTGCTTCCCTTCCCGATGGAGTCAGCTTGACAGAAAAAGAGTGCACACTTGGATCCAGAGACCTTTGGCACAGGCTCCATCTGGGTCAGATAAATAGGCTGGACAAATTCATAGCAGTGAAAAAAATGCCACGGACCATGAACTTTGGCCTCTCCCATGAAATCTGGCTATTATAGAAGGGTCGTGGTATTGACACCCCTTACTTCTGTGCTTCCTTCAGAGCTGCACCACTGGAGAGCAGCGGCTGGCACCCAGCTCTGAAGGCAGCGCCGCCATCACCACCAGCAGCACATAAGTGAGGGTGGCATGGTATGGGGTGTAGGGGGCATGGCCGGCTTTACGAGTGGGCGACACCCCAGTCCACCGTGATAACGGGTTCCTGTGGTCACAAACTTAGTGCTGGACCTGGAGGTTGGAAAGGGCTGGACTGAGCTCTATGCACCGAGCTCTAGCTCCGAGTCCTGGCCAGGTTGGGGAGGGATGAGACTTCCACTTCCGCTACACAGGCTGCCAGTGGGACCGGGTCACACTCACTTCCAGAAACCTCCCCTGGCTGCAGGAATCTCTGAAGGCAGCACCGCCACCAACAGTAGCTGTCTACAAAAATTTCTTATTCTCAACAGTAGCTGTCTACAAAAATTTCTCATTGTTGCTAGAATCAGTTCAGCTCCACCAGTGTTAACAATGTAGCGCACCCTAGTGTAGACAGGCTGTTGTGTGCAAATACCATTTTAAAATTAATTAATTTATGTTAATTAAAACTGCTCTGACCGATCTAATCCATTTAAGACAGCAGCTGGTAAGCTCTCACAATAGCGCCTTTTGTAAACTACAAAAACTATTCATTGCTTACAATGAGTAACTCAGAAACCCAAATATTTCACTCAGCAACTAATATGCAAATTCAGTTAACTTTTTTTGTTTTAAGCTATAATAAAATTCTGTTTTATTGAAAAAAGAAAAACCTATGTGCACGGAACCATGCAGATCATCATGTGACTTATAGCCATTTGATATAAACAATAATTGGTTACAAAGCAAAAAAAGCTACTGAACATAAAATGATCAATTCTTAAAACCTTTTTCCTTGCATGACATGCTATACTATATTAAAAGTGAAAAATTAAGTTTACATTAAGGATATAGTACTACACAACTTATTAGACCTAAAGTGTAAGATTGCACCCCCACCACGTTAATGTAGAAGACATGCACTGAATTATCCAGCAACCAACTATCAAGTCATTCAATAATTACCAACATATTACAGTAATTCTAAAAATGCATCTCAAAGCAAAAATATCCAACATGCATATTTATCTATATATGTTCAGAGGTCTCACATATACCAAAATGTTCTGCTTTTCTGGCTTGCCTAAACTCAGGCTTGCCTGTTCTATGTACAGGCAGGTATGAGTACCATTCTGCAAGAAGGGGAGACACTCCCTATCCAAATCTCATATCCTAGGGTTAGTGCACTGAGATGGCAACCAGGTGACCATGAGTTCAACTCATCTCGATTGCTGTTTCATCTATTTTAGGTTATGTACTGCCACCCATTACCATAGTATCTGAGCACTTTTTTTAAATTGCCCTTTATTTCTGTCTTAGGTATTTATACACACACACACACCCCCATTACTGTAGCGTCTGAGCATCTCACAACCTTTAATGTATTTAGCCTCACACCCCCCATCAGGTTGCTAACAATTTACAGATGGGGAATTATGTCGCAGAGAGGCTAAGTGATTTTTCCCAATGTCACAAGCAGGGATGGAACAAGGATTTGAACCTAAGTCAACCAAATCCTAACCACTGACCAGCCCTTCCCTCCTTTAAAAAGGATACTGAAATGCAGAGAAACATATTTAGCAAGACGATACACTACCCTAGAAGGCAGTCCAGTATCCACCATTTTGTAAATAAGCAAACAGAGATTTCACAAATCCATTTTAGGCAGAGCTGGGAAGAGAATCCACATCTCTAATACAGCAGTCACTAGTCATATACACAGCCACACTGCCTCACAGAACAACTGGGCCAAATATGTGGGCTTAGATATCTTGTCTACACCCACAACTCTAGTCACTAATACCTCACACCCATTCCCAGATCCAAGAACAGAATCGAGGATTTGGTATCACCAAAATTTTACTGCTGTCTAGCAAATCACTAATCTGCTGGTAAAGCACATGCCAATTTATCCAATAGTGTGTGTTCCATATAGAGAAAAAGAGTTACTCCTTTACTCAAGTGGGAGAGTTCTTATATTCCAGAGTTCAAACCCTACTGGCAACCCATGTATGCAGTCCTCATGGTGACACATGAAGGTATTTATTTTTTTAGTTTAAATAAAACTGGTTTAATTCACACAGTGAGAAAACATTTTTAGAAAAACTTTTTATAGTTTAAAACCACAATAAGCTGTCAAAGGCACAATGCACAACAATATACCGGTGTTCCACATTTCAGTAATTTGTCATACATTTTAACTGTGTCACACACAGGTAGGTTTGAACATTGGTATGTGCATGTCAGCACAGGAATACCACTCTTGCATTAGGAGCTTTGCAGAAGGGGAGCTATTTTGGATTTAGCGGCTGCCTAAACAAGTAAACGGCATATTAAAACTGTAGACATGTTCTGGAGAAGATTAGATGTTTATCCTTGGTCTGAGATCAAGTATGAAAAGTTCAGCCGTCCTAAGAGAGCAAGTGTAATCAGGATTTTAATGGCACCTCTGGATGTAACCATAACTGTAGCAGCATTTGTTACCATGAACACCAATTAGATTTTGCATAATGAGATTATGAAAAATTCTACTGAGTTCAGCGACAATCTGCATAGCTCAAATTGCACTTTAATGCACTCTCCAAACCTCCACTGAAAACCTTTATTGATCTTTTTGCGAGTCACAGACGAGTTTGAGAAATTATAGTTACTCTTTCACTGCTATGTTACAATTCTAGTACAGACAATAATACAAAGTTTGTCAGTCTAAGCTGATGTTAGATAAGGCAGCCAATGTTAATTCATAGCAGCTTTTTTCCAGAACATAACTAAAATTTGCTCTCTTTTTATTATCTCACTGTTATGCACAGCAGCTTAGAATATGAAAGACCGCCTCTAACCTCAGAATTCTTCTAATATGGCACCTTGACAAAAGAGGATAAACTAAGAAAGTGACAGCCTTACAATAGAGTATTTATTTTGTTGTCAAAAGGCATTTGATGCTATCTTTGGACATTTTCTTTATATAACAGGTTTTACGCATGTTCAGGAATCAATTTTAAGTTTATTTCAGACCCTATAACCAGATTTCCCATGTATTTATCTTAAGTACACTATCTAGTAGCATGAACGCTAAACATTACATTTTGACAGTTTCAAAAGGATTCACTCAATTTTTTGAGCCAGTCTGACTGGAAAACACACAATCTAGGGATTGCCTTTATGATGTTTGTCAAAAGCACATGGGGCCCAACCTGGTCCTGAGCTTTAGGCATTTCATACTGTTTTTGTGGTAACCACAATCACCACTTAGTTTTAAGAAGTCAAACATTACTCTACATAGATATACCTCATTTTGCATCAATAAAATAAACAGATGCCACAAAACTACAAAAATATTGTCAGACTATTAGAATATGAAATATTTTATATAAACATCCATAATCTTAAAAGATACGTGAAATTGAGTGATCAGAGAAAATGTTCCCCAAGACACAACATCAAAAATGTTCATGCAACATCCGTCTTGACTTTGTCAGATGGCTCCATATGAGATCAAAAGTTAATTGGATAAATTCAGCTGAGACACAGAACTACAATCCACAGAAAAATAAGTTGATAAATAACCCACCCCATCACCCACAAAAGGATACTATCCACCACAGTAAGAATACTGACTGCACAATAAAAGGTTTCAGAGTAGCAGCTGTGTTAGTCTGTATCCGCAAAAAGAAAAGGAGGACCTGTGGCACCTTAGAGACTAACAAATTTATTTGAGCATAAGCATTCGTGAGCCATTCCTGAGTACATCCAATGAAGTGAGCTGTAGCTCACAAAAGCTTATGCTCAAATAAATTTGTTAGTCTCTAAGGTGCCACAAGTACTCCTGTTCTTTTTGCACAATAATAGTTGTTCAGAAAAGCAGCAGGAAGCATTGGGGAGAATGAATAAGGAATTCCCTAGACCACTGCTGAAGTTTCTGGATGGGGATGTGAAGAAACAGACACACTGTTTTGTCACATTGTTTCCCCAATATAATTCACAACAGTTAAATAGTCTAATGCAACTCTTATCTTTATTGTCAAATCATGAAAACTTCATTTTCTCCAACTTCTCTTTTCCACTGCCAATGACAGCACATAATTAAGGTGGAAATTCAAAGTCTAGATTAAAAGAACAGGAGTACTAGTGGCACCCTAGAGACTAACAAATTTATTAGAGCATAAGCTTTTGTGGGCTACAGCCCACTTCATCGGATGCACAGAATGGAACATATAGTAAGATAGATAGATATAGATATGCGCGCACACGCACACACAGAGAAGACGGAAGTTGCCATGCAAACTGTAAGAGGCTAATTAATTACGATAAGCTATTATCAGCAGGAGAAAAAAAACCTTTTGTAGTGATAATCAAGATGGCCCATTTAGACAGTTGACAAAGTTTAGGATAGTTAACACGGGGAAATAGATTCAATATGTGTAACGTCCCAGCCACTCCCAGTCTCTATTCAAACCCAAGTTAATGGTATCTAGTTTGCATATTTAAGTTCAGCAGTTTCTCGTTGGAATCTGTTTTTGAAGCTTTTCTGTTGCAAAATTGCCACCCTTAAGTCTTTTACTGAGTGACCAGAGAGGTTGAAGTGTTCTCCTACCGGTTTTTGAATGTTATGATTCCTGATATCAGATTTGTGTCCATTTATTCTTTTGCATAGAGATGGTCCAGTTTGGCCAATGTACATGGCAGAGGAGCCTTGCTAGCACATGATGGCATATATCACATTGGCAGATATGCAGGTGAACGAGCCCCTGATGGCATGGCTAATGCGATTAGGTCCTATGATGGTGTCACTTAAATAAATATGTGGACAGAGTTGGCATCGGGCTTTGTTGGAAGGATAGGTTCTAGATTGTGAGGGGAAGCTTGGGACACTAAGCATCATAGCCATCTCATAAATAGCCCGTGTCAGCCAGATAAAAACAGAAAACAAAAAACCAAAAACTGAACTATTCACCAAACAGGCTTCCTCAGTTTTCTCAAAAAAGAAGGGAAGATGTGTCTGTGTCAGCAACTAGAAAACAGGCTGTAGTAAGGGCTGCATGTGAACATACTGTTAAGAAAACTGTACTTCCCACCTCCCCAACCGCAGTTGGGCCAGCACTGAAGGAGGCACTGAGGGTGATAAGTACCTGTCTACATGAGAGAGGGTGGCTGGGAAGCTGCTCTGGGGAGAAGAGCATGTCTGCCAAAACCTGTGTTTCTAAGCACATCTTTGTATATGAATAAGCTGATATGCCTACAACATGTTTCCCTCCAAGATTGTTTCTGAGGCAATAAAGCATTAAAATCTAAGGATTTAAACACAAGTTATGAGTATTTTGTTTTTTCCTGTTTTTTTCCCCAACATAAATGCTTATCAGTCAAAAGTATCTCTCTTTCAATAAATTCTTTAACAACTATATGAGCCCCTACCTAATTGGATTGTGCATCTGTTTATCCATGTTCAGGAACTGACTCCATTTGACTGACAAGAGGCTGTGCTGGAAAGATATTGCACACATGCTGAAAACTAAAATAGAAGCTTTTGCTTCAAGTAAAAGAAATGGAAAATAATTTAATTTAAAAAGTACTTCTACTAATAAAATGTTCTTTACAAGAACCAAATTTAATTTTTATAAGTTTTATTTATGTACTGAAAAGCATAAGTCAAGTGACTAACCTATTAAATACTAATCAGGTTTTTAAAATAATAAAGAATGTGCAAGATGTGGTAAAAGTGCACATATGAAAAGAATCAACTTTTAAAAAATTTAACAAGCACATTAAGTTATATATCGCATCACATGATCCAAGCTTCCTTCTGAAACATATGAACTACTATGGTATCCATAAAAAAGCACCCTCTTTTAAAACCATCAGGTGCAACTTCTATAAAAGTGAGCATCACAGAAGAGTCTGAAATGATATCAGAGAGCTGAAGTACTGCAACAGGAAGGCTTACAAAGGTATTAATCACAGTGTGCAAAGTAAAAAAACAATAACAAAAGAAAAGTGGATAAACAACTGATCTCTCACCCAAAGCCAATTTTTTCTGTTTTTTTGCAACCTCATATAGGAAATTACTAAATCTCATTAAATTTAACCTTGTAAAACAAAACTTTCAAACCGACAAGAAGTCGCACAGTATTTACTCACACAGGACACAACCTAAGGTCCATCAAGTCAATGGAGACACTCACATACTTTAATGAGCACTGGATCAGCCCCAGAATCTCATGCAAAATGCTTTCAAATGTCTAAATACATATTTTTGATTAAACTTTTGCTTTAGAGTCTATATATTCCCAATTTTGTAATTATAAACAGTAATTTTTAAGTGTTTCACTGGATCCAAACTATGTTGGATCTAGTGGTCAGCACTAACGCTTTAGGACAACTAATCACTTTAGGACCAATTTGGGAAGTTACAAATGGGAGGAAAGAAATTGCTGCATGAAGTCCTTACATGTGCAAATTTTAAGTGTTTTTTAAAAGCAAAGCGATATCAGCTGTTTACTATGGCTTATCTTTCTAATGGGACGCTATCAAGTTAAAAATTGTACATTACATGAAATTCCTTACTGATGTCTTACACCTTAAATTATTAATAGTTGAAGATGTACTTTACCTTGCATCAGTTATGTGGTTTTAACTTTTTGTATTTCACTCAAATAATGAAACTGGACAAGTCAACTTCATTTCAATATAACAAACAAAAAATTTGTTCAGGTTTGCAACACTGCAGGGTTATATAACAAAAGAAACAGGGCTTCCAGTTTTAAATGACTGCATAAACCTATTTGTTTTTAGAATCTGTGCTTTAAAATCCTCCCAAGATAATATCAGCCTAAATAAAGTTATGCCTACATTTTCTCAGTTGTCTGCTGTACGTATATGTTGACTCTTGTGCATCCTTTGATTAAAAATGAATAAACAGACTCCACAAAATATCAGACCTAAAATATTCTCATTTTCTAGTCAAACTTTAATGCTTTAATGTAAACAAACTTTGTGGTTATTTTTGTACAGTGAAACTGGAAATTGGAAGTCTAAAAGTTCACACAGTAAGATTTTGAATTAATTCTTTTTTCTTTAAATAAATTTAGTACAAAAATCTAGGCCTTCTCTCGCACAGGACCATTTTTATGTTTAAACCCCTCATACTGCAGTGTTTCCCAAGCCAAAGATATTAACTTCAAGGTGAGATGGGTCTAAATAAGGAGATTAGGATCATGATCTAGGTGGTTATACTTTATGTAACAGTTAAAATTTTCATAAATATCTGCAAGTAAGCACACTTTTGAAGTGATAAGAACATTAAAGAATTGGAGCTGTACCCAAAATGAAATGAATTTATTCTCAAAGGTATAGGGCACGTTTCTCTTTACCTGAAAGTTAACATCTTCTTTCTTAAATATTAATGCTCGAACTTCATCAGGGTCCCCATTAAATATAGCTTGAACCAGCAGTGGCTGAAACAAAAGAAAGTAGTAGTATTTAAAAAACAAACATTACATTCCATGCATTACTTCTACATGCATTTTTTTTTTATGACAACATAATGGTCATATACCAAATCAAGATTAAGGAAGGTGTTCCAGGTAGCAAAATGAAAAAAACAAACTATTACAAAATTTGGCCTGAAGGAAGTCAATTAACTGCCTTTCCCTCCCTCTCCACCCCCAATATACTTTACAAACTTGTACACAAACTAAAGAACCGCTGGATTTAAAAAAAAGGTTTATAAATTTTTCTAGGTTTTTAACGAATGGTTAAAAAAAAGACTACTAAAATAAATTCCCGTGGCAAAGTAAGATCAATTAGTCTAGGATACATTATATACTATTCAAAATATATGTAAAACTCATTTTACATTAGTAAATTAGTAAAATTAAAAGTTCTCGTGTTTGGATAAGAATAAGGAAGCAAGAGTATATTTGAATTATATGGAAACAAATACACACGTACACACAGGCATTACTAAATATAACTAGATTTCCTAATCAGCATCACAAACTTCTGAGATATATCATGATCTAAGTCAAACCTCAAAATTACATGACAAAGAAGAATAATTTTGTTTTCAAGAAAGCAAATTTCTTCAATGCTTCTGGTAAGTGATAACATGAATGCACAGCTACATTACATCTATAATCTGACTTTCATAACTTTTTATTTTAGTGTGCAACTGATATTCTTAAGATACCCTGGATACGATACCAATTCTCAAAATACACACAGCTTATTATTGCATTATAAAGGTTACATCAGTTTCTAAAGTGGTACTGAACAGATAAAACAACAACAAGCAGGAAAGCAAATATTTACTGCAAATGTAATTTCGTCAAGCTCTCTGGAAAAACTGTGCTATCATAAAACTAACTACAAAGTTGAGATTTCTTAACTCTGCTTCAAAAATATCGTTACACACAAAAAAGGGAGCCCTTACAAGTTTTAATTCCATCCCTAAGTTTTAAATATCATGGTGCTTAACATAGGTGATTTTGACTTCACTAAAGAACTATTCGTTCAACACAAAGGTTTCAGAGTAGCAGCGTGTTAGTCTGTATTTGCAAAAAGAAAAGGAGTACTTGTGGCACCTTAGAAACTAACCAATTTATCTGAGCATAAGCTTTCGTGAGCTACAGCTCACTTCATCGGATGCTTATGCTCAAATAAACTGGTTAGTCTCTAAGGTGCCACAAGTATTCAACACAAAGTAACCCAGGTGCTACTTTGCTTAGTCATGTAAATCCTATGATAAGATAATCACTAGACCTTTGCAGCACTATTGCAGAGGACATATCTTACCAACACATTTCCAGAAGGTGAAGGACGTACAGATGTATTTTCCTGAGGTAGTTTGGAAAAAAATGTGGGAGAATCATCTTCAACCTCCTCCAAAACAACAATACACACTCGACTCATTCGATCCGTTTGAAAAAACTGTATTCAGAACAACACTGTAGTAACCACAGCTGAGACAGCACAGAAAGTACTTTTACCTCCCGAGTATACACTCACAAACATAACTTCTTAACACTATTGCTGGTGTTTTAAAATTTAAAAAAGGACTTTTCCCCCCACTATATTTCATTTAAGATGTTCAAACAATGCTATTTTAAAAAAATATATACTTTAAAAACAAGGTTTCATTCACCTGTACTACAACACTGAATTTGTGAAAAATGTATTAAAAATATTCTCCACACTAACTAGGTTAGAATAGAAATGTCAATATCGTAAATATCTATAGTATGTCCTTTTACTAGAAAATCTGCCTGTTAATATTGCTATTTCTACAGAATAACTTTATCCACACAGTGAAATCACTGTTGTAGGTGACATGACACCATTCTGTATAGAATGAAACAAGGAACAATTGCTCTGACAGAGATGATCACAGCTATAGCCTGTCTTGCAAGGTCAGTCTCCAATTTACTGTACTAGGCTTTCTGATGACTGAAAATAAACACCACTGCCCTAAATGTTTCAGGATCTTATTCTGCAATTTTGGAACTTCATTTGTCTTAATGTCAGGAATACTTCACACAATCTATTTTTCAGCAAGGATTCACAACATGATACTCCAAGATTGACAATTCTTCCCTATGTAATAAAAATCTCCGCAATGTACAGCAGAGCTGCAGTACATTTACATGCAATGAGTCAGACCACAAGGGACAATGGGACTCCCGGAATAATAAGATTGCCTGTTTAATCCAGATTTCCCAAGTGACAGAAACGTAGATAGTTTTACTCCATCAATGATACCAGCAATGTAGAGCATTCATTTTTCCTCCATCAGGCAATTGATGTGCTGCTCCAACAGGGAACCCACTATGCAGAAATGCTGTTAAGGAAGAATGTTTCCGTAAAACAAGCAAGCTACTAAGGCACGAAGAGCTCAAATTACTGCCTTAGACTTTTCCTGCATCAGCAGTTCATCACGCAAGTGTTTCTTTTGATCACCATGTGAATATAGCTTCCGTTGTAGTGTTCATTCAGACTGTGGAAAAAAATGAGACTCTGTGCATCTTCTTTGAGCCAACTTCTTTATGCGAATGGCTGTCTCTGTGCCAACCTGATTTTCCTCCAGGGTTAAATACTATATATCAATTTTCTGTCGCTGATTTTTAGATTGTGTGTTCATTCAATAGATGGTCTTGCAAAGCTTTTAAATCCTACTGCCTGAATTGGTCATTAGAGAACATATTAACAGAGCACAGTTCACATCCACAGCAGCATTCGAACTGAGCAATAGGCTAAAGAGCACAGACTGCAGACCCGCAGCATGAAATGCCTAGTAATGCTCACATGTTACACTTACCAGAGAACTGAGCTTCTGCTCTGGATGCAACTTCCTCTCGCAAAAAATAAATAAATAAATAGTGCCTTTTGGGCAGCCATCACAGTTTGAATGTTTGTGCCAGTTTTGTGACTAATTCGGCTCACACGTAAAAATTCTATAATTGAAGAAAGAGCGAGTGTTTAACTTTTTCCACTAAAAGCCACAAAGAAATCTGGTGTA
This sequence comes from Caretta caretta, assembly GCF_965140235.1. NCBI lineage: Eukaryota > Metazoa > Chordata > Testudines > Cheloniidae > Caretta > Caretta caretta. The sequence goes on along the minus strand of NC_134207.1, from coordinate 205,108,512 downwards.
CTGGCTCTGCTGACAATTTAGGCAAGTAAACAATTCCAACATTCTAACTGCTTTCACATGTTACTGTATAGAACAACAGAGCAGTCCTCATTTAACTCTCTGAAGACAGAGTATTTTAAACAGAAATCCCCTAAAAACTAAGATATTTAGTTTATAATTTATAGATATAAAAACTAGCTTTTAATGGTCAGTTACTTTAAAAAGATAAACTAACCATTGGTTTCAGAGTAACAGCTGTGTTAGTCTGTATTCACAAAAAGAAAAGGAGTACTTGTGGCACCTTAGAGACTAACCAATTTGAGCATAAGCTTTCGTGAGCTACAGCTCACTTCATCGGATGCATACTGTGGAAACTGCAGAAGACATTATATACACAAAGACCATAAAACAATACCTCCTCCCACCCCACTCTCCTACCATAAACACTACTTTTGCTACTAAACACACACACACACACAATACAGAAGTTTGAAAAATGACTCCAAGCATAACGTAGCCTTCATTAATCTCATATTCCAACAAACTGAATTTATATTTTGACCTAAATTTGCTTAAAGTAACTGTGCTGGTCTGTGGGCGTATTATGCAACTGTATCATGTGCCATAAACTGTTGGAAATGCTTCAGTGTTAAGCAAACGGTGTTTTTTTGTTCCTACTAGACAATATAAAGATTTTTTGATGGCTGTCAATCACTGTTCAATTCACAATATATAAAAGGAGAACAGGTTGAATGATCTAGGAGACTGAGCAACAAAATGGCAGATGAAATTGGATGTTGAAAATGCAAAGCAATGCACAGTGGAAAACAAAATCCAAAATGATGGGGTCTAAGCTAGCTGTTAACACTCAAGAAAGATCTTGAAGTCATCATCAATAGTTCTCTGAAAACATCAGCTCAACGTGCAGCAGCAGTCAAAAAAGCTAAGAGAATATTAGGGACCATTAGGAAACAGAAAATATCATAATGCCACTATATAAATCCCTGGTACACCCACATCTTGAATACCACATATATTCAAGTTCTGATTGCCCTATCTCTAAAATGATATATTAGAAATGGAAAAAGTACAGAGAAGAGCAACAAAAATGATTAAGGTTATGGAATAGCTTCCATATGAGGAGAGATTAAAAAGATTCAGATTGTTCAGCTTGGAAAAATGATGACTAAGGAGGGATATGAAACATCTATAAAATCATAGATCGTATGGAGAAAGTGAATAAGGAAGCGTTATTTACCCCATTCACGTAACACAAGAATCAGGGGTCACCCAATTAATTTAACAGGCAGCAGGTTTAAAACAAACGTAAGGGAGCACTTCACACAATGCAGTCAACCTATGGAACTCACTGCCGGGATCGATTGTGAAGGTCAAAAATATAACCGGGTTCAAAAAAAGAATTAGGTAAGTTCCTGGAAGATAGGTCCATCTATGGCTATTAGCCCAGGTGATCAGGGATGAACCCACATGCTTTGGGTGTCCCTAAGGACTCTGACTGTTAGATGCAGGGAATGGACGACAGGGGATGGATCACTTGGTGATTGCCCTCTTCTGTTCTTTCCCTTTGAAGCATCTGGCATTCGTCACTGCCAGAAGCAGGATACTGGGCTACATGGATCATTAGTCTGACACAGTACGGCCATTCTTATGTTCTTATCTGATGCCTCTTAATTAAAGTATTCTTACTCTGAAGTCCTATGTACCAGTCCAGGACAAGAAAAAGAAAGAAAACCAGTCTCAGGTGTTTTAACTGCTTTAGATATTAACAGATGTGATTTTTCAAAAGGTTAAGAATCAAAGTTATTCCTGCTATCAGCACTGCCATTCCAAACCACTGTAGATATTTTAAAATCATATGCCCACCCTTCAGTAGTTTCACCACACTATATCAAAACGTGTTAAACAATTGCTAACACTTCCTGGAAAAAATCTGAGGTGGGGAGGAGAGGGAGGGAGCATATTTTAAAGTATTTTTGTAGATTATGTAGTCTATTGGTTAGAGGTCAGGACTGGCAGAATTTAACCCAGATGTCTTGTTCACTGTGTGACTCTGTGGCAATATATAAACTCTGTACCTAAATTTTCTTATTTCTAGCATTTGAATAATAATGCTTTCCCACCTTTGTAAAGCCTTTTTTATTTCTCTATATAGTTAGTTATTATAATTCCATACAAGATCTTTGGGAAAGTTACAACTAAGGACATTTTAATAAAAGGAAGGATTGTGTGTTCTATCAAGCTTATCTATTTCACTTGTCTGTCTACATGGTGGTGGGAGGGGTCACAACTATCCACAGAATGCAGGATGACAGAGGATTTAAAGAACAAGGCTCAGGTAAATTTCATACAGATGTTCTTTAAGAACCAGGGAAGAGACAGAAAATGTAAACAGTAAAATTATTTCTACATGTAACAAAGATTTCCATGGGATGTCAGCAGCTCTTCCAAGATACGATACCCACTGAAACGTTTTCTGATACACTGCATATATGAAAAATATTTGCCTTCCATTTATGAATACTCTTCAGAAATTGACAATAGCTTGCATATGTGACCAAAAATAACCTTAGAAAAAATCAAACTTCTAGATACTGTAAAGTAGCTCTCCCACCCCACCAATGTACTGTTTTGGCGGATGGATACAAGTCAGAGGTTGGTAGTAGTCAATATCAAGGAATGTTTTTCTCCTTTCTTCCCACCTTCATTATGAGACTAACTAGCCATTAGTTTACTGGGTCCATATGTTGTGTGGAAATAAGAAGTCTTCAAAGATATACAAATATTTAAGGAGAAATATGAAGAAAAAAGTTAAGTATTGTTTTATTGCAAATTACAATTATAATTTGATATGCTAGCTAGATGCTTTCACTGTGATTTGGGAATTCCCTACTTATTATCTTTGCAATTCATGACCTATCTAGCTATGTGAAGAATCCAACAAGATGTCCAATGAATATATTTACTATAAGGAATATAACGCTTCATACTTACAACAAAAAAGTGGAAGATTGGGCACAGTGATTTAACTATAATTACAGAAGAGATTAATAAAACACATCTGGATAAGTTCTGACACTTATTTTGGAAATTTTGCCCATAAAATATTTATGTAAAGTTGGTATGGCAATTCACCATATTTTTTTCTTGTACACATTTACTGTAACTTAATTTTTAGAATAGAAGTGTTACCATGTTCATACTGGAAAGAGTTAAAATGCAATTACATCACATCTAGCCACAACTTTGTTTAAATAAAAAAATCAATATTGTACTAATTTCAGTGGCTATTTAACCCATATACCTAAGGGGTCAAAAACACCACAAATCTGCCATTTAACAACTACACCACCACACATAGGGAACAATGAACACCCCAAGAACATTTTGACTTTTTCTTATATTGAACCAGCAGCATAATTGTTGTTTTATATCCTTCTTAAGATATCTGATCTGGACTGAAAATACAAATGGATTGAGTGAATGCCTAATAAATTACAATATACCAGAGTGGGTCAATCTGAATACTAAAACATAATAGTAATTTGTTCTTGTTTTTTAAACAAAATTCTTATTTTTGATTCAAATAATTTCTTAAGTAATTTCAAATGTACTCTAAACCAATCTACTCATTTTGAAATTTAAAATGGGCTGCAGAGGGATCCCTTTGCTGTACAAATACCTAGGAAATACCACTGTTACATTACAAAGTCTACTCTGAGTACTAGATGCATAAGTTTATATTCCTATAAAAACAAAAACAAAAGATCAAGACTTTAACCCTTAGCCTCTCTGCATGTTTTCCAGGCCTGGTGGGAACGAACTGGATACACAAATTCAAGTTGTTTTTTTTCCTCATTAAAAAGTAGTAAAGTGTATTATGGTGGTGCTGCAGTAATAACAGACTGGAAGACTTCTCTATTTGGACTCTGAACTTTCTTCAAGAGGGAGAAGCAGCGCATTCCTGAACTGACTTAGGAAAGGGGCTACCAACATTACAGTGCAACCACCACCTTCCTCTATTTCTCAGGCAATTATTAATTGCCCTATAAGAAAGCAGGGCTTTTCAACTTACCACTCAGAGTGAGTGCTGCAATGGTAGGATATCAACACTGAAGCACGTTGTATTTTAGGAGGATAATTGGCTACAGCAATGGTCTATGTGGTATCCTCTCGCTAACGAAATAAAATCAGGTAGATAGTTTAGTCACAGTTTCTTCTGAATAGTGGTAGAGTTTCAGTAACAGCCAACAGACTGAGAAATTAAGCATGTATGTTCAAGTAGATGGGAGACATTTTATTTTACATTGTATTTAACTGGCAGTCTATGAAACAGGTAGTGAAACAGGTACTTTTATTTCATGTTTGGAAGTACACTGCAACTTCTCTATCAACGGTGGGAGTTGAGCACTTAATATTAGAAAAGAGTGCCACAGATACTCAAAGTACTTATACTAAAAGGTAGGTATCACTACACACCACACCTTATGACACCCGCAACTCAACTTTTAAAGAGAACAACGCTCAGAAACACCTTTCAAGTAGACTAAATATGAGAGAGAAGAGCCAAGAGTCATTGAAAAGACCGGATAAAGATGTTTTTTACAATATTTTAGTCAGTCAATTACATTTCTGGTGGTAAAAGTGAAGGCCTGCTGCCAAGAACACCTTACCACTGGCTCCCAAGTGCCTCACCCTTTAGCTTACGTTTCTAACAGTTCCATGAGGTGTAGCAGGAGAAGGAAGGTCAGAGAAGGAAACAAAGGAAAAAAAGGTAGTCATAGAGAGCTGGACCTTACCCACCTATACATAAAAGGTGGCTCCTAAGCCTAGATATCTCCTACAACAGCTCAACTATTTCCATGCCACCATATCAAACTTTTGCCATTTTCAGTGTTCATTCAATGCATGTGTAATTTTCCAGGTTAGTCTGATTTTATGCTATTCCCCACCATCCATATACCCTTTTTAATTTTATTTTATAACTCCAAGCCTTTTATTCTTCTTGGTATGTTGATGTTAATGAAAGATGTGTGGCTAAATCCTCTACACTGCTTTGTAAACTCAATCTCCCTAAGCTAGTTCTAGCCTGCATTGCTGCAGTATTTGGCACTTAATGTAGTTAATTATTTCCAGCAACTGATTTTAAAAAGAGAAAATTCCACTGAACAAAGCTCAAGAATAGAAGCTTGAAGCCTGGAACAACAAACTAGGTCAATATCTAAAGAGAAGACTGTTCAAAAAAAATACTAACCAATAGTTTTACAACCAACTGCAAGTACATAACACATACTTAGAGCTAGATCTTGAGTTCAGACGTAGCTATGAGTTTAACCCACACCACCCCAGGAGCCATTGTGACTCAGACACTGAGTCACAGTTCCTCCCCTGCTTCCTCATTGCTCCTGGGGGAACGAGGCAGAACGGGGAAGGGGCTTGTATAGGCCAACAGTAAGTTACTAGACCCCTCCCTTCTATTGCTACTCTGGCTTGTCTGTGTATCACAGTGGGGTGCAGGAAGAGATAAGGGGCTATTGAGGAGATGAGCCAAGTTCCACCTGTTTTGCCAAACTCCCTACCTGCCCACATTTTGGGTGGTGGGTCCTGTTTCACCTGTCTCTGAACAAAGGGGCATTTAAGTGTTCCCTCATTTAGTCTGAGCAGAAGATGTGACATCCATCCGTATCAACACGGTTCCTCACAATCCCCAGCATAATATCATTATTAATTTAACAATAAATAAATATAGTGAACTTTACTGCTGTGATTCACATAGCTGTTACTGAGCCTGGCTAACAAAATGATCCATGAACCATAATTCGCAAGAGCACTGTATGAAGGGAAGGGAAGGGGGGGTTTTGCACAGTTAAGATTGTTTGCACGAGTCTCATACATATTCTGACATCTACAGCAAAGGCATGCCAGCACCATGATAGTTATTTACAAGTACTAAACTTACCTGAAATTTTCCTTTCTTCTATTAAGGTCTGCAGATCTGTTACATTGGGAACGTCAGCCTTTTGCAGCTTAGGGACAAACCCAGTCACTCGTAACAGGGGAACATCCAGATCCCTGAGGTTCCCTTCAGTTCAGACAACTTCCACAGTAATTTCTACTTTCCTAAATAATGGATTGTGTTAACTGTACTTTGAATTCCCACTCACTACGTGCTACCAATCTGGTATCTACCTCAGATAGAATATGGATGAATGCACATTGTGGGACCTTCTGATTTATTAAATGAAGACCAAGAGGGTCTAAGTAGTGGTGGGCTAAGAGGCCTCTTATTGCCTGCTTGTTCTTCCATGTGGACTGCTGTCCCTCTCCACACTCCATCCTGAGATGTGGCGGTGGACAACCCAGGTAAACTGCAGCACATGCTGGGAACAGTATCATGGATGTTATGGTATGGCAAACAGCAGCAACAGCTGGTTCCCACAGCCAAATACTTTCCCAAGCTTTTAGGTGTGATGGGAAACCCCATCCCCTTATTACATCTTCCCAAGGAGCATGAGGAGGAATGTACAGATATAGCTTGTCTAGGAGAGCTGCCGAGCTCCTAACATAACAGTGCCTGAAAGAAGCTGATCTTTTTTCATCATTACATATGTATAAAACTGCATAACTCAGATTAGGTCAGCTTGCCTTCCTTCCCTGAGGGGAAAAAACTCCCTTTGTGCACATACATTCACACAAAGACGACAGCACATGACTGTAGTCTGGTCTTTTCTGCATTGACCTGCTGCTATGCTGTACTCTGAATATGAGCTTGGAAAACAGCACTGATTTCATTTAGTTCCCTTTTGGAAGTCTGTCCCTATAATCCTGCTTCAGAGGAGGGAAGCAAAACTGGGTTCAGAGATTGCTCCGAAAGTATTTCCAGTGCCCATCACCCACCACTTCCTAAAGTAATGTAGGCTTACTCGCTCCCCTCCCCAACATGGGTCCCTGTTGGGTGTTTCAACATCCTGGCTTGAGGTTCAACAACAGACTCCACAAAATCTGTCTCTCTCTCTTCTTCATGGGATCCCCATGGGCCAGACAGATCCGTTTCCCCCTTGGAGATTAAGCAGCTCAACTTTGCAGTCAGGAGAGGGGCTATTGGCATGGGCTCTAGGGACTCAAGCATGTTCTTCTAACTGACATTGTGCCTTTTTGCCTACTCTACTTGTAGAGATAGGGGAGGGGAAAAGGCTTGCCCCAGAGGCAGTTTTTTCAGTCCTGCCTGCCTCCTTTGCTGCAGAGGGAGAACACTGCACTCTGCCCACAGAGCTGGCTGAGCTCCCTGTCAAGGTATTTGATAATGTCAGTGAAGCAGGAGTCACAGACCCTTTCCTTTGCCTTTTCTTAGCCTAGCTTTCTCCATGAAGCCCGTGAACACAATCAAAAGGGGAAGCAGATGTGAGCAGACAACCTCCCCAAAATGCAATCCTCCAGCATGAATGGGAGTCAGAAAGACAACGCTATTGAACTAAAATGTTAGTCATCAATCTGAAAAAAAGTTTGGTATTTTCCTCAGAAAAGCTCTCCGGCAAGGAGATCTACCTGAGCTGCTGGACACCGTGAAAGCAGGAAAAAATGGAGGAAACTTCCAGAGGCAGAGCATTCCCTCTGCTGCCAATGATTGGTAATAGTTCTGTTCCCACTCCCAAGCTGCAGACAGACTGAAGTACCACTGCAGTGGATCTGTGACTCTTGTGACCAAGAAAAATGTAATCTTTTCCTAGTTGTAACCATATCTGCCCTTCCCAAGGCATATCCCACATTTTCTTCTGGGAGTTTTTCAGGATATTTTTAGCTTGAAACAGAAGTGGTTAAATTTTATACAAATGTATGTAAGGCTTTGTCTACAGTACAGCTGGGATCCATGCTCTGAGATCAATCCACCGGCGGTCAATTTAGCGGGTCTAGTGAAGACCCGCCAAATGGACAGATCGCTCTCCAGTCGACCCCTGTACTCTACCCCCGATGAGAAGAGTAAGCTAAGCCAACGGGAATTTCTCTCCCGTCAACTCCCCGTGGTGTAGACCCTGCGGTAATTCGACCCAAGGTATGTCGACTTACCGCGGTAGTGTAAACATAGCCTAAATCACCATACAACCAGGAGATAATGGGACTCCGGACTGACCAGAGGCTTTCAGGTTGGAGGGGGTTTTTTATTATTGAAATAAACAAAACTGCCTTCTAAAAAGATAGGAAAACAATTTATTCATATGCACACTTTCATATATTAGCTTTATAAATTTATCACAATAATAAAGTGATTCTTGCAACTGAACTTTAGGTAACGTGTAAAGAGTTATATTTAAAAAAACTGTAAAATCAGCTGTGCGAATCAGTAACAGATTATTATAGGTTTGTCACATCAAAGAGCAGGAGGAAAAATCTTCGTGGTTAAAATAAGTTGCTAGGGTTACAAAATGTTTGCCTTTACAACCCAAGTCTGTTTAAAATTCCTATGGAATTCTAATGTGTACAACAGCTTAAGTCAGGAATATACACCATTTCTATTTAAACTATTTGGGAAACAGTAAAATATGATTCATGTCATTCTGGAAGGGTGGAGGACAAACACTGCATTCAACTATTTAAAATCTTCAGTGATGACTCATGAGCTATGGGCATTTCCAGAATCATTCACTTTTTCAAAGTAAAAGACTGCTGTTGATTATTCAAGAAATTATCAGCAAAGATTTGCTAAACAGTAGATCTAGCTTTCAGCGTACCCATTCAATTCCTACAATACTGTAAATAGATGGGAAAGTTTCCTCAAAACAAACAAGAGTGGACTAGGTGGAGTTGAAACTACCCCACTTCAAATGTTAAAGAGATATAGTTGTGAATCTCTTGTCCCAAGGCTGCATAAAAACTTTCAAATTCAACATTACAGTTCTTTGATCCTCATCAGTAACAAAAGAATACCCTCTTGCAATCTTTTTCCATGCCTGTGTAATCACAGGAATCCTTCCTTTTGGTCAAATTTTCAGAAGCCAACAGCAACCTCAAATTTTCCAATAAAAACAGTGTGAAATACTAAATGGATGCAGAAATCCAAGTTACAGAAAGTAGAAAGCAAAACCAAACTGCTGCCTACTTACTTAGAGAGATTTTTGTGAAGACAAAACATGAAATAAATGTGCACTGCCAGGTTCTTCCCATGATCAGCAAGATTTTTTTTTATTCATCATCTCTGGAAAAATGTCAAGTCACTCTTCCTATTAATGTTTTGTGAACTACTGTTCTAATCAGACTCTTCCTTGGAGAAAGTGTAATGGGTTAAAGATAAATGCCATCCATACACTACATTAATACAACGCCATAATTTAAACTATATGCAGTCAGGAAAAACAAACTTATGGTATCCATAGTAACCTTAGGTCAGCTTTTACTCACATGGAGTATTTTCTGTTCCTATACATATCAGTAACAGGAAATACCTCAAATTAGCAAGAGAACTAAATTACCATTGCTATGGATACCAACACTTTTTTCTCTCTCTCTTGTATATCTAAATGCTCAGCCTTGCTGCACATGCTCTATCCCAACTCACTTTGCAAACGTAGTGAGAGCCAGGATTATTAATCATCCCACATGCATTCAAAGCAGGATTGGTTTTGTCTGTCTGTTTTTGGGTGTCCTAAATTTCTTGGAGGATCTTAGGATCCCTCAGGAGCCCTCATTCCCATGACATCTGGGAAGGGGCTCCTTACTGGCAACAGCAGGTGGACCCAGGAGCAGGAAGTTCAGTCAATATAAGCTTCTATAGGATGAGGGAGCTTATCTGAAGCTGCAGGAGTGGAGGGCACCCCCCAAAAAATTAATGAGTGGGATGGAAAAGCCAGCATCTTTTCTCTAGATACCTCAAACATCATACCAAGAGTCAATGTTTATTCCATATTTGGGAGAAGTGTACATCCCATCACCAAGATTTAAGGATAGCCCTTTCCAGCAAGTTATTAATTCCTTCCCTCCCTTTTTTGCATAGTAAGGAACAGAGGGGAAAATTTGTGTAACTGTTTAATGCAGTGTATTTTATTTTCTTTAAAGAAAGACTGGTGGTCAGAAATTGAAATAAATTCAGTAGGTATAAGACATTCCAATAAATGGTCACAGAGTGCTGCCCAAAGCAAGAAAACTGGTCCCTCATTAGCAAGCATTCCTATCAATTGGATACACTTACTTTGCTGCCAAGAAAAAACTATTTATTTTGCTTAGATCTTTCTTAAGGGCCCCTAAATAGCCCTCTCAACATCCTGGCAATAAACTTTTTTCCCCAGTCTTTTGTTGGATTGCACCAGCAATCCATTATCTTTCTCCAAGATTTTGTAATTCCAGACAGCTCCCTCCCTATCTGAAGATCCCATAAAGCTATTCCTAAAGAAACTAACATCCCTAATTAGGAAATCTCTGTATGAAGAAAGCTTTCATTATCTTCTGGAGGTTTGACTTTGTGGCAAGTGTGCTTCACCTACAATACTAGCTCACTGCAACAATAAAAAAGCTTAAATTATACAAGTGTCAAATGAACATATCTTCTTTAAAGTCATTTCCATAGCTCCGCCCTCCTCAGAAATACTGTCTAGATAGAATTTCTAGGGAGATGGGGATCTTGGTAGTGTTGCATATGTGGGCCTGAATATCCTCCCTCCTCAAAAAAGGCCATTTCTGTAGAAAATTTTTTCCAGCATACTGAGTGAATATGAATGCAGACAAAGGAAATCTTTCAATTCCCAATGGACCAGCCTTATAGTTCAGAAACTCCACCAACCCTCTCTTCCAAGTCAGCAAGAAGCCTTCAAGAGAACATTTCCTGACAGAATGTAGAAGTGGATATGATTCACTTGGGAAGAGGGCGGGGGAGAGGGGGTATTAGAAACATTTAATGGATACACAGAGCATGAGTACACAGACCATTTTAAAAAGCCAGTTAAAGGAGCATTACACACAGCAGAAATTCTACTTACAACCTCTATGAATTAGCAACTTCATTATTTTATTTACTGCTGTTATGTATTTTGTCACTGTACTGAGAACAAAACTTTCAGAGCTTGATTTTCCAGAATGAAGACAAGTATATATGCAATTATAGATACAGTAGCCCTGTGAAGAATCAGGATATTGTGTTTGCAAAACAGTAGAGGCTCCCCACCACAATGTATTCAATTTGCATGTGCTACCACAATAATTTCATGTGTGTAACTGTAAAAAAAACTAAGTGTCCTTTTAAAAATCGCACTAATTGGCAAAAAGATTTTATTATTTTTAACTACAGTTGAGAAACGAAGGACATCAGGACATAAAAGACAAGAAAATAAAATCAATTTTGAAAAGATACATCTGTATCTCAATACTCTAAACTCTCCCTACAATTCCAGGTTTATATCCTCTGAGACTGTCAGAATAATGGCTTTCAATACAAAATCCTGATAATAATGAGTTTGTTACATACAAAGAGCACTTTTAATGGTTATTCAATATTTTAAGCCTTGTTTTACAAATTGGAGCAGGAGTTAATTTATTTCATATTACACTTATCCATTGGCTGACATGCACAGCTATAACAAAATAGGCAATACGACCATTTTAATTGAGACATTTCATTCAATTCAGGGGTTTCAAAAATATCTTTCATATACATTTGAATAAATATTAATCTGACATTTTATTTAGTAGGATTCTTGAAGAACAACATTTTCACAACATTGGCTACCGCATAAAAGACTAAATATTAAAAACAAAGATTAATCAATATGAAAATAGAAATCCCTTAAATCATGGACTTCTAAATGTCTATACCCCAAATCCTACAGCTTATGCACATGAGTAATTTGCATTGAATTCAATGGCTCAACTCAAGCGTAAAGTTAAGCACATGCTTCAGTGTTTGCAGAGTGAAAGCCTAACTGAAGTATACATGGAGATTCTAGTTTCTCAACTAATTTTCAGTGTTGAGAAACCTTGAGAAAAAAGGTTTGACCTGGAGGTCATATTGTTTATCACCAGACTTCCTTCTCTGTCTTCTCTCTTCTCCCCCAGCTCATTCTTAGACACATGTAGCAGTGGAGAGGGAAAGGGGCACTGGCAGCATCACTGCCCCACAGGCAGGGTAGGTGAGGAGCTTTGGGGAAGGACAGGAGCTAACAAAGAACTGAATGTGAGGACCTGACAGGGCCGAGGACTAACAGGAGCAAAGGGAGCTAGTGCCACCCCCACATCCATGTTCCCTTCCAGAAACCAAACATCCCCATTCTCAAACCATCCTAGTTACCAATACCAAGCTGACTCTGGCTACCCCCACAAGAAATTCATCCTGTCCCTCAGTCTTTGAGAGGTGCAATGAATAAGGTCCTGCCTGCACAAACCTGCTTTCACTTTTCAGGGAAGCCTGCAAGGAATACCTGGTGTCAATCCAATGCCTTTCATCAATATTAAACATTTCTGGAAACATGGTATGCGTATTACACACCAAGTAGTCACATCTGCAAAAAAAGTCACATGGAGCTGCACAAAATGTGGCAGGTGGGTTTATTCGTAACACACCCCCACCAGATATATAAAGTTGAATTGAGAAAAAAGTTATCAGGCCTCATCTCCCCACTCTGTGGCAGACTGCCCTCTCAGTGGGCAGTTTTTCCATTCCTAAAAGCTCTCAGCCCAGTGAAGAGAACTGCTCCTCGTCCTCTTCAGGTCTATCAACCTTATCCTTGAGTAGAGGAAGACTACAATGGCTGGGGAAGGTGAATGTACATGTGGCTGGCTAAGCTTGGCTGGATGAGGAAGAACAAATAAAAGAGGTAGTAGCTCAAAGGGATGGATAGATTAGAGAAATGAGAAAGTCAAGTGTGAAAAAGAAAATCAAGACTAGAGAGACCAAGAGGACGACAACGACAGAAGTTAAAAGGAGATAAATTAAAAAAACCTCACTTAGTTTAAGTTAAATATGTTGGGCATGCAGAAAGCGGCTAAAAATTAAACAAAGGAGGTATAAAGGAACTGACTCATCTCTTCTCTACCCCTCCAGTTCCTAAATCCCTTCCATGTGCACTTCTGGCTTCACACCCAAAACTCTTTTGCACCTTCTGGCATACATATATGATGGTTATATCTTGGTTTTTCATTTTGAAAATCTCATCACCTTAGCAAGAGTATGAGTCAGCAGTGAAACACAAAAGGGAAGTGACCCCCTCCTACGAAAGTGATGTACAGGGCTGCAGGGGATTATGCCAAGGCAACTGCAGCCTAAAGGACCTCTTGGCTGGGAGGGTTGGGGGGAAAATGGGACAGAGCATTGCTGGGCCCCTTTATCCCAGACACCATAAATCCTGTCTGCAGATCTGTATTCAGCATGCTACAGAATATACTCAAAATGAAGTACAAGAAGAAATAGAAAGTGTAGAGCAGCTGCAGCAAAACAGGCACGAAAATCAGAAAAGTGACCAGGGATACCTGAATGATTGTATGGAAATGACTTAAATATATGTCTGCTATATTATGGATCCCACATTGCTGTGAGCTACTAAACTCTGTAATGAACATTTTGGCTGCTGCAAATTTCACCAGGCAGGACAAAAGAATGATATGGAACTCAGACAATCTACTGTCCCCTTGGGGAACTAAAACCAAACTCCATATAAGTAAACCTAGCAAATATTTCCAGACACCGAATGTAGTAGCAAACAGAAAAAATTGGTAATTCCAGAATGATTTACTGCAAGTAGCTGAAGTGTAAATACTACATTTTTAGTAAGCTACTGACAAAACTAAGTTTTTGAATCTACAATTAGTTCAACTTGACTATATTTTTGGTGGCTTTTCATTCTAGTTTGCACTCATAACTTGAGCAGAAAAATATTGAAGTAAAAATTCCCTCTTATCCTTAAGCCATCCTAATGGCTAATTATGGAAATTAAGGTATATTTCACACAATCAAAAAAAATGTGATCCTACTGAATATTGCTCTTAATGGGTACGCTTGTTTAATACAAAAACCCAGTTTTCAAGCTGTGACCTCTGGCCTGATAGGTAATTAACAGCTGAAGAAAACAAAGTACCACTACTACAGACCACAACATAATTTGCATCCCCCATGCCTAATTCTCCATAAAACTCTCTCCTCACACACACTATTCACCTACACTTTAAAAATCATGATTTTTTTAACAAAAGAAAAAGCCCCCCATAAACACAAATTTAAACCATTCAACTGCACATCTAATAAAAAGTGTGGTAGCCAACAGCTGAATTACATGTCAGAGTGTAGCACACGAATCTGAACATCTTAAAGAAATTGCATTTGATTTACATTTTTATAAATATCATGAATCTAATGGGTTAAAGGAAAGACCACTTCATTAATATTCAGTGTGTTTCAGGTTTAAGAATAAATGTATACAAGTTCTGAGACAGAAAAAACAAAACCCAAAACTTTATTTCCAACGTGAGCACAGGATTTTAAAGCTTTCCCATCAGCCCAAGCATACCCCACCCAAAAAAATCCCATCACTCACAGAGGCTGTAGTAGCAGCTGCCACCAGCTTCTGAATCTTGGAACTTTCTTGTTGCTCTACTCCTTCTACAGAGTACCACTCAAGCACCTGATTCCACCAGGCACCTTGAGACTCCACCTAACTACCGATTCACTGCTGCTTCTACGTAGAATGCAATCAGCTATTTGTCCTGCCTCACATCTCTGAGCACACCCCCTCCCACCTGGCCATCCTGGAGAACGCCAACGTCCTAGCTCGCTACACCAGCAACTGACAGCAGAACGGGATTGTGCCCATTGTTGAGCCGGAAATCCTGATCAATGGGGGACCATGATCTGAAGCGCTGCCAGTACGTCACCAAGAAGGTGGTAGCAGCCATGTACAAGGCTCTGAGCGACCACCACATCTACCTGGAGGGGACGCTGCTGAAACCCAACATGGTGACAGCCGGCCATGCCTGCACCAAGTAGGACAGCCATGAGGAGATCGCCATGGCAACAGTCACCGCCCTGCGCCGCACCATGTTGTGCCGCCCGCTGTGCCCAGCATCACCTTTCTGTCCGGTGGGCAGAGTGAGGAGGCTTCGCTCAACCTCAACGCTATCAACGAGTGCCCCCTGTACAAGCCCTGGGCCCTCACCTTCTCCTACGGCCGTGCCCTGCAGGCCTCTGCCCCCAAGGTCTGGGCCGGCAAGAAGGAGAACGCCCAGGAGAAGTACATCAAACGGGCCCTGGCTAACAGCCTCGCCTGCCAGGGGAAATACACCCCAAGTGGCCAGGGCAGAGCCCGCTGCCAGCGAGTCCCTCTTCGTCTCCAACCACGCCTACTAAATGTGGGGTTCCCTCCCCCGCCCCCCTGCTGCCTGCACCCGTTTTGTGGAGTCTAGTGTGGCTGGCTCCTGGCCTGCAGAAGAGCCGAGCTAACTCTGGAGGGGCGTGAAGAACCCAGGGGTCCAGGTCCCCCTTCCCCTGTTGTTGTGGCTGTGTCTTAGCTTCCGCTCCCCACCCCCCTTTCTGGTGACAGACAACACTCCAGGCGTGCATCCCATGACGGAGCTGCTGGGTCCCCCACCCCCCAGATCCCACAATAAAGAGGACACTACTTAAACCGTGGGGGCGCAGGGGGACGACACAGGACGGGACACACACATCCTGTTTCAGTTCTTTGGGTCCTTACCAGTAGTCCCACACACAATTTCACCTCTCTCCTTCCCCCACGCCATCTTCTTCCCTACCCCATCACTCACACCAATCCATTAATTCATTTTCTTCCCCACTAATCAGAATTAGCATAAATCCCACAATTTTTTTTAGAAAATGACATTTTTTAAATGTCTAGCTATATATACCCACCAAAATAGTCAAGATGTATGTATGTCATACCTAAGATACTACATGACCTAATTTTTGTAATCCTGGTATTCTCTTGTCACTGTTTGCTCACTCTTGTGTTTTGATTTTACATCGTAAGGTCTTCAGGGCAATGGGCATGCCTACTGTTTCATTAACTTCATTTCTGGATACTCAGTGAATATATAAATTATAATTTTTGAAAATGAATATTTTAGCAGTGGGATGGGAAAGTGATCTAGGAGAATTAAAAGAAAATGGGCATAAGCGGTGTTTTAATTAAGTAATTTTGCATTTTGCTGACAGTAGCTCTGCATTCATACTTACGAAAGCATATTTTCTTACATGCCAATTCCTTACGCTCTATAAAGCCTTCAGTTCATAAAGAGAGCACTAAAATGCATCAGCATGCTGATCTAACGGTAATGTTCTGCACTCATGGTCAAGAGATAAATTTGACTCAGTCTTAATTTGTTTTTCCAGGCTAGCAGGAGAGAGGTGAACCAGCACACACGGCTTGTTTACACAAGTTTAGTCTGTACTAACTCACATTAATGCAGATTGAAAATGCTTGCATATGCATGATGCAAACCAGGGGTGGGCAAACTTTTTCACCCGAGGGCCTGAGGGTGGGGAAATTGTATGCGGGGCCATGAATGTAGGACTGGGGCACAAGGTTGGGGTGCGGGAGGGAGTGCAGGAACAGGCTCAGGGCAAGGGGTGCAGGAGGGGGCTCCAGGCAGGGGTTTGGGGTGCAGGAGGCGTGTGGAGTGCGGGAGGGGGCTCAGGGCAGACGGCTGATCATGTGCCCACAATGCTGCTGTGCACTACTTGGCACAGAGTCAAGATACAGGTCCACGTATGCAGGGGCCTCATATGGAGCCGGGCATGGCTGATCACATACGTACATGGGCCATGTGGCCCAACAGCCGCAGGCACGTGTGAGCCATGGTGAGCAGGTGGGCCTTTATGTGGGAGATTAAGTCCGCCATGGCCTGAAACCATGCCTCTGGAAGAAAGGCCCTGGTTCACATGGAGTCAAGAACTGCCCCGATAAACTGTCGTATTGGCGTTAACATGGACTTTATGTTTATCAACAGGACCAGGCTCAGACAGGTGGAGCAAAACAGATCAAGGCTTATTTGCACCCACTTTGGAGACCTGTCCTTGATGATCCAGTCGTCAAGATACGGGAACAGGTGGACCCCGCACTGCCTGAGGTAAGCCACTACTGGAGCCATGCACTTGGTGTGCTGACGATATGCCAAAAGGGAGCACCATGAACTGGAAATGGTGCCCTCCCCCTATAAAACAGAGGAAATGCCTGTGTCCCAGGAATATGGGAATAAGCATCCTTCAAGTCGAGAGCGGCGTACCAGTCTCCTGGATCCAGGAAAGGAACAAAGGCCAGGGAAACCATGCAGAACCTCAATTTCTTGAGAGACTTGTTGAGGCGATACAGGTCCAAGATGAGTCTTGGGCCCCCTTTGGCTTTCAGAATTAGGAAATAACGGCAGTAGAAACCTCTTCTGTGCATGTCCCAAGGAACATCTTGCACCTCCCCAGACACAGGAGCTTTTCGACCTGCTGAACAAGGAGTTGCTCGTGAGAGGGGCCCCTGAAGAGGGACGGGCGGCCATGAACTGTAGGTATAGCACCGGGATACTATATCCAGACCCAGCGGTCCGAGGTTACCCTTTACCAGGCCAAACGGAAAAGTTAAAGGCGGTCCAGGAAGGGGTGGAAAGGATTCTGGGAACTAACTGGGACATCGTTCCCAGGCACACCTTCAAAACAAACGTTTCTGGCCCCCAAGGTGTTTAGAGGGCCCAGGCTGCGCAGGCAAGCGGGAAGAAGAAGGGCGACACCAGCTGAAGCTACTGTCCCTTCTTCTTACAGAACCCTGGCAGGGCTGTTTAGGCCTTGGCGGCGGGGGCGCCCAGAAAGGCTTCTGAGCAGGCTGCAGCGTATGTATGCCCAACAAACAAAGGATGGCCTTTGTATCCTTCACCCCATGCAGCCTGGTGTCAGTCTGCCTGAAGAGACCAACCCTGTCAAAGGGGAGATCTGGGACTGAAGACCATCTCCTGCGAGAGGCTCTACTCATTTGTAGCTATGAGTTACGTCTCATCACCACTGAGACCGAGCCGCAGTCTGCTGTATCCCAGGCCATTTGTGGGGAGCACCTGGCTGCCGCTGTGCCTTCTTCAACCAGGGTGACGAACTCCTGGGCTAATCCCTATGGGAGGGACTCCTGAAACTTGCAGACCGTATCCCGTAAGTTAAAGTTGTACCTGCCCAGGAGGTCATGATGGTTTGCCACCCAGAATTGTAGGCTGGAGGTCAAATAAATTTTTCTCCCACAGAGATCCAGTCTTTTGGCCTCTTTATTCTTGGGAGTAGGGGAGGACTGGAGTGGTTTGTCCTTTTCATTGGCCGCAGAGACGACCAACGACCCTGGGAGTGGGTGGGTGTATAAATACTCCAACCCTTTACCTGGGACAAAGTATTACTTCTCTACCCTCTTGGAAGTGGGAGGGATAGACGAGGGAGTTTGCCACAGGACCTTGGCAATGTTTAAGACCCCTTTGTGGGCTGGCAAAGCGACACAGGCTGGGTGGAAGTGGAGAGGACATTGAACTATGAGTTAGTCTGCTCAGCCATCTCCAAGCCCAGATTGTCCGCAACTCTCTAGAGCAGAGCCTAATGCTCCTTGAAGTCAGCAGGCAGACTAGCTCTTAGGTACCACCTCCTCAACCCTTGCCTCCGAGCAATTGGCATGCACCGGGCCCAGTGCCGCTGGTATCACCAGTTCTGCTGGCACAGCCAGTGCCGTCTGCTGTTGCTCTGAGACGGCCGCTGAAGATCGCTGGGAAGGGGACATAGCCATGACCATCATTCCCCATGAGTCCCAATAAGGCCCCTGGGCTGGCCACTGTCCTTGGTGCCATTGCTGCGATGTTGCGGCCGATGAGGTGTCAGGGCCACAATTACGCCGATGGGATCTGGACGAGGGGCTAAACCAGGCCTCTGTGCTAGAGGAATCCCCTTCCGGCGACCACAGAGGAGTCGATGATGCCCACGTGTGTCTCCTGACAGTCGCCGGAAACCGGGGACGAGAGCGGGATGATTGGTGCAGTACCGGGGCGAACGGTAGCAATGTCTTGGAGACCGTAGCCTGGATGGGGATCATCCCCACGTGGCAGGCAATAGGGAATGGCAATACGATGTAGAGCAGTCAGAAGGCAAGCGGTGCCGGTAGTACAGAGACCGACATTGATCTCTAGGCGAACCTCGCCTGGGTAGCAGTGACTGCGGTGCCAGCGACCATGGGGGAAAGCACCAGAGGCTCTGGGGTGCGGTTCTGGGTATTTTCGACACTGGGGTGGGGAGCACTGTTTTGTCTCAGAGGATCGACTTCGCTCCACTACCCCCCTAAGGTCGCAGTGGCTGTCTTGCCTTTCTGGGGAGCCTTCACTGCTTCCTGCTGCGCAGATGGTGATGGTGGAGGTCTCTGCTCTCTTTGCACCAGGGAGGCCCGGGCAGGTGCCAGTGCAGATGGTGGCGCTTGGGTCCTAAACCGCTCCCCTGAGTCAGTGATGGACCTTTCAAGTGGCCCAGAGTTTCAGCCGGAGAGGCGCGCACTCACGGCTCTGGGATGGCCGGGCAGGCCGAACCAGGGCCCTTGGGCCTTTTTGCCTGGTGCCGGGGAGCTGTGCTTCCAGGCCTTCTTCTTAGGCTCTGGGGAAATGGATCAGTGCTGAGCAGAGCCCGGTGCTGGGGGTGCACGACACACTGACGCCAAAGTACTTGCCAATTCCTGGCAGGAGTGCTCAGACACTGGGCAAAGGGCAGACTCCATGAGCAGAGCTTGAAGTCTAATATCCAGCTCTTTCTGAGCTTGTGGCCAGAAGTTCTTACACCTATGGCACTTCTCCCTAACATGCAATTCACCCTAGCACTTGAGACAGCTGCTGTGGGGATTGCTAACAGGCATAGGCCTGTTACAATCCATTCAAGGTTTGAACCCAGGGGACTGAGGCATGCCCGGCTTGGGGCAAAGTCCCACTGGGGACTATATCTAACCAGAAAGAACAATGAAAACTATTTACAAAGCCCAAAGAGCTCTTAACGAGGCGAGAATAATAGCTAAACCACTTGTGAAGCAATGGAGAGAGGCGCTCCAACTAACCACCATGTGCAGTAAGAAGGAACTGAGAGGGCATAGGTAGGCGGCGCCCAATATACCACGCCGAGAGCGCCACAGCCGTCCTTACGGATACCGTTAAGGCAAAAGTCTCCGACAACCATGCAGGTGGGAGCGTGTACACCTACAATGGAATCGACATGCGCAAGCACTTGAAGAGGAAATATAGGATTTTTTAAATATTCACACACACACTAATTTATCAGCGTGTTCTCTGAAACAATTTAATTATTAAAAATGCAAACTCCATAGCCAACATTACAACTATGCTTCCATTATAATCCCCATTTTCACTCATTCAAATTCCTCAAGAATTTTCTTTTGAGCAGAGTATTCTTATGTTTGGTCTTAGCGTGGGTTTTTGTTGTTTTTAAATAAGCTTGATCTAAACCCGTACTGCCATTTTTGAACAACATGATATGGATGGTAGGGGACAGAGAATGTTCCCCACTTTGCCTTAAGAACTTTTGCACACTGGATTTCTATTGATATTATTTCTAAAGATTTTGAAACTTCTTACTCTCCAGTTTCTTCACCACCACTATCTCTTTTTCCAGTATCAAGGTTGGGTAGGGTCGAGAGGTTATAAGCAGATTCCATCCACATCTGTTTTGAGCCTGTTGTGATGTTGCCTACCTAGATGGTTTTTGCAAAAAGAAAAAGGAGTATTTGTGGCACCTTAGAGACTAACCAATTTATTTGAGCATAAGCTTTCGTGAGCTACAGCTCACTTCATCGGATGCATGCTCAAATAAATTGGTTAGTCTTTAACGTGCCACAAGTACTCCTTTTCTTTTTGCGAATACAGACTAACACGGCTGTTACTCTGAAACCTGTCTAGATGGTTTTATATACCATGTTATACCACAGTTTCCTTGGACGCCCACGCCTCTCTTTCCATACACTCTTCCATACAGAACAATTTTAGGCAGTTGGGGGGTCATTGTAGCAAAATGGCCAAATCACTGTAGTTCACACCTTTAGATGGCTGTAGCCATCCACTGCACTTTCAGTCAACTACAGATGTCATTTCTGTCCATCTAGTTTTTTCACATATACGATACCACACAGACACCTCACTTCAGGTGTTTACAGCTTTTGCTCCAGACATGGTCTGTACCCATATTTTACAACCATAAAGTAATGTGCGTACATTGAACATTCCATATAGTCTGGTTTTAGTTGTCACAGACACTGATTTAAGATTCCAAAAATATTTTTATTCACGCACGCAAATATTCTGCTGGCAGTAGCTATCCGCTTGTTGATGTCTTCTTTATAGCAGTTGTCATTTTACGATAGAACCAAGGTAGCAGAAACAGTTTACTTGTTTGATGCCTAGGCAATAATTACTAGTTTAGCCTGTTTCTTGATTTTTGATGTTTACTAGCAAAGAAGTCATCTGACTTTCTGAAAAAGCCCTCTTGCTTTACTTTTTGTTGAAAGCATCATTCCAGCTCTTCACCATCTCTCTCAAGCCAGTCTTTCTTAGCCTTTGAAACTATTCTTTTTCATTCCTCACTGAGCTGTCCGTATTTGTTTCCACTCAAAACAATCTTTAGCTTTCAAATGTTCTGGATAGTCTTCCTGTCTTCTTGATAGGTTTTCAATTTCTGGTGTCACCCAGTCTTTCCTTTTTGCATATAACCTCATCCCTAAAACTTACTTGCTCCTGGCATGAATATATCCTTCGCTTGTGCCCAGAGTTGTTCTACTGTTTTGTCCCCCTCTTGGACCTAGAGGACACAACAGCCACCAATGATGTTCTGAACAGTCACCACAGTGTCTGTATTTTCAAAGCTTCAACACTATACCCCCCACACACAAATTTTAATGTATTAAGTCTGATCTTGACTGCAGTGATCTATGCCCAACTGTCAAGCCAGATCAAGCTTCCGTAGAAGCTGCAGTCTAGTACACTTGTAGCACGTCAGAAAATAAGATGAAGTCAACCATGTTTTTTGGTAGTACCATCATTAGAAATCCATGCTTCTTTATTAACTCATCTGTGTTGAAATATTGTGTTCATTATAAACAATCTACAGCCTCGGTCATTTCTTAATCCTACTCCTTCTGTCCCCATGATGTTCTCCCAGTCTGTATTAGCACTCCTACTCTTGGTATTAAAGTCTCCCATCTCTACAAGGGGTTTATGAAATCTCTGATTGAATTCCATTGTAAAGTTGGTTTATGATACTGTCTTCTGTATTGTTGCAAGTATATATATTTCTACGATGGCTACAAGCCATGTTTACCTTCTCTTTCCTTTGGTTTAATGTTCACTGTGTGTGACCTATATCTTTTCAAAGAACTGAAACGTTTTCTGACAGCATGAAGTCAATTCCTCCTCTGTGGGCATTGTCTGTCCTTCCAGCATAAATGCTTTTATGTTACTTCATGGAAAGTTTGCTCCAATTTAAAATATATATATATATTTTAAATAAATGTTTACAATTATTTTCCTTGTAAGAAAGCGTAGGAGAGATGTAAACAATCCTTGTCTTGATAACTCCTCTATCCTGCAGATTTCCATGAATTTTAAAGGAGTGATTCCACAGATTTCTACTTCTAGAAATTTCTATCAGTGATATATTTCGCAATGCAAGTGTACAGTGCACAAAGCCAGTATTGCGTCATAACAGACATCATGTGCCATCACTTTGAAGAAAGTAAGTTTGGTCAAAATTATGTGTTGCTAATTAAAAGTAGCAGTACACACTTTTGTCACTTGGTGGCACCAAACCAAAGAAAACCAAATATTTGAGAAACAAACCACAAAATCCATTTGTGAACATCCTGCTACCCTCTGTAATTTAAATATAATTGGACATAACTCTTTCTAGTCATCACAAATATCAACAGATAGATGCTTAAAGATTTAATGTTACTGAATTTCTGCAGGAAAAGGTACATGAGATACAAGGGTCAAGTTTACTTACAGATCAACTCTGATCTTCCCTCATATTGGCTTTCAGTTTCATCTGCCTCCAACATAAGCAGCACTCTAAGTAAAAACCTTTAAAATCACCTTTACAGATTATAAGGCAAATGACAAAAGAGAAAAGAGCAGCCTCTCATACGGATATATCCAATATGCTGAAACAGTCTTGATTCTACCTTTAACACATTTATTTGTCTGAAAGGATTCCAAATAGATCAAAATAGTTCTGTGCATTCTGAAGTTTACAGATGGGGATCTGAGGCAGAGGCTAAGTGACTTGGCAATTAGGAAGATACCAGATCTTTATAAACAAAAACACATTTTGTTTACTGTCTTGCTTCGTTCTTACTTCATTGCCTTTATGATTTTAAGACAGCTATTTCAAGAGCTGCTGGAGCTAGAAACCTGTGCTGTATGCCATTTGAAAGATTGCCAACAATCTAACTTTAGCTGTTCAAGAAATATCAGCTGCTGAAATTCTGTTGGAATTGAAGTGTTTAATAAAAAAAAAAAGAAAAAGAAAAAGCCAAAGGGTAATAAGGATATTTCAAAATTAAATCTTTCATGATCTCAGAGGTCTAGAAACACTTTGGCAGAGCAGTACCAATACCCGAAGTCCCAGTATGTTTTTCTAAACACTGGTCTTGTAAGAGTAAGATAGAATTCCCCAAGCAGACAAAAATAAAACTGGAGCCCAGTTAATTATCTTCAGTTTTGTACTAAATGGAGTATATGCAGCAAACAGTCCCATAGTTAAGAAGTATTATTGTTGATCCACATCATGTTCCTTTAACAATTCTACCCAACTACATGATAATAAATTTACCATTCCCAGTTCTGCAATATATCTATTTCAACTTCTATTAAAGTATCTCTCTACCATTTCCATAGAATTGTTCTCTGCATTACCCATCAAATGCAATTCCATGTATTCTAATCATTTGATTGTAAAGGTAGTTTTACAGTCAGTGACAATGAGAACTCCCAACCTCCAGTAAATTATTTCTAGCTGTTAACTTTCCAAATAATCTAGTATTGAATTTCTTACACGTCTGTTCAATCACTACATCCATGAAATGTATGACAGTGTTACTAAAGCGGGAAGAAAATGTAATAGCAAAGTGTATTAAATGTGAACTGCAATTTATTTATTGTTTTAAATAAATTTGTTCTACTCTAGCTAGAAAAGATAACAGAATTGTTAGCCATATGACATACCTAAATATAATCCTATATGCGTACACAGTCATCCTGTCATGTAATCCATGGAATAAAGTTTTTTCTGTAACCATGTGACAAACGTCTTTATTTTGCATCACCACCTGCACTCTGCCCAATCTCTGCCAGAGCTACTTCTAACATTCTAAATTACCTGTTGAAATAAATAAATTAAAAACTGTCAAATATTTTTCATCCCTCAAGTGTCAAACACACAAAACCAGGAACTGAAACTTCCACTTGCTATATTAAATCCTGACGCAGTGACACTTAAGGTTTGATATCACAAATTATAACAAGCTCTTCATCAAAGCTATGCTAATAAAACCTTTACAGCACATCACATATGTACTGTCTAAAGACGTACATAATATTATAATATATAAACTCTAACGTAAGGTGCCTTTTTATCAGATTTGTTAACTATATACATGCTTTCAGAAGTCTGTGCAATTAATGTAATATGAAGTAAACACTTTTGTATACAGGTTTTGAATGGGTATGGGGAATAGCAAATTAGTTAAAAAGTGTGTTTATGCATATTTGCACAATTATGTCTCCCAACACTAACTTAAAATTATTTTTTGGAAAAATAATATTGAAATATTATAGGCCAGTGGTTCTCAACTGGGGGTCCGAGGCCCCCTGAGGGTCTGCAAGCCCTTTCAAAGGGACTGCAGGCCCCACAGCTGAAACCCAGAGCCCAAACGCCAGCAACCCGTGCGGGGAAAAAAAGCCAGGAGCCACGGTTCCAAAGCCCTGATCCTCAGCGCTCCCCGCAGGCTGAAGCCAGGAGCCGTGGGCTGAAACTCCCAGGGTCAGTGCCCCACATGGGGCTGAAGCTGGGAACGGCGGAGCTGAATCCCGAGCCCCAGTGCTCCTTATAGGGCAGAAGCCCTGAGCCCATGGGCGGAGTTGGGGGGGGGGGTATGGAGGCACTGCCCCCTCCAAACTGCAGTGCAAGAGTAGGGCAGTCCCGGGGGCAGATCTACCCCCCCACCCTCAACACACACACACACACACCCCTCCTTCTCTCCCCACTCCCTGGCCAGCTTGGAGGTGGGAAGCCGGAGCTGGGAAGTACAGGGCAGCTACTGCTCTGGCTGGTGCCATGAAACAGACAGCTGTTGCATTCCCTTGTCTCCTGCTGCTGCCCGAGATTGAAACTGCTCCTCAGCTCCCAGCCCGCTTTGCTTATGCAGCCACTGAGGGCTGCCGGGGTGTGGGGACCCAGCTCATGGTTCGCAGAGCCCTCGGGGAACAGTGACTGCAGGGGAGCCCTCCCAGCGCAAAGCCCCTATCTACTCCTCACCCTGAGCTACCCCCTCCCTGCACCCCCAGGAGGGATGTAAATATTGTTTAAAAAGTTAAATGTTTAAATCGGGGTGGGCAAACTACAGCCCACCAACCGTTTTAAGCCAACCCTTGAGCCCCCTCTGAGGAGTGAGGTCTGGGGCTTCCCCCGCTCTAGTGCTCCAGATGAGGAGCAGGCTGGGGTGCCGCTCCCAGAAGCGGCAGCATGGCCCATCTCCGGCTCCTATGTGTAGGGGCAGCCAGGGGGCTCCCCTCTGCACGCCACTCCCGCAGTTCTCATTGGCTGGGAAGTGTGGCCAATGGGAGCTGCAGGGGCAGTACCTGCAGACCAGGCAGCGCGCAGAGCTGCCTGGACACGGCTCAGCATAGGATCTGGAGTGGGGATATGGCTGCTACTTCTGGGAGCCGCTGAGGTAAGCGCCGCCCAGAGCCTCTCCCCACGCCCCAACCTCCTGCCCCAGCCCTGATCCCCTTCCTGCCCTCCAAAATCCTCACCCCCTAGCCCCACCCCAGGGCCCGCACTCTCAGCCAGAGCCTTCACTCCGCCCCCTATTCCCTTGCCCCATCCCAGAGGCCCCTCCTGAACTCTTCATTTCTGGCCCCAGATGTGGCCCTCGGGCCAAAAAGTTTGCCCACCCCTGGTTTAAACAATTGAAAAATATTTCATTTAAAACGATTAACCGATTAAAGGGGCAACTTTGGCTAGCGCAGCTGGGGCTAGGGCCGCTCTGACTGGCATGGGGTCACTCGGGTCAGCAGGCGAGCTGGCGCAGGGCCACTGGGACCGGCCAGCCCGGGGTTTAACAATTAAGACAGTAAGACTAATGCTTATCAGTTAAAATCCCGAGCCCTGAGCAACCTGCCTGTCCACACACGGCCGGCCCCTAGCTACCCCTCTCCCTGCACCATGAACTGCTTTCAAACTTTTTGAGCTGAGCCCCCTCTGCTCCCTTGAGTTATAGTTTTTGGTTGCACTCCATCCCCCTCAACCCAGACAGGCTGGGTGGCCTGCTGAGGGGAGTCAGGGGGTAGAGATGGTGCTCTCTCCCCAGACCATGCCATGCAGAGCTGGATCGAGCCCTACAGGCCCTTGCCCCCCAAAACAGAAGTCAAACTACACCGATGCCCAAGGCGAATGCCCGCCGTCCAGCCCGGAACCCCAAGTCCTCTCCTCCCCCGCTGGGCCTTGGATTTTTTATAGCATGTTGTGGTGGGGAGGACTCAAAGAAAAAGGTTGAGAACCCCCATTATAGGCTATACCATAGACCTGTATCAGCTTCAGAAATAAGTGTTTTAATCAGGATACAGCAAAAAAGCCTGACTTATTCTATTCAAATATTAAATTGATCATTACTCCAAACAGCATAGAAGGAGTGGGGAAAAAAAAGGCTTGCCGCAGAAACAAGAATTTCAGCAACAAACTATAGAGCTAATAAAAACCTCTGAAACCCAGCAAAGGATAGCACACGCATGTGATTTAAACCAGATATACTATACAGATCACATGGCTACGATCTTTAGTAAAGGTGATCTTTGTGAAGAGGGCGAAAAAAAAAGTATCAACCAGCTCCAGGGAGGTCTGCAGAGAAGACTGAGTTCAACTACAAGAGTATCAATATTCAGGATAATGAAAGAAAGACACTACCAACTCTTAAGCATTAGGGAGGGAAAAAAAATAATCTACGAGAAGCAGAAAAATTTATTTCTATACTTACAGCTTTTACTACTTACAGGAGAACACAGACCATAAAATGTCCTACTCCTAACTGCTGGATAATCTGCTCTTGGCTGCTGAGAAAGCTTTATACCATCAGCTCCAGGAGATATTTCCCAAGCTTAATTATACTAGAAGACAACTAGGAGTGAACAGCTTTTTAAGACAAATGCTAAGCAACCATTTTCATAGTACTAATTCTCACTGTATATCTAATAACCTCCATCCTCCAGACAGCTTCAGAATAGACCATCCATACCAGAACAATACTATTCCAAGAAAACTTACAGACAGGAAATAGTTTTTCTTTGTTTCATATGTGGTCCATGAACTGAGACAGACTCCTCACTGCTGGGAAGCAGCAAGCAGTAATTACGTCAAGAAAGGACCATCAAGAAGTTCCATCAGTTATCCCAATTGTAAACTTAACTTTTTTTTAAAAAAATTATGTTCAGAATAGTTTCTGTAACCTCATAGCAAGACATGGCATCGACCAAGAAGAAAAAGAGTGCTTAGAAAACAAGTGCTCTGCCAATCTACATATGCAATGCTAGTGCAATTTTCATTTTATTTGAATCAAAATTCTGGGAAAAGCGTTCTTTATAGCATTCTTAATTGCCCATTGTTCCAAAAGATTTATACAAGATTAAGACTCCAAGACCTTATCTCATGATTAGACAGTCTTCCAATTTAGCATCCTTGGTAAAGCATACAGATAAAATACTTTTTCAAAAAGTCCAACATACCTGCTATTTTGGAACAGATTCAAAATCACTACAATCTTACACTGTTGTACTAGAAAATCCAGTGTTTCAGAAGAATGGCCCAGAGTTCACCACGTGCAGCATGGTTCAGTACACAAGGTCCACCCAGGCTTCCACAGTATTATGTCAATAAAAGTACTGGAACAGTAAAACCTACTGAAATCAGATGTTGAGTGCACGAGTTACTAGTTTTAGAAATTTGTCCGCTGTGGGAATTGCTATGTTCTAACATCAAAATGTGCAATATACAACTGACCGGGGGGGGGGGGGGCTTCAACCTGCACAGAGAGGGCTTTCATCACACAGTCTAAACAATAAATCTACACTCCCTGTTTTCTCAATTTGGAAACCATGAAAATCTATTAAGGTCTGCCTTGGGCCTGAGGGAGAGGGGGAAAGACTTGGCAAGCTATGGGATTAGCTCCCAGGGTCCCTTGCTGGTCCCAACGGACTTGTGAAGTGCCTGGCATCAGGGAAGAGAAATCCAAAAGGGAGAGGCATATATCAACTCTGACCTGGAGCAGGAAGACTATCCCCAACAGAGAAACAAAACTAACTACACAGACAGGATAGTTTCCTCTGCTAGCACTCATTTTTTCCCCACCAGTCTTTTGTTAAATAAAAGAAAACTTGGGAGACCAGATAGGCTGAATAAAGAGTTAACCACACTACTGCCTATACAAAAGTTAGTCAGAAAAGTGGCAAGATGGGTCTCACCATGACTCTTTGTAACCCTGTGGCATAGGGATATGAAGAGAGAATTCTCAAGAGTTGCAAACAGGTGTAAGCAGACTACTCTTGCACAGTACCAAA